>NC_134469.1:48415883-48452693 GCF_964194025.1 Convolutriloba macropyga
TTCAAATTAACATTTTTTCTATGAATATTTAAACTCAAAATTATCTTTGACGCTTTAAAACGTATCAATTTGGCGTTCCTAATAGACAAAAGGCGATTAAAAAGACTAGTTCTGGTCTCATTCGAATTCCATTTGAGAGCTGTTTCTTTTTAGAAAATTTTTTATATTTCATTGTTTTTTAAGTCACTAAGTTAATAGTCACCTTCATATCTAGGTTCTATTAATGACAAACCTCACTTACAGTCCAATGATGCCCACTGAACAGAAAAATGTCTTTCAAGGAACCGCTCATATTTTTTTTGGCTTCGACTCTGAGTGTTCGAAATTTTTAATGAAATTTAGATATTCTCTTTGAGATTTTACCAGTTTTTTGAAGTCCTATGCCACAGACACGTTGACTAAATGTGCAAAATTCTTCCTAATGATCATTAAAGGAACCTATATAGTGCTTTGAGTGAACAGCTAATGGTTGTTAAGACTTAAAAATTGGAAAATTCCTTTCTTGAACATTAGCCGATCTTAAACTTATTGTTTTCAACTCTAAGTCAGTTTCAGTGATGATAGTACCCCGGTCTTTTCTATTGCAACCAAAATTACTCTGGTTAGCTCAATTATTAGCTTTAAGACTTCGATGCGACGTGTTTTCATTTAAAGTTTTTAGTTTTTGTACTCTTTTTTCATAATTTTGTTTTCTTTTGGAATATTATTACATTAACTTATTATTGATAGTTTCCGCTGGCTCGGACAGGACGGTACAAGAATTCTGGATAACGTTTTCAGAGAAAAACCTGTGGATTAAGTGGCTTCGACACTTTTTTCTCGCACTTCTCTAATGAATTTTTGGGTTTTGCCTGTATTTGTTATTGTTTTCATAGTCATAAGAATTATTCCGATGTCTTATTGACGACTGGTCAAAAACAAAGCAATTTATATGCATCTAGGCATAACATAGCGTGTTTGCTGACGTCCGTTGAAATCTATTGATTTTAATGTTGTTGATACTACGTGTTTTCTCAAAGATTTCGTGGTTTTAAAGTATTTGTTCATATTTGTAGATTTTTTGAAGTCTTATAGTTAAAGAAAAAAGAATCCTATTGCTGTCAAAAATTAATTGTAATCAGATTCCTTTTCCTGAAAATTTCATTTTCTAAGGGTTTCGAGACTTTTGTCTCATTTTTTTTGGAATTTGCCGTTTTTTAATACTTTACGTAGTCGTAAAATGCCGGAAGGTCTCATAATCTTCTAATTGAGGATTGAATGAATAACATTACTAGAGTTCATAGGGAGTAGTCATAAAATTTATGATTTTATTCGTTTTCAAATTTAGTTTTTCTTTTTTCGTTTTTTGTTTTTGCATAGTTTTTTGGTAGAGTTTGTGCTGTTCTTTTCGTCAAATTTTAACTTCTTGTCACAATTGAGAGTTTCTATCAAGCTCCTTGTAATTCAAAAATTAAATTTATTGTTGACAGTATGTCGTAAAATGTGTTTCATTTGTAGGACAATATGTGTTTTCATAAATGTTTTGTTAGTGGTCAATATTTTTGTTTTTTTTTCTTTTTTACCATATTCGCGTAATAGCAAAGCCCAATTATTTTCAAAGGAGGCCCAAGTGAACTTAATTTGTCACTCAATAATAACTTAGCTCAATGATCTTTGATAACAAGTGAAATAAAAAAAATAAAATTTAGATAATAGCTAACGATTTTAATGGCTTCAACAATTTGTGTTTCCGCAGATTGTTTGTAGCTTCTTGATCTTTTCTGTACCTTTAGTCCGTTTCTATGGCTTAGTCTAACCAAAGACAGATCCTATCAGTTTTAAATGACTTTGTAGTAAATTTATAGAGAATTATTTTTTTAAAAGCTAATGATTTTTTAGACGTTTGAAATTAATGGGTTTAAAAAATGTTGATAGATTTTTTTTGAATTTTGCCTCAATATTTTTTCTTTTTACTTGTTACCTAGTCTTATTAGGGAAAATCTAATCTGCTGTATAGTTAATATAAAAGAAAATTTGTGCAGTTAAGTTTTTATCTGATTGCATTTTGACGTTGTTTACTAGGGGCTTTTACATTTAGATATTCAGTAATTGTCGTTAATTTTTTAGTTTTGCTTATTTTTTTGTTTTTTTTTTCGTAGTCTTTTTATTGGCAGATCTCATGAGTGCTGTAATGAGGCATGACATTATGTACTTCATTTAATATTTTGGGTGTGAAACGATTTTTTAAAACTCAAACATCTATTTTTGGTTATCTCTTCATTTGGTTGACAATTAAGACAAAATTGTAGATCACCTCTGGTCGGAACTTCATGTGCGAACGCGCATTAACGAGCCTCCTTGTATTAGTTATATGCTTATACACATTTGATTGCATTGAAAATTCTATATGAAACTTCAAAGAATTGTGGTTTCTCTGACAAATTGTGAACTGTGTGCAATGCAAGATAAAAGTCCTCCCTGAATTTTAACGGTTTCCTAATTCACCGAGTATCCGGTCTCTTATCCTGTCCACCTTTGACATTAACGGTATGACATTAAAAAAGTATCATAGGCCTCAGTAAATTTTGCACTGTCCAATTAGCAACTTTTAATTAAAGTTAAAAACCAAACAGCTTTTTTTTTAATCAAAAGTGGTTTTTACGTCTTTTTTCCAAGTATTTTTCCTGTTTTTAATTAAATATCGTCTGATTTTTTGAACATTTTGTGGTTTCCGGTGACTCGATAAGCCTGGAGTCATCACTACTTGACGACTATCTTAAAGAGTTTGTAAGACAAATTGTCTCTCATTTGTCATCTCGGTTTGACAATTTCATAAATGATTCGTTATTTTTTTTCCTCATTACGTGGTCAATGTCCAAAAACTCTAGCAGGCATGATCAAAGTTGTCGGGAATTTTCACGAGCCATGTTTTGATTTTAGAAATTAGAGTTTTAAGCGTGTGTGGAAACGACTTACTCTAGACTAATTCAGTTAATTTTTTTTCCTAAATGGGGTATATATATATATATATATATATATATATATATATATATATATATATATATTCACAAAGCGTGTTTATGTGGTTAGCGCGGAAACTTGTGACAACCTTTCATCACTATTTTTTCTGCCACAACTCACTAATTTCCAAACTAAATGTAACTCTTTCCAAATGACTAATATAGTATCAAATTTGGCTGGGCTATTACAGATCTCACAATACGTGATCTCTTTATGTATGCCAGTCAAACTTGACAAAAGATATAACAAATCGAAGGCAAAGATATATGCCTAAGACCTGTCTGTGCTATAAGTCTCAATTTAAAATAGTTGGCGGGCTGAAAGTGTTAAATTTATAAAAGAGTAAATATAAAATTACAGCTTAATAATTACCAGTTACGTTGTGGTGAAATCGAGATGAGCTGGCTAGCGATCGATCAGTTCTTCTGGTTAATCTGGTGGTAGTTCTGTTCACACAAAATACTTTTAAAATAGTCGAATATTTTCTGGTTGGAATATATCTGCAATATTTTTTAGAATTGAAAGTTAGATATCAAAAATTGAAAGCAGTTGTCTGCTGCTGATTTCTGGTTGTAGTTTCTGTCTCTCTGATTTTAATCCGTCCCACTTCGCTGAGAGAATTTACAATTTAATCTCAGTTCAGTTTGGGCCGATAGGGAGCGAATCACAAACTCACGTTCATAGTGAGGTGCTTCTTAATTTTCCTATTGGCCGAGAAGGCAAAAGAATTAACTCTTTTTTATCTCAAGGAATAATTATTTAAACTCCAAAAAAATAATAAAAATCTGAAAAGCTGAGAGCATCAATTACTGATTTCGTAGGCGCATGTTTTCTGCTTTTCCCCTTTTCTAAAACCGCAACAATTATGGTTTTCTTGGGAGCTTTTTTTGAGACTCTTTTGTCTTTTCACCTGAAGCAATCTGCTTCATCTTTATTCAACTTGGGGGGAAAGATCTGCATTGCAACTGTCAAAAACAGAAGTAATTTAAATCAAAAGAAACTGTGGTTTTACAGGCCGCCTACGCTCAACAATGTGCATTTTCTATCCTGGATATAAGCGAGGAGATCCAGGCCTAAAGTTGTGTTATTTAAATAGGTCGAACTGAGTTGTTTAAATACTCGTGTACTGGTAGTGTTAACAAGGGTTAGTTTATTTAGCACGTGGCTAAGGAATGTTTGATTAGCGCCTAAATACGTTCGCTCTAATGCGGGATTAATTATCCGTTCATTTGTAACGGCTTTCGTAATACTACAGCTCACCCCGATTTTTAGTAAGAAACAAATTTAATAAATTTATCTACATCATACAAAAGTTTTAAATGAAAGTCAGGTAAATTGTGAGTTCTGTTCAAGATTTCGTTGATTGAGTTGAGATGGTGGCAGTTATTTGAGTTGGAGGTGACAAATGTTGGTTGGTTGCGACAGGTTGTAAGAGTTGATTAATCACGAGGTCTGATGGCGTCGTAACATCAAATCAGTCGCAAAGGGCGATAATGTTGGGTTAAAAAATCAATCGCAAAGGGCGATATTGTTGGGTTGTAAAATCAATCGCAAAGGGCGATAATGTTGAGTTATAAAATCAATCGCAAAGGGCGATAATGTTGAGCTATAAAATCAATCGCAGAGGGCGATAATGTTGTGCTTATATTAATTAAAAAATTCTGGTGGCAAAATGACCGGGCTTGGTACCGGACTGTCATCGTCCTCAATTAAAGGGACTTCTTGTACATCTTGACTGTCATCCCATGACTCTGGGGTCTTCTCGTGCTTAGAGATCAGTGACTTTATTAGTTTTTTTTGTTTTTGCCTCTTCCTTTTTTCTTTCTCTAACTTGCAGTTCAGTTGTTTGACCTGTTCAACTAATTCCTTGTTTGCCATTCCTAGCTTTTTGTTAGCCGACGTTATTTCAAGATGCTTCTGAGCAAATGCTTTGTTAATTTGCTTCAGCTTGCTTTCTACTGTTTTTTGTAAATGTTTTGTTAGAAGGTACTGCCTTCTCCAGTAGTCATCACTTGTTGTTTTTCCTTTCTCTGTATTGCTCATATGCAGACTTCCGAATTTCAATTGCATTTCCTGCAATTCCGTCTCTTTGATGAAGAATTCCTGTCTGAATCTCGTATTTTCCGAAATTAGGGATTCTCTCGTAATTTCGTTCTGTTCATTAGTTGAAGGAAAAACAGTTATAGCCGCATATGGTACATTAGCGTAAATGTCCAGCTGATTGTTCCTGATGTTATACAATTTTGTGGTCAGATTTGGGTTTTTAATCCTCCGTATATTTTGGTTGTCGTTCAAAGAGAAGTCTTTTAGAATTGGTAGTTCGCTTGCTTTCGTGAAGAGGTCTTCTCCTGTAGTGATATTGCTCAATTTGACCCCTTCGGATACGGCGAATTTATTATACTCAGTTTTTAGCGCATATTTGAGGTTTGTAACAAACCTAGGGTTTTCAGTGTTAATTTCCGCTTCTCTTGTTTTCTGTATGTCTAGGCAGTGAGGGATGTTTTTTCTATCACCTTCCGTTAACAGATCGTCAATATTTGACATTTTCTTGATTTTTTTCTGCGTGACTGGTTTGATGATTTCCTGGAGCTGGCCTCTTGCGATTGACTATCCAATTGTTTTGCGGTTCATTTGGACTAAAAGTTAATGGAGGTGCAATGGTTGTAGTAAATGGAGGCTTTGAGAAAATAGGAGGCTGGGAAGAATGGGTTTGTGTTTGTTCTTGTTGTGTTGTCACTTGTTGATGTTGATTGGGGATTACCACGCTTGCGAGTGTGGGTCTGGTAGTCATTGTGAGTGTTTCCTTGTTAAAGATCTAAAATGTTTTGATTTTGGTTAGCCTGTGTCATCAATATCACACATTATGGCTTCTTTTCAAGTTTCCAATTGTATTGCTAATATAAAAAAGTATTCTATTGTAAAAAAGTTTTTGTAAGGTTTTGTTGCCAACAGCTTTACTTAAAAATTATAATTCTAAATGCATTTGTTATTAAAGCTTGGCAAAAAAATTTGCTAAATGCAAAGTTAAGTTTAATAAAGGAAGGGGGGGCAATAATAAAAAAAATTTTTATACTTATGCCAGGCGCCCGCAGGTGTGAGTCTTGGGGCGTGTGTCACACTAACACGGCTGCAACGACTCGTGCAGCTGGGGAGACAACCTTGCTGAGCTGAAAGAAAGAAATATTTCGAGTCATTTTTTGAGAATTTCAGTTATCGTGTTAGTGTTCTGAATTATTTGGTTTCAAAAGCCAGGGGAGCAGGCTGGAGAAAGCTGAGATAACCCCTTCCCGAGGAAAAATTAAAAGGAAAAACAAAATGTTTGGAATTGAGTTGTTTTTGGTTTATTAGACAACGTCGTCTAAAAAATTTTTGCAAATGGGTCATTTTTTCTGCTTATTTATGCACACTCGACAGAATCGGTGTTCGTCATGCTGTGAAAAATGTGTGTGTTTTCTTAATCCTAATTCTGTTTTCATTTTTTTTTGCAAAAATTGCATCGGAAGTAGGATGTGATCAGGACGGGAAGACAAGGTCGAAGACAGATGGGACAATTAGGGTTTGGGTATCTTTTAAAAAGTGCCTTTCTGCAAGGAATACATACATAGTGGGGATTTTCTTTGGTGAATTGCTTGTGTAGTTTTTCTACAATAACGGTTTTTTGTGAACATATGGGGCAGATAATGTCCTTATGGGGATAGAACCGCCAACAGAAACCGTCGAATAGGGATTGTGAAAGACCCATCGAGTAACTGTTCTTCTATTTTTCCTAGATAAAAACAGGAAAAACCTTTGAGAAACTGCAGTAGGATGAGATTAATGAGGAACGATATGGCAAACAAGGTAATAAGGATTAGGATAAATATTTTTGTGGGTAGGTCTAGATTGCTCACTTTCAGTATCTGGAGAAAATTTGGCCAATTGCGGAAAGGAGGTAGTGATTAATAAAAAGGGATATTGCCAGTGCGCATAAGAGAACAAATAGAAGAAAAAACAATGTTATGGGGTGCATTTTGTCAATTCAATGAGTAGTGTAGAACTAAGGTGAAGGAGGTGACTTGCTGCTAGTAAAAACTGAATTGAATTAGGGATACCGAGTGTATTAAAAATAAAAGCAGGAAAAGAATTAAAATTTTGGAAGTTCTTGGACGCATTTTAGATTATGTAATTATTTTTTCGCAACGAGGGCATAATTTATAATCTTCTACGCAAAATTTACAAAAGTTGACGGGCTTATGATCACTGTGATGAAACGTTTTTGCAACAGAGTATTGAAATCGTGTTTGTTTGCAAATATCACATTGAAACCAGTTAAAGATGGAAAAGATAACGTTAAAATTAGAGCATTTAGGACAAAAATCATAGCCCATATCTTTTAAAACATATTGGTAACAGAGCAGACACATTACGTGGGGTAGTTCGTTAGGGGGGTTCTTGTGTAATTTCTTGAAAACAATTGTTTCACGTCTGCAGCATAAACAAATTAATGAGACCGGTTTGGATTCTATAGTATTGGTTTCTTTGTCAATTGTATTCATTTTTGAAAGATTGTTATTGGAGGGGATTATGGATTGGCACGGTTGGGGGATTTGGTTGTTGATTATTTTGGGATTTTATGGTTTGGTCTATTACTAATATAATTATGAACATCAAATTTGAAAGGAATACTTACAATTACGAGGAAAATGGTTAAAACGAAGGAGAAGGCTGCTGCAATAATCATAAAGGCCATTAAAAAAAATCAAGTTATGTGGGGATAAGCATTTTGGATAGTTTGTGAACGTAGTTTGAATCGAGGATTTTACCACGGGTTGTTTGGGTCAATTGTTTGTTTGCATAAAGGGCATTTAGTAGTCGTGAAATTCATACACTGCTAGCAAATTGATTTTTTAGGGTGTAGGTTTTTGAAGTGGCTGTGGCAAGTGGATAACTTTTTGATTTCTTGACAAGAATCACACTGGAAATATTGGCAATGACTGATTGTATAGATGGGTGTTGCGCAAATGGGGCATTTAGTTTGGTTCCAATATTTAAGTATTTCATTTCTACAGGGAATGCAAGCAAAATGGGGGGTTGAGCGTTTGGGTTTTTGTGCAATTTTTTGAAATTCTGCTTTTCTGCCTTTCCCCTTTTCTAATACCGCAACAATTATGGTTTTCTTGGGGGCTTTTTATGAGACTCTATTGTCTTTTCACCTGAAGCAATCTGCTTCATCTTTATTCAACTTGGGGGAAAGATCTGCATTGCAACTTTCAAAAGCAGAAGTAATTTAAATAAAAAAAACTGGTTTTACAGGCCGCCTACGTTCAACAATGTACATTTTCTATCCTGGATATAAGCGAGGAAATCCAGGCCTAAAGTTGTGTTATTTAAATAAGTCGAACTCAGTTGTTTAAATACTTGTGTACTGGTAGTCTTAACAAGCGTTAGTTTATTTAGCGCGCGGCTAAAGAATGGTTAATTAGCGCCTAAATACGTTCGCTCTAATGCGGGATTAATTATCCGTTCATTTGTAACGGCTTTTGTAATACTACAGCTCACCCCGACTTTTAGTAAGAAACAAATTTAATAAATTTATCTACATCATACAAAAGTTTTAAATGAAAGTCAGGTAAATTGTGAGTTCTGTTCAAGTTTTCGTTGATTGAGTTGAGATGGCGGCCGTTATTTGAGTTGGAGGTGGCAAATATTGGTTGGTTGCGACAGGTTGTAAGAGTTGATTAATCACGAGGTCTGATGGCGTCGTAATATCAAATCAATCGCAAAGGGCGATAATGTTGGGTTATAAAATCAATCGCAAAGGGCGATAATGTTGGGTTATAAAATCAATCGCAAAGGGCGATAATGTTAAGTTATAAAATCAATCGCAAAGGGCGATAATGTTGAGTTATAAAATCAATCGCAGAGGGCGATAATGTTGTGCTTATATTAATTATAAAATTCTGGTGGCAAAATGACCGGGCTTGGTACCGGACTGTCATCGTCCTCGATTAAAAGGACTTCTTGTACATCTTGATTGTCATCCCATGACTCTGGGGTCTTCTCGTGCTTAGAGATCAGTGACTTTATTAGTTTTTTTGTTTTTGCCTCTTCCTTTTTTCTTTCTCTAACTTGCATTTCAGTTGTTTGACCTGTTCAACGAATTCTTTGTTTGCCATTCCTAGCTTTTTGTTAGCCGACGTTATTTCAAGATGCTTCGTAGCAAATGCTTTGTTAATTTGCTTCAGCTTGCTTTCTACTGTTTTTTGTAACTGTTTTGTTAGAAGGTACTGCCTTCTCTAGTAGTCATCACTTGTTGTTTTTCCTTTCTCTGTATTGCTCATTTGCAGACTTTCGAATTTCTTTTGCAGTTCCTGCAGTTCCATCTCTTTGAGGAAGAATTCCTGTCTGAATCTCGTATTTTCCGAAATTAGGGATACTCTCGTAATTTCGTTCTGTTCATTATTTGAAGGAAAAGCAATTATAGCCGCATATGGTACATTAGCGTAATTCCGCCATATATTTTGGTTGTCGTTCAAAGAGAAGTCTTTTAGAATTGGTAGTTCGCTTGCTTTCATGAAGAGGTCTTCTCCTGTAGTGATATTGCTCACTTTGACCCTTTCGGATAGGGCGAATTTATTATACTCACTCTTTAGCGCATATTTGAGATTTGTAACAAACCTAGGGTTTTCAATGTTAATTTCCGCTTGTCTTGTTTTCTGTATGTCTAGGCAGTGAGGGATGTTTTTTCTATCACCTTCCGTTAACAGATCGTCAATATTTGACATTTTCTTGATTTTTTCGGCGTGACTGGTTTGATGATTTCCTGGAGCTGGTGTCTTGCAATTGACTATCCAATTGTTTTGCGGATCATTTTGACTAGAAGTTGATGGAGGTGCAATGGTTGTAGTAAGTGGAGGCTTTGAGAAAATAGGAGGCTGGGAAGAATGGGTTTGTGTTTGTTCTTGTTGTGTTGTCACCTGTTGATGTTGATTGGGGATTACCACGCTTGCGAGTGTTGGTCTGGTAGTCATTGTGAGTGTTTCCTTGTTAATGATCTAAAATGTTTTGATTTTGGTTAGCCTGTGTCATCAATATCACACATTATGGCTTCTTTTCAAGTTTGCAATTGTATTGCTAATATAAAAAAGTATTCTATTGTAAAAAAGTTTTTGTAAGGTTTTTTTGCTAACAGCTTTACTTAAAAATTATAATGCTAAATGCATTTGTTATTAAAGTTTGGTAGAAAAGTTTTTGTTTTGCTAAATGCAAAGTTAACTTTAATAAAGGAAGGGGGGCAAAAATAAAAAAAATTTTATACTTATGCCAGGTGCCCGCAGGTGTGAATCTTGGGGCGTGTGTCACACTAACACGGCTGCAACGACCCGTGCAGCTGGGGAGACAACCTTGCTGAGCTGAAAGAAAGAAATTTTTCGAGTCATTTTTTGAGAATTTTAGTTATCGTGTTAGTGTTCTGAATTATTTAGGTTCAAAAGCCAGGGGAGCAGGCTGGAGAAAGCTGAGATAACCTCTTCCCGAGAAAAATTTAAAAGGAAAAAAAAACGTTTGGAATTGAGTTGTTTTTGGTTTATTAGACAACGTCGTCTAAAAAATTTTTGCAAATAGGTCATTTTTTCTGCTTATTTATGCACACTCGACAGAATCGGTGTTCGTCATGTTGTGAAAAATGTGTGTGTTTTGTTACTCCTAATTCAGTTTTCTTTTTTTTTGCTTAAATTGCATCGGAAGTAGGATGTGATCAGGACGGAAAGACAAGGGTGAAGACAGATGGGACATTTAGGGTTTGGGTATCTTTCTGCAAGGAATACATACATAGTGGGGATTTTCTTTGGGGAATTGCTTGTGTAGTTTTTCTACAATAACGGTTTTTTGTGAACATATGGGGCAGATAATGTCCTTATGGGGATAGAGCCAACGGAAACCGTCAAATAGGGATTGTGAAAGACCCATCGAGTAATTGTTCTTCTATTTTTACCAGACAAAAACAGGAAAACCTTTGAGAAACTGCAGTAGGATGAGATTAATGAGGAACGATATGGCAAACAAGGTAATAAGGATTAGGATAAATATTTTTGTGGGTAGGTCTAGATTGGTCATTTTCAGTATCTGGAGAAAATTTGGCCAATTGCGGAAAGGAGGTGGTGATTAATAAATAGGGATATTGCCAGTGCGCATAAGAGAACAAATAGAAGAATAAACAATGTTATGGGGTGCATTTTGTCAATTCATTGAGTAGTGTAGAACTAGGGTGAAGGAGGTGACTTGCTCCTGGTAAAAACTGAATTGAATTAGGGATATCGAGTGTATTAAAAATAAAAGCAGGAAAAGAATTAAAATTTTGGAAGTTCTTGGACGCATTTTAGATTATGTAATTATTTTTTCGCAACGAGGGCATAATTTATAATCTTCTACTCAAAATTTACAAAACTTGACGGGATTATGATCACTGTGATGAAACGTTTTTGCAACAGAGTATTGAAATCGTGTTTGTTTGCAAATATCACATTGAAACCAGTTAAAGATGGAAAAGATAACGTTAAAATTAGAGCATTTAGGACAAAAATCATAGCCCATATCTTTTAAAACATATTGGTAACAGAGCAGACACATTACGTGGGGTAGTTCGTTAGGGGGGTTCTCGAGTAATTTCTTGAAAACAATTGTTTCACGTCTGCAGCATAAACAAATTAATGAGACCGGTTTGGATTCTATAGTATTGGTTTCTTTGTCAATTGTATTCATTTTTGAAAGATTGTTATTGGAGGGGATTATGGGATAGGCACGGTTGGGGGATTTGGTTGTTGATTATTTTGGGATTTTTTTGTTTGGTCTATTACTAATATATTTATGAACATCAAATTTGAAAGGAATACTTACAATTACGAGGAAAATGGTTAAAACGAAGGAGAAGGCTGCTGCAATAATCATAAAGGCCATTAAAAAAATCAAGTAATGTGGGGATAAACATTTTGGATAGTTTGTGAACGTAGTTTGAATCGAGGATTTTACCACGATTTGTTTGGGTCAATTGTTTGTTTGCATAAAGGGCATTTAGTAATTGTGAAATTCATACACTGCTAGCAAATTGATTTTTTAGGGTGTAGGTTTTTGAAGTGGCTGTGGCAAGTGGATAACTTTTTGATTTCTTGACAAGAATCACACTGGAAATAGTGGCAATGACTGATTGTATAGATGGGTGTTGCGCAAATGGGGCGTTTAGTTTGGTTCCAATATTTAAGTATTTCATTTCTACAGGGAATGCAAGCAAAATGGGGGGTTGAGCGTTTGGGTTTTTGTGCAATTTTTTGAAATTCTGCTTTTCTGCCTTTCCCCTTTTCTAAAACCGCAACAATTATGGTTTTCTTGGGGGCTTTTTATGAGACTCTATTGTCTTTTCACCTGAAGCAATCTGCTTCATCTTTATTCAACTTGGGGGAAAGATCTGCATTGCAACTTTCAAAAGCAGAAGTAATTTAAATAAAAAAACTGGTTTTACAGGCCGCCTACGTTCAACAATGTACATTTTCTATCCTGGATATAAGCGAGGAAATCCAGGCCTAAAGTTGTGTTATTTAAATAAGTCGAACTGAGTTGTTTAAATACTTGTGTACTGGTAGTTGAGACTTCTAATCCATTGTGTTCAAGTTCGTTGAGGATAGTTACATTTAAATCTGCAATAGGAAAAAAGAAATTCCAGTGTTTCTCGTTTGGATAGATGTAATAATGATTAATGGTACCAGTGCTTAGGAACATATAGGTTATTTTGATACATGCTTTATACTGTATGAAACAGATAGTAAACCATCTTTCTGCTTTAACAATTTTAACTTTTTCCTTACCAATGTACAAAATCAATTTGTTTTTAACAATTTGGAAAGAAATGAGGGAAAAGGAACAAATTGATCAGAAAAAAAAGGATAGAAATAATGAGCAGGGAAAAAAATTGTTTTTTGGGGAGAGAAAATTTGGTGAAACAAATTACTTTACTGAAGAGCGCCCAAGTTGACTGGGAAGTGCTCTTCGATATCAATGAGTGCTAGAAAAAATTCCCAGTGCATCATTCCCATGGTGACTCGAGTAGAACCCTCGCATCCACGTTCGTAGTCAGTATAATGTATGATTATACAGGGTTTAATTTCTGCAGTGGGAGTTTCAATGAATGATCTCTCGAGGGAATCTACTTTGACTAGGCGCTCACCAAAGTGGAACAGCATTATAGAAGATCTAAAGTAAAAGGGATTTTAGAACCATTTAAAGCTTGGGATATATTTACAAAGAAAGTTCAATAGGGGGAATATGGTGTTAAGAAAATGGCTCCATCAGTCCATGTGTTTAAATATTCGAAATGGAGTATTAGTTGTGGTATTACTCTGTTACATTTCGTTGTGACAAATGATTTTTCAAAAAATTGAATTTGTACAAGGCTATTTTGGTATGAGAAGACCATTGTTGTTCTTTAATTGTTAATTGTTTCCAATTCTTTAGAAATGATATCTTTTTGACAAGAATCACTTTTTGCAGATCAAAATAAATATTGTGAGGTACACAGTTTGGATTTTCTAGACTAAAGAGGAAGAATTTCCAATGAACTGAGAGAGGATTAATACTTATTAAACAAATTTTTTCGCTTTGGATTTCTTTGTGTTACTAGCATAGTAGGTACAGGAGTTGGATTTTTTGCAACTCTACAAATTTATTGGTAACTGCAAATATCATAGTTTAGAATGATACTCAAGCAATGTAGATTGGATGTTGTACTTGAAATATCGCGTTCTCTTTGTAAGCTGGAAAAATGGTGAATTCGGCGAACTGAGGATGAGTAATGAAAATAGTTAGAAGTCTGTAAATATTTGTCATGGGTTTTTTCGGGAAAGTCATTATACTTATAGCGGAAACATAGTATACGGCTAAAAGCTCAAAATTTTGGTTTCCGATTCTGACTTTTAGGTTTCTATTAGTTAAATGAAACATGTTTGCTGGTCTAGTTCATTAGGCAAACTATTAGGGTCAAATTGTGCTAAACACAAGAAATAATTCGAAGACAACGAATGAGGGGTTAAAATCACACTATCGTTTTCCCAAGTGTCCCAAAACTCAACATTTATAACAATTTGACGGAAAATGTCTTCATGATTTTCTTCAAAGGTTTTCTTTATTTGATAATTTGTAACAAGTCTATCTTGAAACAAAAAGTACATCAATGGAAGCGTTTTGGTTGTTAATTAACTTATTGTGCTTCATTTCAAGACTAGGTATTAAAGTATGTAAAACAAAAAAAGGATAAAAAGGGGTGTCAACTATTTCTGAAAATAGGATTATTGACAACGATTGATATTTATAAATAATATATCAACCGGATTCACTGTAGCAAGATCGGAGTAGGGGAAGAGTGCAGGCAATAGCTAGATAAACATAGTTGGGATTACATGGTTGAAACTGGATTATAAGCAATAAAAGGAAAGAAAGAAATCCATACAGGTCTCTCAAGGTTGAACTTACAAAGAATTCAAAATCTAGTAATATTTTTCTCCAGTCCCCTTGAAATAATTTTGTATTCGATTACAATGTTTACGAAAGTAATTGTGTTATCAATCAGGGCTCTTAACAATGAGAAGTATTGAAAATTTGATTGCGGTACATCCAGGTCAATAATGTCGCTGAAGTAGAAAGATGCAACTCTAATAGTTACAGTAAGTTTCAAGACGGAAATACTTGATGATAATATTTGTCCGGTGTATTGTCCAAATCGAATGAATAAAGCGTTAGGCTGTTTTATGAATTTGGGCTGCATAATATAGCATTCTTGAAGTGTATCTAAACAAAATATTAATGAGTTTACAGCGTCTAATACAAATAATTTTTATGGTTTTTTCGACAAATTATTTTTTTTATAAAAGGATGATTTTTTTGTCTTAGTCACAGCTTTAAGGGGGTGCCACCACACTTCGAAGGGTAGCCTCATTTTGTGGTTGTGGTTGATGTGAATCAAGACTCGGGTATGTTTTATTATTTTCTGTATGACAATGCTCATCATTTTTAGTTTTTCTTGGTTGGTCCTCAACGCATTTGTAATTTTTTTCTATTGTGCGGTAGGGTTGATAATTACTAAGCGGTAGAAATTGATTGTTGTTTTGTGGGGCCGACGGTGTAGTTTCGTTAGAAAATACGGGTGTAAAAAACGATAAGATACAAAGATTATCAGTTGCTCCTAATAGAATTTTCCAAAAACCCATTGTTTTGTTGGATATTTTGTGGATTTCGAACGCTCTAATGATAGTTACAATTATATCAGTAAGGAATTTTATGCACAAGAAACAAGCAAAATAAACTCCAATTTTTTCCAGATAGAAAATGATAATTCCAAAAGTGCCTTTGAACTGCTCGGTAAAAAATGTAGGTGAGAGTAGAGAGTCTAGATAAATTTGTCTATTTATGCCCATCGCGGACGCATAAATATCTTTTTGAGAGTAGTCTATGCTTCTTCCTTCTAGAACTTCTCTTGAAATTTTTGTTAAAACTGATTTTGATGCTTCCGAATGCAAGATATTGTCCCAAAAAGACTTTTGTTGATTTGGTGTGTAAATTCCGGCACGTTGTGATTCGTAACCCGTAAAATTTTGGAACAGAACTAACAACTCTTGAAGAGAATATTTTTGGCGGTTGTAAAGGAACAGGTGCTGGCATCAAATGGTACCATGAATTATCATTACCAATATCTAATTGGTAGGCATTTTTGTAGCCTCCAAAACAATTTATTTCGTTAGCAAATGGATAGGTTTGTCAAGTAATTGGGTCGACAAACATTGTCCTATCATCATAGTGAATAGGAATCCTATCAAAACACTGATCAAGAACCTTAAGTGGTGAATTTCGTTTTGGACAGTGGTACAGCCAACCTATGCTACCATCTGTGTCTAAGAACATCGAGCGGTTGCCAGTTAACATATATCAAGCTAAACGGTTATTTTGGATAGCCTGCATAAGTATCATTTGTTTTTGAGTTCGATCAAGTTCGCATTGTTCTATGACCAAACCTTTCCATGCTTGTTTTATTTGCATGTAATTATGATATATGACAAAATCCATTTTTACCGCAAGGTTAAGATCATAGTCTAATTTGTCTTTGTCTAAGTGTTCCCATGCAACAAAACCATTGTCGGATGTTCGGATCTGATCATCTGAAGGCTTCCTATTAAACCCATTTACTCTTCGGCTGTTGTCGGAATCAATACGAAGTTCATGAAAAAATTGTTGAGTTTTTGACTTATAAGGTTTGCCAGTCTTCATATTGAATCCGCCTGTATAAGAAACATATAAACAATCTAAATCTGTTCTGTAAATAAACTCAGGTTTTCCACACACTTTTTCTTTTTCATCAACTACTCTAAGTTTTATTTCCATTTCAGCAGGAGAATACGTTCCTGGTCCTTCATAGGGCGTCTCCGGTTTTTCATCACTCACTATGAAATACTTTACGTTACCAAGTTCGTTTTCATGTTTAATTATTTTAGCATTTTGTGAAAATCTTTTAGTAACTATACGATTTTCCGGTGCCTCCCAATTGTGTGCAAAGGGGTCGAGTGATGTCGAATGACACTCCTTCTGAGAGAGCACAAGCAAGTTTTAGTCCTTGACTGTTATAGACAGTTCTGTCATTAAGATCAATATCGAATACGGTTTCCTGCATCAAGGTTTCAAAAGAAAAATGTTTAATTTGACCACGATTATTACAAGACGTTGATGAATCACCTTCAAGATCAACTCCCTGGTTTTTAAAGGAGACAGTTTTTATTCCATGTTTTATGTCAATTTCCATGTCATCATCAATTTCTGTAACAGTAATTTTTCCAGTTTTGTTAGCATTTAAACATTGTTCAGGCGAAACAATAATATCGTATGATATTATTGGAGCGTTGGGTACAATTGATGAATGGGAAATCATACCACAATTATAATGAATGAGCATTGCGGTCACTTTGCACATAAGAGCTTTGACAAAGGTCCGATAAGACCGTTGGTAAAGTGTTAACTGTGTATCAAACATTTGAATGTTTTCGGTGTGATTTTGCAAGGAGAAACTTGTGTTAGAGCATACATTTTGATTTCTTTCATTTTAGAACAGTCATAATGAATGACTCTAAGTTTGTTAGATACATCATTAATATCGTCAAGGAGGGATTCAGTAGAGTTAAAAACTTTAAAAGGAGTACAAAAGTAGAAAAGACTTATAAGTAAATAAGAAAAATAGAGTTTTTCAAACCAAGGATATCTTTTCATCCTGTTCTTTTTTAACGCTTCAAGCCGGAGTTTAAGGCTAAGAGTAGTAGTAATAGGCAGGTCCAGAAAATGTTGACTGGGTTTTTGGTACCTAAAACAAAGTTTTGTAAATCCGGCTTGATAACGTGATGGCGGCTTAGTCGAGCGACTAAAAGTTCGCCTATTATTATTATTTTCTGATTTTTGTAAATTGGAAGGTCCTTGTTTCGATCTATTAAGGCGGAGAGGACTTAAATTCGGGTCTAGAGGTATTCTAGAATTGTTCAGCGGGCAAGGAGTTGAGCTCCTTGTTCCACTGTCACTGGGAAAATTAAATGGTACTGGGGGGTGATTGTCACGGCCACTTGAACTTTCTTCGTTAAATCCAGAGTCAAAATTGGTAGGAGTTCGATTAGGGTCAAGGTTCTGCACAGGTGGATCTCTTCTTACGAAATTCTCCACTGGGAAATATTCGGTGTTAGTTGGGCCTTGAAAAGAGAATTTAGTCAAAGGACAGTTGAGTTTATTCATTTGGCTAGTCATCGGGCTATTATAAAATGTGTCGCAATTATTTTTATCTATACCATATTCTAGGGTTAAATCTGGTATAGTTTCCGTAGCTGGGTAGTATTCGACTAGGCGATTTCTTTAAGCAACCTTTCTGGTAGCCGGGTTGTTATCTAAAGTTATTTCATAGTTGACATTGGTTAATTTTTTAGCTACAGTGTAAGGGCCTGATCTTAGTTCGTTTAGTTTTTTTGACGTTCCTAAGTCAATTTGATGATTTTCCATTAAAATTTTTTGTCCAATTTCCAGTGGCTTACCTAAGTTGTGTTTATTTCTGTTTTTATGTGCGCGGTTATTATTTTCTAAGCTCTTTTTATAGGCGTTATTGTATATTTGTTTAAATTGGTTTTCTCGCATGAGCAATGAATTGTTTATAGTTGGTTTTAGGAGTTTGTCAATTTCTGTGTTTTTCGAAGTTTGCAGGGTATGCCTGTGAAGGGACAGGTTTTTACAAAATTCGGAAGAGCAGGTGAGTTGTGAACTTCGTAGTAGTCCCAATTTAAGTGACAAATGTATCTGTGGTTTTTGTCCAAACACAATCTCATAAGGTGAAATTCCTTTACTAGCATTCGGAACGGTGTTATGAGAAAAGGCAAATTTGGGTGCCAGTTTATCCCATTTACCTCGAGCTTGTTCTATAAAAATTCGGAAATGTGCTCCTAGATGTTTGTCTTGGATCTCGACTTTACCATTAGTCCAAGGTGAATAAGCAGTTCGATGTGCAGGTGCTATGCCTAGTCGATGAATATAACTTGTAAAATCTTGGTTCATGAATGCCGAACCTTTATCATACACAAGTTTTTGTGGTATTCCAAAAGACAAAATAAATTTTTTTAAAGCGTTTATGGTATCTACAGCATCTGTGGAACGTACAGGGTAAACCTGAATGAACCGTGAGAATGAATCGACAATAACTAGGCAATGATGTTTACCATTCGATGGAGGATTTAAAGGTCCCTTGTGATCAATCTGGACCGTATGAAAGGGGAATGGGACTATATCAGCCCATTTTTCAAGGGGTGCTTCGTGTATGTCTCCGTTTTTGTTTATTTTTTTGGCAATCAATACAATCAGCAATCAAGTTTTCAATCCATTTATACATTCCCGGCCAATAAAAAATTTTTTTTACGTTAGCAAGTGTTTTATCTAATCCCACATGACCTGACAATTCACAATGAGCTAACTGAAATGCTTTAAAGAACAATGACAATGATACACAAATTTTTAAATATTCAATATCTGGTTCGTCTGTTTGTTGTTGAATACATAAGATATTCCCTACATAACTCAATTTTTCAAAATTATTAATGTACGACATTATGGCTTTAGATCGTCGGAATTCAATTTTTTTTTCATCTTTGGTATTGTTAGCCCTTAATTGGCGAATTTGTTGTAACACTGGGTCTTTTAATTGTTCCTGACAAATTACTGAAATATTTAGATCAACTTCTTTAGAGAAGGCTATGAGTTTATCGATGAGTTCCATGCATCTTTAATTTTTGGGTTTTCTGGAAACTTTTTAGCTAATTCGGTTTTATCTATACATGTACTATTTTTCACGAGAAAAGATTTATCGTATTCTAATGGGAACCTAAAATCCGAGTCAGTTGTATTATTTTGATCGATGTAGAGATCATCAAATTTTAAATCCGACGGCTGGTTCTCATTGAACAGCTCAAATTCCAAAATTGGGTCAAAATATTGTTCCGACGTCTCCTCTTCCTGGTAGGAAGGGATTTCTGTATAGTGGTCAGACATTTCGTCCTCCTCCTGTTCTGATACAGGGGTTATTTCATGTTCGCGGTGACGTCTGCAATGGTTAATTGATGAACCATACGAGAAATATTCCGAAAAATTATATATTTGACAGAGTTTGTTTTGATGATTTTCGTACTTTTGCGTTACCATTTTGTCGTTTTTGAAAATAAATTTGTCGATACCTGTTACGCTTTGTTTTAAGATTGGAAAAAAATCATTTGCTGGTCCCTTTTCATTATCACGCAAAATGAAGTATTTTTCCTTGTTACCATGCTCGTCGTAAAAACTAATGTCTTTTGGTATCTTTTTGTGTTTAAGTTGATACTTGTCAAGGTCTTTAATTTTTACATTACGGCTTAGGATGTCGGGAAAAGCTAAGTTTTTTCTTTTGGTACAGATAATTTTCATGTTCTGGAAATGAGAAATTACTAACTGGTATCTGAAAAACCTGTGAGAAAGTTTTCCTCTTCTACCCCATAGATACATTAAAGGCTTATGGTCTGTGTACACATATACGTGATGGAGAGAACCAATTAGGTAATGCTCATAGGTTTGTAATGCAGATATTACACCGCAAAGTTCGCGTTCTGTGGTACTCATTTTTTGTTCTTCTTTAGTGTAGATTCTAGAGTTAAAAGACACTATTCGTTTCCCTTCTGGAAATTCTTGAACGAGATTTGAGCCTACTCCTATAGAAGAAGCGTCTACATGCACGTGGAAAGGGTGTTTAGTATCAGGTATTGCTAAGATAGTATCTTCGCTAATCCTGTCTTTAATGTAATTAAACAGTTTTTCGTGTTCCGTTGTCCAGACAAACTTAGTTTCTGTGCGGGTTAGGTCATAGAATGGTTTGCAGTCAACATGCAAATTTTTGATGTTTATGCTGTAGAATCCTAAACAGCCCAGAACTCTCATGACATCACGTTTGTTTTCAGGCAACTTAAGTGCTTTTAAATCTGCTACTCGCTTCTTGACTGGTTGTATCCCATATTTACCTACTACGTGTCCCAAGAACTGTACTTTCCTAAGGAAAAATTTAGTCTTTTCAGGTTGAGCTTTCAACCGTGATTACCTTAAAAGTTCATGGTACTTATCTATTATTTCAAACATTTCGATTTCGTCTTGCGCTTGCATGATGGTGTCATCAATGTACGTTATAGCTTGTTTTTTTCTGATTAATGGTGCAAAATGAATAGTCATTATACGACTGAAGAAATTAGGTAGACCGCATAGACCGTAAAATCCGCGTTCAAATGTGTATTGCTTTGGACCAATTACAAAACTTACCAGCTGTTTGGTTTCCTCAGTTAGAGGAACTTGGTTATAAGCTGAACAAAGATCACTGGTTGTGAAGAAATTACCTTTAAATCTAGTTAATAGGCTTCCGATTGGCTCGAGTAGCCATGAATATTGGCTAAGATCTGTTATTGAAATCAAATATCGGGCGTCTAGAACCAGTTTTACTGTGTTCCCCTTGGGTAGGATTATGATTGGAATAATAAATTCTGAACCCAGATCTTTATCATAACCCATTTCCCGAATTATACCTGTTTTACACAGTTGTTCCAAAAGGTTTTCTAGTTTTTCTTGATAATGTAATGGTACTTTGGAGGGTCTCTGTTTTGTTAAAGTTGAATTTGGTAAAAGTTTGACATGAAACTTTTGCTTTATCTTTCCAACGTCGTATTTGTGTTGAGAATAAACGTCCTTATTTTTAGTCAGAGTTCTCAAAAATTTGTCTAAGTTTTCGTCATTGATGTCAGCTTGACTGAAACCAAATTTTTTGAGAAACGTTTGATCGGTTTTGTCAAATCTGTTAAGTTTTTCTTTGGGAAGCTCAACGGGTCTGATGTTTTCATCAGTTGTTTTTAATTGTGGCTTAAGATCCTTGAGGTCGTTGCTAAAGTCTGTTTCTAATTCGTAGTTGTTGATAAAATCTTGCTGTCTTTTTCGCTTTTCTGTTTTCTGTTGTTTTTCAGGAGTTTTGTTTGCAAAGAAATTTTGAATTTTTGAAATTTTTGGACCCTGTTTTTCACTAACATGGAATATTTGATCCCAATTAGTGTCACTATTCATTACGTGGTTTATCAATGCAACATTGTCAACTACAAAAATTTCTGGGTGTTGTCTAATTTCAATGTCTTCTAAAGTGTGCCCAATAGGACCCTTCTGGATGAAAACCTTGTTGTTTTGAGGATTGTTTAGCATTATTGGTAATTCTTTTTCTTTTCTAAAACACTGAACGTTGTAAGCATAATTTCCTTGAGCTTGCAGTTTACTTCCATTTACGAAGGAGGATCCTTTTCTGAAAAATTCGTTTGGTGGTCTAATTGATATTACGCGAGTTGATTTTGGTGCTAATGGTAGCTGCTGATCAAGAATTACAATTTTGTAGGAACTAACATACGGGTAGCTTTTGGTTTGGTATCTAGATAGTTTGACGGCTACTTCAGGGTAAGTTTTTAAATCGATTTTTGGAGTGCTTATGTCAATGGATTTTACAGTGGATTCAAGGAAGTCCATTCGCAACAAGTTCGGTTTGCAACCATCTTTGACTGAAACCCATGCGGTAACTTCCACTTGATACTTTCCTTCAATGTCGAAAGAAGTTTTGAATGTAATTTGACCTAGCAGTTTTAGTTTCTCACCATTAACCGCTAAAGTATGATTTTTTGAAGCTTTCATCTCAATGTGTTGTGTTTTGCATAATTCAATTTAAGTGTGGTAATTAATTATAGAGCTTGATGCTCCTGTGTCCAATAAAAACTGTGTTTCTAAACCGTTATTTTTATTTTTGTCTCCGACGGATTGGTATAAATTAATATAAATATGTGAGTAACTTGCTTTGTTATCAGTAGTGTTTATGAACGGAGACCTGTCTAGTTTAAATACTTGTCGTTGAGATTCTCATTATTGTAATAGTCTCTGGGAGTTTCACTGGTAAAGTAGACTCGAAAGCTTCGCCCTTCACTGCTATCTTTTGAATGAGTAGGAGTGTTTTGTCTAGTAGGTGTCCTATGACGGTCATGGTCTCTACTCCTATCACGATATCGATTATCTGATCTTGGAGGGCCGTTGCTTTGTCTATCCCTACTATTTTGCCTATTGTTATTTCTGTAAGAGTCGTTTCTATAATTATTTTGTCGTTCCTGTGATCGGTTATTGTAAGACGATGATCGATAATTGTTTGAAGAATTTGATGAGTACGGTGATCGATGTCGGAAGTCTGACCTAGAGTTGTTTTGATAATTGGGTTGATTTTGGTTATAACTAATTTCTCTGTCTGTCCCTAGAATTTCGATTGTCATAATTGTTTGGTTTGTAATTTTGTTGACCTGGTGAGTGGCTCCTACTACGTTTGTAATTATCTGTGAACTTTTCTCGCTGTCGAGGTGGGTTTCGTTTTTCGTTTTTAAAGCCCTTGTACTTAAAGCAGAATGCTAATGTGTGACCTGAATGTTTGCAAAACTTGCAGAATCTAGTCTGGTTTTGTTTAAATCTGGGATTGTCGTTGTTGTATGTGGCGTTTATTTTATGATCTTTCATTAGATTTGCAATTTCTGTGAGTTGATTCTTTAACCCTTCTATTTCTATTTTATTGTCGATACTACTTGAGGCAGTACCCGTGAATTCACTGCTAACAGACAAACTTAAGTCCTTAGTTGCTACATGATCCTGTAATTGTTGCCAAGTTGTAGTTGGGGTTTCTATTAACAACTGATGTGCCTTTTGCTTGAGTGCAGGTGGCGTTAATCCTCTGACAAAGTACTCCATACGCTTAGCATTACGCTGGTCGTTGTTAAAATCTGGATCTGGCCATCCTTTTTCAACTGCTTTTGTTACTCGGTGTGTATAGCTTTTTATCAACTCATCTGGTTGCCTTTTAATACTCTCGACTTCAATTCTTTCTCTATACTTATCCTTTGCATCAGTGAAACGAGTAATGAACTGATTCCTAATTTCGTTCCATGCTAATGCTGGAGCTAAGGTTTCAAACCATTGGGCTGCTGGCCCATGCAAAACCGAACCAAACAACAGTTTTTGTCTAGCGTCGTATGCTGCTTGCAAATCAGCATCCGCAGGATCTCTGGTTCCTAGCTAGAATTGGAGTTTTCTTTGTATTAAACTGAAAAATTCTTTAGATGGATCTAAACCTGTAAATTTTTCTAACGCTATTTCAGGGTACGCAACAACGTTCGCTGCCATGTTTTATTTTAGTGTGTGAAAAGAATATTTTATACGAAATTACTATTAATTTGGGTAATTAGTGTAGAAAATATTTTTGTTATAACAATTAAGCAAAAAACACTAATACTAAATTAGAAAATTGAACTGTTTGTTTTGTGTTATGAGTTTTTTTTGTTTAGGACCGTTTAATGATTGTATTTTAAATTCAAAGTTTTTGCCGTTATCAGTGCTAATAATTTCAACCCAAGAGTAAATATCAGTTTGCTCAACGGAAAAATTTAATAACCAAGGATAAGTATTTTCAGAGTGTTTAAATTCGACAGAGTATTGTCTAATTTTTGTGACTAATTTTGTTTTTATAAGTAGTTTAACTCTATTTAGTAAACTCGGATCGTCAGGAGAAACGTTGATGTATTTAGGTTTCGATGATTTTTAAAGTTTGTAAACCAAATAGAGAAGTTATATTTTGGTGGCTCATCCACACGGAAGTTGATAACGTTTATGCTAATTCTATCACACTGTTTTGATTTCTGAGAGCAACCAAAAGTCCGTTGAAGTTGGAGTTAATCCACTTATAAGTAATATAGATTTCGGTCTGTGTTTCGTTAGGAAAATGATGGTAAATGCATAAAAAGTTTCTGTTCTGATCACTTAAATAATATGAAACTTAGCCTATTTTGTTCTGTACTTTAATACTTATATTTAAATTCTGAACATTTACTTTATTATATGACATATAAATAACATAGAACAATTGTTTTTTTGCTGTTTTGTTATTGTATTTTTGTATGAAATTACACAGAAGACAGTATAAAAACGTTTAATACGGGATGTTTAGTACATCAGTAGTAGTATTTTAGTAGCTATTATTATGTAGAAATGTGTACATATAATGTTTCTAAAGTGGTTGAGTCTGTTAATGACCGTATTTTAGCATGAAACAAAAACTTTTCTATGATAAATTTGTGTACAAAATGGGTTATAAAGGCTAATTTACGCTCTTTTAATTAATTATTGGTCAAATTTTTTGCAGGAATCTCTATCACACTGTTTTTAGATTTCAAAAAAGTTAGTAAATTCTGAAAATTAGTGTTTTTAGATGCGTAAGTTATACAAAAATCAGTGGGAGAATTATGTTCAAACACGTAGAAATTAGCTAAGAAAGTAATTGCGTCAGTGATAAACCGTTTTATTTTACCCCTTCTAGTGTTTTCTATTGCTGTTAGATTCAGATCTTCTACAATAACTATTCTTGTTTGGTCCATGCACTGTTTAAAACCTCTATTGGTGAAAATGTTCGTGTGAAACCCGCTAAATTGGGGAAATTCTCATCAATTTATGTTATTTCCAGGCTACATGTCTATGTTGGGGGGATAATATAATGTAAAAATGACGCTAAATTGGCTAAATTTCGTGTAAAATTGATAAAAATTGGATAAAAATCATGTTGTTACAGCTTAAATCTGATTAGTTTCCCTTAAAATATGATAAAAGTGACGTGAATTTTGTTAAATTCTGGTTAATATTTGAGAATTTAGGTCAAAATGATGTTTATTTGGTTAAAACTTGATTAATATTACCCCACCTAGGTCAGGAAATTGATAAAACAGTGTGAATATTCAACTAGAGAAGGCTTATATTTAACCAAAATTGGGTTAGTTAATGTGAGAATGCAACGTGTGCTTAAATGTGTAGAAAATTAGATATAAATTACACTAAACACGTATTGGGGGGATAAATTCTGTTTAAATTTACGTTGAGTTGTTTGAAAATGCTCTATTTTGGTCAAAAATTCAGTAAAAATTAGACATATGTTACTCTTAATATGATTTGGAGGGATGCATTTTGGTTAAAATTTGGCTATTTAGTGTGAAAATACTAAAATTCAACTGTGAATTTGGTGAAAATCGGCTAAAGTTTAGATTAATTAGGTGTTGGGGCGGCGAAATTTGCATATTTTTTGGTTATTTAGGATGTAGATGCCAAAATTTAACCGTAAATTTGGTCAAAAACTGTTCAGAAATAGACTAAACAGATTTTGGGGGGATGAATTCTGTATAAATTTTGATTATATAGAGTGAAAATACTAAAACTCAACTATAAATTTGGTGAAAATTGGGTTAAAATCAAATTAAATGTGTTTTGGGGGGATGAAATATGGTTGAATTTTGGTTATTTAAAGTGTAAATACAAAAATTTAACCATAAATTTGATGAAAATTGCGTGAAAATTAGGCTAAATAGGTTTTGGGGGGTTATTTTTGGTTAAATTTTGACTATAAAATGTGAAAATACTTTAATTGTTATATAAATAAACTAAAAATTTGACATAGATTACCCCCACCCAGGTCAGAACAATTTTACAAGAGCAAAGAATCAGTTGCCTGTTACTATTTTAATGTAAATTTACTGTATTTTGGCCGTAAATTTGATATAAATTACTCTATTTGTTTGTCTATTAGTGTGCTTTCACTTCTGTGGTAGTGGTTATTTTACTATTTTAATCCGATCGGATAGAAAAACAAAAATTCAGGCGTGATTCTTTCCTCTGGGCGCACCAGTTATCAAACTTGGCTGGGCTAATACAGATCTCACAATACGGGATCTCTTTATGTATGCCAGTCAAACTTGACAAAAGATAAATCGAAGGCAAAGATATATGCCTAAGACCTGTCTGTGCTATAAGTCTCAATTTAAAACAGTTGGGGGGGGGCTGAAAGTGTTAAATTTATAAAAGAGTTAATATAAAATTACAGCTTACTAATTACCAGTTACGTTGTGGTGAAATCGAGATGAGATGGCTAGCGATCGATCAGTTCTTCTGGTTAGTCTGGTGGTCGTTCTGTTCACACAAAAAAAATATAAAATAGTCGAAAATTTTCTCGTAGGAATATATCTGCAATATTTTTTAGAATTTAAAGTTAGATATCAAAAATTGAAAGCAGTTGTCTGCTGCTGATCTCCGGTTGTAGTTTCTGTCTCTCTAATTTTATTCCGTCCCACTTCGCTGAGAGAATTTACAATTTCATCTCAGTTCAGTTTGGGCCGATAGGGAGCGAATCACAAACTCACGTTCATAGTGAGGTGCTTCTTAATTTTCCTATTGGCCGAGAAGGCAAGAGAATTAACTCTTTTTTATCTAAGGGAAAAATTATTGAAACTCCAAAAAATAATAAAAATCTGAAAAGCTGAGAGCATCAATTATTGAATTCGTAGGCGCCTGTTTTCTGCTTTTCCATTTTTTCTAAAACCGCAACAATTATGGTCTTCTTGGGGGCTTTTTATGAGACTCTATTGTCTTTTCCCCTGAAGCAATCTGCTTCATCTTTATTGAACTTGGGGGGAAAGATCTGCATTGCAACTGTCAAATGCAGAAGTAATTTAAATCAAAAGAAACTGTGGTTTTACAGGCCGCCTGCGTTCAACAATGTACATTTTTTATCCTGGATATAAGCGAGGAGATCCAGGCCTAAAGTTGTGTTATTTAAATAAGTCGAACTCAGTTGTTTAAATACTTGTGTACTGGTAGTCTTAACAAGCGTTAGTTTATTTAGCGCGCGGCTAAAGAATGGTTAATTAGCGCCTAAATACGTTCGCTCTAATGCGGGATTAATTATCCGTTCATTTGTAACGGCTTTCGTAATACTACAATAGTGCCAATTAGACCAAAATGAAAGAAAGTTCATTGGGTGATTAATGTAGGAAATTTTCCTCACGACACTATCTTGGAAATATTTAGTCATTTGCAAAAAATTACTTTTAGTATATACTTGATTCCAATCAGCATCCCTTACTGTGTTACAAAAACTGTGTTACATCTTTGCATATTTCAATTTTAACTGCCCACTAGAAGTGCACAAGTTTATATCGATAACTGTAATTTGATCGTGAATCCAATTTTTGTTTACCAAAAACAATCATAAGTAGATCGCATTTTTCAAAATAATTAACTATTCAGATACAGTCCTATTTTTAAAAAATATAATTGCGTTTGAACATTTGAAGCCCATTTCTAGAAACCTATGAAGGCTTAATCAGGTTCAGTTTAAAAAAAACACAAGCCCTAAAAATATTGCAACTTCTTGGTGCACATTGTGTAATTCCCGGATATTTAAGAAAGCAAAATTATATACAACTTGCGATATTGACAATAAAAATAACACCCAGAAACGGCGCTGAAAGATTTGTTTCATTGAAATTAATATTTTCATCAAGATTTCAATCACTGCAAACTTTTTTTCAATTTGCACTTTGGAGACCAATTGTTAAACACTGAGCTGAGCACACCCCACAGTAAGATTGATAAGGTTGACAAGACAAGTAAAATGCTATTTTGGATGCAAAAAAGCATTTTATAAAAGCATTTTAACAAACTTTTGAGCAATTTTTCTTTATTTCAAATTTTCTGCAGACTTCAGCTTGGAAGTGTCTGCGGTGAATTTATTGGAAGTGTCTGCGGGAAGTGTCTACGGGAAGTGTCTGCGGGAAGTGTCTGCGGGAAGTGTCTGCGGTTATTGGAAGTGTCTGCGGGAAGTGTCTGCGGTGAGTTAATATAAAATTACAGCTTACTAATTACCAGTTACGTTGTGGTGAAATTGAGATGAGATGGCTAGCGATCGATCAGTTCTTCTGGTTAGTCTGGTGGTCGTTCTGTTCACACAAAAAAAATATAAAATAGTCGAAAATTTTCTCGTTGGAATATATCTGCAATATTTTTTAGAATTTAAAGTTAGATATCAAAAATTGAAAGCAGTTGTCTGCTGCTGATCTCCGGTTGTAGTTTCTGTCTCTCTAATTTTATTCCGTCCCACTTCGCTGAGAGAATTTACAATTTCATCTCAGTTCAGTTTGGGCCGATAGGGAGCGAATCACAAACTCACGTTCATAGTGAGGTGCTTCTTAATTTTCCTATTGGCCGAGAAGGCAAGAGAATTAACTCTTTTTTATCTAACGGAAAAATTATTGAAACTCCAAAAAATAATAAAAATCTGAAAAGCTGAGAGCATCAATTATTGAATTCGTAGGCGCCTGTTTTCTGCTTTTCCATTTTTTCTAAAACCGCAACAATTATGGTCTTCTTGGGGGCTTTTTATGAGACTCTATTGTCTTTTCCCCTGAAGCAATCTGCTTCATCTTTATTGAACTTGGGGGGAAAGATCTGCATTGCAACTGTCAAATGCAGAAGTAATTTAAATCAAAAGAAACTGTGGTTTTACAGGCCGCCTGCGTTCAACAATGTACATTTTCTATCCTGGATATAAGCGAGGAGATCCAGGCCTAAAGTTGTGTTATTTAAATAAGTCGAACTGAGTTGTTTAAATACTTTTGTACTGGTAGTCTTAACAAGCGTTAGTTTATTTAGCGCGCGGCTAAAGAATGGTTAATTAGCGCCTAAATACGTTCGCTCTAATGCGGGATTAATTATCCGTTCATTTGTAACGGCTTTCGTAATACTACAGTAGTGCCAATTAGACCAAAATGAAAGAAAGTTCATTGGGTGATTAATGTAGGAAATTTTCCTCACGACACTATCTTGGAAATATTTAGTCATTTGCGAAAAATTACTTTTAGTATATACTTGATTCCAATCAGCATCCCTTACTGTGTTACAAAAACTGTGTTACATTTTTGCATATTGCTATTTTAACTGCCCACTAGAAGTGCACAAGTTTATATCGATAACTGTAATTTGATCGTGAATCCAATTTGTGTTTACCAAAAACAATCATAAGTAGATCGCATTTTTTCAAAATAATTAACTGTTCAGATACAGTCCTATTTTTAAAAAATATAATTGCGTTTGAACATTTGAAGCCCATTTCTAGAAACCTATGAAGGCTTAATCAGGTTCAGTTTAAAAAAAACACAAGCCCTAAAAATATTGCAACTTCTTGGTGCACATTGTGTAATTCTCGGATATTTAAGAAAGCAAATTTATATACAACTTGCGATATTGACAATAAAAATAACACCCAGAAACGGCGCTGAAAGATTTGTTTCATTGAAATTAATATTTTCATCAAGATTTCAATCACTGCAAACTTTTTTTCAATTTGTACTTTGGAGACCAATTGTTAAACACTGAGCTGAGCACACCCCACAGTAAGATTGATAAGGTTGACAAGACAAGTAAAATGCTATTTTGGATGCAAAAATGCATTTTACAAAAGCATTTTAACAAATTTTTGAGCAATTTTTCTTTATTTCAAATTTTCTGCAGACTTCAGCTTGGAAGTGTCTGCGGTGAAATTATTGGATCCTTGATCTTTTCAATTTTTAAAGATAAATTAGAAAAATTTTAAAAAAATAGAGAAGTTAAAAAAATTGCTAGGTTGCCTTTGTTAGAATGCTAAATTGTTAGAATGCTAGGTCGCCTTTGATATATCTGTTCTCAAAATTAAAACGAAGCTCTACGAAAAAGATTCATAATAACCATTTTGATCTACCTTTAACCGTGTCCGGACAAAACAGTCCCAGACAAAACAGTCCCAGCGAAAATAGTCCCAAATTGCAAAATTTTCCCAGACAAAACAGTCCCAGACAAAATAGTCCAACGAAAGCAGACAAAATAGTCCCAGACAAAATAGTCCCGAATAAATATGGAAACAATTGTAAAATATAATCTACAAACAATTAACAAACATAATCTATGAGTTAATTTTCTGAATGCTCTGTTTTTAATTGATATGAACGAGGATTATACCGAAAACTTGTTTCAAAATATATAATCTGGCTAAAACTAAGTTGAATCAGCTTAATATTTGCTCAACGAAGTACAATTATATGAATAACTTAAGTGGTTCCTTTGTTAATTGGTGTGCATATGTTTAGCTCTATCTTTAGTTGGGACTATTTTGTCTGGGACTGTTTTGTCTGCTTTCTTGGGACTATTTTGTCTGGGACTGTTTTGTCTGGGAATATTTTGCTATTAGGGACCGTTTTGTCCACGACTGTTTTGTCTGGGACTGTTTTGTCTGTTCGCCACCTTTAACCACTGTAACGATAATCATAGCTTTTAATTTGTTGACCTATTGAAAATTCTATAACGATGTAGACCCAATAAACATAATAACTTTGACTGATGTGAGAAAATTTATGAGAAGAATGTAGAATCCAGTTTTTTTTTTAAAAAAAACCCAAAAGTAATTTTTTTACCGCAAAAACAATTCAGACTGATTTTTTAATTGTGAGCAGTCAGATCTAAAAACTGCGCTGATAAAATTGTAAAACTTCTCTTTTAAAAATATTTTGCTATAAAACTCTTTCAATCCAAAAGTGAGAACTTCGATTATTATCATTTTTCAAGTTTACTTTTTATAGGCGAGCAGCTGTTGAGCAGCGATTTGAAAATCTCTTGTTTTTTATTCGATTCTTTTTCCATTTTTACCATATGTGACCTTCAATTTTTAAGAGTGTTTTTTTTGGGAATCATTTTTGTTGTATAAAATAGTCTCTGAACCGTTGTTTTGACTTGCAAAAAGACGGTGTGCCGGGCAAAAGCTAAAAAAATTTTTAAAAAGAGAAGTTTTAGGATTTATTCCCAGCGTGATTTTGCTCACTAGTCTATTTTTTCAGGGTTTGTTTTGTATTAAAACACGTTCTGCTTTTGTTCCGATCCCATTTAGTTTCGAGGAATTATTTGCTCAACTGCCTTATCTTTTGTTCACTCTATTTCCATAGATCAATATATTCATTGTTTAGAGTATTGAGTGGTATCATTAGAAAGTTTGCAAAACTTTGAATATCATGTTAAATTTTTTTGAATTTTGCTTTTTCCGCGGAGTTGCAGAGGTTTAAAGTTTTGTGAATGATAGCCTCACTTCCGTTGTTTTGTTCATATTTTCATAAAAGTTGCTGTTTCTTTTTGATCAATTTGTCACTGAAAGATTATTTGTTTTTATATATAGTCTGTTGATTTTACGTTTAAGGATGAAAGTGAGCTGCTGAAATATTTGAACCAACACTTTGGGCTAAAATTTGTTCTGAATTTTTTAAAAAGTCAGCATTTTAAAATTTTTTTATGAAAAACTCCACTCAATTGACCGCTGGTGCTGACATAAGTTTGCCCCAAATGACCGCTGATGCCCACATTAAAACTAAGTTAGGTCTGTTTTTACCTCCGGTTCCAAAGAAATTGTTCAGGAAATAACATATTTCGCCGTTTCACTAATTTGAGTCGATATTCGTGAATCTTGCATCACTTTTTTAATATGTTAAGACGTTCTTTGCCTCGATATTTATTACGTAGTTTTGAAAAAAAATGACATTATTTTGATGGCAAGAACAGTTTTTATCTTATCGTTGCTTTTAGCAAAGAAAAATGATTCGAATTGTATTTTGATCTGTCCTTCTCGACTTCCACTTGAAAAACGTTTTGTTCAGTGCAATTGGAGACAATTCAGTTTTAATTTAGAAAATCCATTAATGCGTAGTTTTATTTACTTTAAGACTTGGCTGAAAAAAGTTATTGCGTTTTCTTAGGCAAACTCATGGTTTTTATGTCTCCGACAAAGTGTTTCTGAAATTTTTTTAAAAACTCTTGATTTTTAACAGCATTTTTTATTCCTTTGTACTCTTTTGACAAAGTCGTAAGTCAAAAGTCTTATTTTTTGTGGGGCTCCTACATTAACTATCTGATGCTTGAAGTTGAAAATTCAAGGTGTCTTGCAAAAAATAAAATGATAAATATTTTTTTGTTGACTCAACTTCCATAGTTCCATAAATTCATTGTATAGAGCTGTGAGTGGTATCATTAGAAAGCTCGCAGAATTTTGAATATTATGTTAAAAAGAATTTTTTCGAATTTTGCTTTTTCCAAGGAGTTGCAGAGGTTTAAAGTTTTGTGAATGATACCCTCACTTCCGTTGTTTTGTTCATATTTTCATAAAAGTTGCTGTTCCTTTTGGAACAAGTTTAGCAAAGAAAAATGATTCGAATTGTATTTTGATCTGTCCTTCTCGACCTCAATTTGGGAAAGTTTTCGTTCCGCGCAATTAAAGACAATTCAATTTTCATTAGGAAGTTGCAGTTCCGTTGATGTGTGGTTTTATTTACTTTCAGATTTGGCCAAAAAAGTTATTGTGTTTTCTTAGGCAAACTCATGGTCTCTATGTCTCCGACAAAGTGTTTCTGCAATTTTTATAAAAATTCATTAATTTTAACAGCATTTGTTTTTCCTTTTTGTACTCTTATGACAAAGTCTAATGTCAAAAGTCTTATTTTTTGGTAGAGCTGCTAAGTTAACTATCTGACGTTTGCAGTTGATAACTTAAGGTGTTTTGCTAAAAAATGATTATTAATTTTTGTTCATTGAATTTCCATAGTTCCAAATATTCATTGTTTAGAGCTGTGAGTGGTATCATTAGAAATCTTGCAGAACTTTGAATAACAAGTTAAATTTTTTTTTGAATTTTGCTTTTTCCGAGGAGTTGCAGAGGTTTAAATGAATGATAGCCTCACTTCCGTTGTTTTGTTCATCTTTTCATAAATGCGGCTGTTTTTTAGATCAAAGTGTCAAGGAAATACGATTTATTTTTAAATCTTGTCTGTTGGTTTTACATTTACGGATGAAAGTGAGCTGCTGAATTATTTGAACCAACTCTTTGGGCTACAATTTGTTCTCAATTTTTTGAAAAGTCAGCATTTTTTAACTTTTTTGTGAAAAAGTCCACGCAATTGACCGCTAGTGGTTACATAAGTTTGCCCCAAATGAGTGCTGATGCCGACATTAAAACTGTGGTTTGTTTTTACCTCCTGTTCCAGAAACAACATTTTGCGCCATTTCACAAAATTAAGTCGATATTCGTGAAACTTGCCTCATTTTTTTTAATATGTTAAGAAGTTCTTTTCCTCGATATCTATTACATATTTTTGTGGAAAAATGACATTTTTTTGATGGCAAAACCAGTTTTTATCTTATCGTTGCTTTCCGCAAAGAAAAAGGATCCGAATTGCATTTTCGAATTGTCCTTCTTGAAAAACATTTTGTTCAGCGCAATTGGAGACAATTCAGTTTTCATTTAGAAGTTCCATTAATTTGTAGCTTTATTTATTTTCAGGCTTTGCTGAAAAAAAATATTGTGTTTTCTTAGGCAAAATTCATGGTTTTTATGTCTCCGACAAAGTGTTTCTGCAATTTTTATAAAAATTCATTATTTTTAACAGCATTTTTTATTCCTTTTGTACTCTTATGACAAACTCTTAAGTCAAAAGTCTTAATTGTTTGTGGAGCTGCCAAATTAACTATCCGATGCTTGAAGTTGACACCTCAAGGCGTTTTGTAAAAATAAAATGACTAATATTTTTTTGTTAACTCAACTTCCATAGTTCCATAAAATCATTGTATAGAGCTGTGAGCGGTATCATTCGAAAACTTTTGCAAAATTTTGAATATCATGTTAAAAGTAACATTTCTAAATTTGCTTTTTCCGAGGAGTTGCAGTGGTTTAAAGTTTTCCGAATGATAACCTCTCATCCGTTGTTTTGTTCGTATTTTCAAAAAAGTTGCTGTTTCTTTTTGATCGATTTGTCACTGAAATATGATTTGTTTTTATATATAGTCTGTTGATTTTACGTTTAAGGATGAAAGTGAGCTGCTGATATATTTGAACCAACACTTTGGGCTACAGTTTAATCTAAATTTTTTGAAAAGTCAGCATTATTTAAATTTTTTTTATGAAAAACTCCACTCAATTGACCGCTGGTGCTGACATAAGATTGCCCCAAATGACCGCTGATTTCGACATTAAAACTTAGTTAGAACTGTTTTTACCTCCGGTTCCGACGAAAATGTTCGGGAAATAACATTTTTCGCCGTTTCACTAATTTGAGTCGATATTCGTGAAACTTTCATCACTTTTTTAATATGTTAAGACGTTCTTTGCCTCGATATTTATTACGTAGTTTTGTAAAAAAAATGACATTATTTTGATGGCAAGAACAGTTTTTATCTTATCGTTGCTTTTAGCAAAGAAAAATGATTCGAATTGTATTTTGATCTGTCCTTCTTGACCTCGACTTGAAAAACTTTTTGTTCAACGCAGTTGGAGACTATTCAATTTTCATTTAGAAGTTCCAGTTCCGGTAATGTGTGGTTTTATTTACTTTCAGATTTGAACCAAAAAAATTTATTGTGTTTTCTTAGGCAAAGACTTTTTTTAATATCTCCGACAAAGTGTTTCTGCAATTTTTATAAAAATGCATCAATTTTAACAGCATTTGTTATTCCTTTTGTACTCTTATGACAAAGTCTTAAGTCAAAAGTCTTATTTTTGGTGGAGCTGCTAATTTAACTATCTGATGCTTGCAGTTGATAACTTAAGGTTTTTTGGTAAAATAAAATGATTAATTTTCTAAGCTAATGTATCAAATGAATTGGAATGTAATCTTCATTGATTTTTTGTCTGTTTTGTGATTAAAGTAAAAAATTCTTGGCTTTGATACGACAATTTTTCATAACTTTTTAAAATTTTTTTGGATATATCCCAATTTTTGTGGCATTTTTTGCTATCTCGTTTGATGATCACATTATTGACTAGTTGCATATCACATTACTGACGCTGAAAGAAGGCAATATTGATTATATTAAATGTTTTTATTGAACAGATTAGGGTCTTAAAGGCTTCGACTACTTTTTTTATGCAAAATTTGAATTACTCTAGGACTTTTACCTGTAAGAGTTCTTTTTTAAGTCTTGGGAATTCTGGATAATGACAGATCTCAGTGGCTTCCTGTGGGGTATGAATTAAGGCATTTAATATTTCTCAAAAAACAGTTCCCATCTTTTTTCTGTTGAAGTACAAGTCATTTTTTTCAGTTTAGATATCATCTGATTTTTCATTGAATCGAAAATAGATCGACATTGAGTTTTGTTTGAATTGAACCCTTGTTATTTTTTTACGATTCTGTTGTTTTTCTTGTCTCTTTTCCTCTTTTGGTGGGGCATAATTTCATTTGTTTATTGGTTTAAGTATAAAGCGTTTTTTAATTGAGTACACCAATTATTTTCAAACTGTTCGTGATTATTTAAAAATTTCTATCTCCTCCAAATTGGGTGACAGTTATGTCAAAAATGTGTTTGAACAGGTTCGGAACAATGTGTGCAAACCGAAATTAACAAGCTTCCGTGTGCTTTTTTTTAAAATTTTTGAAGCTTTTGAAAATTTTTGGGGGTTGCCGATTGTTTCGAACTAGTTGATTATTTAGTTTACTTGGTTGTTCATTACACAGGCTAACTTTGACTGACCAAAGGGACAGGACTTGTAATTTTTTTTTTGTTTTTTGAGCTTTTCTCTGAGGAGAAGGAGTAGTCTTGATTTTCTTACCTGAGAAAAATTTTTGATCCTGGGATCATTGGGACGTTGGGGTTTAGATATTTGTAGATAACCGACCTGAAAAAGATGTTAAAAATAAAATTGTAAAAGTTAATTCTAAAAAAATTAAAAAGTGAACTTGACCAGGTGTAATGATTACTGGCAGTCGACCCATATTGCCATTTATTTTTTCAAGTTATATATATATATATATATATATATATATATATATATATATATATATGTTGGAAAGTTGACCCAACGATATTTCGTCTTGTTGGTCCCTATAATCCATACAATTCGAGATTTCAGGCAATTTTGTCTCATAATAAAAATTGTAAGTTTTTGGCATTTACAATAAGCCCAAGCTCAGTGGACTAATGTACTTCAATTAACACAATCACGGAAGAAAATTGTTGACTGAGATTCAATTTATTAATTTCAAGAGATCGAGTGTTGAAATTTTCAACAGAAGTTTTCTGATATTAATAAATGCAGTTATTCTAGAAAAATTTAATCAGAAAGCTTTGAATTAATTAAAATGAAAAAATACTTTTGCCTGCAAAAAATTCATTTTGAGTAACCACAAAATAGACCCGATGACAGACATCAGCCTAGGTGCACAACTGCAACCACGCGCAATATATTAAATCAGTGCAAACCTTATTGCACTTTTTTGTAAGTAATATTTGATAAGTAATATTTGATTGAACTGTTCCAAATTCAAGTGATTT
>NC_134469.1:48452893-48677936 GCF_964194025.1 Convolutriloba macropyga
ACCCATAAAATTTCACTGCCATGTAGTTTTGACGTCCTTAAAATAGAAATTTCACATACCCATGTGAAATACACTTACATATGCAATTTTGAGTGGTTAAACAATTTTAGCAGCGAATAAAATTGGAAATTGACCACCAAATAAGTACTTAATTGGGTCAGTTGGTCTAGTTTTTGGTTGTGATAGTTTCATATGTCGCATAGATCTCATAAGCCGCTGAGGCATGGCCATTGCTTGCGATATTTTCAAGATAATTATTTATTAATTCGCTTTCTTGTTCCTTTACTAGAATATATTTTAAAGTTATTTTCTCAAATACTCGGTTATGATTGCTTGAGAATTTGGTGATCTCATTTCAGAAGTCAATATAACTGGCTGCAAAATTCATCTTGACTGATAATTTCAATAAGTTTTCGGCTCTCTTTCAATCGGCTCTTTTAACTTCGGCTCTTTTGTAAGTAATCTTTTTGGCCATGCCTCAGCGGCCTCTGGGAACTGATATGACACTATCAAAACCAGACAAAATATCATGACTCTTCTCAAATCTGATATGTTAGTGCCTTCTTTTTTGGCTAATAATCATACGGCTAATATTTTACTTTCGGCCCAATTTCCGAGCACCTTCTGCATGAATAGAGAGAGGGAGAAAACTTTTATATGAAATATTTCAAGTGTAGTTCACAAACTTATAAGTGTCATACACTGTCCCCGTAGAGCACGCATTGAGCCGTGTACAATTATTTTGTCAAGTAGACTGTACTGCTAGGCATCTTATTGTTATGCCTCTTTTTGCGTGTGAAAATTCTACGCTCGAAGAAGGTTCAGTTTTTGACATATACTGTTTAACAGATTTTCAAGTGGTTAACCGTCATAATTAATCAGTTTTGAGAAAAGTTTTAAATCCTGTTTTAACGCCTAATTATGTTTAATTAAAAGTTATGTCGTTAGGTTCTGTCTCTCATGAACTTTAATTTGGTACCGTTCTTGTTTTTCTTTTATTTGCTTAAAAATTTCCAATACTGACTTACGACAAAAACAACCTCGTACATAATTTCCGCCATTTTTGTGAAAACTGACTAACTTTTTCTGTAACCGTTATGAATTGATTTCGTTGTAAGAATTAATCGAATGATTTGCTATGAGACTTTAATGGAAACTGTTTAAAGGGTCAAATTTTTGACTAAAATTCGATGACAAAATTTGCTGCAAATGCAAAAGTGTCTAAGTTAATGTCCATGGTTGATTACATTCAGTAATTTTTGCAGCTGTCAGTTCCTCCCAGTCCCAAGTTTTTCCATCTGTTACAACCAACTCCTAAGGTTGCTCTATAACATGATATCCTTCTCCTCCCTTCACTATTACCAAGCGTACAAATAATTTACCCTAAAAATTCACCCATTAACTCCATCAATCCGATAACAAATTTTTGATAGAAAATTTCATTTTCCCGATAATACTCTTAATCCTCCATCTTGGTGGGTTGAAAAGTCTGTTCGTGAAGTCTTATCTTGGGCATAAATACACCGGAAACTATCGTAGATCTAACATATTTTTGTGTTGAATTTAGCGCAGATCTTAAATGAGTTCTGATAAGGAGAAGGGGTTGATATGAGCAGGGGCAGATAGTGATGCGGCGGGGGATGAGGGGGTTGTTGTATTTGGTTGGCCTAGGTATATGTTTTTGTGTGTTTTGCGTGCATGGGGGTTTGGTGGTAGATAGGAGGGGGGGGGGGGGGGGGGGGGGGGTTGGACGGGGGGCAAGGTTGATATATGGGTTGTTAAAAGGCTACTACTGGATGGGTGGGAACTAAACCCGATGTGAAAGACTGGTAGTCAGATGAAGTTACCACGAGGCTGTGTGGGATGAAAATGTGTTCGGCCAGAGGGTGGATATACTGTCTTGTGTAACATGCGCTGTTTAATTGCTCTTAAATGATGTTTGAAGCAATTATTGTAAACTTGTTTATGCGTTTTTGCTATTTTCTTTACAGATTTTGCGCATTTCTAGATCCTGCCAGTCTAGAAAAGGTACAACTTGTTGTTTAATTGCTCTCGAAAGAAATTTCAATCAAATGATGTAAAAATGTTAGTGCTTTTTTGCAAACATTTGCTTAACGGAAACTGTGCTTTCCTAGAAACTGGTAGCCCGCCTACCTATCATCAGCGTAAAATTGTGTACGTTCTCCGCTAAATTCTACACGAGATGAGGCAATATCTACGGTATATTCAAAGCATAACGATGTAATTTCAACGCTATAATATGTGAGATCTACGCTTGGGAACGCAAAATTATGTAAGATCTTCGCTAAATTCAAACTAAAATTAATTAAGATCCATGCTATATTCAAGAAAAAAATTCGTACCATCTACGCTAAATTCAAACGTTTCTTATATAAGATTCAGATTCAGCTATTACTTTTTGGTAAAGAGTGCGGTGCTTAAGAAAACTAAGGAAGTATGCCACAGTTGTAGGAGAGCAGACCAAAATGCAGGGGACCAGTGTTTCGGTCTTCATAGGCAAAGGTCTATGCGTTGAAATTATAAAAGATCTACGTTAATTTCAACGAAAACTTATGTAATATCTACCTTAAACACAACAAAAATTAATGTAAGATCCACGCTTACAATTTAATGTCCTTGAATGATTACTTTTATTCTTTTTCGAAGCTGTCAGTTCCTCTCAGTCCCAAGTTTTTCCATCTGTTACAAGCAACACCTGAAGTTGCTCTATATCTTGATATCCTTCTCCTCCCTTCACTATTACCAATGAGTTGTGATAAGGATGAGGGGTTGATATCTGAAGGGGCAGATAGGGATGCGGTGGACGAGGAGGGGGTTGTTGTATTTGGTTGGCCTAGGCGTAGGTTTGTGTCTGTGTGCTGCGTGCATGGGGGTTTGGTGGTAGATATGTGGGGGTGGGGGTTTTGGACGGGTGGCAGGTTTGATAGATGTGTTGTCAAAAGACTGCAACTAAATCGGTGGGAACTGAACCCGATGTAAAAGACTGGTTGTCAGTTGAAGTTAGCACGAGGCTATGTGGGCTTCAAAGTGTGTTCTACCAGAGCGTGGATTTAGCGTCTTGTATACCATGTGCTGTTTAATTGCTCTCGAATGATGTTTGAAACAAATATTGTAAACGTGTTTATGCATTTTTGCAAATTTCTTTACAGTTTTTGCACATTTCTAGATACTGCTAGTCTAGAAAAGGTACAACTTGTCGTTTAATTGCTCTCGAAAGAACTTTTAAACAAATGATGTAAAAGTGTTAGTTCTTTTTAGCAAACTTTTGCTTTACAAAAATTACGCTTTCCTAGGAAATGGTAGCCCGCCTATCTATCATCAGCGTAAAACTATGTAAGCTCTCCGTTAATTTCGACACACAAGATGATGTATTATCTAAGTCATATTCAAAGCAGAACGATGTATTATCAACGCTACAATATGTGAGATCTACGCTTGGGATCACAAAATTATGTAAGATCTATGCTAAATTCAAACTAAAAATAATTAGGATCCAAGCTATATTCAAGTAAAAAATTTGTACGATCTACGCTAAATTCAAAGGTTACTTATTTAAGACCCAGATTCAGATATTACTTATTTGTATAGAGTGCGATGCTTAAGAAAACTAAGGAAGTATGCCAGAGTTGTAGGAGAGGAGACCAACATACAGGAGACCAATGTTTCGGTCTTCATAGACAGATGTCTATGCGTTGAATTTATGTAAGATCTACATTAGATTCAACGAAATGTTATGTAATATCTACGCTAAACTTAACAAAAAGTAATATAGATCCATGCTTACAATTTAATGTCCTTGGTTGATTGCCTTTAATATTTTCTGAAGCTGTCAGTTCCTCCACGTCCCAAGCTTTTCCATCTCTAACCAGAAACTCCTAAGGTTGCTCAACATCTTGATTTCTTTCTTCCCCCCTCACTATTACCAATCGTACAAATATTTACCCTAAAAATCCACCCATGGACCCCATCACTCCGACTACAAGTTTTTGATAGAAAATTTAATTTTCCCGATAATACTCCTATTTGTCCATCTTGGTGTGTTGAAAATTATGTTCGTGAAGACCTATCTTAGGGCATAAATACATCGAAAAATATCGCAGATCTTACATATTTTTGTGTTGAATTCTAGCGCAGATCTTAAATGAGTTCTGATAAGGATGAGGGGTTGATATCTGAAGGGGCAGATAGGGATGCAGAGGATGAGGAGGGGGTTGTTGTATTTGGTTGGCCTAGGCGTAGGTTTGTGTCTGTGTGCTGCGTGCATGGGGGTTTGGTGGTAGATATGTGGGGGTGGGGGTTTTGGACGGGTGGCAGGTTTGATAGATGTGTTGTCAAAAGACTGCAACTAAATCGGTGGGAACTGAACCCGATGTAAAAGACTGGTTGTCAGATGAAGTTACCACGAGGCTATGTGGGCTTCAAAGTGTGTTCCACCAGAGAGTATATTTACCGTCTTGCGTACCATAAGCTGTTTAATTGCTCTCGAATGATGTTTGAAGCAAATATTGTAAACGTGTTTATGCATTTTTGCAAATTTTTTTATAGTTTTTGCGCATTTCTAGATACTGCTAGTCTAAAAAAGGTATAACTTGTCGTTTAATTGCTCTCGAAAGAAATTTTAATCAAATGATGTAAAAGTGTTAGTTCTTTTTTGCAAAATTTTGCTTTACAGAAATTACGCTTTCCTAGCAACTGCTAGCCCGCCTACCTATCATCAGCGTAAAAATATGTAAGTTCTCCGCTAAATTCGACACAAGATGATGTAATATCTAAGGTATATTCAAAAAAGAACGATGTGTTATCAACGCTACAATATGTGAGATCTACGCTTGGGAACACAAAATTATGTAAGATCTACGCTTAATTCAAACTAAATTTAATTAAGATCCAAGCTATATTCAAGAAACACATTTGTACGATCTACGCTAAATTCAAAGGTTACTTATATAAGATCCAGATTCAGATATTTCTTATTTGTATAGAGTGCGGTGCTTAAGAAAACTAGGGAAGTATGCCAGAGTTGTAGGAGAGGAGACCAACATGCGGGAGACTAGTGTTTCGGTCTTCATAGGCAGATGTCTATGTGTTCAAATTATGTAAGATCTACATTAGATTCAACGAAAATTTATGTAATATCTACGCTAAACTTAAAAAAGTAAAGTAGACCCACGCTTATAACTTAATGTCCTTGGTTGATTGCCCTTAGTATTTTTTGAAGCTGTCAGTTCCTCCCAGTCGCAAGTTTTTCCACGTCTTACCAGCAACTCCTAAGGTTGCTCTATATCTTGATTTCTTTCTTCTCCCCTCACTATTACCAATCGTACAAATATTTACCCTAAAAATCCACCCATGGACCCCATCAGTTCGACAAAATTTTTTGATAGAAAATTTCCTTTCCCCGATAATACTCTTAATCGTCCATCTTGGTGTGTTGAAAATTCTGTTCGTGAAGTCCTATCTGGGGAATAAATACACCGAAAATAATCGTAGATCTTACAGGTTTTTGTATTTAATTTAGCGCAGATCTTAAATGAGTTCTGATAAGGAGAAGGGGCTGATATGTGCATGGGCAGATAGGGATGCGGCGGGGGAGGAAGGGGTTGTTGTATTTGGTTGGCTTAGGTATAAGTTTGTGTGTCTGTTTTGCATGCATGTGATGTGTGGTGGTAGATAGGTGGGGGTGGGGGTTTTGGCCGGGAGGCAGGATTGATAGATGTGTTGTTAAAAGGCTACTACTGGATGGGTGGGAACTAAACCCGGTGTGAATGACTGGTAGTCAGATGAAGTTAACACGAGGCTATGTGGGATGAAAATGTGTTCTGCCAGAGGGTGGATATACTGTCTTGTGTACCATGCGCTGTTTAATTGAACTTAAATGGTGTTTGAAGCAATTATTGTAAACGTATTTAACGCTTTTTTGTAAACGCTTTTTTTTGCAAATTGCTGTACTGATTTTAGGTTTTTATAGATTCTGCTAATCCAGAAAAAGTACTACTTGTTGTTTAATTGCTCTCAATGAAAAATTTTAATCAAATGATGTAAAAATGTTAGTGCTTTTTTTTGCAAATTTTCGCATTTTCGGAAATTGCGCTTTCCTGGAAACTGGTAATCTGTCTACCTCTCATCAGCGTAAAACTTTGTAAGGTCTCCGCTGAATTCTACACAAGATTATGTAAAATCTACGGTGTTTTCAAAGCAGAACAATGTAATATTAACGCTAAAATATGTGAGATCTATGATTGGGAACACAAAATTATGTAAGATCTACGCTAAATTCAAACTAAAATCAATTTAGATCCATGCTGTATTCAACGCAAAGCTAAGCACGATCTACGCTAAATTCAAAGGCTACCAAAATAATATTCAGATTGAGATATTTTTTATTTGTAAAGAGTGCGGTGCTTAAGAATACTAAGGAAGTATGCCACTGTTGTAGGAGAGGAGCCCAACGTGCAGGAGATCAATGTTTCGGTCTTCATAGGCAGAGGTCTATGCGTTGAAATTATGTAAGATCTACGTTAAATTCAACTAAAACTTATGTAATATCTACGCTAAACTTAACAAAATGTAATATGGATCAATGGTTACAATTTAATGTCCTTGGTTGATTACCTTTAGTATTTTTTGAAGCTGTCAGTTCCTCCAGGTCCCAAGTTTTTCCATCTGTTACAACCAACTCCTAAGGTTGCTCTATATGTTGAAATTTTTTTCCTCCACTCACTATTACCAATCGTACAATTAATTTACCCTAAAAATCCACCCATTAACCCCATCACTGTGATCACAAATTTTTGATAGAATATTTCATTTTCCCGATAATACTCTTAATCCTCCATCTTGGTGTGTTGAAAATTCTGTTCGTGAAGTCCTATCTTGGACATAAATACACCGGAAATAATCGTAGATCTTACAGATTTTTGTGTTGAATTTAGCGCAGATCTTAAATGAGTTCTGATAAGGAGAAGGGCTCATATGTGAAGAGGCAGATAGGGATGCGGCGGGGGGACGAGCTGGCTGTTGTATTTGTTTTGCCTAGGTATAAGTTAGTATGTGTTGCGTGCTTGAAGGGGGGTTTGGTGATAGATAGGTGGGGGTGGCGTTGGGGGGTTTTGAACGGGGCAGGGTTGATAGATGTGTTGTCAAAAGGCTGCAACTAAATCGGTGGGAACTGAACCCAATGTAAACGACTGGTAGTCAGATGAAGTTACCACGAGGCTGTGTGGGATGAAAATGTGTTCTGCCAGAAGTTGGATATACTATCTTGTGTACCATGCGCTGTTTAATTGCACTTAAATGATGTTTGAAGCAATTATTGTAAACGTGTTTATAATTTTTTGCAAATTGCTTTACTCATTTTGCGTTTTTCTAGAAACTGTACTTGTTGGTCAATTGCTCTGGAAAAAACATATAAAGAAATATTGTAAAAAGGTTAATGCTTTTTTTGTAAAGTTTTGCTTTACAAAAATTGCGCATAGCTAGAAACTGGTAGCCCGCCTACCTATCGTTAGAGTAAAACTATGTACGATCTACGCTAACTTAAACACAAGATGATTTACGATCTACGGTTCATTCGAGGGAAAACCATGTTATATCAACGCTAAAATATGTAAGATCAACAATTAGGAACACAAAATTATGTAAGTTCTATGCTAAATTCAAATTAAAAATATTTAAGATCCATGCTAATTTCAATGCAATACTATGTACGATCTTCGCTAAATTCAAATATTACCAAATTAATTTTCAGATTCAAAAATTGTGTATTTGTAAAGAGTGCGGTGCTTAAAAAAGCTAAGGAAGTATGCCACAGTTATAGGAGAGGAGACCACCATGCAGGAGACCAGTGTTTCGTGCTTAATAGTCAGAGGTCTCTGAGTGGAAATTACGTAAAATCTACGTTATATTCATTGGAAAATTAAGTAAAAACTACGCTAAACTCAGCAAAAAATAAAGATCCACGCTTAGAATTTAATGTCCGTGGTTGATATTTTTTTTTGTGGTTTTTGAAGCTGTCAGATCCTCCCAGTCATAAGTTTTTCCATCTGCTACCACCAAGTCCTAAGATTGCACTATAATTTGATATATTTGGTCTATATCTTGCTGTTTAATTCCTCCCGACTGATGTTTGAAGCAACTATTGTAAACCTTTTTATGATTTTTTGCCATTTGCTTTACTGATTTTGAGCTTTTCTGCAAATTGCTATTCTATTTGTTGTTTAGTTGCTTTCGAAAAAAAAAATTGAATCAAATGTTGTAAAAGTGTTAATGCTTTTTTGCAAATTTTTGCTTTACGGAAATTGCTCTTACCTGGAAATTTGTAGCCCACCTAACTATCATCAGCTTAAAAATATGTAAGATCTACGGTAAATTCAGCACAAGATGATGTAAGATCTACGGTAAACTAAAAGTAAAACGATGTAATATCAACGCTAAAAAATGTAAGATCTACGCTCAGGAACGCAAAGTTAATCAAAAATCAACGCTAAATTCGAAGTAGAAATGTTTAATAACTACGCTAGGTTCAACGCAAAATTGTGTAATATCTATGCTAAACTCAACAAAAAATTTTGTAAGATCTACTCTTAGAAACGCAATAATATGTAGGATGAGCGGTAGCTAGCGTTGACAGGTCAAAAAATTCACCGTGTTTTTCTTACATATTTTTTCGTTGAATGCGCCGATTTTAGGTCTCTAAATCCAATGTATTCAACTCAAAGTTGTTAAAGAAAATTGCTGTCAATTTTCCGACTTGTCAACGCTAGTTACCTCTTATCTTACATAATTTTGTCAAAATTCCTCGGCCCGAGTGGTGTAGTTCTATCTGCCCTGCCTATTATGTTGCTAGACATGAATGTTACATACAAAGATACAACAGAATTGGTGGGCTTGGCTGTCCCTGATGTGGTGCAACTGATCAACTACTGGTTGGGAAGGATGGTTGTGCCCTTTGTCAGTATTCTCTGTCTCATATGCAATGCATTAACGGTCACCGCCGTATATGTGTTTGAGATTGACAGGGCAACTTTGCTCTTTGTGGTGTTAGTCTCCATAGCTGACTTCTGCACCACCATCTGCAACGGGTTACTTATTGTCAGGTTAAAATACATTTACTATTCCCGCACAGCAAATTAATACAGCCGATAATGGTTGGACTCATGTTCAAAATAACAATATGAGTCGATTCGAAATCCTCTCATTCCCAGTTTTGGTGAACCTTGATGCTCTGGTCAGAACCAATTAGATCACGCACGGAAAAAAAGTCAGATAAAAAACACAAAACTGGATCTGGCCAGATTCATGACAGAATCGCGGATATTGGGAGAAAGGTTTTCCATTAACCATTGATGTAAAGCGAATCAGAAATGAATTCTGTCTTTCAAAAACAATAATTGTGATGGCTTACTCAAAGAAACGAATCGACAAGTTTCTTTTTCAAGAGAATTAATCAAACTCAAGAAAAAAGTTCTGACCGGGTAGTAAACGGTAAAAAATTCGATGCCTAATGGTTCTTATTTATCTGTAAGATGTACATCCCACAAAATTGTTTTCCTAAGAAAACTGGGTTTTCTTCTATTAATAACAAGTGCATAGGTGCATATCTGCTACTGGCTCCTCGTCGGAACAAATCTCCTTATGTGAAATTGAAAATAATGTTGTAAATATTTTTTGCCTCTTAGTTCTACTGATATTTTCAGGACACCTTTAGTGGGACACATTCAAAAAGGAGTAGATCTGAAGAAAAAACGGATTAATTAAAGTGAGTTGAGTACACAATCAGTTTATTGCCGAGTTTTGAGGTAGATTGAGTTTAACTTAACTCACGGTCAAAAATTGTGCAATTGACGGTCATCAAATGTTTCTCCTCGATTTTTAATGATTTTCTTCACCAAAAATTCTTACCGTTATTCAGCTCAAATTTCCAAAAAAAGCTTAAATGAGTGTTCTAGTTAAAAACGAAAATCAAAAAGGTTTCTCCTGAACGAGACCCGCAAGATGATCCTGAAAATGGTTCTTAAAAGCAACAGAAAATATTTGAGCTTTTGATCGATCCAAAAACGTCGTTCAAACAAGAAATGTGACGGTGGAGTTTTCTGAAAATCATTGGAGAGCCCACAAAAAAACTCGATAGTTAGGAGCAAAAGACCCGTTAAGCAGCTTCCATAATGTAGATCATAGAAGATTTTTCCCCTTCTGCTACCTCAAAAGCTTAACTTACAAAAATTTTTTTGCTTTGATTTCTTACAGTTATTCAGGCGGTGTGATGAAAATAAGAATTATTTACGTAATTGAAGTGAACGACCGAAAGCAGATTTTTTTGCCATTCAAATTTTTTTTAATTTCTCCTGTTCAAGCCTGTATTCTTCATGATAGTTAGCGCAACTTGCGCTTATTTTAGAAATAAAACATCAATTAGTTTTTGATCATCTGGATTTAGTATAGTTCCTTTAAGTATAAAAGTTTTCATGAGAAGGTCCCTACTAATTGTTGCCAAGATGTTGAACAAAAACCTTAATCCAAAACATAGCAGACTCTGAATTATGAATCCTGTTGATGGTTTGATTCCAGCGAAGCTAGCATTTTTCACAGCCAAATATTTTGCTACTTTATATCCAGTGTTCCCAGCGCATTGGTTCCCGGAAATCTTAAATTTTATTAGGATCCCTGTTTTTTCCCGCTAAAAATTTTAGCCTTCAATTTTAGCCAAAAATTACACGCGTGCAATTTTTCGTATAAAATTTGCCGGTAAAAACTTAAAAGGTGGTTTCTGATAGGGAAATGTGGGAATTTTCGTAAGTGCCTCCTGACGACAAATGCAGATAAGCACTGAAGATTTGCTAGCGTTTCTTAGCACAAAATATTTGGAACGAAATTACATATCTAAAAAAAGTGTTTTTGAAGCATTTACCCTCATTGTCAACAAAGTTTACTGAAAACTCTAATTGTCATGTGTTTTCCGCTTTCTTTTACAGAGCTATTCAAAATTCCCAACTTATCCGCTATGTATTACGAGAATAGTTGATATTCCCGGTTTTCCCGCTCAGTTTATCGAAACAGACATATTTCCCAGATTTCTAGCTTATTTTTCCGCGAAAATTCAGAGTTCCTGGTTTCCTACCAAGATTTTCCGCGAATTTTTCTCGCTTAGTTTTCCGCGAAAATTTAGAGTTCCTGGTTTCCTGGTTTTCTGAGAAACGTATAGATTACCGGGAAACGTTATGAATCCTGGGTTCCCCTGCAGTGTTTCCGGGGTTCGGCGCACTGGCTAGAAATTAATGAATGTGAAGCTTAGCACATTATTTCGCACTCTAAATGGCGGCCACAAGAAAGTCAAATGAAACTGTATAAAATAACTCGAAGAGGTCAATGATTAAGCCGCAAAACGAAAATTTGTCACTGTTTTCCATTATTGCTCTTAACAAAGTGTCAGTTGTACATTAATGAAAGAAGTAGTAAAAGACCCTCGCATTACTGATAGCAGATGAAAAAGACCAATCCCGGACCGAAATTCAAATCTATATCAGTACTAGGCAAATCTAAATCCAAGTCTTATTTAGTTTCCCAGTACTGGGCAAGTCTAAATACAAGTTTCACAATCTGGCAAGTCTTAGCCAAGACTTGGATAACACTTGGAAGTTGATTCCCAAGTCAAAAGTAACTTTTCAAAAAATTTCCAGTGAAAAATTTGAATTCCAAAAATTTTGTAAGGTGTCACGTTTTCGGAACTAACTTTTGGTGATTTTCCCTGGGTGCTTTGAAACCACCCCAAAGCCATTCAACACTATCAATTAGCACCCCGGGGGTCAGAGTAAGCTATATTAATGGATTTTCGGTGGTTTATCAGCCGTTTTCAGCCGTTTCTCAGACATTTCTGAGATGTTTTAAGCCGGTTCAGCCCGATTTTGACAAAAACTGACTGAACCTGATATATATTTCAGGTCTTGAAATTAATGTCTGAATATTCCCACCAAGGAAAATTTGTGAAGAATACTGTGAGGGTTTTCTCGTTGTCAAGGAGTCCAGTTTTGCAAAGTTGTGGAAATCTGGTTGATCCAAGTAGTCAAGAAATCAGTAAGGAAATTTGACGGGTCAAAAGGAGGAAAATGGGCTTGAATTGGCTATGACGGTGCCGGCATACCGATTGGTGCAGGAGCTAATACTACCCTCTTTGAGTTTCTGTTATCAGTGACGAGTTTATTGGGCATACTTGGCCATTTCGGGCATATTAATTCGGTCAAGTTACACGGTGCTCATTATTTAATTTCTCAGCAACCAGTGGCCGAATTTTTACGCGCCATAGTTTTAAAGCTTAGATAGTAGCGGTCTATCTATTTTTGGACGATTTCCCGACTATTTTTGGACGATTTCTGGACTTCTTTTGGACCATTTCTTGTCTTTTTTTGACGATATTCCGACTATTTTTGGACGATTTTCCGACTTATTTGGACGAATTTTGAATTTTCTTTGGACGATTTCTCGTCTTTTTTGACGATTTTCCGACTATTTTTGAACGATTTCCTGTCTCTTTTTGACCATTTTCCGACTATTTTTGGACGATTTTCCGACATTTTTTGGACGAATTTTTGGATTTTCTTTGGACCATTTCTCGTCTGTTTTGACGATTTTCCGACTATTTTTGGACAATTTTCCGACTTTTTTGGACGCATTTTCGAATTTTCTTTGGACGATTTCTCGTCTTTTTTGACGATTTTCCGACTATTTTTGGACGATTTCCTGTCTCTTTTTGACCATTTTCCGACTATTTTTGGACGACTTTCCGACATTTTCTGGACGAATTTTCGGATTTTCTTTGGACAATTTCTCGTCTGTTTTGACGATTTTCCGACTATTTTTGGACGATTTCCTGTCTCTTTTTGACCATTTTCCGACTATTTTTGGACAATTTTCCGACTTTTTTGGACGAATTTTCGAATTTGCTTTGGACGATTTCTCGTCTTTTTTGACGATTTTCCGACTATTTTTGGACGATTTCCTGTCTTTTTTTTGACCATTTTCCGACAATTTTTGGACAATTTCCCGGCTATTTTTGGACAATTTCTGGGCTTTTTGACAATTTTCCGACTAGTTTTGGACGATTTTCCGACTTTTTGTGGACGAATTTTCGAATTTTCTTTGGACAATTTGTCGTGTTTTTTGACCATTTTCCGACTGTTTTTGGACGATTTTCCGACTTTTTTGGACGAATTTTCGAATTTTCTTTGGACGATTTCTCGTCTTTTTTGACGATTTTTCGACTATTTTTGGACGATTTCCTGTCTCTTTTTGACCATTTTCCGACTATTTTTGGACGATTTTCCGACATTTTTTGGACGAATTTTCGGATTTTCTTTGAACAATTTCTCGTCTGTTTTGACGATTTTTCCGACTATTTTTGGACGATTTCCTGTCTTTTTTTTGACTATTTTCCGACTACTTTTGGACAATTTCCCGGCTATTTCTGGACGATTTCTGGGCTTTTTTGACCATTTTCCGACTATTTTTGGACGATTACCCGACTATTTTTGAACGAATTTTCGGATTTTCTTCGGACGATTTCTCTTCCTTTTTGACGATTTTCCGACTATTTTTGGACGATTTTCCGACATTTTCTGGATGAATTTTCGGATTTTCTTTGGACAATTTCTCGTCTGTTTTGACGATTTTCCGACTATTTTTGGACGATTTCCTGTCTTTTTTTTGACCATTTTCCGACTATTTTTGGACAATTTCCCGGCTATTTTTGGACAATTTCTGGGCTTTTTGACAATTTTCCGACTAGTTTTGGACGATTTTCCGACTTTTTGTGGACGAATTTTTGAATTTTCTTTGGACAATTTGTCGTGTTTTTTTGACCATTTTCCGACTGTTTTTGGACAATTTTCCGACTTTTTTGGACGAATTTTCGAATTTCCTTTGGACGATTTCTCGTCTTTTTTGACGATTTTTCGACTATTTTTGGACGATTTCCTGTCTCTTTTTGACCATTTTCCGACTATTTTTGGACGATTTTCCGACATTTTTTTGGACGAATTTTCGGATTTTCTTTGAACAATTTCTCGTCTGTTTTGACGATTTTCCGACTATTTTTGGACGATTTCCTGTCTTTTTTTGACTATTTTCCGACTACTTTTGGACAATTTCCCGGCTATTTTTGGACGATTTCTGGGCTTTTTTGACCATTTTCCGACTATTTTTGGACGATTACCCGACTATTTTTGAACGAATTTTCGGATTTTCTTCGGACGATTTCTCTTCCTTTTTGACGATTTTCCGACTTTTTGTGGACGAATTTTTGAATTTTCTTTGGACAATTTGTCGTGTTTTTTGACCATTTTCCGACTGTTTTTGGACAATTTTCCGACTTTTTTGGACGAATTTTCGAATTTCCTTTGGACGATTTCTCGTCTTTTTTGACGATTTTTCGACTATTTTTGGACGATTTCCTGTCTCTTTTTGACCATTTTCCGACTATTTTTGGACGATTTTCCGACATTTTTTGGACGAATTTTCGGATTTTCTTTGAACAATTTCTCGTCTGTTTTGACGATTTTCCGACTATTTTTGGACGATTTCCTGTCTTTTTTTGACTATTTTCCGACTACTTTTGGACAATTTCCCGGCTATTTTTGGACGATTTCTGGGCTTTTTTGACCATTTTCCGACTATTTTTGGACGATTACCCGACTATTTTTGAACGAATTTTCGGATTTTCTTCGGACGATTTCTCTTCCTTTTTGACGATTTTCCGACTATTTTTGGACGATTTTCCGACATTTTCTGGACGAATTTTCGGATTTTCTTTGGACAATTTCTCATCTGTTTTGACGATTTTCCGACTATTTTTGGACGATTTCCTGTCTTTTTTTTTTGACCATTTTCCGACTATTTTTGGACAATTTCCCGGCTATTTTTGGACAATTTCTGGGCTTTTTGACAATTTTCCGACTAGTTTTGGACGATTTTCCGACTTTTTGTGGACGAATTTTCGAATTTTCTTTGGACGATTTTTCGTGTTTTTTGACCATTTTCCGACTGTTTTTGGACGATTTTCCGACTTTTTTGGACGAATTTTCGAATTTTCTTTGGACGATTTCTCGTCTTTTTTGACGATTTTTCGACTATTTTTGGACGATTTCCTGTCTCTTTTTGACCATTTTCCGACTATTTTTGGACGATTTTCCGACATTTTTTGGACGAATTTTCGGATTTTCTTTGAACAATTTCTCGTCTCTTTTGACGATTTTCCGACTATTTTTGGACGATTTCCTGTCTTTTATTGACTATTTTCCGACTACTTTTGGACAATTTCCCGACTATTTTTGGACGATTTCTGGGCTTTTTGACAATTTTCCGACTAGTTTTGGGCGATTTTCCGACTTTTTGTGGACGAATTTTCGAATTTTCTTTGGACGATTTCTCGTGTTTTTTGACCATTTTCCGACTAGTTTTGGACGATTTTCCGACTTTTTGTGGACGAATTTTCGAATTTTCTTTGGACGATTTCTCGTGTTTTTTGACCATTTTCCGACTGTTTTTGGACGATTTTCCGACTTTTTTGGACGAATTTTCGAATTTTCTTTGGACGAATTCTCGTCTTTTTTGACGATTTTTCGACTATTTTTGGACGATTTCCTGTCTCTTTTTGACCATTTTCCGACTATTTTTGGACGATTTTCCGACATTTTTTGGACGAATTTTCGGATTTTCTTTGAACAATTTCTCGTCTGTTTTGACGATTTTCCGACTATTTTTGGACGATTTCCTGTCTTTTTTCGACTATTTTCCGACTACTTTTGGACAATTTCCCGGCTATTTTTGGACGATTTCTGGGCTTTTTTGACCATTTTCCGACTATTTTTGGACGATTACCCGACTATTTTTGAACGAATTTTCGGATTTTCTTCGGACGATTTCTCTTCCTTTTTGACGATTTTCCGACTACTTTTTGGATTATTTCCTGTCTTTTTTGACCTTTTTCGACTATTTTTGGACAATTTCCCGTTTTTTTAACCATTTCCCCACTATTTTTGGACAACTTCCCTGCTATTTTTGGACGATTTCTGCGCTTTTTTGACCATTTTCTGATTAATTTTGGACGATTTCCCGGCCATTTTTGGCGTTTTTTTGGCTATTTTTGACGTTTTTTTCGGCCAATTTACGAATTGCCAAGACTTTGATTTAGACTTTCCAAGTCTTAGATCAGACTCGGATTACGAATTGCCAAGTCTTAAATAAGACTTGGATTTAGACTTGCCAAGTCTCAGCTCAGACTTGGATTTAGACGGAAGGTTTGGATTTGTCAAAATGTACCTTTTAGCCAAAAGCGTACGTTTTGTGACGTACTGATGGTTGTTAAAGTTATCGAGTCGAGCATAAAATAACTTTGACGATATATTGATAAACTATATGCTGCATATTCCCAATAAAGCTTGGTTCCTAACGTAATTCTACTGCTGCCTAAATTTGCACGCTGTTTCTTATAGTGATTTTTCAGCTTTCCAAATTGGGGCTGGTTTGACCTCTTAACCTACTCAGAATCGTCATGTCAAATTCTCACCTTTTTCCTGGCAGTGTTGGGTCTCGGGGCTCAGAACGAGCTGGTTCTAATGAGTATGGACCGATTTCTTGCTGTGTCCTACTCTCAATACAGCGAGAAGTTAATGCGCAATCTACGCTACCCATTGATCTGTACTATTGTAAACTACGCACTCACTACAGTGCTGAGTCTGCCCATTTTGACATATGTGGAACTGAACGAGGCTGGACACTGCATCGGTAAAGATTTTGCTAAAGAGGAATTATGGAGAGTATATGGCCTGGGCACTGTGCTGGTTGTGTTCACTGCTGTTCCAGTTGTCTGCATTCTCCTCTTCAATGCATACACCATTTATAAGCTCAGGTAAACTTTTGATGAATACTTTTGCTCGGGCAAAATACCAAAAGCTATTTTAGATTTTGGTTATACCCAGCAGACCAAAAAGATGTATCGGTGAGCGGATATTGTTTTATGTATGGAACGCAAACTAATCTACTTACCAAGATTTAGGCCTCGACTTTTGAAAAGACTGAAAAGCGCAGACTTAAATTGAATTAAAATTACACAGTCAAATTTCTTGGTTAAAGTTGAGGAAAAGCCTTTACATGGGTCGAGCAATATTTTTCTTTGTGGGGTTTTGGGTAGAGCATGGTCTTCTCATGGTTGATCAAAAGTCAAGACAAAGATAAAAAAAATGAACCCATGCACGTCAACTTGAATAATTTCAGAAATTTCGCTTAAAAAGTTAATGATATATATCAACATTTCTATTCGGTCTGTTGAGTCTGGCCAAGGTTGGCCTGAGTTTCGGTGAAGGGTCTGCTCCGTCTGGTAAGGTCATCGGGTCTGACCGATTCGTCTGGACTACTCTCAGTTGTAGGCCTCGACACATGAAAAAAGTTTTGCTCGACTTTAAGTAGAAAGCTTGACAGAGTAACTTTTGCCAACAAAGCCACCCGCCCCCACCACCACAACTACCACCACCAGACTTTTAACGTCTTTTGATCAGTCGAGGCATAAACCTGGGTAGGGTTTGATCGGGCTGACCAACATGGTCGAAACTTTGTTCCCAATGACCAGGGTTGAGCAAAGTTTGTTAGGTAATGGCCAGTACCAGTTATTCTGGACTCAAGTTTTTATGTCTTACCAATACATACATTGGATCGCAAACCTCATCATGGGACGAATATATCATGATCATATGCCATGAATATGTGAACGAATTGGGGTTTTCAGGCGCGACAGGAGTGATCTGAGGGATGTGGGTCTGAGTAGGACTCCAGAGGAAGAGATAGAGTACTGGATAACAGTTGGATGTATCTACATCTGCGGCTCATTTCTCCTCTTCACATGCGGTGCCGCTTTTTTCCAGTTCAAGAGACAGAGCACAACCCAGGCACTGCGAAAGGACCCAAATCAGATTGAATACTACGATGCATACATGACCCTTTACAGAAACCTGGGTGTGCTTTTCGGAGTCACCAACATGATATTCGCATTCGTATTCTACATCATTCAGAACAAAAACCTAAGATCTACAATAGTGAAAGTATTGCATATCCTGTTTATAAGTGAGGAACCACAAAGAAATAGTCCACGCAATTTAGACAGGACTCCAGAAGCTCCAGCCAGACAAGAAACTATCAACATTGACCCAATAGCCGAGTATCCCATTGATACCACGTTTAACCGAACTACCTCACGAATCACCGTGGGACCACCTGAATTATCAATAGCAGTCACAATGAATTCAGCTAATTTTGAGGCGGTTAATCAAGAAGTGATTCGACAACTGGAATCTATATTTGGACGAGATGACCCAGAGCTCATATTGAGGTGTAGGGATCACTTGTGGGAGCTGGCAGAGGTAGCAGATAGATACGAAGGGGAACCACAACGACGAAAACAACAACAACACCTTCAACGACAAAAACAGCAACAGCAACGTGGAGATAGTTGCAAAGAAAGGGAGGGAACCGGAGAGGTAGCTGATGCAACACTGGACATACAAACTCGACGAGTGAAATTTGAAAAGACCAGTCAACCCATTCACTATCAAGCAGATCAATGAACAATGTGCATATCGGACTAGCTACCAAAATTGGCTCTAAAAATCATGCCAGTAAATAGTTAACTTAACTTCAGTTGTTCTATTTATATTTATGCAGTATGGTACCAAAAAGGTACGTACACCAGCAGAAATTTAAAGAAGCACCACGACTATCAAATAATACGAAATTTTATGTTAAGGTCAAATCAGTCCTCTAATTACAAGTTACCACTCCTTCAAGCTTTTTAACATCTAATGGACTGTCTCTTTGGTCATCAAACAAGCTTCTAACGAAATCTGAGCTAAAAGACCGACACTTTTTTATTAATTGTTTTCGTAATTGCTACTTCAAAATTGGCCATAAAATTTCAATTGGATACAAATCGGGACTATTCGTTGACTATTACATTTCCTCCAGTTCCTATTAGTTGAAGATACTGCGGACAATTTTAATTTATTCACAGAAGCTTTATCTTTTTGAATTAAGATGTCCTGATGATTTTTTTGTAACTTTTCAAAATTTCCAGGTAAACTAGAACCCTTGACTGCTTTGATGATTTAACAAACAGTTTCTGTCCATCTGATTGTAATAGAAACCTGAAAAAGTGATTGTCTGTCCCAACTCATTTTTTTGTGAAGAAATTTTTCCAAAGAGCTCAAGCTGGGGCTTGAGCTTTTTTTTGGTAAAGTTTGTGTGCAGGCTGTATGCTAAATCTTCATTTTAAACTGAGCTGCTTTTGTTTTTCGTTCAAAAAAACTCTTTATTTAGAATTGCAATAGCATGGTGATCAGCAAAAAGTGCAATTTAACCATCTTTTTTGTGTAAATGAAGTCTCGTATAGAAATTCACGCGTTTTTCACGCCTCAGCGCAAATCAAACATTTTGAGCGAAAATGGCGCTTAAAGAGCACAAATTGTGATGTGTTTAGCTTTTTGGAACCGTAGTGTATTTATATAGTTTGATGTAGCTGGGGTCAACTTTGAGGCAACCAGTGCTCTTGATGAATGCTAAAGATTGCTACGAACAAAAACAAATAGACAAAATTACAAAAAATCCCAATTTTTGTGCGACAATTAAAAAATGCATTAAAAATTGCTAGACGTTTTTCATTACAAACAAAATAGAGACAATTTGACCAATTTTAGACATCTTGTTACAGTCAAAAAGATCTGTTAGTATGGTTTGACATAGTCTGAGCGAAACTCTTTCTTGTACAATTTAGCAAAGAGTCCTATCCAGAGTCGAATTGGAACCAAGTTGTCCAGTCACAAGAATAATCAGTCTACACTAAAAGTTATTAATGAACGGTTTTAGAGATTGTTTTCTAATAATCACTGAGCCATTTTATTTGCTAAGCACATATCCTTGTTAGACTCCGTGACAATTTGTGCAGATGACTTTAATATGAGTTTTTTGGAAGCTCTCAGAGGACATATAAAATGATGAATGTCTGTTTATCTAAGAAGAATACATACAAATGCCCTTTGATTAAAATTTCATTCTGTTTTACCCCTTATCTTCGAATCCACTGACACGGTGCCAACCAGTGCAACACCCCTGTTGGTTTGCACCCCGACTGTGCGACTAATGTGAGTCTGGCATCCCTAAGTGCGACAAAAATCGGCTGACAGGGATTGGCTATGTCACCCACCCCAACGCAGATAGTGTTGATTCCTCGACCCAAGCTGCAACTGGTTTCAATGTGAATACAGTGGAAGAAATAATCCAGGCCATAATTGTTCTTACGGGGTTGGCTAAACAGAGCTGCAGTAAGGAAGCTTCAGAGCAAATACGCGCTTGGGACATCTAAGATTGTGCTTCCAGCTGGAGGTGTCCAGACCGACAAGACCTCTGATCAGATCACTGTCGGTCTCACAGCGTTGATTTCATAAAATTTTTATTGAATTTCTAATGTTTGTTGAAGCGCCCTAACTATATAAGAAATGTAAAGACACAGACTTTTTGAAGTTTTGTGAGAACAGCATTGATTGTGCTGAAGAGCGCTTAATATTGTTTAAAACTAAAGTGCAAAAATGTTGAAGGAAATGTGCAAACTCTTTACTGTGAGGAAGCTGTATTGGGAATGTTCAGACGGAAATAATTTCTGTAATGGTTGTGTTGAATTTCTGCACGTTGATATCCATTTTTAAAAAGTGAATTAATTTAAGAAAAAAGTGGTGATCTTTGTTAGAGAAGTCACAAAAATGGCCTTTTTTGCTGCAAATGCCGTGAAGAGAAAATCCTTTTTAATCTGCACAGTTAATGCAATTTATCCTAACATGAAAAGCCGTTTTCAATGGAACATTCAGTCATCAGCGGAGAAGTGGACACCTTGATTAAGAATTTGAGCACACTAGAAGGAAAACTGTGCATTTCTCTTGCAATATAATTTCCTTTAAAGAATTTTGCGCCATCTGCTCTAATGTCTGAAAAGAACAATTTTTGAATAATGGTTTTGAATTAAAGAAGTTCTCTGATCCATTTTTTATCTGTTTGCAAAAAGATTGACTTTCCAAAATAATATTCACAGCACAGATTATAGTGCATGTTGTTTTTTTTTCAAAAAAAAGTCTAACTGAAAAAGTAAAATTTGCTAAGGAAAATAACATTCCTCCTCTTTGCATAAAAAATTTGCATGAGAAACAATAATAATGAACAAAATGCAAAATCGTTTTCAGATTTCACTCTATTGAAATTGAATCGTTAGAAGAAAATTTTTTCACACGTTTGGGGTTTTTCAGAAAAACTAACTTCCTTAGAATAATCAGTTATAATTATTTTTTTGGCAGTGAGTTGTATTAGTTCTCAAGGTTTTTGTTATCTGAGTCATAGCAGTATTTTATTACACCAAAACTCAAAATACTTCTAACCGCTACATTTACCTCGTATAATGTAACTGGGGCCCTCGATCTAGGTTGCAGCGGATTTCAATGAGGAGAGCGTGGAAATATTAATCCAGGTTGAAATTATTCTCAAAAATTTGGTTAAACGGGGCTGTAATATAAAAAATCAAGAAATTTTTTTCTGGAAAGCTTTCTAAGCCAATCTATGTAGTTAAAATTATGCTGCTTTGGCACACTAAATATTGTTTTTCATTATTTTGATTTTTTAAAGAGACAACTTCTTAGGACTGCCGTTTGTGTAGTTGAAAATGTCAAAAAAGAGATTAAGTTTTCTGAAATTGACAAGTTGTAGCAAAGTTAAGAGTTCTGTTCATGTTCAAAAACATATTCTGATGAGACCTTATCATCAGTACAAGATTCCGATCAGTTGCAATTTTGAGCGCACTTCATTTTGATTAGACCGCTGATCAGATGTGGAATCAGAAGTTTCAATGTCAAGACAGTGGAATGAAAAATCCGGGCTGAAAATGTTTTCACAGGGTTGGCTAAACAGGGCTGCAGTAGAAAATATTGGAGTAAATAGAGGCTAAAGTTCCTCAGGACTTCTCAAACTGATCTAAAAGTCGGGGTGTCCAGACCAACAATAACTCTGATCAGATATTGTTGAGCTAACAGCGGTGATTTTCGAATGTTTGATCAGGTGTTCTAACCAATAAGAATTGTAAGTATACAGAAACTTTTTGATATTTTGTCAGAACAGCTTTGATTATTCTGAAAAACGCTTAGTTTTTTAAAAACAGGTGTTCAAAGTGAAGGAAATGTGCGAGCTCGTTATTGTGTTGAAATTGTAATGGGAATTTTCAGAGGGCAATAATTTCTAAAAAAAGTTTTTGGTTTGTTTTTATGTACTCTGACATCCATTTTCAAAAAAAAGGGAAAATAAGTTGAGAACTTCAGAAATTGTTGATTTTTGTTACAGAACAACGTCATTTTTTCTTCACCTGCCGCGAACAAAACTTTCCCCGCAATCTGCATATTTTATACATAGTTTGGTACCATGTAATGCATTTTTCATTAGTTCAGTCAAGCATTAGCAGAAAAACGGACATTTGGACCAAGAATTCGAGTTACCATTAGAGAGAAACAATATTTTTTTCACTTCCGATATCATTTCTTTTATATTTTGTTCTCTTATATTTGATCCAAGTTGATATTCATAATTTGTTTCTCAATTTCTGTTTAAAATAGAAGATCTGCATGCACTTCAAAATTTATTCCATAGTTTTTGACAAAAATGCAAGTTAACTGGTCTTCCAGGGGACTAAGATGACATCATAAAAATTTCACTTCGATTTTAATTGAATTTTACTCAATTCTTGGAGACGCTGTTTACCATTGTAAACTTTACTTGAAAGTGGGGGAAAAATAATAGAAATCATAATTTTTTTTTCTAGTACAGATAAAAATGTTCAGGGGTCTCAAAGGAATGAAGATTTGCAATGATAAAACTCTGTTGGAGCTGGTTTTTTTTGATAAAAATGAGTTTTATTTTTCCCAGACATTTTTTTATCATTCTTGCATGATTTTTAATTTTTTCGCAAAAAGTAAGAAGTGCTCCAGACAATATCATTCTTCTTCTCTAAGAGAAGATGTTACATGGAGAGAAAAATAAGCATTATGAAAATATTACAAATTGTTTTCACATTAGGCTGTAATCAAAGTGAAAAATTTCATGAAAATTTTATCAGATTAGCGGTATTTTAAACATTTTAGAAATAGAGTGCACAATTATGATGGAAATGTAAAAACTCATTACTGTATGGAAGTTGTACTGAGAATATTCATACGGCAATTTTTTCTGTAAAACTTGTGTTGAAATTATGTATTTAATTTGATATCAATTTTTTAAGAGAGTGAAACTAAGTTACGAACCGCAAGTTTTGTTGAATTTTGTTACAGAACCAGCAGAAAGTGCCATTTCGCTTCACATGTCTGGATTAAAACTTTCTATTCATCTACACAATTTAAACATGATTTCCTGGCATTGAAAGCATTTCTCATTAGATCATTCAGGTATCCGCTGAAAAACGGACAATTGGACCCCGAACACGAAATAGCATTAGAAAAAACACCGTGCTTTTTGATCGCACATTCATTTCTTCTAAAACTTTGTTCTAATATATCTGAACCAAGTCGTACTATTCACATTTTCATAATATTGTTTTAACTTTCTGTTTTAAAACAGTAGATTTTTAAACCAATTCAAAAAGTGTGCTACAGTTTTGCATAGAACCCGTCTTCCAGAGGACTAATATGAAAGTAAAAACTTTTGTCCTTTGTTTTTGAATCTAAAATTTTTATCTCGGGAAATCTAAATTTGAGCTCCCAAGTCGAGGTGTCCGGGCCAACCAGACCTCTGGTCAGACCATTGTCCAGCGCACAGCGTTGATTTTTGAAAGTTAGTTCAAGTGTTCTAACTATGTAAGAAATAAAAAGGTACGGGAACTCTGCATTTTTTAGAATACAAATGATTGTGTTGAAACGCGCTTGGTTTCATAAAACTAGTGAAAAAGTGATGAAGGAAATGTGCGAGGGTCCAGTTGATAGCAATTGCTGTCTTGTTTTTGATGAAGTTCAAATTATTTTTTATGGAAAGTTTTCTGAGCTCATCTGTTTAGTCAGTGTTAAGCAACATTGACCTGCTAAACTGTTTTCCAACATTTAGTTTTTAAGAACAACATTCTGGGGATTGGTTTTTACTAAAATGAATATTTTAATGTCAAAGAAAGCATTTTTGAAGTATGTACACGTTATAGTGATTTTAAAAGATTTTTTTATGTTTGAAACCATTTTCTAATGGGAGTGCATTTGAGTTTCATCAGAGCGCAGTTGAATGTGATCCGAGGCGTTTCTGAGTGCACTTGTGTCTAATCACACGCAATTTCGAGCATACATAAGTCCCATCAGAGGTGGATGCGATTGCACACTAGTTTGTTCAGGGGCGGATTCGAGCGCACATTAGTCTGATCAGGAGTGACTGCAGAGCGCATAATTGTCTGAGCAGAGGAGGTCTTCGAGGGCACACGGCGTTTCGAGAGCACGATAGTCACAACTCAAATTTGTCTGGGATGGTCTGGTCGGACACTATTTCAGCCTGGACCTCAACTTGGGATACAATCAGCTCTATGCCAAAAAGTAAAAGAAAACATACAGTAAATAAAGAGATATTTTCTCACCTTTGAACGTAAGTTAAAGCAACTTACGACCCGGGCCGAGGCGTACACCCGTATTCCACCGTTATTAAGCGAGAATAAGGGTGTAAAGCCAATTCCACTCTTAATTAGCAGGGATAAGAGTGTAAGAGTGTAATTTTGAGAAAATTACACTTTAATGTACACTCTTTACACTCTTTAATACACCCTTATTACACTTTTAAAAATACACTATAATTACACTCTTTTTTCCACTCTTTATTACACTCTTGAGCGATTTAGGTGAAGCAAATGTAGAACTTAATGAAAATCTTTTGTTAATAGCATTTCGAAAAAGACAAGTTAGAAAGTCTATTTTAGCCCTTTTTTCCCCTGATACTGAACTTTTTGAAATTGTCTAGAAATACAAGCCAATAGTTTGATTTGTATACAGAATTTTTAAGAAAACTCCAATTAGGTGAAGAAAATGTCGAGCTTCATTAAAAACGTTTGATAACAATTTTTTGAAAAAGACGAATTGAGAAGCCTATGTTAGCCCGTTTTGTTGCCCCGATAATACACTTTTTGAAATTGTGTAGAAATGAAAGCCAATAGTTTGATTTGTATACAGAATTTTTATGAAATCTCCAATTAGGTGAAGAAAATGTCGAAATTCATTAAAAACGTTTGTTAACAACTTTTTGAAAAAGACGAATTGAGAAGCCTATGTTGGCCCGTTTTGTTGCCCCGATAATACAATTTTTGAAATTGTGTAGAAATGAAAGCCAATAGTTTGATTTGTATACAGCATTTTTATGAAATCTCCAATTAGGTGAAGAAAATGTCGAAATTCATTAAAAACGTTTGTTAACAACTTTTTGAAAAAGACGAATTGAGAATTCTATATTAGCCCGTTTTGTTGCCCTCATACTGAATTTTTTGAGATTGCGTAGAAATAAAAGCCAATAGTTTGATTTGTGTACAGAATTTTTATGAAATATCCAATAAGGTGAAGAAAATGTCGAACTTCATTAAAAACGTTTGTTAACAACTTTTTGAAAAAGACGAATTGACAAGTCTATATTAGGCCCTTTTGTTGCCCTGATACTGAAAGTTTTGAGATTGTTTAGAAATCAAAGCCAATAGTTTGATTAGCCAATAGTTTGATTTGTATACAGAATTTTCATGAAATCTCCAATTAGGTGAAGAAAATATCGAACTTCATTAAAAACGTTTGTTAATTACTTTTTGAAGACAAAATGAGAAATCTATTTTGGTCCATTTTGTTGCCCCAATAATGCACTTTTTTAAATTATGTTGAAATAAAAGCCAGCAGTTTGGTTTATATACGGAATTTTAATGAAACCTCCAATTAGGTGAAGAAAATGTAGAACTTTTTAAAATCCTTTGTTAACAACTTTTCGAAAAAGACGAGTTGAGAAGCCTATGTTAGGCCCTTTTGTTGCCCTGATACTGAAAGTTTTGAGATTGTTTAGAAATCAAAGCCAATAGTTTGATTAGCCAATAGTTTGATTTGTATACAGAATTTTCATGAAATCTCCAATTAGGTGAAGAAAATATCGAACTTCATTAAAAACGTTTGTTAATTACTTTTTGAAGACAAAATGAGAAATCTATTTTGGTCCATTTTGTTGCCCCAATAATGCACTTTTTTAAATTATGTTGAAATAAAAGCCAGCAGTTTGGTTTATATACGGAATTTTAATGAAACCTCCAATTAGGTGAAGAAAATGTAGAACTTTTTAAAATCCTTTGTTAACAACTTTTCGAAAAAGACGAGTTGAGAAGCCTATGTTAGCCCGTTTTGTTGCCCCGATAATACACTTTTTGAAATTGTGTAGAAAAAAAGCAAATATTTTGATTTGTATACAGAATTTTAATGAAACCTCTAATTAGGTGAAGAAAATGAAGAACTTCCTTAAAAACATTTGTAAATAACTTGTTGAAAAAGACGAGTTGAGAAGTCGATATTAGCCCGTTTTGTTGCCCCGATAATGCACTTTTTGAAATTGTGTTGATATAAAAGCCAATAGTTTGATTTCTGTACAGAACTTCAATGAAAACACCAATTAGGTGAAGAAAATGTCGAACTTCATTAAAAACGTTCGTTAACAACTTTTTAAAAAAGACGAGTTGAGAGTCTATTTTAGTCCATTTTGTTGCCGTAATAAAATATTTTTTGAGTATGTGTGGAACTTAATGCCAGTATTTTCATTTATTTACAAAATTTAATGAATTGTCGAATTAGGTGCAGAAAATGTCCAATTTCATGGAAAAACCTCTGTTAATAACTTTTTGAAGAAGACGAGTTAGAAAGTCTATGTTAGCCCATTTTGTTGCATTGACAAAATACTTTATATACTTAACGAGTTTGTGTAGATGTAAATGTCATTACTTTGATTTGTTCGCATAATTTTAATTAACCGTCGAAATAGGTGAAGAAAATGTCGAACTTCTTGAAAAACCTATATGAATAAATTTTTGAAGAAGCCGAGTTAAAAGACCTATGTTAGCTCATTCTGCTGCCGTGATAACGTACTTTATGAGTTTGTGTAGAAGTACTGCAAACATTTTGATTTAATTACAAAATTTTAATGAATCGTCGAATTAGGTGAAAAAATTGTTTAATTTCATGAAAAACGTCTGTTACTAACTTTTTGAAGAAGACGAGTTAGAAGACTTATGTTAGCCTATTTTGTTGTCGTGATAACGTAATTTATGAGTGTGTGTAGAAGTAACTGCAAAAACTATGATTTAATTACAAAATTTTAATGAACTCTCGAATTAGGTGAAAAAAATGTCGAACTTCATGAAAAACCTATATAAATAACTTTTTGAAGAAGCCGAGATAAAAGACCTATGTCAGCTCATTCTGCTGCCGTGATAACGTACTTTATGAGTCTGTGTAGAAGTAACTGCAAACATTTTGATTTAATTACAAAATTTTAATGAATCGTCGAATTAGGTGAAAAAATTGTTTAATTTCATGAAAAACGTCTGTTACTAACTTTTTGAAGAAGACGAGTTAGAAGACTTATGTTAGCCCATTTTGTTGCCGTTATAACGTACTTTATGAGTATGTGTAGAAGTAACTGCAAAAACTTTGATTTAATTACAAAATTTTAATGAACCCTCGAATTAGGTGAAAAAAACTTTGAACTTCATTAAAAACATTTGTTAATAACTTTTTGAAGAAGACGAGTTAGAAAATGTATAATAGCTTATTTTGTTGCCGTGATACTGTACTTTTTAAAACTCTTTAGAACCGATCTCGAAAATCTTTTTTTCTACCCAAAATGTTAAGAAAACTGTCGATTCGTGGTCAAAATTTAGTCATTTTTGTCGATTTTGGACAAAATTCTCTCAAATTTTAGAAGCAAACATATATGTTTTTGGTAGCAAAATAAACTAGAATTTACGCTTCCAACAGCCATATAATTATCTTTTTAAACTATTGCCAAACAAGAGAATGCGAGGGCAATGTAAAGACCGAAATCAGGGTCGATTTTAGCAAAATTTTCGAATTTTCAAAGTTGTTTAGTTTAATAACTTTTTTGTTACACGACGTATTTAAAAGTATATTATATCATTTTCTTGCCCATTTAATCCCCTTTACGAATATATATATGGGTTGAAAAGTTTCGGTTTAATTTCATTGCCTAATTTTTCGATTTTCCAAATTTTGGTGAAAATGTGCCAATTTCGGCCAAAATGTCGAAAATCGAGTTTTGATTCCTCAATTTTTTTAACTCTTTTAAACGCTAGATTGAAGCCCCAGTTCATGCTGATTCCAAATCATATTCATTTTTTAAATTTAGTTCAGTAGTTTTCGAGATATAAGCCTTTTTCGGACGCAAACCTCGGTCCCTACCTCCATAGCTCCCAACCCGCCCACCAACCCCCCCCACCCAATCTGCAAATCTTTTTTTAAAGTTTTATCGTTCGAATGTTCTCGCTATATCCCCCATCGAGAGAGCTTCTCGAATATATTAATCTATTTTATTTTACTTCATAATTATAGCGGCTAACCCAGATGACAAAGTGAAACTTTCGTTTACCGCCTCCGTCCGGTCACGTGACATGCTCATTCGTGTGCTGTCCCGTCAAGTGACAGCAGAGAGAGGTCACTCACTGCCTCCCCACTTCCCGGGGGTAAGCATGTATAACTTTGAAGGTGAAATGAAATAGAAATTTCCGAAAGCTCACATAGCGAACTTATCGAACGGCAAAGGAAGTAAGGGAACAACCCCCCCCCCGGCAGCAGCACAGATCGTCGGGCGCAGATCGTCGGGCGCAGATCGTCGGGCGAAGATCGTCGGGTAGCGGGAGCAACCCCGGGCAGCAGCCCAGACCGTCGGGACCCATGGGAACAACCCATACAAAAGTTATATCGTTGCAAAGCTCTCGTCAAGGCGAATTCGATAGGCTATATGCCAGTACCCAATACGCGCTTAATATATTATATCTGTACTATTATACTATTGGTTGGAAGTTTGTGATGTATTAGTCGCTAAGCGTTTTTAGTTGGTGTATCGTTTTTAGATATTGCTGTTGAAAACATGGACCGTAAACGAATCGGCAGACCTTATGCTTCCGCTAATGCGCCTCCCAAAAAAGCCCTCAAGCCACTTTTCGCAGATGACCAAATCAATGGCAGGGTGACAAAGTTGCAACCCAACGGGAGGAACGCTGAATTCATTTTTAACAATTTCGTTGGTGAACATGTGCATACTGCAATAGTAGGGGACTCAATCTTTGATAGTGTTTGTATAAGGAACTGCGTCACATATTCATTGTCAGGCCGACGAATCGAGCAATTTCATCTGTTACTCGATACCCTCTCTGTATATAGGAACGTCATCTTAGCTGTCGGTGGCAACAATTTGTCAAATTGGGGTGAACCCGGAGAGGATCCATCAGTTGTTGTTGATAAACTGAGAAGCTTGTACAATGCCATCAGGGGCCTTGAAAATCGCCCAAAAGTGATAGTGTGCTCAGTGTTGAAAAGGAATTGCAGCCATTGGAACATCCAACGATTCAATGCGGTGCTAAGGCACTCGCAGCTGCCCTTCTTTAAACTTCATCAAGAAGTTTGCAAAAGCAATTTGTTTCTGAGCGACGGTGTCCACCTTAATTTGAAAGGTAGAAAAGCATTGGCTTGTGCAATGAATAAAGTTGTGAGAGAACATCAGCTGCACTAATTTGATTGACTATTGTTTTCGTTGTTTGTGTTCGTGCAGCAATTTCATTCAATTTGTTTTATTAAATCTTTGGTGTTTGTTGACAACTAAGTGGATCTTTTACTAATACAATTCGCAATTTCTTGTATATACTCATCAAGGTTAATTCATCAGCTTACCTGCAATTTTTTTTTCGAGCATCTGTTAATTTAATCGCTTGCTGAAGCCCTGAAAAAAGGGATAATTTTGATGTGGTTTTAACATGGGATTTTATCCGCTTAGCCTGGTACAAAGATTCAAATTTTAGGCTCGTGTTTGCGGGTGTCTCTGCCTGCATCGGTATGTCCTCTCAGCGGATTTTATCCGCTTCGCCCGTTACAAACAGATTCATTAATTAGGCTCGTGTTTGCGGGTGTTTCTGCCTGCATCGTTATGTCCTCTCAGCGGATTTTATCCGCTTCGCCCGGTACAAAGATTCAAAATTTAGGCTCGTGTTTGCGGGTGTCTCTGCCTGCATCGGTATGTCCACTCAGCGGATTCTATCCGCTTCGCCCGTTACAATTAGATTCATTAATTAGGCTCGTGTTTGCGGGTGTTTCTGCCTGCATCGTTAAGTCCTCTCAGCGGATTTTATCCGCTTCGCCCGGTACAAAGATTCAAAATTTAGGCTCGTGTTTGCGGGTGTCTCTGCCTGCATCGGCATGTCCACTCAGCGGATTCTATCCGCTTCGCCCGTTACAAACAGATTCATTAATTAGGCTCGTGTTTGCGGGTGTTTCTGCCTGCATCGTTAAGTCCTCTCAGCGGATTTTATCCGCTTCGCCCGGTACAAAGATTCAAATTTTAGGCTCGTGTTTGCGGGTGTCTCTGCCTGCATCGGTATGTCCACTCAGCGGATTCTATCCGCTTCGCCCGTTACAAACAGATTCATTAATTAGGCTCGTGTTTGCGGGTGTTTCTGCCTGCAACGTTAAGTCCTCTCAGCGGATTTTATCCGCTTCGCCCGGTACAAAGATTCAAAATTTAGGCTCGTGTTTGCGGGTGTCTCTGCCTGCATCGGTATGTCCACTCAGCGGATTCTATCCGCTTCGCCCGTTACAAACAGATTCATTAATTAGGCTCGTGTTTGCGGGTGTTTCTGCCTGCATCGTTAAGTCCTCTCAGCGGATTTTATCCGCTTCGCCCGGTACAAAGATTCAAATTTTAGGCTCGTGTTTGCGGGTGTCTCTGCCTGCATCGGTATGTCCACTCAGCGGATTCTATCCGCTTCGCCCGTTACAAACAGATTCATTAATTAGGCTCGTGTTTGCGGGTGTTTCTGCCTGCATCGTTAAGTCCTCTCAGCGGATTTTATCCGCTTCGCCCGGTACAAAGATTCAAATTTTAGGCTCGTGTTTGCGGGTGTCTCTGCCTGCATCGGTATGTCCACTCAGCGGATTCTAAAAATAGATTCCATAATTAGGCATGTTTGCGGTTGATTTTGCTTTTTGAAAATTAAATTGTTCTTTCGAGGTTTTTTCCTGTTGACATTAAATTAAGTGAGAATTAGTGAATCCTTTGGTTTTATGGTTTAATTTAGTTGACTTTTGGTCGTTGAATTTAAATGACTTTGTTACCATGTCTAAATGAGACTCGTTCAGCTAATGGTCTAATTCGTTTTCTGTTAATTTTAGAGATGCCTTTGAAAATTGAGTTTGTGTTCCTTACGGAAGATTGCCAAGTGTTAAAATTGAGTTTGTTTGATCCTCGGTGGCCCAAAACCCTGCAAATAAATGAGCGTATGAAACTAAATGATGACGATAAAACATCGCTAATGATTGATGGCTCTGAGGTTGATTGCGTTCTACTGAAGCATGGTCCACCAGGTGCGATGGACGTGGAGTTCAGAAAAAATCAAGAGATCTATGGTGCGTTTGCGGATCAGTGTAGTGGTAATTTGGACGTCACCCCACGTAAGGGAGCGCGCTGGGCTGGCAGTAGTTTGACACCAGTTGAGAGTTTTGGACCTGAAAGTCCCAGGGTTCTGGTTAGATCTCTTGCTTTCGTTTTCTTTATTTTCATGAACGGTGTAAAAATAAAATTCTTTTTGCAACGTGGTAGGACTTTGTTCATCAAGTTTTTGTAAAATCTTGGCCTTAATAAGAAATTTTGTTGCTTTGTTTGATCTCTTTCCAATGTCGGTTACGTTGCCCTGTTTAGAAATGCTCAAATCATGAAAAGATTGTGGAAGTCCTAAACGAAGACAAACGTATGTTCAGTGAACTTCTTCGAGTCTATAAGAAAACAGTACAGGATTGCAATAAAAAATTGGAAAGCCAGCTACAACATTTCAAAGAGATTGTGAGTATATGATTTTCACTGGTCTTGTACAAGTTTTTGCTCATAAGCACTTCACAAATGTTCGACTTTAATCTTCAAATATGCAGTTTGAAATTATTTGCTGTTCAGATCTGGAAATTTAATTTGATGTGGGTTGTTTTCTGGATGAAATCAGTTTCTTATAGAATTTTTTGACTTTTAGAAAGAACTCAAGAAATTAGATGAGTCTGTGGACGAGGAGACCAGTGAAGTGCTACCTAGTTTCTATGGAGACGTTGATGTTGACAATCTTCCTGTACCCTCAACTCCCGATGAGTTCGGAAGAGTGCTAAGAACAGCACTTTGGGGAGAAACGGGTCTTGAGCGAGAAATAATTTCTCCAACGAGAGAAAGCGAGGTGCGGAAACCCGCATCTCCGAAAAGAACTAAGCTTTTCAAAGGTATTTAGAAGTACTGTTTTTCAAGAAACTTAAAATTTTCAATATGGGTTCCCTCAAAAAATTTGCAGACCCTAAACGCTCATCAAGGCAAAAAGTGGTACGGAACTTTTAGCAGATTTCGGATTTTTTGAAAAATTGGATTTTATTGGTTTTCTCTGTCTTCCCCAAAACGAAGAGCTGAAATTATTAAGGTGTTTTGTATGTTCAAGGGCTTGTGAAGAAGCATTTCCCCCCTCGTCTGTGGCCTGAGGCTTACAACGACGCCCGTTCGTCTGCGAATAGATCGGGCATGGATGCATTGCGGTACCGAAAAAGGAAATCGGACCCATTCTGGTGCGCACAAATGAAAGAAAAGGCAATGTCTAAGAGAAACAAACAGACAAAAAGGCGACCGAATGAGGAGTCTGACGGTCAAAATTTAAGCAATACACAAACTGAGGAGAGTGATTCTGAGCCAGGAAATGTTGAATAGAGCCCTTAAAGTCTTTGTTGCAATTCTCTATTTGATTTGATGACTTGATATTTTGTGCTGTTATTAGACTTTGATTAATGGCCGCGAATCAATAGCTGAGGCTGTTATTGTCCTTCTCTTGGTTTTTTTTTCGCGTGCGTGACGTTATCTTTCACTTTTAGGTGAGCGAGTATTTTTGGTTACACGTGATTTTCCTCACTCTCACAAATGACTTCCTCGTTATTAAATTGACTTTTCTTTATTTTAAAGAGATGAGGTAAAATGAGTGTCTGACACTCTACTTGAAAGTTACTATAGAACAGTTAATAGCAGGAGCAGCTAATAAATTATAGAGATACATAATTAAAATTTAACATCCTTTTTTGCGCGGCTGTTTTCTGGCAATCTGCCAGCTATGTTTGGTTTTCTTTTGTTTATTGAATTTTGGATTGACTCTAATTGCAGAAAACATTACGATTCCATCTAATGGCTACCTCAAATTTTTAGATTGATTATACTTGACACATTGTTCGTTTATTCTTCAAACTGGTGGTTAAAACGTTAAAATTTAGATTGATTCTAAACATTTTGAAATTTTTGGTTTCTCTATTTCGTTGCAAAAACAATCGAACGTAGTAAAATAATTGAAAAGTTTTTAGATCGTTGAAAATGAAACCACCGTCGAGAACTGATCGCAAGAAAAGCTGCAACCTATTTGATTCGGAGGCCGAAAGAGAGGACAGTATCCGATCCAGTATTTTAACAAATAACACGGCGTGGCTCTTCGTTGACACTAAAGAGCTGATTTTGATTACTGTAAGCAGCTTTAAATGGCCACCCAAGACTAAGCCATCTGAAATGCTAAGTCTAATCGAAGGTGATAGTTTTGACCTGCGATTCAAAGATGGAAATGTGCCCTGTCGTTTGTTGGCAAAAGGAAACATGAAAAAAGTTGAAGAACTCATGAACAACTATCAGCAGGAGCTAGATGCAGGTAAACGGCCGTCTGAATTGCGAAAAACAGTGCTGGCGAATCCTAAGGCACCTGTTGTCGATGAGGTTAATTTCTTGTGTCGAGGACGTGCACCCGTGATGAACAGTACCGTAGTCTCTCTTGGTAAACCAGCAGGCGTCGAAAAGTCAAAAGCCTCCAATTCTGCGTTATCTCAGCCAGTCATTTCAGCAAAGAAAAAGAACACTACGGTAAAATGTGACTTTTTTAACTAATTACAATTGGCATCTTAGAGATTGTTAAAGGCCTCTTTGAAATTGTCGAAAACTATGAGACTGGTTAACGGTAGAAGGGCAAACTGATAAATGTCGTTGCTGTGCTTTGAAATATTTGCGCTTTTTTAGCCTGAGCCCGTTCTTTCTCAACCTTCTACTTCTGCGACCACCAGCTCAAGCACACTTCCAACCATTGCGGACAACGCAGTCGATTGTGGGCCAAATTGCCGTCTTCTCCAGGAATATCTAGATGAGCATGTTGTTGAGATGAATAGTTGGATGAAAGCATTTGAGGAGCTGAAGAAAGCGGACGAAAAAAGACGGGCAAACATATGCGCAAGAATTGACGCTAAGGTACCCCATCGCTCATTAAGTTTTTCTACTTTTTGTGAAATGAACCTACTTGCTAGCCTTTTCAAAAGATCTGAAATTCTCAAGCATCATAGAGGCTTAAGTTCTTGTGAATAAATTTCACAGAGTTTGTTACCTGTAAATGTTTAGGCTACCCAATTGAAAGAAACTCGCCTCTTGGATATTCATGGGTTCCAAAGTATCGATGACTATCCTTCGCGGAGCGCAGGTATCACAGCAGTCATGCACAACGGTGAAGACCTTATGACGATTCACGCTGGCTCAGATGTCGGAAAGCTGGGTAGAGCATTGTTTGAGAAGCTGTTTCCGGAAAATGAGCGTGGAGATTACATTCTGGCACCAAAAAGACACGAGGCTGATCGTAGACTTGAGGCTCCCAGTGAAATTCTCGACAAGTTTACGAGTATGTTTTTAAAATTAGACATGAAGCCTTCCTTTCCATTAGCATTTTCAAAAACCCTCTTGCGCGTTATTGGCATTTTAAAAAGATCCCTCTTGCGTGTTAAAATTTTAACCTGCAAAAACCAGCACTTCAAGACAGGTAATCGGCATAGAAGTTAATAAGAGATTGTCTTCTTGCTTTCAGAGGTTGTGCAACAGAAGTACCCTGACACTCCTGGGCTCGCTTTTGAGAAAGCCAGAAAATCGGCAAATCAATACGGCAAGGATTGCCGAGGCCGACATTCCAATGTAGAAGAAAATGAGTGAGGATTCTGCCTGAATTGCGAGCATTCTGCCTGAAAATGTCATTTTCCATTAAGGAGTGCTGTTTTATTTTTAATTGATCTCGAACGAACTTTGTAGCAATTATTGTAAACGCGTTCGTCTCTATGCAAAAATTTTGTCTGAACATTTTGATTTTTTGAGTGACTTTTACGCCCTTGACATTCTGCGTTTTAAGTGATCATAATTTCTCTCATTCAAAATTTCAAGTTCCTAATTTCAATTGGCGGCAATTTAGTGCTGAAAGTCAAATGATAAGTGCGCCAAAATTGAAAATAATTTTTCACTTTAAATCTTAATAGCGGTTTTTACTAACCTCTAATGATCAGGCTGCAATTTGTAACTGATTAGAGCTCCCACTAGTTGTTCGAGAGCAATTTTCCCGACGTTAGTCGGTTATGTTTAGTGAACTTGAACTAACCTTTCGTAACTTACTTATATAGTCTCCCGACGTTAGTCGGTTATGTTTTGTGAACTTGATTTAACTTTCTGTAACTTTCTTAGATCCAGTTTGTTTACTTTGTTTAAACATTCGCTGTTTTGCCAGCGTGAGAAAGTTTGCATTGTCTATTGATCCTGAAATAAACAGTTTATTAAAACAATGATTACGTTTCCATAAAAGAACTTGTTTAAATAGTTTTTCGAAATTATCTCTATGACGGGCATAACGTAACCACTGATTAAGTTTTTCAAGTGATATGATTACATGCGAAGATTTAGTGATTGCGGATGGACAAGTTGTGCGTCAAGTTTTAACCAATTTTAATGTCTGTCCTCAAATGATGCTGCCCCTGAACAGCTTCGAACAGTTCGAGAGCCGCATGAAAATCGACAAACAGCTTTCAAAGGTTTATTTTTCGCTAAAAGAACTATATGAGCTTTGTACTGCATCAGGTTTTAAAATCTTGCCCGACAACTATGGTGGCTATGGCCTCTTCAACAATACGGGAAAGGTATTAAAACCTTCATTGCAACCCCTTAGACCTTTTCCTGTGGGCCCAATTGAAACTGTTCCTCTTGAACTGCAAAATGAGATGTCCGATTTGTCAGTAATGCGTGGCGAGCGTGAGCAGGATGAAGTAGTACTGCTTGGCCCCATTCGTTTTGCAAATCACTCTTGTTCGCCTAATACGAAGTTTTTCTTAGGATACACAAGTTCTTTTCTCCCCCACAACAAGTGCGTATTTCTTCAAGTAATAGACTCCATAGGGCTTGGTGAAGAAATAACTGTGAGTTACGGATCAAACTACTTCAAAGACGGTAGTCTTAAATGTAGGTGCCCACATAAGGAAAAGCACGTGCCGCTAAACCGAGAAAATTTAGAACCAACGACTCCTCGATTCCAAAGTCCTGATCTCCCCACTCAGCTGACATTTTCGTCAAGTACCACAAGTGCAATCTTAGGATCTGGTGAGAGTAGTTCCAACTACACTGCAAGTCAGTCTAGCATTGGTACACCGACTGATTGTGAACTTTCGGCAAAGAGAAAATTTAGAAATCAACGGAAAAGGCGGGTCAAAAGAAGAATCTTAGAAGGTTCCAGTCGCGAAATCAGAACCTTCATACACCAGATAGATGCCACTCGCTCTTCGGAAGTTGAAACTGAGGAAACAGATACACAAGTGAGTTCGCAAAGTTCTGCTGACGATTACCTTGAAACCGAAGCCTCTTTTGAACCCGAACCTGAATTTGACCTCCCAATTGGAGAAGAATCTGAGGTGACCTCCAATGATTATGACGAAGATGATCTTGATGACAGTGATGGCACTGATGTGGCAGAAAGAAGTTTCCAGTTTTCTTCGAATCCCTTAACTTGTAACTCGAATGTAACTGTTCATAATGCGTCAATGGGTTTATTTGCAGTTGCTGCTCGACATTGTCTACCCGACGAAGCTCTGTTCGATTTGCTGAAATGGCAAAAAATTATTCATCCCCATGACAATGTGCCTACTCCCAATTTTATAAAAAATGAAACCAAGAAATTAACGGATCTCTACGTAAAGGACACAGAAAAAAATGCCAGCGGAGAAGTTATTTTTCTTAACTTTGCAGAAAAACTAAAGGAGAAAGTAGAAAAGTACATCAACGAAATTATAGATTACGCTAACCCAGAAACCGAAACGGATCTGAAGCTAACAAGTCTTTTCGATGACGGGACAATCAACGTGAAACTAATTTTAAACATAGATGGAGTTGAAGTTCGAAAGTCGAGTGATTGCTCAGCCTACCCTGTTTGGGTTGCTCTTGCTGATCTGCCGCCAAAATTAAGAGCTTCATTTGACAACATCTTTCTTTACTCATTGTGGTACGGAAAAGGAAAAGTTTTCTGGGACCCTATATTTGAACACTACAGATCTGAACTTGCGAAACCCCAGAATATTTGTTACAAGGGGAGACTATACGAAATCAGTTTTACAACAATTTTTCTCGTGGTAGACCTTGTGTGCAGGCATGATGTTTTGAATATGAAAAAATTCAATGGTTATTACGGCTGCGGTCTTTGTACCATGCGAGGGTTTCAAAGATTTCCAGGAACTCACTCTTATCCAAACAGTAAATCCTTCTCAATGCGGAACCCTGCTGAGCATCATATTCTTGTTATGCAGGCTGAAAGCGGAAGTGTCGAGGAAAGAAAGTCGAGGAAGGAGAAAGACCCAGAGGTGGACACACTAGGCGTTAAAGGACGCTCTAAACTGTTTGACATCATCCCAAATCTTCCCTTGACGTGTCCAGTAGACACGATGCATCAGTGCCTTAAAGGTGTGGCCAGTGACGTCATAAAATTTTTTGCCGAGCAACTAAGTTTGACGGAACTAAGCGCAATCGACAATGCAACTTGCCAAGTAGTTCTTCCCAACGAGTTCAAAAGGTCAATTAGGTCTCTCAATTCAATTGATCACTTCAAAGCAAATGAATTGAAAACTTTCTTGCTCTATTTTTCACCCTTAATTTTTCAAAAGTTTTCTGAGAGTTCTGCTGCACATGATGCGAACATGCAAAATCTCAACTACCTGGTGTTTTCACTGCGATCATTGTACGAGAATACCTCAAATGCAAACTTATGTGGACATCTTCTGGAGGCTTTCTGCTATAACATGTCGTTTCGTTATCCTCTAAAGAAATTTGACTCTATCAACTTCCATTTGCTGCAACACCTGGCCTGGCAGTGCAAAACATTTGGCCCGTTATGGACTACTTCAGCTACGATGTTTGAAAATGCCAACAATCATCTGATTAAAACTCTGACGGGGAGTGTCAATACCTGCAGTTTGATCGTTAGTCGTTATATACGAAACCGACAACTTGAAAGCTTCGAAGTGAAAGATGACCATCTAAAAGCGTATATTGAAAATCTGAGGAGGAGACCAACTGGTATCACGGAGGATTTGTGCTTAGAAAGAAACAACTTTTTTTATGAAACCCAAAAAAAGTTTCCTGAAGCCCGTTTGTTCTGTAGGTATCGAGGGCGCTTTTATCTTGATAGTCAGAATTATACAAGATCAAACGCCAACAGTTTTGTTGCTATCGATGTGAACGGTGAGACCATAGTTGGCCAGATTTTGCTTTTCAAAGAGCAAGATTCGGAGTTGCAGTGTTTTGTACAGCTGTACGAAATTGTTGAAAAATTTGTAGTTGATCTGAGGTCAACGGATTTCGCCAGGAATTCAGACTCTTTTGAACCTCTCGCTTACCGTGTTGCAAAGTCAACTGATGTCCAGGCTTTCAAACTAGATGCAATTAAAAACAAGCTTATAAAGTTTGCTTTCTTAGGGGATTTATATTTCATCAGCGTGTTAAAACACTTTGAGCATGATTAGTACTGTTAGATTTTTCTTACTTGTTTTTAACTAGATGAAATTAAAAGAAAGTTTATAAAATTTGCTTTCCTGGGTGATTTATATTTCATCAGCGTTTTGAAACACTTTGATTATTACGAATAAGTAATTTTAAAAATAGTCTTTTTCATAGGGTCACAGACTTGTCCAAATCAAACCAAACTGGGTATGGAGTATCACCAGTGTAATGAAAGTATAAAACAAAAAGAATTTTTGCTATAGCATGCCTAGGAAAGAAGTTGGGTTTTCGTACGGAAATTTCTATTATTTCAGAATAATTTTGCGATAATTATTTTAAAAATAGGTCTATTTCATCGGGTCCAGGAGTTGTTCAAATCGAATCAAACTCGGTATGGAGTATCCCTCGTGAAGTTAAAGCCTAGTACATAAGGAATTTTTGCTATAAGTTGCTTACGAAAAAAGATAGTTTTTGATACGGAGTTTTGCGAATTTCGCGATTAGCGAATTTTAACTATAGCTATCTTTTATTGGGCCAAGAAGTTCTCCAAATCCAACCAAACGGGGTATGGAGTATACCATGGTTACTTAGAGTCTAAAACAAAAAGTATTTTTGCTATAGCTTGATTAGGAAAAAACTTGGGTTTTCATACGGAAATTTGCGAGTTTCGCAAATAACGAATTTTAAAAATAGGTCTTTTTCATTGGGTCAAGGACTTGTCCAAATCGTACCAAACTCGGTACGGAGTATCCCCTGTGAACCTAGAATTTCGAACGAAAAGAGTTTTTGCTATAGCTTGTCTAGGAAAAAAGTTAGCTTTTCATACGGAAGTTTGCGATTAATTCGAATATTCAATTTTAAATGATTTTGAAGAATAGGTCTTTTTGATTAGGTCATAGAGTTGTCCAAAGTGAACCAAACTTGGTATGGGGTATCCAATGTATACCTAGAGTGTAAAACAGAACGAATTTTTGCTATAGCTTGGCTAGGAAAAGAGTTAGTTTTTAATACGGAAATTTGCGATTAATTCAAATAAGTATTTTTAAAAATAGACCTTTTTGATTAGGTCTTAGAGTTGTCCAAAGTAAACCAAACTCGTCATGGAGTATCCAATGTATACCTAAAGTGTAAAACGGAACGAATTTTTGCTATAGCTTGCCTAGAAAAAAAGTTAGTTTTTAATACGGAAATTTGCGATTAATTCAAATAAGTAATTTTAAAAATAGGTCTTTTTGATTAGGTCTTAGAGTTGTCCAAAGTGAACCAAACTCGGTATGAAGTATCCCATGTATACCTAGAGCGTAAAACAGAAAGAATTTTTGCTATAGCTTGCCTAGGAAAAAGTTAGTTTTTCATACGGAAATTTGCTATTGTTTCGAATAACTTGAAATTATTGAATTTTAAAAATAGGTCTATTTCGTCGGGTCCAGGAGTTGTCCAACTCGAGCCAAACTTGGTATCGAGTATCCCATGGGTAACTAGATTGTAAAACAAAAAGAATTTTTGGTATAGCTTGCCTAGGAAAAAAGTTAGTTTTTCATACGGAAATTTGCGAATTTCGCAAATAACGAATTTTAAAAATAGGTCCTTTTCATCGGGTCAAGGAGTTGTTCAAAGTGAACCAAACTTGTTATCGAGTATCCCATGGGTAACTAGATTGTAAAACAAAAAGAATTTTTGGTATAGCTTGCCTAGGAAAAAAGTTAGTTTTTCATACGGAAATTTGCGAATTTCGCAAATAACGAATTTTAAAAATAGGTCTTTTTCATCGGGTCAAAGAGTTGTTCAAAGTGAACCAAACTTGTTATCGAGTATCCCATGGGTAACTAGATTGTAAAACAAAAAGAATTTTTGGTATAGCTTGCCTAGGAAAAAAGTTAGTTTTTCATACGGAAATTTGCGAATTTCGCAAATAACGAATTTTAAAAATAGGTCTTTTCATCGGGTCAAGGAGTTGTTCAAAGTGAACCAAACTTGTAATCGAGTATCCCATGGGTAATTAGATTGTAAAACAAAAAGAATTTTTGGTATAGCTTGCGTAGGAAAAAAGTTAGTTTTTCATACGGAAATTTGCGATTATTTCAAATAAGTAATTTCAAAAATAAGTCTCTTGATAGCGTCATAGAGTTGTCCAAATCAAACCAAACGGGGTATGGAGTATACCATGGGTACCTAGAGTCTAGAACAAAAAGAATTTTTGCTATAGCTTGCGTAGGAAAAAAGTTAGTTTTTCGTACGGAAATTTGCGAATTTCGCAAATAAGGAATTTTAAAAATAGGTCTTTTTCGCCGGGTCAAGGAGTTGTCCAAATCAATCCAAACCCGGTATGGAGTATCCCATGTGTATCTAGAGTGTAAAACAAAAAGAATTTTTGGTATAGCTTGCCTAGGAAAAAAGTTAGTTTTTCGTACGTTAATTTCCGATTAATTCGAATAGTTAATTTTAAATAATTTTGAAAAATAGGTCTTTTTGATTAGGTCTTAGAGTTGTTCAAAGTGAACCAAACTTGTTATCGAGTATCCCATGGGTAACTAGATTGTAAAACAAAAAGAATTTTTGGTATAGCTTGCCTAGGAAAAAAGTTAGTTTTTCATACGGAAATTTGCGATTATTTCAAATAAGTAATTTCAAAAATAAGTCTCTTGATAGCGTCATAGAGTTGTCCAAATCAAACCAAACGGGGTATGGAGTATACCATGGGTACCTAGAGTCTAGAACAAAAAGAATTTTTGCTATAGCTTGCCTAGGAAAAAAGTTAGTTTTTCATACGGAAATTTGCGATTATTTCAAATAAGTAATTTCAAAAATAAGTCTCTTGATAGCGTCATAGAGTTGTCCAAATCAAACCAAACGGGGTATGGAGTATACCATGGGTACCTAGAGTCTAGAACAAAAAGAATTTTTGCTATAGCTTGCCTAGGAAAAAAGTTGGGTTTTCATACGGAATTTTGCGATTAATTCGAAGAGTTAATTTTAATTAATTTTGGAAAATAGGTCTTTTTGATTAGGTCTTAGAGTTGTCCAAAGTGAACCAAACACGGCATGGAGTATTCCATGGGTATCTAGATGGTAAAACAAAAAGAATTTTCGGTATAGCTTGCCTAGGAAAAAAGTTAGGTTTTTGAACGAAAAATTGCGATTGTTTCAAATAAGTAATTTTAAAAATAGGTCTTTTTGATTAGGTCTTAGAGTTGTCTAAAGTGAACTAAACTCGGTATGGAGTATTCCATGGATATCTAGATGGTAAAACAAAAAGAATTTTCGGTATAGCTTGCCTAGGAAAAAAGTTAGGTTTTTGAACGAAAAATTACGATTATTTCAAATAAGTAATTTTAAAAATAAGTCTTTTTGATAGGGTCATAGAGTTGTCCAAATCGAACCAAACTTGGTATGATCTATTCCCTGTGTTTATAGAGTCTACAACAAAAAGAATTTTTGCTATAGCTTGCCTAGGAAAAAAGTTAGTTTTTCGTACGGAAATTTGCGAATTTCGCAAATAAGGAATTTTAAAAATAGGTCTTTTTCGCCGGGTCAAGGAGTTGTCCAAATCAATCCAAACCCGGTATGGAGTATCCCATGTGTATCTAGAGTGTAAAACAAAAAGAATTTTTGGTATAGCTTGCCTAGGAAAAAAGTTAGGTCCTTGAACGAAAAATTTTGATTATTTCAAATAACGAATTTTAAAAATAGGTCTTTTTCGCCGTGTCAAGGAGTTGTCCAAATCAATCCAAACCCGGTATGGAGTATCCCATGTGTATCTAGAGTGTAAAACAAAAATAATTTTTGGTATAGCTTGCCTAGGAAAAAAGTTAGTTTTTCGTACGGGAATTTGCGAATTTCGCAAATAACGAATTTTAAAAATAGGTCTTTTTCGCCGGGTCAAGGAGTTGTCCAAATCAATCCAAACCCGGTATGGAGTATCCCATGTGTATCTAGATGGTAAAACAAAAAGAATTTTCGGTATAGCTTGCCTAGGAAAAAAGTTAGGTTTTTGAACGAAAAATTGCGATTGTTTCAAATAAGTAATTTTAAAAATAGGTCTTTTTGATTAGGTCTTAGAGTTGTCTAAAGTGAACTAAACTCGGTATGGAGTATTCCATGGATATCTAGATGGTAAAACAAAAAGAATTTTCGGTATAGCTTGCCTAGGAAAAAAGTTAGGTTTTTGAACGAAAAATTACGATTATTTCAAATAAGTAATTTTAAAAATAAGTCTTTTTGATAGGGTCATAGAGTTGTCCAAATCGAACCAAACTTGGTATGATCTATTCCCTGTGTTTATAGAGTCTACAACAAAAAGAATTTTTGCTATAGCTTGCCTAGGAAAAAAGTTAGTTTTTCGTACGGAAATTTGCGAATTTCGCAAATAAGGAATTTTAAAAATAGGTCTTTTTCGCCGGGTCAAGGAGTTGTCCAAATCAATCCAAACCCGGTATGGAGTATCCCATGTGTATCTAGAGTGTAAAACAAAAAGAATTTTTGGTATAGCTTGCCTAGGAAAAAAGTTAGGTCCTTGAACGAAAAATTTTGATTATTTCAAATAACGAATTTTAAAAATAGGTCTTTTTCACCGTGTCAAGGAGTTGTCCAAATCAATCCAAACCCGGTATGGAGTATCCCATGTGTATCTAGAGTGTAAAACAAAAATAATTTTTGGTATAGCTTGCCTAGGAAAAAAGTTAGTTTTTCGTACGTTAATTTCCGATTAATTCGAATAGTTAATTTTAAATAATTTTGAAAAATAGGTCTTTTTGATTAGGTCTTAGAGTTGTTCAAAGTGAACCAAACTTGTTATCGAGTATCCCATGGGTAACTAGATTGTAAAACAAAAAGAATTTTTGGTATAGCTTGCCTAGGAAAAAAGTTAGTTTTTCATACGGAAATTTGCGAATTTCGCAAATAACGAATTTTAAAAATAGGTCTTTTCATCGGGTCAAGGAGTTGTTCAAAGTGAACCAAACTTGTTATCGAGTATCCCATGGGTAATTAGATTGTAAAACAAAAAGAATTTTTGGTATAGCTTGCGTAGGAAAAAAGTTAGTTTTTCATACGGAAATTTGCGATTATTTCAAATAAGTAATTTCAAAAATAAGTCTCTTGATAGCGTCATAGAGTTGTCCAAATCAAACCAAACGGGGTATGGAGTATACCATGGGTACCTAGAGTCTAGAACAAAAAGAATTTTTGCTATAGCTTGCGTAGGAAAAAAGTTAGTTTTTCATACGGAAATTTGCGATTATTTCAAATAAGTAATTTCAAAAATAAGTCTCTTGATAGCGTCATAGAGTTGTCCAAATCAAACCAAACGGGGTATGGAGTATACCATGGGTACCTAGAGTCTAGAACAAAAAGAATTTTTGCTATAGCTTGCCTAGGAAAAAAGTTGGGTTTTCATACGGAATTTTGCGATTAATTCGAATAGTTAATTTTAACTAATTTTGGAAAATAGGTCTTTTTGATTAGGTCTTAGAGTTGTCCAAAGTGAACCAAACACGGCATGGAGTATTCCATGGGTATCTAGATGGTAAAACAAAAAGAATTTTCGGTATAGCTTGCCTAGGAAAAAAGTTAGGTTTTTGAACGAAAAATTGCGATTGTTTCAAATAAGTAATTTTAAAAATAGGTCTTTTTGATTAGGTCTTAGAGTTGTCTAAAGTGAACTAAACTCGGTATGGAGTATTCCATGGGTATCTAGATGGTAAAACAAAAAGAATTTTCGGTATAGCTTGCCTAGGAAAAAAGTTAGTTTTTTGAACGAAAAATTACGATTATTTCAAATAAGTAATTTTAAAAATAAGTCTTTTTGATAGGGTCATAGAGTTGTCCAAATCGAACCAAACTTGGTATGATCTATTCCCTGTGTTTATAGAGTCTACAGCAAAAAGAATTTTTGCTATAGCTTGCCTAGGAAAAAAGTTAGTTTTTCGTACGGAAATTTGCGAATTTCGCAAATAACGAATTTTAAAAGTAGGTCTTTTTCGCCGGGTCAAGGAGTTGTCCAAATCAATCCAAACCCGGTATGGAGTATCCCATGTGTATCTAGAGTGTAAAACAAAAAGAATTTTTGCTATAGCTTGCCTAGGAAAAAAGTTAGTTTTTCGTACGGAAATTTGCGAATTTCGCAAATAACGAATTTTAAAAATAGGTCTTTTTCGCCGGGTCAAGGAGTTGTCCAAATCAATCCAAACCCGGTATGGAGTATCCCATGTGTATCTAGAGTGTAAAACAAAAAGAATTTTTGCTATAGCTTGCCTAGGAAAAAAGTTAGTTTTTCGTACGGGAATTTGCGAATTTCGCAAATAACGAATTTTAAAAATAGGTCTTTTTCGCCGGGTCAAGGAGTTGTCCAAATCAATCCAAACCCGGTATGGAGTATCCCATGTGTATCTAGAGTGTAAAACAAAAAGAATTTTTGGTATAGCTTGCCTAGGAAAAAAGTTAGGTCCTTGAACGAAAAATTTTGATTATTTCAAATAACGAATTTTAAAAATAGGTCTTTTTCGCCGTGTCAAGGAGTTGTCCAAATCAATCCAAACCCGGTATGGAGTATCCCATGTGTATCTAGAGTGTAAAACAAAAATAATTTTTGGTATAGCTTGCCTAGGAAAAAAGTTAGTTTTTCGTACGTTAATTTCCGATTAATTCGAATAGTTAATTTTAAATAATTTTGAAAAATAGGTCTTTTTGATTAGGTCTTAGAGTTGTTCAAAGTGAACCAAACTTGTTATCGAGTATCCCATGGGTAACTAGATTGTAAAACAAAAAGAATTTTTGGTATAGCTTGCCTAGGAAAAAAGTTAGTTTTTCATACGGAAATTTGCGAATTTCGCAAATAACGAATTTTAAAAATAGGTCTTTTCATCGGGTCAAGGAGTTGTTCAAAGTGAACCAAACTTGTTATCGAGTATCCCATGGGTAATTAGATTGTAAAACAAAAAGAATTTTTGGTATAGCTTGCGTAGGAAAAAAGTTAGTTTTTCATACGGAAATTTGCGATTATTTCAAATAAGTAATTTCAAAAATAAGTCTCTTGATAGCGTCATAGAGTTGTCCAAATCAAACCAAACGGGGTATGGAGTATACCATGGGTACCTAGAGTCTAGAACAAAAAGAATTTTTGCTATAGCTTGCGTAGGAAAAAAGTTAGTTTTTCATACGGAAATTTGCGATTATTTCAAATAAGTAATTTCAAAAATAAGTCTCTTGATAGCGTCATAGAGTTGTCCAAATCAAACCAAACGGGGTATGGAGTATACCATGGGTACCTAGAGTCTAGAACAAAAAGAATTTTTGCTATAGCTTGCCTAGGAAAAAAGTTGGGTTTTCATACGGAATTTTGCGATTAATTCGAATAGTTAATTTTAACTAATTTTGGAAAATAGGTCTTTTTGATTAGGTCTTAGAGTTGTCCAAAGTGAACCAAACACGGCATGGAGTATTCCATGGGTATCTAGATGGTAAAACAAAAAGAATTTTCGGTATAGCTTGCCTAGGAAAAAAGTTAGGTTTTTGAACGAAAAATTGCGATTGTTTCAAATAAGTAATTTTAAAAATAGGTCTTTTTGATTAGGTCTTAGAGTTGTCTAAAGTGAACTAAACTCGGTATGGAGTATTCCATGGGTATCTAGATGGTAAAACAAAAAGAATTTTCGGTATAGCTTGCCTAGGAAAAAAGTTAGTTTTTTGAACGAAAAATTACGATTATTTCAAATAAGTAATTTTAAAAATAAGTCTTTTTGATAGGGTCATAGAGTTGTCCAAATCGAACCAAACTTGGTATGATCTATTCCCTGTGTTTATAGAGTCTACAACAAAAAGAATTTTTGCTATAGCTTGCCTAGGAAAAAAGTTAGTTTTTCGTACGGAAATTTGCGAATTTCGCAAATAAGGAATTTTAAAAATAGGTCTTTTTCGCCGGGTCAAGGAGTTGTCCAAATCAATCCAAACCCGGTATGGAGTATCCCATGTGTATCTAGAGTGTAAAACAAAAAGATCTTTTGGTATAGCTTGCCTAGGAAAAAAGTTAGTTTTTCGTACGTTAATTTCCGATTAATTCGAATAGTTAATTTTAAATAATTTTGAAAAATAGGTCTTTTTGATTAGGTCTTAGAGTTGTCCAAAGTGAACCAAACTCGGTATGGAGTATTCCATGGGTATCTAGATGGTAAAACGAAACGAATTTTCGGTATAGCTTGCCTAGGAAAAAAGTTAGGTCTTTGAACGAAAAATTGTGATTATTTCAAATAAGTAATTTTAAAAATAAGTCTTTTTGATAGGGTCATAGAGTTGTCCAAATCGAACCAAACTTGGTATGATCTATTCCCTGTGTTTATAGAGTCTACAGCAAAAAGAATTTTTGCTATAGCTTGCCTAGGAAAAAAGTTAGTTTTTCGTACGGAAATTTGCGAATTTCGCAAATAACGAATTTTAAAAGTAGGTCTTTTTCGCCGGGTCAAGGAGTTGTCCAAATCAATCCAAACCCGGTATGGAGTATCCCATGTGTATCTAGAGTGTAAAACAAAAAGAATTTTTGCTATAGCTTGCCTAGGAAAAAAGTTAGTTTTTCGTACGGAAATTTGCGAATTTCGCAAATAACGAATTTTAAAAATAGGTCTTTTTCGCCGGGTCAAGGAGTTGTCCAAATCAATCCAAACCCGGTATGGAGTATCCCATGTGTATCTAGAGTGTAAAACAAAAAGAATTTTTGCTATAGCTTGCCTAGGAAAAAAGTTAGTTTTTCGTACGGGAATTTGCGAATTTCGCAAATAACGAATTTTAAAAATAGGTCTTTTTCGCCGGGTCAAGGAGTTGTCCAAATCAATCCAAACCCGGTATGGAGTATCCCATGTGTATCTAGAGTGTAAAACAAAAAGAATTTTTGGTATAGCTTGCCTAGGAAAAAAGTTAGTTTTTCGTACGGAAATTTGCGAATTTCGCAAATAAGGAATTTTAAAAATAGGTCTTTTTCGCCGGGTCAAGGAGTTGTCCAAATCAATCCAAACCCGGTATGGATTATTCCATGTGTATCTAGAGTGTAAAACAAAAAGAATTTTCGGTATAGCTTGCCTAGGAAAAAAGTTAGGTCTTTGAACGAAAAATTTTGATTATTTCAAATAACGAATTTTAAAAATAGGTCTTTTTCGCCGGGTCAAGGAGCTGTCCAAATCAATCCAAACCCGGTATGGAGTATCCCATGTGTATCTAGAGTGTAAAACAAAAAGAATTTTTGCTATAGCTTGCCTAGGAAAAAAGTTAGTTTTTCGTACGGAAATTTGCGAATTTCGCAAATAACGAATTTTAAAAATAGGTCTTTTTCGCCGGGTCAAGGAGTTGTCCAAATCAATCCAAACCCGGTATGGAGTATCCCATGTGTATCTAGAGTGTAAAACAAAAAGAATTTTTGGTATAGCTTGCCTAGGAAAAAAGTTAGTTTTTCGTACGTTAATTTCCGATTAATTCGAATAGTTAATTTTAAATAATTTTGAAAAATAGGTCTTTTTGATTAGGTCTTAGAGTTGTCCAAAGTGAACCAAACTCGGTATGGAGTATTCCATGGGTATCTAGATGGTAAAACGAAACGAATTTTTGGTATAGCTTGCCTAGGAAAAAAGTTAGGTCTTTGAACGAAAAATTTTGATTATTTCAAATAAGTAATTTTAAAAATAAGTCTTTTTGATAGGGTCATAGAGTTGTCCAAATCGAACTAAACTTGGTATGATCTCTTCCCTGTGTTTATAGAGTCTACAGCAAAAAGAATTTTTGCTATAGCTTGCCTAGGAAAAAAGTTAGTTTTTCGTACGGAAATTTGCGAATTTCGCAAATAACGAATTTTAAAAATAGGTCTTTTTCGCCGGGTCAAGGAGTTGTCCAAATCAATCCAAACCCGGTATGGAGTATCCCATGTGTATCTAGAGTGTAAAACAAAAAGAGTTTTTGGTATAGCTTGCCTAGGAAAAAAGTTAGTGTTTCATACGGAAATTTGCAAATTTCTTGATTAGCGAATTTTAACTATAGTTATCTTTTATTGGGCCAGGAAGTTGTTCAAATCAAACTACACTCGGTATAGAATATCCCTAGGGTATATAGAATCTAGGAAAAAAAGATTTTCTGGTGTAGCTTGCTTACTTAAAAATTTACTTCTTTGTTTATACTATTTTATTTAATATATTTTGTAATTTATTATGTTTTTGTTATTGTTTCCGACTGTTCTTAGCTATTTTATTGTTTGCTTTTATTTTGTTTTGGAGATAGAGTTTAGGCCTGGTTTTCTGGCCAGTGCTTTGCTCAAAAATCTCCTATAGTTGAATGTTCATAACTCCGCCGTAGCCGGTCCCCAGCCCGGTTGAGATAAGGAGGAGGGAAACACACCCAAATCATAATGGAAAAATCTCAAGAGTTGATTTTTTTAAATCAAATTGAGATATTTCCGACACTACTGTAGCTATAAATATATTTATTGACTCATTTAGTGCATCATCTGATTAGACTACCGCGTGCTTTCGAGACGGTTCACGATCCGAGGATTTTCCCCAAAAATAACGGGGAAAAGAGTGTAAAGAGTGTAAAAAAAATATTTTTACACCGTTAGTGCTACCCTTAATAAGGGTGGAAAAAGTGTAATGCAAGAGTGTAATTATAAGAAGAAGAGTGGAAGAGTGTAAAAAAAAGATTTAATGGTGTAAAATAAGGGTGTAAAAATAAGTTAAAGGTGTAATTAGGAAGAGTGTAATCGTAAGAAATTACACCGTTATTCCACCGTTAAATCTTTTTTTACACTCTTAAATTACACTTTTTCCACCCTTATTAAGGGTAGCACTAACGGTGTAAAAATATTTTTTTTACACTCTTTACACTCTTTTCCCCGTTATTTTTGGGGAAAATCCTCGGCCCGGGGATACCAAAAACACAACTCTGTTTTCAGTCCAAAAGCACACCTTGGCCTGCTTTTTTCCGCTTTTGTATCACTGGAATATAGTTGCAAATTTCCTGCAAACAATCTTGGCAGAGTTGGCTGAATTGAGAGATAATATCAATTTTACAGGCACTACCTACATAATAGCACTTTCGGCGTCAAAATTAAAAATCAGCTTTTTCTTGCTGTAATCAGCTTAACTGATATACTCAGTCCTCACAATTACTTTTTCAAAACTCGCTAGGGAATAGCTATTAAGATATATTTGATATGCCAAAGATTTTCATCAGCTGATACACGAGTATGCCCTAACCACCAGGGCTAACCACCCAGAGTATTTAAATACTGAACATATTTACTTCAATTGCAACTTGTAAAACCAGTACTGAAACAGTATATTTACATCGAAAAAGTTACATTCATTATTTCAATATAAAAATTACTACGAAGTAGGAGCTTAGAAATTTTAGAAGCTCAAAATTTGCGACATTTCAGAAGAGTATGCAGAATGCATGCATTTTTCTTGGAGCAGACGCTACCAGTTTATTATACTTCATACTGAATACTGCTTACGGATTGTGATGTGATAACCGAGAAGTAAAGTATGTGTATGATTAACACGCCAATGATCGGTAGTTCGACCCCCTGCCTCCGCGAAGCTGTCTGTATGAGGATGAGCTCTTACTTAATCATAGTTTCAGGATGACCATAGCCTGACCAATCCTGGCTGCAATAATAGGTACCAAGTGAAAGTCAAAGACACAAAAAAGTGGGCATAGTCAACAAAAAAGAGCCTTCATGCTGACAAATGAACAGTCTGAGATGTGGGAAATAGTAGAAAAAGGATAGCTGAGAAAAAGCCACTGTTAATTCACTGCAGACTAAAAACCTAATACTGATCAACTGCATTTACGCAGAAACAAAATTATAATTGGGTACCATGAACATGAGGGGGGAGCGTTCCTCCGCGTTCGTTCGCGTGCGTTCATTGGTGATTATTCAGAGCAGGTTAATGGTCCACGTATGAGGTTTCGATATTCGCTGTCGTGATGAAGTTGTATTTTTTAAATCTAAAAAATGTAAAATCACAGTTTTCTAAGCACAACTGGAAGTTTGGTTGAACATTTAGATTTTAAGAATCACTTCATAAACAGATGAAGAATTTTGTCCTTAAATTAGTAGTAGAAATAACTTCTAAAACCTTTTATTTGTTCATCTATTGAAACGCGTAATTTGATCATTTTTCTAATTATTTTTTCCTTATTTTTATCTCCTTTCCGGATTTCTATAAGTAGGTTGCCCGGGAAAAATGTTTCTCGAGAAATTCATGATTACTGATTGGTCACTCCAATTAGATTGACGCATTTTTTTTTTGTAAACTTATGGACAGTTCAGCCTTTTTCTTTCAACTTATATTTTCACAAAATTTTGAGTGACGTTTTTTCGGCTGCTTGACTGCTTGCTTTGTGATGCTTCAAAAAATCAAAAAAATTGGAGAACAGAAGTTTATTTGCCGATATATCCTTTGGAGTGATGAAGCTGGCAAGCTTGGAGAAAAATTGTACTAAAAGTGAAATGTGACATGACTAGACATGACTTAAAAAGTACAATTCTTGCTGTTAACGGTAATCGGTGTCTCACTAAGTAGATTGATCTAATAGCAGTCGCTATTTTTGTCATCTTTCCGTTGAGCTCGGAGTCGCAATTCAAATTGAGTTCAATCATTAAGCTCAGGCAGCGACAACTGACCTTCGGTCTTATAATATTACCTTTAACAATTATCTCTGTCCAATTTTCTTGGCATAATTTCTTCACTTCTCATATTTTTCGAGAAATTTTTATCAAATTAGTATTAAAAACAGCGGCCCAAGGACTCTTCCATGAGGACTCCATGTTTAATTGTCACCCAATCTGAATATCTGATTCCACTTTTTAATGCATTGTTCTTTGTTAAATAGAACAGATCATAGCATAGTTTTTGATAACATAGCAAACCCGTTCCTTGCTGTTTTTTTGATAGAACGTTTGTGAGAAATAGAGTTGAATGATTTTGCTAGTTCTCAAAAATATAGATAATATTTTCGTTGTGTTCTATAAATTTGTTTAATGATTCAGTTACTGAAATGACGGTGGCTGCCGACTTTTATTATCTTAATTTATTCTTCATGTTATAGCATTTGTCGGAGTGGTAACTTTTCAAATATTTTAGTATGAGTTGGTGTCAGTAAAATTGATCTGTAGATTTAATTCGATGAACTTTTTTGAAGATTGGCTTTTTTAAAAAGATATCTTGAAAAATATTGCTCCAAATGCAAACTGAGCAAACTGTAAGTGTGCCATTAGGAATTTTACTGCATTTGAAAGACCAAAGGTATAGGAATTCAGGAGGCAATGCTTTGTTCTGTGTTATTTTGTAAAATTTATCTTTAGCTCTTTTTCGTTGTGAATCTAAGTGAAAAATCTTTTTTGTTATAAACAAAATCAGGTAGCTGAACGTTTTTTTCTCACCCCTTCGTATACTCCTAATCTCGAAAACATTTGTTAAACGCGTGAGCAACTTCTTTCTCATCTTTTAAAAAAGTATTGTTGTGCCTCATTTGGAAATGTCGTTGTTTTTTACTGAATGATTGAGTTTTTTTCCAAAATTTCATTGGAGCTAAATTTTTCAATACATTTTCGAACAAATCTCAAAAGTATTGTAAAGTGGAATTGGCATCGTTTTGTTGATACATTTGTCTCCAATCTGTTGATGCTATCCTTTTACTTAGTTCAGCTCTAGAAAATTTCTGGTATCTATGTAAACGTATTGCGCTTTACTTCTGTCATTGTCGAGTTACAAAAACAAAAAAATGACTGTGAAAAGTTATTGTTTTCAAACAATTGTTCTAAATTGATACTAATATGTTCATGGACTACTGACCAGAGCATCGCGATGTACTTATTCACATCAGCTATTAGTGTTGTAAACCATTTAACAAACGCAATTATCAAATTGACAACTTCTATGTGCCCCATATCACCATTCGGTAGGCCTTAAACAACAATAAGCAAAATATTATCTTAATTTATTCTTAATGTTATAGCATTTGTCGGAGTGGTAGCTTTTCAAATATTTTAGTATGAGTTGGTGTCAGTAAAATTGATCTGTAGATTTAATTCGATGAACTTTTTTTGAAGATTGGCTTTTTTAAAAAGATATCTTGAAAAATATTGCTCCAAATGCAAACTGAGCAAACTGTAAGTGTGCCATTAAGAATTTTACTGCATTTGAAAGACCAAAAGTATAGGAATTCAGGAGGCAATGCTTTGTTCTGTGTTATTTTGTAAAATTTATCTTTAGCTCTTTTTCGTTGTGAATCTAAGTGAAAAATCTTTTTTGTTATAAACAAAATCAGGTAGCTGAACGTTTTTTCTCACCACTTCCTGTACACCTAATCTCGAAAACATTTGTTTAACGTGTGCGCAACTTCTTTCTCATCCTTTAAAAATGTATTATTCTGCCTCATTTGGAAATGTCATCGCTTTTTACTGAATGATTGATTTTTTTCCAAAATTTCCATTTTTGCTTGGAATCAGGAAAAGTCTTGATCTTTTGTTATGTGTAGTCATTACTTGATTGTCTCATTTGTGGAATCGTCGAATTTGTCTTTTTTGTTTGCATATAAGCAAAAACTTCTGCCTTCTCCTTTTATATATTAAAAAGTCGATGTTTTTTTGTTAATAAGTTTACATAATTCTTTAGATAACCACTATTTTTACTTTCGATTTTTTGTTAATTCTCAAAATTTATAGGAGCTAAATTTTTCAATACGTTTTCGAACAAATCTAAAAAGAATTGTAAGGTGGAATTGGCATCGTTTTGTTGATACATTTGTCTCCAATCTGTTGATGCTATTCTTTTATTTAGTTCAGCTCTAAAAAAATTTCTGTCATCTATGTAATCGTATTGCGCTTTACTTCTGCCATTGTCGAGTTCCAAAAACGAAAAATTGATTGTGAAAAGGGATTGTTTTCAAACAATTGTTCTAAATTGATACTGATTTGTTTATGGACTACTGACCACAGCATCGCGATATACTTAGTCACCTGAGCTATTAGTGTTGTAAACCATTTAACAAACGCAATTATCAAATTGACAACTTCTATGTGCCCCATATCACCATTCGGTAGGCCTTAAACAACAGCAAATAAGCCAGCCTGTGATTTAAAACTTTTCTCTAACAATCAAAAAAATTTTGTTTTGTGCCCCCCCCCCCCCCCTAGTTACAGAGCACGTGTAATTACAAAGTAAATGATCAATCAAAAATATGGAACTGCCATCCGAGGGAGTGGGATGCAAATAGTATGCACCCACTTAGCTGGGGCATAAACTGAAAAAAGTTCAAAGTCTCATCTTCATCAGTTTCGTTGGTCTTGCCCCAATTATTCAGCCTTCTACACTCACTGGAATGGAAAATTGAATTGATTTTAGATTACAATAGAGAAAAAAGGTTCGGCCTAATTTTACCACTTCATTTTGAACTCATTATTAAAAACTAACAATTTATCAACCGAATCATATGTTTCAGCAGTTTTTGATCTGATCAATAGATGAAATGGACAGTATTACAGAAAATTTTGCTTTATTTAGTTTCCTTCTCATGAAAGAACCTAAATTTCCTCTGCTCGTTGTCAAAAATTATTAGTGTATAATAATTGATTGATTTTCCCGGAGAATTCCCAGGTTGAGGTGGCAGATCGAAAGTTGATAAGTCCAGAACGAAGTGTCGTGCGTTCAAACTTACACGGTCTGGAAAAACGAACGAACGCACAATAGTCTGGACATAGGCAACTTCGAACGCACAATAGACTGATTACAGGCAAGTTTGAACGCACGAAAGTCTGGAAATATGAAATATTGAACGCGCGAAAGTCTGGACAAAGGTGACTTTGAACGCAGGACAGACCTGACCATGAACGCAGAAAAATTTTTGTGCGTTCATATCGTGCGTTCAAAGTTCCCTGTGTCAAGACCTTCATTCGTGCAAAGTTGCATATGTCCAGACTCCCGTGCGTTCAACCATTTTGGTGTCTCGAGTCGTGGTCAGTGGACAAAACTCCCCTTTCCCATATTATTGTTTTTCTACGGACTGAAGGCATTTTCAATGTAGTTCGAAGTTTTTGTAGCAAAAAGACATTTTTGACCATCTGTTTTGGTTCTTGAGTCTGTCTTTTACAAAACAGACTCGGGTTGGATGATTGTTCTTGTATTTTTCCTACACTTTTAGCTCTACAATGCACACTCTTTGTATTTTCCAAACACTTTGCAACAGAATCAACACTTCTCGTACGGATTTTTCATACGCTTATTTGACTTTACTTTCACTTTTTCTGAAACTATTACTCGACTTTTCAGATCCTGTCGCGCATTTTTTTCACGCTCTCCTAACTTGACTTGAAAATTATCCTCACTATCGGCTCTTCTTACATATATGCAACATCAACAACACTTGTGCATTGTTCTTGATGGCATTCTATTATCTCTTGGTGACGCTGAGTTTTGTTCCAAATTTTGCTTGGAAACGCGAGAAGAGTTAATTATAGAAGCAGGATTATTCAGTGTTCTCTAAATAAAAAGTTTTCGGGATTCACAGGTTTTTTTGATGATATAAGTTTTAAGTTTTTTTTTAGCAATTATAAGCTGGTAGAGATTTCTTTTTGAAATTCGAGGAAGGTCAAGAATGAATTCTAATAACTTCCTATTTTTGATTTGAACAAGTGCGAGATCGAGTTTGATCTCAAAACCTTGAAGCTATGATGGCGGGAGCACAATGCTAATAAGCAGATTCATTTCTAACATTTCTTGCAGCCAACTGAAACTTTGATTTAAACGTCTCACTTATATCACTTCTTAATTTGCTGTGCGGGAATAGTAAATGCATATTAACCTGACAATAAGTAAACCATTGCAGATGGTGGTGCAGAAGTCAGCTATGGAGACTAACATCACAAAGAGCAAAGTTGCCCTGTCAATCTCAAACACATATACGGCGGTAACCGTTAGTGCATTGCATATGAGACAGAGAATACTGACAAAGGACACAACCACCCTTCCAAACCAGTAGTCGTCAGGAAGACACCAGTTGTCAACTTTTTGTAGATTAAAGTAGTCAAATCTCAAGAAAGTACAAAGCAGGTGGACCCGACAGCATTGGCAATGTTTAGTGTGGCTCTTATTTCTCTGTAGGTTTACTCGAGAGTCAGAATATTACTTATAGATGGCACGTCAAAGACGGTAATGCGGCTGGTAACCTTCAATCTTAGAACGTTGCATTGTCACGGCTCAATGAACTTAGAAATGCTTTTCGTAACAACGTATCGAAGCGTAATCTAACTGCAAAACCAAAATACATAGAGAGCTATAAATTTTTTTTCGGGTGTAGATGTTGACGTGATTTCAAACCATTGCGTTTTTGGCTCCCTAATAGGTTCAAATGAATTTTGCACTCAGCTCCTGAAAGAAAATTCTCAAAACTATTCAATCCGACTCCGAAGATTCTGCCATTTCAAAAAGGTATATAATCAAAATGTCAATAAAATTTGCACTATATCACGAATGGAGTTGAATAAAAACTCAAGTTCATTGCAAGAAAGACACACTCCACCATGTAAATTCAAGATGCAGAAAATAGAGTTAAAATATCAATTGATCCATTCAATGCTGAACCATTTTTCCTTCAACGATAGTAGTAGTAAAAGACTTAATTGCTTCATGAGGCATTATGTATTAAAGGAAATCAGAATAATCACCTAAAAAGATAATTATCAAACTTTTCATTAACAAAAACAAGTAAAAGAGTTTTAAGTTTACTTTTGAAAAAACAGGAGTCCATAAATATATTGAGACTCGTGCAAGTTTGAACTAATTTTCCCAGTCTCACAGCTCTAAAAGGAAAGTTTTTTTCACGTATGGATTTCTTTGTTCTATTCACAAGCAAAATTGGTTTGAACAAGCTTCGCAAGCGTTGAATGTATTGAATTTGAATGAGTTGCATCGCACTTAAATCATATTTGCCCGTCAAGATTCTATTCAGCATCGTAATATCTTTGAACAGCAACATGCAGCAAGTGGGCAGTAATTTACACTTTAAAAGTCTGTCTTGATACGAGCTTCCTGAACAAATGCACTTAATACTTTTGATTTGAAAACTCTCTAATTTTAATAGTTCAGCATAGGAGGGAGACCAAATCTCAGATCCGTAAAGGAGAGTTAACAAAAGCAATGATTTGTACATTGTTAACTTGGTTCGGAGAGGTAAGTAAAAACGTAAATTACTTTTGAATGATGTCAGAAGAGAGAAACATAGGCCAAGTCTTCTCAATATATGGACGTTCCATTTAAGGTTTTCAGAAACATAAATACTTTAATCTTTGACTGTATTCGCCGGATGAATTACTTTACCCCCAATATTTAAAGAGCAGTGGTCATTGGTCTTTCCAACCAATGAAATCTGAGTTTTGGAAACATTAAACATCATTGAGTTTCTCGTGACCCTATTCAAATAGGACTCCACGTCGTTTTGGTAAAGTCTGCAAATCATCATTGAATGCTTTCCCATCGTCAGCAAAGAGGTAAAAACTTGACACACCGCAGAAGGTAGGTAATTATTGAATACTAGAAAACGCAATGGTCCCAAAACTGAACCCCGTGGAACGCCGCTTGAAACGGAAACCCACGAAGATAAACAGCTTTCAGCCTTGACATACTGTTCTCTGTTCGTTAAATAGGAATTTAGCAAAGGTAATAAAATATCACCAATTCCAAAGCTTCTCAATTTGCTTAAAATTATTGAGCGTTGAACACAATCAAAAGCTTTGTTGAAATCTAAATATAAGCAAAATACATCAGCATGACCATTGTCATGACCATTGTAAATTTCATCAAGATACAAAATAATTTGAGTTATTGTTGAGCGTCCTTTCATAAACCCGAATTGACGAGGAGATATTCTCTTTCTGACAAAAGGATATAGAGCATTAAAAATAATTCGTTCAAACACTTGGGATAAGTTACTATTTGGACGGTAAGACTGATTACAGAATTTGGAGCCCGTTTTAAAAGTTGGTATGATCATTGCTTTCTTCCATAATTTTGGATATCTCGAAATTTCAGTAATGCTTTGAAACAGTTTTATGACATGATAAGTTAAACTATCTGTAGCCATCCGAAGAAAGTCATCACCTGGAATTTTGTCGAAACCTTTACCGAGGGAAGCTTGAGATAAGGCGGCTCGAATATCGTCCATCGTAATGCACAGCTCTTCTAAGATCCGTTGTTCAAAGTCGTCGAAAAAACCAACGGCAGGCCGATGGACTGTCTTAAAATAAGCATTAAAAGCATTCGCAATGGACGGGTTCCCATTATGCATTGTACTTTGAGATCTCATTTCATAGGTAAGTGCTCAATCTTGAGTCTCTTAATGAAACGAAAACAACTTGACGCGCCAGTATTATATGAGGCAAATTGGTCAAGATAAACTGCAGTGTCAAGTTATATTGACACGTCTACATCTCTGCTAAGTTCTTCCACCAACACAGAAGCAAAATTGCAATGATTTTTAACATAGTTGTTGCGTTTATTTAAAGCATGAATAGTATGGGACGAATGGAGCCATGGTAAACTATTCCTTTTCGATCGTTTCATATTTGCACAACTGCTAGGAAGATCATCCAGATATTCCAGAAAGAAGGGTACAAAATCCTGCGATTTTTTATCTGATGCTAAGGAAAACAAACTAGAAGACAAAATATGACTGATAGAGGAATAGCAGTCACGAGAAATAAATTCAAAGCTAGAGTACTTTTGAGATTTGAGCTCTGGTAGGTCAATGCAAAATTTAACGCCAAAATGTTCACTAAAATCATTTTTATAATGTAGTTTAATGGTAGATAAAGGTAGTAAAAATTAGCAAAAATTAAGTCCGGCATATGACCACCCTTGTGTGTGCCATCCCGAACTATCTGCAAAAATTTATTTTGCAATAAAAGGTCGAATAAACTTTCGATATTATAATGAGATGTTGATGTGAAAGAGACCCAGTCAACAGTTGTCTGATTGAAATCGCCAGTAACAGCTGTTCTACCATTGAAATGTTGCAACAGCCTTCTAAGTGATTCAGATATTTGCTTCCATGGTGGACGATAATTGCTTGTTTTAGTTGGAATAAACGAACATACTACAAGAATGGAACAAGTTGCGGTCTTTACTTCAACAGCACAAATAAAATTATCAGAGGAGCAATTTTTGACATTGCTAATTACATTATTGCTTTGAAGAATGGCAACACCACCATGAGCACTTTTCTCTCTGCTAGCAATGGCTGCTACAGTGTAGTTGGTATCGATGGTCAATTTCGAGTCAAAATCAGAATCAAGCCAAGTTTCTGTGAGGCAAACAATCTGCGGACAATGTTTAGATAAAAAATTAGTCAGCTGTATTGGTTTCTTAGCAGAAGCAACGCCCCGAACATTGATTTCAAGGAATGAGAATTGTACTCAATCAAGAGCTACCTCTTGATTGTCGTAAAATAGCTTTAACTTGTGTATCCTGAACTTATTTTTTGATGCAACCACTTTGTATCATTTCGAGCCTTTTCATCAACAGCTTTTTCTGTTTTTCTTTATCAGCCGCAGATAACTCCTGTATGACTAAAACCTTATTACGTCCATGTAACTTGTTATCAATGGCTTTACTTAAGCATAATCTAGCATCCCAAAAAGACGGACACGTCACCAAAATTAAACGTTGCTTCGTAGAATCATACTTTCCTAATCGAAAGCAATATTCAATAGCTAACTGAAAGCCCACTGCTTCAGCTAGATTTTGTATTGATTGTTTGTCTTTCGACAGACGTTCATTAGAAAACCTTTCGTTGTTTTCAGGTATACCAATAAATTTTAGTTGTCGTAAGAATTTTTTTTCTCGTTTATGGCTGGCTTAACAATTTGTCTCTCATTTGTCTGGTATGTTTCCATTGGTTTGATATTAAACTCAGTTTTTTCCCCGGTAACTACGTTTTGTTAATCAAGAATTCCATTCAAATTGTTCATTCTACTATCAACAAGATTCAGTGTTTTTGAAAATGACTTAGCTTCTTTTAAATGCAGTAGAGTGTCTTTCAGCAAGCAATGTAGCCAGTCTTTTGTTAGCTTCCCAGTGAGAGCCTTGTAATCAACATCATTGTCCATCGCAACAAGGAGTTCTTCCACACTTGGATAGTATCCAGAAGTTGAGTTGACTCTTGAGGCCACTCGGTTGCTCGCATCATCAGTAGTCATCATTCAAAATATTAATCTATTTAATAAATTTATCGCAACAATTAGGCAAGAAAATTAGAAATCTTTTTTCTTTCAGTTATAAAAAATTGGCCCAAGCTTGTAATTGCCGATGAAAGGGTAAACGAGCATCAAAGATGTCTTCAATTGTATGAACACTTCTATAAGTATCGTGCTCAGGAATTTGTTGTTGGGGATTTTCTTTACAGAAAGGATTTCTCCCGATCAAAACAGTTATAAAAAATTGGTCCATGTCTCTCTGCAGTATTGACAGTCACAACAGATCTGCCACGTGCAGACGTTTTCTGGTTTGTACCGCATGATGATATCATTCCACATTTGCTTTATAATTCTGTGTTTTAGGCCGTGTTGATTTCCGAAGTCAATGCTGTGATGAAGTCTGTTGGCTATCCTTTGGGTGCGAAAGAAGAATTCGCCGCGAGATTTTTCGAGTTATTTTTTCGTTAAATCAAAGTAATCGTCACTTTTCATTGATCTGTTTCCAGGCAGCATCGGCTGTTTTGTATTTGTCGGTTGAATTTGTTGAAGACTTGATAGTAGTAGAAGATCATTGAGCTGATCTTGAATCAGTTGTCACGCAAGAATAGATCCTTAAGAAAGTCCAAAGAGCAGCAGCTACAGGCCCGAGAGAAATGTTCACAAATCAGAGATATCATTGATGAAATGTAGGATTGTTCTCTGGATCTAGCAGTAGGAAAAAGCGAGCTAATTAAATGCGCTCCATCCGAATCAATACAGTTTTGATCTAACCGAAGTTGAGCCCTATCTTCAGTCTTTGTAATTAGAAAAGTCGCAAAACCAGTGTTGCAAACGATGAAGACCCTCGATTAGATATTAGGGCGAATGAGTTGTTAGCTACATGCTTCAGCAACACTTTTTAATTGTGAAAAAATAATCAGATTCCGAAGTTCCCCTATAAACAAGCCAGGTTGATATAAATAGCACATAAATTGAAATTCTAACAAAGAGTAATAAAGTCGAGAAAACCATTTTCATTGGTATTCTCTGGTACTGAGTGAATCTAGACCGTTTTGCTAAAAATCAAACAAATGTTGGCAGCGAGAACCAGCGTGAGAAAAGAGGATTCATAACCAAACATAAATACAAAGATTAAGACAAAATTTAGCTTCGCCCTCTGGTGTAGCTCCATTATCTGCCTTCGTGTTGTACCGTTGTCCCAGCTACTACAAGAGCCACAGTAGAAGAGGGTGGCTGTTGTCATAAATAACCCTATAATTTTTTGAACTCTCGATTCAAAATCATTTTGTACCTTTTTTTTTATTCCGGGGGTGGGACATTTTTAATAGCCGCCCTCATCTTCTCAGCCGGCTATTATAGCGCTCCTATTTTTTTTACAAATCAAAGAATTTTTACAATTCAAAGAATTTGAATTGTATTGGGGCGCTGTCTTTTTTTCTTTTTAAGATCTGTTCACACATTTTCATGATTTTTGGAGTCAAATTGGAGTAGTGATTTTGGTCACGCCGAAACAGGATATGGAGCGAAAAGGCGAGTGGTCTTGCGGCGTGAACTTTTTTCGCTCTAATTTTAAAGTAGAGAGAAAACGGTGTTTGAACAAGTATTCGGTTTCTCGGTAGTGGTTTTTTGTTCACATGCGGCAATTTCACTCTGATTTTTACTGTTTTTTCGATTTTTTGGATCGGATTTTTTTCTAGATGGTTTTCCCAATCCATTCACAGCTCATTCTAGGCCTAGTTTTTTGTTTGAATTAAATTCTCATTTCGCGCTAGTGGTTTTTTTTGTTCACATGCGGCATTTTGACATTGATCTTCTGTTTTTTTATTTTTTTGATCTGATTTTTTTTTAAAAATAGTTTTCTCAATTCACTCATAGTCCATTCTAGGTCTAGTTTTTTGTTAAGTCAATGAAAATTCTTTGGATTGTACGTCAAAACTTGTCCTGCTATGTTTTTTTACTTCGTCGAATAAAAAGTTTCGCTTTACCTCATTTTGCCGCTTTTTCAACATTTTGCGTGATATCTTTTTGACTTCTCTAGGCTAGTTTCTCTCTTCTCTCATTCTGCTAAAAGTGATTTTGAACATCAGTTGCTCAGCAAAGCAATTCAAAATCAAGAGGGTCAATATTAAAAAATCAAAATCAGAAATAGAAATGGGATAAACCCATTACGCACAATTTCAGATGCCCGCTATTTGAACGTCGTTCCTATAAGTATTAGTTACCTCTCTCTAATGCTTCTTGGTATTGATAGTGGACCCTGTAGCCTCTCTCTAAGAAACAGAAGTGCGTTATGTTCAACTACGAAATGCCATCAAAATAAATCGGACTTAAAAAATGTTTTTGTACAAAAATATATATTTTTTTCAATATCTATTCTTTCAATCCCAATCAAGCTTATTGGAATCAATGGCGGCTATTTTCCGGCAATCTGCCGGGTATGTTTTGTTAATAGCCGCCCTCATCTTCTCAGCCAGCTATTATAGCGCTCCTATTTTTTTTTTTACTTCGTCGAACTTTTTTCCGCTTTACACATTTTGCCGCTTTTTCGACATTTTTCGTGAAATATTTTTTACTTCCCTAGGCTAGTTTCACTCTTCTGTTTTTCTGCTCAGAGTCCTTTTAAACAGCAGATGCTCAGCAAAGCAATTCAAAATGAAGAGAGTCAGTATAAAAAATCAGAGTCAGAAATAGAAACGGGATAAACCCATAAAGCCCAATTTTAGATGGCCGGTACTTGAACTTTGTTCTCATAAGTTTTAGTTACTATCTATAATGCTTATTGATATTGATACTAGACACTGTTGCCTCTCACCGAGGCACAGGTGTATGTTAAATTACGAAATGACATCAAAATAAATCGAACTTAAAAACGTTTTTAAACAAAAATCAATTTTTGTTGATATTTTCTTTTCATTCAATCACAATAGAGTTATAGGAATCAACGGCGGCTATTTTCCGGCAATCTGCCGCGCATGTTTCCTATGGAAACTAATCTTATTTAAGATTTTTTGACGTTCTGCTACTGTCAGAGTTTTGATATGAATATAGAAGTCGAACTGCCGTCCCCAGATGGCCAATTATCCCGTAAGGAAGAGCGCTTTTTCCTAAATGACGTTTTTTTTTGTAAACGAGCAACAATCTCTGAGACAGCCAACTGACGCATTGCGTGTTAAATATATAGGCACAGATGTGAAATCTATTTTTGTCTGCTTCAGATATTTTTTCAAGGAAGTAGAAATTCTAAAAAGCCAGATAGACAAGGCCATTCATCGTACAACGATAGCCATTGTCATTTACTTCAAGGATTCCAAGTACATAGATCAAGTTTTTATCCATGTTACTTTGATCAAATGAGATGATAGTAATTTGTTTCAAGTTGTGTATCATCCACTTGAATGTCAGAATTTTGCCCTTTGATTTTAATCCGTGTTTTCCACTAATCTTTTTGAAAAAAATGCTCATAATTATAGACAAGTTTCTTACCTTTCTAATATCCAGGCATGCCTTGCATGGGTAAAAAACTTTTTAGGCTGGTATTTTCTCTATTAGTAGTAACGCAAGCTTAGGGATTTTTGCACCCAATCGTTCGCAACCAAGTATTGGGTTTGTTTAATTTCAGTTTAAGCTTTCGAATTTTCCAAGGGGAATCCACAAGCTGCAGTAGCAGTTTTTTTATCCAAGTACACGAGTCCGGTTTGCTGTATTTCTCAAAATATTTCCAGTACAAAAAATTGTGGTCCTTCTTAGATATTTCAAGCAATTCTTTCCAACTGTTCTTGATATAACATTGACAAGGGCTGTGTTTCTAATAAAGAGGGCTGAATTCGTTTTTTCAAGGCATATCTTTGGGAAAAGCAGCTCGTTTTGATCACTTTGTCGCGTGTTGTTCTCAGTTGAAAGAAAGAAGCCACTTTTATTGATATTATAGTGGCCACTAGAAGTTGCTACGACCAAAAAAAATGTTGCATCTCAAGGTATTTTAAGAGAATTACTCTTCGGATTCGATCTTTGTAGCTATAATATGCATTTAGTATCCACCTCCTAATGTTACTTTAGATTTTTATCGTTTATGGCTGGCTTAACAATTTGTCACTCATTTGTCTTGTATGTTTCCATTGGTTTGATATTAAACTCAGTTTTTTTCCTCGGTAACCATGTTTTGTTAATCAAGAATTCTATTCAGATTGTTCATTCTACTATCAACAAGATTCAGTGTTTTTGAAAATGACTTAGCTTATTTAAATGCAGTAGAGTGTCTTTCAGCAAGCAATGTAGCCAGTCTTTTGTGAGCTTCCCAGTGAGAGCCTTGTAATCAACATCATTGTCCATCGCAACAAGGAGTTCTTCCACACTTGGATAGTATCCAGAAGTTGAGTTGACTCTTGAGGCCACTCGGTTGCTCGCATCATCAGTAGTCATCATTCAAAATATTAATCTATTTAATAAATTTATCGCAACAATTAGGCAATAAAAAAAGAAATCTTTTTTCTTTCAGTCATAAAAAAATGGCCCAAACTTGTAATTGCCGATGAAAGGGTAAACGAGCATCAAAGATGTCTTCAATTGTATGAACACTTCTATAAGTATCGTGCTCAGGAATTTGTTGTTGGGGATTTTCTTTACAGAAAGGATTTCTCCCGATCAAAACAGTTATAAAAAATTGGTCCATGTCTCTCTGCAGTATTGACAGTCACAACAGATCTGCCACGTGCAGACGTTTTCTGGTTTGTACCGCATGATGATATCATTCCACATTTGCTTTATAATTCTGTGTTTTAGGCCGTGTTCATTTCCGAAGTCAATGCTGTGATGAAGTCTGTTGGCTATCCTTTGGGTGCGAAAGAAGAATTCGCCGCGAGATTTTTCGAGTTATTTTTTCGTTAAGTCAAAGTAATCGTCTCTTTTCATTGATCTGTTTCCTGGCAGCACCGGCTGTTTTGTATTTGTCGGTTGAATTTGTTGAAGACTTGATAGTAGTAGAAGATCATTGAGCTGATCTTGAATCAGTTGTCACGCAAGAAAAGATCCTTAAGAAAGTCCAAAGAGCAGTAGCTACAGGCCCGAGAGAAATGTTCACAAATCAGAGATATCATTGATGAAATGTGGGATTGTTCTCTGGATCTAGCAGTAGGAAAAAGCGAGCTAATTAAATGCGCTCCATCCGAATCAATACAGTTTTGATCTAACCGAAGTTGAGCCCTATCTTCAGTCTTTGTAATTAGAAAAGTCGCAAAACCAGTGTTGCAAACGATGAAGACCCTCGATTAGATATTAGGGCGAATGAGTTGTTAGCTACATGCTTCAGCAACACTTTTTAATTGTGAAAATTTAATCAGATTCCCGAAGTTCCCCTAAAAACAAGCAAGGTTGATATAAATAGCACATAAATTGAAATATGAACAAAGAGTAATAAAGTTGAGAAAACCATTTTCATTGGTATTCTCTGGTACTGAGTGAATCTAGACCGTTTCGCTAAAAATCAAACAAATGTTGGCAGCGAGAACCAGCGTGAGAATAGAGGATTCATAACCAAACATAAATACAAAGATTAAGACAAAATTTAGCTTTGCCCTCTGGTGTAGCTCCATTATCTGCCTTCGTGCTGCACCGTTGTCCCAGCTTCTACAAGAGCCACAGTAGAAGAGGGTGGCTGTTGTCATAAATAACCCTATAGTTTTTAGAACTCTCGATTCAAAATCATTTTGTACCTTTTTTTTATTCCGGGGGGTGGGACATTTTTAATAGCCGCCCTCATCTTCTCAGCCGGCTATTATAGCGCTCCTATTTTTTTTACAAATCAAAGAATTTTTACAATTCAAAGAATTTGAATTGTATTGGGGCGCTGTCTTTTTTTTCTTTTTAAGATCTGTTCACACATTTTCATGATTTTTGAAGTCAAATTGGAGTAGTGATTTTGGTCACGCCGAAACAGGAAATGGAGCGAAAAAGCGAGTGGTTTTGCGGCGTGAAATTTTTTCGCTCTAATTTTAAAGTAGAGAGAAAACGGTGTTTGAACAAAAATTCGGTTTCTCGGTAGTGGTTTTTTGTTCACATGCGGCTATTTCACTCTGATTTTTACTGTTTTTTCGATTTTTTGGATCGGATTTTTTTCTAGATGGTTTTCCCAAGCAATTCACAGCTCATTATAGGCCTAGTTTTTTGTTTGAATTAAATTCTCATTTCGCGCTAGTGGTTTTTTTTGTTCACATGCGGCATTTTGACATTGATCCTCTGTCTTTTTATTTTTTTGATCTGATTTTTAAAAATAGTTTTCTCAATTCACTCATAGTCCATTCTAGGCCTAGTTTTTTGTTAAGTCAATGAAAATTCTTTGGATTGTACGTCAGAACTTGTCCTGCTATGTTTTTTTACTTCGTCGAATAAAAAGTTTTGCTTTACCTCATTTTGCCGCTTTTTCAACATTTTGCGTGATATCTTTTTGACTTCTCTAGGCTAGTTTCTCTCTTCTCTCATTCTGCTAAAAGTGATTTTGAACATCAGTTGCTCAGCAAAGCAATTCAAAATGAACAGAGTCAGTATAAAAATTGAAGTCAGAAATAGAAACGGGATAAACCCATAAAGCCCAATTTCAGATGCCCGCTATTTGTACGTCGTTCCTATAAGTATTAGTTACCTCTCTCTAATGCTTATTGGTATTGATAGTGGACCCTGGAGCCTCTCTCTAAGAAACAGAAGTACGTTATGTTCAACTACGAAATGCCATCAAAATAAATCGGACTTAAAAAATGTTTTTGTACAAAAATATATTTTTTTTTCAATATCTATTCTTTCAATCCCAATCATGCTTATTGGAATCAATGGCGGCTATTTTCCGGCAATCAGCCGGGTATGTTTTGTTAATAGCCGCCCTCATCTTCTCAGCCAGCTATTATAGCGCTCCTATTTTTTTTTACTTCGTCGAACTTTTTTCCGCTTTACCCATTTTGACGCTTTTTCGACATTTTGCGTGAAATATTTTTGTCTTCTCTAGGCTAGTTTCACTCTTCTGTCTTTCTGCTCAGAGTCTTTTTAAACAGCAGCTGCTCAGCAAAGCAATTCAAAATGAAGAGAGTCAGTATAAGAAATCAAAGTCAGAAATAGAAACGGGATAAACCCATAAAGCCCAATTTTAGATGGCCGGTACTCGAACTTTGTTCTCATAAGTTTTAGTTACTATCTATAATGCTTATTGGTATTGATACTAGACACTGTAGCCTCTCACCGAGACACAGGAGTATGTTAAATTACGAAATGACATCAAAATAAATCGCACTTAAAAATGTTTTTAAACCAAAATCAATTTTTGTTGATATTTTTTTTTCATTCAATCCCAATAGAGGTATGGGAATCAACGGCGGCTGTTTTCCGGCAATCTGTCGCGTATGTTTCATATGGAAACTAATCTTATTTGAGATTTTTTGACGTTCTGCTACTGTCAGAGTTTTGATATGAATATAGAAGTCGAACTGCCGTCCCGAGATGGCCAATTATCCTGTAAGGAAGAGCGCTTTTTCCTAAATGACTTTTTTTTTGTAAAAGAGCAACAATCTCTGAGACAGCCAACTGACGCATTGCGTGTTAAATATGTAGGCACAGATGTGAAATCTATTTTTGTCTGCTTCAGATATTTTTTCAAGGAAGTGGAAATTCTTAAAAGCCAGATAGACAAGGCCATTCATCGTTCAACGATAGCCATTGTCATTTACTTCAAGGATTCCAAGTACATAGATCAAGTTTTTATCCATGTTATTTTGTTCAAATGAGATGATTGTAATTTGTTTCAAGTTGTGTATCATCCACTTGAATGTCAGAATTTGGCCCTTTGATTTTAATCCGTGTTTTCCACTAATCTTTTTGAAAAAAATGCTCATAATTATAGACAAGTTTCTTACTTTTTCTAATATCCAGGCGTGCCTTGCATGGGTAAAAAATTTTTTAGGCTGGTATTTTCTCTATTAGTAGTAACGCAAGCTTAGAGATTTTTGCACCCAATCGTTCGCAACCAAGTATTGGGTTTGTTTAATTTCAGTTTAAGCTTTTGAATTTTCCAAAGGGAATCCACAAGCTGCAGTAGCAGTTTTTTTATCCAAGTACACGAGTCTGGTTTGCTGTATTTCTCAAAATTTTTCCAGTACAAAAAATTGTGGTCATTCTTAGATATTTCAAGCATTTCTTTCCAACTGTTCTTGATATAACATTGACAAGGGCTGTGATGCTGTGATGAAGTCAATGCTGTGATGAAGTCTGTTGGCTATCCTTTGGGTGCGAAAGAAGAATTCGCCGCGAGATTTTTCGAGTTATTTTTTCGTTAAGTCAAAGTAATCGTCTCTTTTCATTGATCTGTTTCCAGACAGCACCGGCTGTTTTGTATTTGTCGGTTGAATTTGTTGAAGACTTGATAGTAGTAGAAGATCATTGAGCTGATCTTGAATCAGTTGTCACGCAAGAAAAGATCCTTAAGAAAGTCCAAATAGCAGTAGCTACAGGCCCGAGAGAAATGTTCACAAATCAGAGATATCATTGATGAAATGTGGGATTGTTCTCTGGATCTAGCAGTAGGAAAAAGCGAGCTAATTAAATGCGCTCCATCCGAATCAATACAGTTTTGATCTAACCGAAGTTGAGCCCTATCTTCAGTCTTTGTAATTAGAAAAGTCGCAAAACCACTGTTGCAAACGATGAAGACCCTCAATTAGATATTAGGGCGAATGAGTTGTTAGCTACATGCTTCAGCAACACTTTTTAATTGTGAAAATTTAATCAGATTCCCGAAGTTCCCCTAAAAACAAGCCAGGTTGATATAAATAGCACATAAATTGAAATATGAACAAAGAGTAATAAAGTCGAGAAAACCATTTTCATTGGTATTCTCTGGTACTGAGTGAATCTAGACCGTTTCGCTAAAAATCAAACAAATGTTGGCAGCGAGAACCAGCGTGAGAAAAGAGGATTCATAACCAAACATAAATACAAAGATTAAGACAAAATTTAGTTTCGCCCTCTGGTGTAGCTCCATTATCTGCCTTCGTGTTGTACCGTTGTCCCAGCTTCTACAAGAGCCACAGTAGAAGAGGGTGGCTGTTGTCATAAATAACCCTATAATTTTTAGAACTCTCGATTCAAAATCATTTTGTACCTTTTTTTTATTCCGGGGGTGGGACATTTTTAATAGCCGCCCTCATCTTCTCAGCCGGCTATTATAGCGCTCCTATTTTTTTTACAAATCAAAGAATTTTTACAATTCAAAGAATTTGAATTGTATTGGGGCGCTGTCTTTTTTTCTTTTTAAGATCTGTTCACACATTTTCATGATTTTTGAAGTCAAATTGGAGTAGTGATTTTGGTCACGCCGAAACAGGAAATGGAGCGAAAAAGCGAGTGGTTTTGCGGCGTGAAATTTTTTCGCTCTAATTTTAAAGTAGAGAGAAAACGGTGTTTGAACAAAAATTCGGTTTCTCGGTAGTGGTTTTTTGTTCACATGCGGCAATTTCACTCTGATTTTTACTGTTTTTTCGATTTTTTGGATCGGATTTTTTTCTAGATGGTTTTCCCAAGCAATTCACAGCTCATTATAGGCCTAGTTTTTTGTTTGAATTAAATTCTCATTTCGCGCTAGTGGTTTTTTTTGTTCACATGCGGCATTTTGACATTGATCTTCTGTTTTTTTACTTTTTGATCTGATTTTTAAAAATAGTTTTCTCAATTCACTCATAGTCCATTCTAGGTCTAGTTTTTTGTTAAGTCAATGAAAATTCTTTGGATTGTACGTCAGAACTTGTCCTGCTATGTTTTTTTACTTCGTCGAATAAAAAATTTCGCTTTACCTCATTTTGCCGCTTTTTCAACATTTTGCGTTATATCTTTTTGACTTCTCTAGGCTAGTTTCTCTCTTCTCTCATTCTGCTAAAAGTGATTTTGAACATCAGTTGCTCAGCAAAGCAATTCAAATTGAACAGAGTCAGTATAAAAATTGAAGTCAGAAATAGAAACGGGATAAACCCATAAAGCCCAATTTCAGATGCCCGCTATTTGTACGTCGTTCCTATAAGTATTAGTTACCTCTCTCTAATGCTTATTGGTATTGATAGTGGACCCTGTTGCTTCTCTCTAAGAAACAGAAGTACGTTATGTTCAACTACGAAATGCCATCAAAATAAATCGGACTTAAAAAATGTTTTTGTACAAAAATATATATTTTTTTCAATATCTATTCTTTCAATCCCAATCATGCTTATTGGAATCAATGGCGGCTATTTTCCGGCAATCAGCCGGGTATGTTTTGTTAATAGCCGCCCTCATCTTCTCAGCCAGCTATTATAGCGCTCCTATTTTTTTTTACTTCGTCGAACTTTTTTCCGCTTTACCCATTTTGACGCTTTTTCGACATTTTGCGTGAAATATTTTTGTCTTCTCTAGGCTAGTTTCACTCTTCTGTCTTTCTGCTCAGAGTCTTTTTAAACAGCAGCTGCTCAGCAAAGCAATTCAAAATGAAGAGAGTCAGTATAAAAAATCAAAGTCAGAAATAGAAACGGGATAAACCCATAAAGCCCAATTTTAGATGGCCGGTACTCGAACTTTGTTCTCATAAGTTTTAGTTACTATCTATAATGCTTATTGGTATTGATACTAGACACTGTAGCCTCTCACCGAGACACAGGAGTATGTTAAATTACGAAATGACATCAAAATAAATCGCACTTAAAAATGTTTTTAAACCAAAATCAATTTTTGTTGATATTTTTTTTTCATTCAATCCCAATAGAGGTATGGGAATCAACGGCGGCTGTTTTCCGGCAATCTGTCGCGTATGTTTCATATGGAAACTAATCTTATTTAAGATTTTTTGACGTTCTGCTACTGTCAGAGTTTTGATATGAATATAGAAGTCGAACTGCCGTCCCGAGATGGCCAATTATCCTGTAAGGAAGAGCGCTTTTTCCTAAATGACTTTTTTTTTGTAAAAGAGCAACAATCTCTGAGACAGCCAACTGACGCATTGCGTGTTAAATATGTAGGCACAGATGTGAAATCTATTTTTGTCTGCTTCAGATATTTTTTCAAGGAAGTGGAAATTCTTAAAAGCCAGATAGACAAGGCCATTCATCGTACAACGATAGCCATTGTCATTTACTTCAAGGATTCCAAGTACATAGATCAAGTTTTTATCCATGTTATTTTGATCAAATGAGATGATTGTAATTTGTTTCAAGTTGTGTATCATCCACTTGAATGTCAGAATTTGGCCCTTTGATTTTAATCCGTGTTTTCCACTAATCTTTTTGAAAAAAATGCTCATAATTATAGACAAGTTTCTTACTTTTTCTAATATCCAGGCGTGCCTTGCATGGGTAACAAATTTTTTAGGCTGGTATTTTGTCTATTAGTAGTAACGCAAGCTTAGAGATTTTTGTACCCAATCGTTCGCAACCAAGTATTGGGTTTGTTTAATTTCAGTTTAAGCTTTTGAATTTTCCAAAGGGAATCCACAAGCTGCAGTAGCAGTTTTTTTATCCAAGTACACGAGTCTGGTTTGCTGTATTTCTCAAAATTTTTCCAGTACAAAATATTGTGGTCATTCTTAGATATTTCAAGCATTTCTTTCCAACTGTTCTTGATATAACATTGACAAGGGCTGTGTTTCTAATAAAGAGGGCTGAATTCGTTTTTTCAAGGCATATCTTTGGGAAAAGCAGCTCGTTTTGATCGCTTTGTCGCGTGTTGTTCTCAGTTGAAAGAAAGAAGCCACTTTTATTGATAATATAGTGGCCACTAGAAGTTGCTACGACCAAAAAAATGTTGCATCTCAAGGTATTTTAAGAGAATTACTCTTCGGATTCGATCTTTGCTATAATATGCATTTATTATCCGCCTCCTATTGTTCCTTTAGATTTTTTGTAGTATCTTTAAATTGGTCTTAAAGTGACGCAAAGAAGAAACGTAAACCGGTTTTGGAACCACTTAGACGGTATAAGCAGTCTGTATTTTTTCTGTATTTGTACTCCAAGCTAGATTAGAATTTGTTTAACTTAGGTCCTTTTGGCAGACTGTTGTTGTTACTGGATTACCGTTTAATTCCGCCTGGAGATGTTCCTTGAAGTTTACTAGCGTGCCTTTTCCTGCGCCTCATGCAGTCGATAGGGCACCACAAAAAATGTCGGAACAGGTTTTTTCCAAGGTGTTCTGGTCTTTTGAAACAGCTTTATTGTCGTCCAGATAGCTGGTGCACAGTTGTTAATCAGTTACAGTTTCATTGAGATTGTCAAGTCAGAGACTGATTGGTTGTTAAAAGGAGTTACACTACAATCAAGAATGGGGCCTGTCATCTTATGGCTTGGGCGCAAAATTAATGATTTCGTCAAGTAAAGCGGCTACTTAACAATTTTTTTAAACAATGAATCACCAGGGATACAATACAGGACGATAATCTACATAGTTGCCCAGTAAATCTTGTAAAAGTGATCTCTGGGCTTCAAAGTTGTGGTAAAAAAATTTAAAACGTAAACAACATAATGAAAACACCTACGAACCGTATTCCTGCAACGGTCAACTCATTACAGAAGTACAAAAAGCGAAACATAGAAATCTGTTGTAAAGTTTCTTATCATTCAGAGTTCCCAGCACACACGCGGCGTTTGAAACCTGTATCACTAGGGAAAACTTCTGTTTAAGCAAAGCACTAGCTCTGGGGTTGTTAAGGTAAATGATGATTAGTTGTTGAAAAGCTAAATTGATTTTAAATCTTAATGTAAAAAACCTTTTGCTATATCTAGCATCATCAGGTAAATTGCAACTTAAATTTAATCCGTTTAGAATCAAACTGATTTCAATTCAAACAGTAAATAAAATACTAATATAAGAGGTTTTCGAATTAATGTTTATCGATAAAAGGATTTTAGGTACCTGGAGTTCTTAGTGACTTTCTACCGTTTCAGTGACATTTAGAACATTAAAAAGATTTGATTCGCTCAATTGTAATTTTCAAATTGAGCAACATGACAATTGTTGACTAGTATTTCAGCGCCAACTCCTGGCTATGGTACTCCTCGGCTATGGTACTCAGCAATTATAGAGTCACCTAAAATTTCTCCAGTTGTCTGATTAACAATTATTCCGACGTTTAGTCGGTTATTTTTCATCCATTTTTTCAATTGTGAATTCCAAATGTTTGAATTCAACTTTTTCCATTGTGAATTCCAAAATGATGACTGATAATATAAATGATGAAAAATGGTGTACCCAGTATAGAGACCTGGGGAACACCACTAGAAATCACATTTTTCAGATTTTTCATTGACTTTGACAAAAACTTGGAAAAGATTTGTTTTAATTATCAGAATAAATTTTAATTTGACCGATTAGTTTCTTCACAAGATTTTGACATATTGTTGTCTGAAAATGCCGTTTCGGTGACATTTGGAACATTAAAATGTTTTGATTCGCTCAATTGTAATTTTCAAATTGAGCAACATGACAATTACTGACTAGTAGTTCAGTGCCAACTCCTGGCTATGGTACTCCTCGGCTATGGTACTCAGAGCAGGCATTATGGTACTCAGCAATTATAGATTCACCTAACATTTCTCAGATGGTCTGATTAACAATGCCTGACGACCTATTTTCCGGATATTGTTTTTTCGTCATATATATTTTATTTATTTTAGGGCTTCGTCAAAGTAATGCCAGTTGCTTGTAAATCGAAAAAGCTTGTAGATCTATGGATAGAACCCTCTACAATATTTCTCTTATACTGGAGTTGAGCGCAGCTTCGGAAGTTTAGAATTGATCCAGTGGTGTCTGTTGGATTCTGGTACCATTTACAAGAGTTTTCTTTGTTCAGCAACGGTGACTGTCATTACGAGGAAGGCATGTTCATGTTTTTAATTGCTGTCGTAGAGAAGTAATTATTGTAAATATGTGTATTTATCCAAAATTTTCGTGTGACCGTCTTGACTTTTCGAGTGACTACGCCCTTGACCTTTTGACGTTTCGCGTGATGTCACGCCCCTATTTCGTCCCTCATAGTTACGTGATGATATTCCTTAAAATATCCATAATTAAGTGCTTTATATTAATTAATATTCATTTAGTTTCAGGGCCATATATAGCCAGTATTTCCATCTTGGCCTGTAACCTCTAATTTGTTTATGTTTACGAAAAAAAGCCGCAGAGTGACAGTTTAATAGCAAATATATCAAGTGCCTAAAAGCCTCAATATTTACTTTTTTGAGTTTTTTTGATGATAAATTCACATAATCAGTAAAAAACTTTGTGAGAGATTATGTCTTTGGTTAATTAATTATTCTGATAAAGTAGTTGCTAATACGGAACTTGTATATGTACTTAACAAACATCAAGAGACGTACAAAAGCCGGAAATTGCCCAACTTGTAGCTTAGTAAATATTTGCGAAGGACCAATACAACTCAAGGCACAACCCTGCGGAACTTACGATCAGCAGAACACCGGAGAAACAGCCTGACTATCAGTTGCTAATAAAACTCAGCAAAAACGCAAACTTCTTATTCTATCATTGAAAACTTTGGCTTTTTTTTCTGTTTTATTAATTAAAGATCGAACTGGAAATTCTTCCTAAAATTAATAAGTTAAAAACAGGCTACATTAGAGTTATAGTATGGCTAAATAAAGCTCTAAAACTCAAGGCAACTAGTGGATATATTGCGCATCCGAACCGCTCAATAAAAGGCTATTACTAGCTAAGTTTATTCAAAAATATATCTGCTAATAATCGAACTGTGAAACACCAAAATAAGTCCTTGAAAAATGACAATTAATCACATTATTTACCGCTATTATTAACCTCAGAAAACACCATGAGGAACATTGGAAATCAGTGCGTAATATGGTGACAGGAGTTATTAACTGTTTCCCAGTTTAACGGACCGAAATTCTGAATAATTCTTTGATAAATTCGACCTTTCCCTTCTTTCTTCCAACATTTTCTTCTTTGTCTTTTCTCCATTACCTTAAGAGATTCCAATCATCCAGACCAACATCCAGCACTTCCTTTCCGAGCAAGACGATAATGCAGAAAGCAGTAACAAATGAAAGAATGGGTGGAAACTGTGTTTGTGTTTTTGTGGACTAAGTGTAACAACAATTCAAAAGTGTTTGAGTGGACAATAACTGGAACAAACTCAACCACAGCAGCCACAAGGGACAAAAACAACACAGGGTATTTGCAAACGAGGATAATGTGAGTAAATGAATTTGTAAAATTAATTTTGGTGCTTTATTTATGTCAATTTATAAAGAACAAATTCTCCCCGCTATTAATAATTGTCGCGCTTCCCCCAATTTTGTTGAACATATCGAAGGCAATAACATCAACTACACCCACAACCGCAATAAAAAACAAGCTCAGATAGTAAGCGCTTTTTCCTCTTCAGCTTATAAATCCATCGTTATTTATGTGCTAGATAAAGATGATAAACGTGTTGCAATTTATTGGACAGCAAAAAGTCTAAATCAAAAAGCTCGCAAATTTGGCTTTATTCGTAACAAACATCAATCTAATAGAGATGTTAACCTTGACAACATCATTCTGATTATCAAATAACATCAGAATAAGCTAAATTACTGAAACCATCACTTAAACATTAATTAAAGGAGGGCAAAACAAAAGTTTAAACAAAAATAAAAAACAATTATATTTTATTTCCCCGCCCAGCTCCAGAGGTTAACGAATCAAACAGTGACTTCGGTCATTATGCTGTTGCTTATCTTAGTGCAGCTTCCACAAGGCCTGTGCGGTCGTGGTCCCCACGAATTTTCCTAGACTAAGGGGCACTCTTTAGAGGTGAGACTTCGGCGGCCCATACGGCTTCAACGATATAGGTCTGACGATTCGACAGGAGCTTTAGTAATAGGTTTATAAGCGGCCCATCTTTATTATTTTCTGAACGAATGGTTTCAGTGGTTTCTTTTCTGATATTCTTGTGTTACTCATTTAACTGTTTTCATCTCTTAAAACCCCTTAATCTCTCCATTAAGTTAAGTTAAGTGTGCTATTTAAAACTTTAGAACGAAAGTAAGACCGATTGAACGAAAAGTATATAAACTAATCGGGTAAAAAGCAAAATGGCACACGCGCAGATTAACATCACGCCTTTTTCTGCATCAGAAACGGACAATTTTAATGAGTTCGAACAACTAATAACAGGTGCAATCGGAGTCGCAGCAATCGCAAACGCGAAACAAGCGAACTTTTTACAGTTACATTTAAAAGGAGACGCTTTACGATACTTCTTAACCCTACCAGAGGCTACCAGACTAGTTTTTGAAGACAGTATAACAGCTCTAAGCAATAGATTCACGCAGGATGACTTGAGAGAGATCAGAATTATAAAGTTAGAGAATCAAAAGTTTAATCCAAAAACAGACACTGTAAAAAATTTCTAGGTAAGGTTAAGAACTGAAGCCAATAAAGCATATCCAGCACCTGAAATAGTAGTAGCGCCAGCAAGAGCAGGCGACCCAGAAGCTCGTAGGTTCGAAAGAGAGACAGCAGCAAGAGATTCTGCCCTTCAGATGTCAGAAAACAGAAAAAATGAACAAATAAATGGCTTCTTTATTAAGTCCATGCCAAATTGGCTTTGGCCTAAGCTCTTAGAAAATCCAGATACAGATAACATGGATCAATTATGCACCTTAGCTAGCCAACAGATTGCAGTAAGGGAGATATGTAACAGAGAAGAGTACTTTGATGACGGATTTAATGAAATAACTGAAACAAATACTGATAAAGTGTTAAAAGCAATAACTGTTATTTCAAAAAAATCAAAAAGAACTTGAGCAAAAACTTGAACAGAGAACAGCACCTAAACATGAGCAACCAGAGGAAGGCCCAGTAAACATATTCACACCACATTACCCACAACAAGTCTACAAACAAAGTTATAGACAAAATTTCCGCCCTCAATATCAGATTTATTGGCCAAATTACCCCCAATATCAGTCTAATTATCGTCCAATTCAGCAAAACTACCGGCCCCAGCAACATTACGCCCCCCGTGCTAATAATTACCGAGAGTTTAGACCACAATTTAACGCTCCTAGACCATATCATTATAATGAACAGCCACAAACTCGGAATTATTGGACTGAACCTTCAGATAGCCCCCCATTTGTTCACCCAGCTTATGTTAATAGACCAATTTATCGGTTCCCAACAAAAAATACCCCTCAAAACCTTCTTAGACAGGGAATAGTTTATGATAGCCCATCACAAAACCGATATGGTAGTCAACAAGCAAACCAGTTTAATCGTGCAAGTATTCCTCAAAATAGAAATATGAGAGGTATGAATTTCCCATTTAATCAAAAAAAAAACTAATAAAGCCACCCAACTTTAACAAACCAAATAAAAATTATAAAAACTCAGTTAATCATTATAACGAAAGCACGTCTAGTCCTAGTTTAGATAAAGTAATAGAACCAGTTTATAATAAAAGTAACAAAAAGCGTAGAAAACACAAAAGTAATAATAATAAATGTAAAGTGAATAAATCTGTGCAGCTCCCAACACATGTGCCTCAATCCTCCCCAAAGCTAACACCACATGTTCAGCAAATATTCAGTATTGTCCCACTTTTGGGCAGAACATTATCCTACGTTAAACTTAAATTTAATGGAGAATTAGAAAGACGCGCACTAGTTGATACAGGAGCATTTGCCAAAATTATCAATTAAATAACAGAAATAGAAAAACCTGATCTAGGTAAAGTAAAAATGGCAAACGGAAGTATAGTTAAAATTGACAAAGCAATTAAAGTTACATTTAAATTGGGCACACAAACATTTACAGAAGATTTCCTTGTTTTAATTGTCACAACTCCTGTAATATTAGGTAACCCATTCTTCGTTAAACATAAAATTAGCATCTGCCCAGGACAAAGTTACATTAAATTCCCTGATCAAATTCGGCAAATAAAGGAAATAGAGCCAGAAAAGCAACCCAGAAGAGTTGTAAAACGTAAAAAATTTGGAGTTTATACACAGAAAAGCAAGTCTTACAGACAAATCAACAAGCAGTTTCAGAATGCAAGCTTTACAATAAACTAGAATTTTTCTCTGACTTTTGTGGGGTAATAATTCCAAATGAAATCTTTGAAAAAGATAGCGAAGTAATATTAACGTCCTCTTTAAGTAAAGTTGCTGAAAATAATATTCTTTATATCTATGTCTTGAACATTACTGATCACCCAATTACCATGAATAAAGGCGAAGAAATAGCCAAATTCTCGTTCTCAACGTCTGATCAAGCAGAAAAGTTGTTAGAGGTAGATCCTAAATTAATGAATGTAGCAAAAATGAGTGAAAATTATTTAACAGAAATAAATCAATTAATTCAAGTCACAGATACGCCAAAAAGAAAGGCCCAACCAGCGAAGCCGGCCCCGGAATATGAAAAATTGTGGTTCCCAACGCCTGAAACGTGCCCAGATCCGACAAATTTGTCGCCCTTGCAGAGAGAAATCTTTGAGCAACTGCTAAAACTGCAAGAAATGGAGAAATTAGATCCAAAGGGTAATAATCAGGACAAAATAACCTTTTTGAGCAAATTCCCGTGGGAAAAATCGGCCCTCAATGATGAGCAAAAAGCAGTACTAGGTGAAATACTAGTTGAATTCAGTGATATCTTTGCGAAACACAGATTTGACGTTGGATATAATACAGATTCAAAAATAAAGTTAACTCCAGAAAGAAGCCTACCAATTTACGAACAAGGCCCTCCAACGCCTGTCCATTTGAGAAAAAAGTTACAAGTAAAGCTCGCACTAATGCATTACTACGGACTGATAACAACTTTGTCTCAATCAAGATATAGTAGTCCGCTTTTCGCTCAACGGAAAAATTCAGGAAGACTTAGACTATTAATTGACTTGAGAAAAGTAAATCATTTGCTGAAAAACGATTACGTGAATACGAATTTCCCGATTTCAAACATGAGTGACGCAATAAACTACTTTGCCGGGAAAAAATTGTTTACGAAACTTGATTGTTCTCAAGCATACCACTGTGTGCTAATGGCAGACGATGTATCAGTGCAACTGCTAGCATTTAACTTTGCTTCGAGAACTTATGCCTATAAATGTCTTGCACAGGGATTGAATAAGTCAGTAACAGGATTTAGTTCCGTTATTAGACATTACTTGGACCCATGACTAGCTTCAGGAAATTGTACACAGTTTATGGATGATATCGGAAATGCAGTAACAAATTTTGAACAATTGGTACCCTCTTTACGAGAAATAATTATCTGTATACGTCAATCAGGACTAAAACTGTCGCCCAAAAAGTGTGAAATAGCAACAGATACAATGAGATTCCTTGGAAATAACATCAGTGCAGAAGGAATATCACCAGAAAAGTCGAAAATAACTAAATTTCTTGATAAATTTAAAATGCCGAAAACAACAAACCAATTAAAACGACTAATCGGCTTCACGCAATTCTTCCGCAATTACATTCCTAACCTAGGTGAAAAATTAATGTTATTTTACAAGCTCCTGAAGAAGGATGCAGTGATAGAAATTACCGAAGAACATGTAAAAGCATTAGAAGTAATAAAGAAGGATCTAATGGAAGCAACAAATGTAACATTGCGATTGCCAAAACCAGGCCTACAGTATGTAATTCTTTGTGACGCTAGTTACCACGGTGCAGGTTTTGTACTAATGGTGGAAGACTACGTAAATGAAACTGGAAAGAAAGAAAAGAAAACATACGCTCCCGTATCGTTTGGATCGCATTTGTTTAATGCAACGCAATTAAAGTTTTCAATCTTTTACAAAGAGTTACTAGCTTTGTACTACGCGCTGGACTACTTTTCGCACTGCATTTGGGGAACAATTAAGCAAGTAATTATACTCACTGACAACAAAAGCCTCACACAATTCTTCCAGTCAAAAGTAATACCGCCATCTCTTTGGAATTGTTTAGACAGAATACTCGCCTTCAATATAGTAATTGCTCATATTCCTGGTCGCGCTAATTACACAGCAGATTTCTTCTCTAGGAGGGAGAACGACAAAACAGCAACCATGTCTTTAAAATTAACAGATAGAATTCCAGTCAGAGAAATAGAAATTGATACAAAAGCACAAAACCCCGATGTTGAACTGAACGTGTTATTTGATACTGACAATCTCTGTGACGAAATAAATAACGATGAAGTAAATTTCCTCAAAAAACTCGGATATTACGAGGACTACAAAAAACGGCAAAGTATCTTACCAGTACCAGAAATTCAAGGGCTATTTAAACTAAAAAGAGAAACAGAAATAAATTTATTGAGTACCCAAATCCATTAGATGAGTTCCCAGACCTTACAGATAATTTAATTAGACTTAACTTAGCAGAAGAGCAGTAAAAAGATACAGACATCAGAACAGTAATAAATTGGATTCAACAAAATAATCAACAACCAGACCTAAAGTATGCCACAACAAATTTAAAAAAGTATCACAAACACTTAAACAGATTAGTTCTTGAAGGGAATGTCTTATACCGGAATTTTTATGATGATACTGGAAAAGTACTTCATAAACATTTCTGTGTGCCTAAGCATTTGTGGAAAGAGACTATATATAGGCTCCATAATTCACAAACAGCAGTTCACTTAGGCATCAAAGCAACAATTCAGGAATTTAGAAAGCGATTCTATAACCCAGGTTTCACCGAACATTTCACTAGTTTCATCAAAAACTGCCTCACTTGTCTTCAAAGTAACAGAGTACCAAAAAGCCACATCACACCAAAGTTACAACCAGTCAGTTCTCTACAATCATATCCAGGAGATATGCTACAAATTGATTTAGTAGGTCCCCTAAAGTCCTGAGTGGAATAGATGTTTTCACAAAGTACCTATTCGCAGTTCCAATAACGAATGGATACGCTGACACAGTAGCCCGAGAACTAGTAAAGGTGTTCTTCCAGCACAGCTACATTCCTCAAACGATACTTAGTGACTTAGGAACAAATTTTATTTCAGAATTAATGTCAGAATTAGCAAGTTTATTAGAAGTAAAGTTGAAGCACGCCTCACTAAAGCACCCTCAAACTATTGGAGCAGTATATCGATCTCACGGACCACTGAAACGAATATTAAAACTCAATACTGAGGAACAATGGAAAGACTGGCACAAATATGTTCATCTTGCAACTTTTATTCATAATACTTCTTATCATTCAGCGACAAATTGTTGTCCTTCAACTTTATTCCATGGCAGAGAACCCATAAAGCCCCTAGACATTAGGTTCTCCAGAAAAGTAATGGATGCAGTAGCAGTAAATTCGGATTTTGTAAATGAACTGCAAGATGCCATGATGCAAAAGTTCGGGGAAAACAAAGAAAAACTGACGACTGCCTACCTGAAGTACAAAAAGTATTATGATCAAAAAGCTTCAGCAAAACCGATTCCGGAGAAATCATTCTGTTTACTATTGAATCCTAAACTATTAGAGCAATCGACAGTAATAGATTCCCAAGTTCAGAAATGGCTACCGCTATATAAAGTGGAAAAAGCCCTTACTGACTCTAATTACATCATTCGAAAGGTAAATACGAATTACACCCAATGTGTTCATCGAATCAGATTGAAACCAATTAAACCACGTGAAACTCCTGAAGACCTTGAGATTATCAACCCTGCAAAATTTCAACCTGATCCATCTAGAAAACAACACATGGAACCAGATCTATTTGATAAACATATCCGCGAAATTGATAAACGAACAAGAAAAGGAAATAAAAGAAGCTACAAGAGTGAAACAGGACCCAGCAAAAGTGACCATAAATGTTCCATTAGGTGGACCCTTAGCAGGAGCAGCAGTAGCAGCACCTCCAGCAGCAGCACCAACCCCACCAAGGGTATTAGCACCAGCCGTTAGACCACGAACAGCCCCAGTCCATCTTCCAGTATTTGATTCTTCAAGCTCAGATGAAGCAATTCCTAATTTATTTGAAGAAAATAGTAGTTCAGACGAAAACCTAGCTGACCTGAACCTAGATGCTGATCAAATAGCAAGAATACCGGTTGATCCACTAATTGCTGATGAAATTCGACACCGAGAACCAGAAAATCGTGTTCCTCTAGTATCATCCTCATCAGATGATGAAATGTTTTCACCACTCCAGCAACCTCAGCCAGCAATAGTACCATTAGATGTTGAGTCCCCTCCAGAAACACGAGAAGAACAATTTGCGTTAACTGACAGAAAAATAAGAGCGCGACCTTATAATCCTAAACGAAAACCAGAGAAAAGTGCATTCAAATCACTAGACTACCAACAGCGAAAAAATGTACGCGGATTTAAATGCGATAGAGAAATAATGTTACATAAAGAAGATAGAACAAACCCTTACCTAACCAACCAAGTTAGAAGATCAGGCAGTCCTAGACCAAAAAACGCACGTGCCAGACTGGAACAAGGAGAAAAACGCGAAGCAATAAAAGCATCAGCACAAGCAGCAAAACAGTCAAATACACCAAGTAGAGAGACAAAACTAGATCAAGTTAGAGCAAGTATAGCAAAATATTCAGGGAAAAAGCCCAGCAGTTCAGTAAACGAACCAGTAACCAGATCTCAAACAAAAAACTCTTCACCAGGCTCTTCAAACCAAAACTTAAATCATTTTAGTCAAGAAATAAACGCAACATATCTAAGTTCACCAACAGATATCTTATACTCTCCACACTCTTTTGCACACTGTATATCAGCAGAACTTGCAATGGCAAAGGGATTAGACAAATCAAAAGCTGGTACCCAGCAGCCCCAAGTGCAATTAGACTTTGATATCCACCTGATATTGGCTCAGTTTTAATTTAATTCGACCCCATTTCTGAACGTTATATCTTCAGTTTAGTTACCAAATTTAGATACTACCGCAAGCCCACTTATGAATCCGTATTAGCAAGTCTCTATGAACTGAGAGAAATAGTAATAGATGCAGGAATTTCACACTTAAGTCTTCCAAAACTCGCCAGTGGCTATGATAAATTGGATTTTAACATCCTTTTTGAGCTTATATGTCAACTCTTTGACCCTCTACGCATAACCATCTATATCCATTAGCATGTACAGAATCAATACAGTCTAGCAGCACACTTCATTTGCCCCAAAAGCCCAACAAGCCGGAGCAACTTAGCCCTGAAGTCCAAAAATCGCCAAAAATTCGAAAATTTTTGACCTCAAATCCTAGTTATTTTGTTATATCTCCAGAACTACTTGTCTGAACCTGGATTAACCTATTGTTCTGAAAAGCCCTTCTCCAGTAGAAGCGATTCCAGCTATTATTGACCCCATTCGACCCGTTCTAAGTACCAAAAACTCAGCCTAAAATTGATCTTTCCGAAAATCCTAAGTTCACTTCAGAAAAAAAGTCATAAAACTGTGAAAAATGCCCCGATCATCCCAACGTTTTGCGCTGCAGCATTTTTCAAGCCGAGGAACCGACATGCAAATTCTGAAGCGATTTGGAGAACTTTAAAAATCGAGTGACGCTGGAGCCCTCAATTTTTGACATTTTTCGAATCCGCTCGAATTCAATAATAACTCCCACAAAAAACCACTAATCGACCCATTTGATAGCCCTAGACCATCGTACTGCTCACGCTTGACATCCCATAACCCAAAAATCCCGTCAAAAATCAATAAAAGTTGAGTTATGACAAAAATAACGAACCCTACCAAAGTGCGTTAAAATTGATTAAAATGTAGTGTAAAATATATCCCAAAAATATGCCAAAAACAGCCCCAAATGCCTCCAGCAGCTTTTCCCAGCTGCCACCTACATGGTAAAACCCCAGACAACCACTAAAACCCAATATTTCTAAGTATATGTTGAAAAATGGTGAAAAAACGAAAATTGCGCTTCTGCTTCAATCCACCTCTTCAAGAATTTTGTCATTTTAATCTCCACCTGACCCGATAAAAGCCACCTATATCCCCTACAACCCTAGTGCAACCCCCCACTAGCCTTGAAGTGCCATAAAAACCAGTCCCAGCTCATCCCTGTATCAACCATGGAGACTTAAGCCCAAATAAGCTCTGAAATTGCCACAATTTTGTCAGAAAAAATTCAGTTATTTCCCACTAGAGACAAAATTATTAACTTCTGACAGCAATTAACCATACCATCAGCACGCCCACATCTATAGCTCTCAGAATATGCACTCCCAGCCCCCTAGTGCCAATACAAGCTGAGAAAAGACTGCCAAAATAACGAAAATCACAAACATTTAACTGTAATTTCCAACAAAAGTGATCAAAAATGCATCTTAATACCTGAATATGCCCAATTTGTTAATTCAGTTAGCCATACCCATGAACAGTCCAACCATAGCAATATCAATTATTTTGAACAAGATTTTCATAGCCTCATAGCCACTAACCTATCCCCTATCTGAGCCTTTTCAAAAAACCCAGGTTCACTGCAGCAAAAACGTTATAACTCGTGAAAAAATAGTTGAAACTGCCCAAATTTGTGCACTGCAGGGTTTTTTGAGCTGATAAATCGATTCACCAATTTTGAGCTTAATCGAAGCGTTTTAAAAATTGAGTGACGCTGGGCCCCTCAATTTTGGAGACTTTTTGAAAATTTACGAACAAGTTCATAAAATCCGAAATATTGATTAAAAACCCGATATTATTAGCTTAAAACATCCACATGCTCAAGTTTTACACGCCCATATTAAAAATATTGAAAATTGTTAAGTAAAACTTTGCAATAATAGTAAAAAACTGAAGCCTATCAGACTCTTCTCAAATTCGCCAAAATAGAGCCAGATTTAGACCAGAAAAATAGTAGTAAATAGCCGATCTATGAGCCCATATCCAATATTCAGTCTCCCTAGTATTCGTCCAAGCCCAATAAACCCATACAATTGCATAGAAATTCATAAATATTGAAAAAAAGTGAAAAAATCGAAAATTGCACATATCTGATCAAATTTAGCCCAAAATTCTAAAGTGAAAAACCCCATATAATAATGTCAAATCATGCACCAAACTGCACCAATAGCTGCTACCAACACAGTACTCACTAGTATGACCCACAATTACTGTCAAAAATTTATTATCTCCAATCTATGTCAACATGATGTTTCACAAGTAAAAATCTAGTAAATTTCACAGAAAAACCGGCACAAAACACAAGTTATTCAACTTCAAAGCTACGAAAATGCTACCCCTGATAGCCACAGATATCAGTACTAACAGTTAGCACCTGATTTAGGCACCTAGAGAAACACCAGACTGACAGATGTCTCGAAGAAGCTCAATTAGTGGAAAAATCATGCCTGAAAATTAGCATTTTGGATAAAAAAATCAATGTTCTGACCCGATAAATAGCTTCAAACCCTATAATTCAGTAATATACATTAGTACCAAGCACAAACAGTACCATTTTAACCATTCCATACCGATAATGTATGAACAGTGACGACTTATTCAGACCGAAATTTCATGTTCCAAAAATAGCCAGGTTCAGATCACAAAAACAGTCATAACTTTGCGAAAAATGCTCAAATTGCGCCAAATTTTTGCGCTCCAGCGTTTTTTGAGCCCTTGAAGCGACCTACTAATTTTGAGCTCGATTGGAGCAATTTAAAAATTGAGTGACGCTGGAGCCCTCAATTTTTCGCATTTTTCGGTTTATCATACATTAGTGAAAAAGTTGACAAAAAAGTGCCCAAAAACCTGAATTTATAGCATAGTTATTCCCCACAGATGTCTACTGAGTGGGTTAAGCCAAAAAATTTGTCCTAAGTTTAATAAAAATCGAAAAATTCACATATATGTAACACCAGCCCTGATGCGGAAAAATGGCCAAAATTACGAAAAAATTACATGTGAAAATTAGTACCAAATACTCTTCTAAACCAGTTCAAATTACACAAAAGTGCTGCTAACAACCAGGACAAGTATCTAGAACCATTAGAACCAGTCTATGATCAATAATTTACAAGTAAATTAAAGTTAATGCTCAAACATCAAAAAAGTCGTTATGTCATCAAATTCTCACTTTCACCAATATGTCATTATAAAGACACACACCGCAATTAAAATGTTACCCCACGCTCATACACACCACAGCTCCTAGTTCTAACAGTAAAAACCAACTATCAAAGCTACAATTGCCAAATAATAAGTAAAAACTCACCTATAGATGAAACTAAACTACATGATGATGAATACAATTGCACCGACACTAGTCATTTCTCATCGGCGCTATCCTCAGCTACGGTACCACCACCACTAGTACTCTAACCGGGCTGACCCCTTTTCCTAGTAGAACGAGTCACGTACCGTACCGCTCAGCATCGTCCAACCTGTTTAAATGTCATTATAATGAACAAAAAGCCTCAAAATTACATGAAAAACTCGATAAATCTTCACAAAAACAGTTAAATACTCACTTTGGAAAGTCTACGATTGGCTCACAATGGTACCGATACTCATTGTCGATGAATTTCCCGATGCACTGGATCAGTACAGCAGGAGCGCTGGTCTCAGCATTGATAGAATGCCGGTAACACACCCAGCCGCCCCCCATTTCCTCAGTATACTGCCAATAGATATTGACGTTGCATCCGAGGAAATAAGCCATACTGACAAACTAAACAGCAAAACCTCAAATACTATCTACCTACACATGCACGTATCAGAATTACCACGTATTGAAGGTATAATTTACCCAGAACTCGGCCAACGACCCATTATCCTCACTCTCAGCAATCTCATACTCCGACACAAAGTACCCTAACTGGTCTTTCACAAGTTCAGAGGACCCAGGCGAACGCATCTTGGCCACAATAGCCAAGCGTAGAGCACGAACATTATGCTTGGGAACCTTCTTGTCTGTAATAAATCGATTAAAAGTGAATTAAAGTCCTAAACTTCCTGAAAATTGCGATAAAATACAACAAATACCTGACTTCAGACCAGTTAAAGTGTATTACAGAGCACTGAGAGCGCACAGACCACCAACATCGGCCCTCACACCAGCCGCACCAAGCAACTTTGGAGTTTTAAATGACACTACGTCCACATACTCAGCATAAATGTCATTGTAAAACTCGTACCCCAATTCTGCACACAAGTTTGCACGAAGATTTGCACGGAAAAAAGTGCAATGCACCTCTTTGCTGTGCATCTTCTTCACGAAACATGGCACACACTCACGACTGGCTCTAAACAATAAGCATACACCACTCCACAATTAATAATACATGTAACAAACTAAAGAAAACCAAAAAAAATATAAATAAATATTATAAACATATGCAATTACCTCTCAACAGCGGCCTGCAATCCCCCCATCGACCGTGGAAAGAAGAACCCAGCAGCTTTCAGGCGATCGATTTGTGACCTCACACGAGTAATGCGCTTTGCAGAAGCACTGAACCCGACATGAAGCGAAGCCAACTCCTGAGACACCATCTGCTGAGTTGGAATTTCCTTCTCCTGAACTTGCATTTCGCTGTCCACCTTCACTTCCACCTTATACATCAGCACCTCCCGATATACAGCCAACTCTGAAGTCCCCACATTCTTTGTTCCCGGTACCATATGCTCCGCTTTGTCCCGATAAGCTCGTCGCTCCTCAGGTGTCCGAACAATTGATGGATACATCCATTCCGATTGAGACAACAACTTGCTTCGCAAGAAAGTCAGAAAATCCTCATACTGGGCAACATCCATGACTAGCAATAACTATCTGAAAATTCAAAAATTGAGCCAAACTAGTTGTTAAGCAAGCAGAAAGTTAAAGTGTTATGTCAAAAATGAACAATCACAGGAATGAAAACACACAAACAGAACAAATTATGCAATAAATGCCAAGGACGTTTAAATACCATGCTATAACGACCGCTAATAGTTAACAACACATGCCGTAAAACACACAATTACTCTGAACACACAAATACACCCATCACTAACATTTACTTATTCATTACGCCTCACTAATTCTGCCTATTTCTCCCCTTATTATGTCCTCAATTCTTCCCAACAAAACAAGTTTTGATATATACTAATTACTATGATATTAGTAGCACCTTATTGAATATTAGTAGCACGAAGTATATTAGTCAGTATATTAAGACAAACTGAGCCAAACTACAACTAAACATATACAACTACAAATCAGTTAATGAGTTAAATAAATAAATATAAATAACTAGTTATACTGTCGTCTCTTTCATTTCCACTCCTCCCTCACCCTCTTGATCTTCCAACTCTTCCCTCTCTCTCCTTCTTCCCTCACATCTTCCCCTCCTTCTCCTCCTCCACATCCCAATAATCCCGAATGATAAAGATAATAATAGGAATACTAATAATAATATTACGTCCCAGTCCCAACTATCTTCTCCGTCGTCTAAGCTAATATCTACAGTAGAACTATTATGGATATTACACTCTGGGTGCAGCAAACGAGACCAGTGAACCCAGTACCTTGACACTTACCTGGTCCCGTTGCTGCAGCACCCCAGAGTGATATTATTCGGGCCGACAGTAATATTGAAGCACATATTGACAACTAATAATCTGGAAAACTCGAAAAAACATGTAAAGACTGCACAATTCGACCCCCCAACCACTACCCCCACCATCACACACCCACCATTCAACCAAATAGCCACACTTCAACGTGTTTAAACACCATATTTAGTAGTAATATCAATAAATACACATATCAACACACATGACCCAAAAGTACAGTACACCTGAAATGAATAAACATCACATAAACAAGTGCCATATTGAGAAGGCTAGAACTAAAAGCCTGAGTAACGTACATAAATGAACAAATAAACACCGGAAGACCAAATAGAACCAGTTGAAACACCTAGAAGAGCCACATCAGTAGAAGATTGTCCTGAAACATAGTTGTTATTATTGAAATACGCAACTGTTACTTACAATTGTGTTAAATCTCGTACTTTTCGGCCCCACTTTTGAGAATCCGATTAACACGGAAGCATCTCTGGCTCAAGGAATCATCTTCCATAAGGAAGAAAAGATATTAATCACTGAGAAGTTCATTAACGTGGAATTTTTAGTCCCGTTTCCTCGTTATAATTTCACGATACGACAACAAGTAGAGACTCTACTTAACGAACTCTCACAGAAATGGATAACAAAGTCAGAGTTTTGTAACATGACGTCCATTACCACGTATCGGAATCAGACAAAGGCCTTCAATGTTGACTGGCTTTACATGAAGATCCTCAATGAAACAATCGAAGCTGAAAATGAAGTCCTCAAACTACGCAACGAGACCGAAAAGCTCCTCACCAGAGTCGAAGAGGATCCTCACAATCAACAGAAAAGAGCCGCCCCGCTTGCTTGCTATAGCAGCCACAGTTGCTGGAATTGGACTCTTCGGTCCAGGAATAGCAATGAGCAGCGGAGGATGCGGTGAAATCACAGGAATTTTTGGATCTTGTCAACGAACGTCTCAAAATGCTGAAAATATCGATCGATTAGCTAACAGTTTTAATAGCCTTAACGACTATGTCATGGAAATCGGCGCACAAACCGATGAGAAATTTTACCTAGTTGCTGACGAACTTGCAAAGGTTTATAAAGTTCAAAACGAAATGCAAGAAAACCAGAACAGAAACTGGAAACTAGTTGGGGAACAATTTGCAATTGTAGACCATAATCTGAATGCACTAGCAACATGTATGGAAATTCAATTATCACAGCAACAACTGAACCTTAACTTTGACACAGCAGCCTCATTACTTCTTACCCTTTATGCAGATATCAAAAGTTACAGAGCAGCTTTATATTCTTTTCGAATTAATGTTATCAATGCTATACCTACTTTACTTGACAAACGCCTTCCAATCTCTTTAGTACCTCAAAAATCTTTAATTAAGATCCTTGATGCAGTCCATGATAGCCAAAGAACGCACCAGATTGTCTAACTTTGGCAATACCCATGACTGACATACTTTAGTACTACGATGCGAAATTAGTACAAGAGATTTCAACAGTTGAAGACGGACTTTTACTGACACTAGCCATTCCCCTAGCCACTAGCCAGACAGTGTTTGAAGTTTATCGTGCAATTGTAATCCCTTTGCCTCAGAAGGACTCTGTAGATGCCTTACGATACGTGATAGAGGGAGAGTACTTAGCAATCTCAGAAGGACAGATCGAAACTACAGTACTGACGAAAGCTCAGTATGACAACTGTCTTGGATCGCCACGATACCGAATCTGTCATGAGACAGTGGAAACCCACCTTGAATTCTCCTCGTGTCTAGGAACCCTCAAGTTTCACCACTCAATCTCAGCATTGAAAGTATGTGACACAGAGAAGGTTGTGTTACCCAACCATGAACGAGCACAGAACCTTGGATACGGAATTTGGCTCCTAACATCAGCTTCAAGTGATTATACCCTTAATGAGATTGGTACGGATGAAAATGGCCGACACATCAATGTTCCTCATAAAGGTTGTAACATCTGTTTAATCACATTAAAATGTGGACATACAATGTTCAGTGACCACATTAAAATCCGAACTGATTTACAAAGCTGTCAGTACCTTCCAGCAACGAAAATTAATGTAAAATTACCAGATCCACTTGCACATTTAATTGACTCAGTTCCGAACATAAACGAACTTCCGAACTATGAATCAAGCACTGAAGCAAATCTGGATTTATTAAAGAAAGTTAAAACAGAATCTATTTACTCGAATCGAAAGTTATCAACAGAATCACTAGATGCCAAAGCAAAGCCAATTACTACTGAAATGAAGTCATTTAAGCCAGCAATAATCGACAAACTTGAATCCTACGTTCCAATCAAACTTTCTCTCTCGCTAACAATCATTGTCTTTATCGGAAATCTAGCCCTACATATTCTCTTCATGTTCTTATAGCATAAAATAGCCTTTGTACGACGAATGGTACCCAATTTCATGAAGCTTAACGGAACCAATGTACCGCTAAACCCAGTAGTTTCCGTACCCAAACATCTGAAAGCATATGTAGTCACTACTCTAGCCAAACAACTAAAGCAACCGCCAACTCTCCAGAAGAACTTGGAACGCTCAAACGAGAACGATGAAATTCAATGCCAGCAACCTCTACCTTGTCCCTTATTACACTTGATCGACTCAACACAGATGACGAACTGGACCATCAAGCTAAACCCCGAGAGGAGAGTATGCTTTAAGCTCTTGAAAGTCTTATATAAGTTCGACAAGTTTTATTCTTATAACAATTTAAGTACCCCTCAATCACTCAATAAGCTTAACTAATCAGTGCTTTAAACCCTTCATTTAACCAGCATTCTTCTTATCCTCCTTCTAAAAGTTTCGAGCCATTATTCAAAGAAATAACCATGATTATTTCCAGTGCTAATTCCCGCTTTTCTTTTAACCTTCACCTTAACTTATGTCTTCACTCTTTACTCTGAAATTAGCGCACCTTCACATTCTTAATGTTCCTTCAAAGCTCTTAATCTTGTCTTAGCTTTCCTCACTTTAACCTTTATCTCCATTTGTCTTAACCTAACCTTTATTTCTCTTAACTTCTTTAATTGTCTTTAACTTAAATGCTTTCGTTGCAAAACTCTTTTCTAAGAAGACATAAATTGGGTGGCTCCAACAAAAATATGTGTTTATAACCTCATACTCGTGCAGATTATATGCTTTATAGAAAAATTGTAAAACCCAGTTCTTTCTCTAAAATTTTCATGGAAAATTTTCATAAAATCCGGTAGTGTCACGCCCCTATTTTGTCCCTCATAGTTACGTGATGATATTCCTTAAAATATCCATAATTAAGTGCTTTATATTAATTAATATTCATTTAGTTTCGAGGCCATATATAGCCAGTATTTCCATCTAGGCCTGTAACCTCTAATTTGTTTATGTTTACGAAAAACAACCGCAGAGTGACAGTTTAATAGCAAACATATCAAGTGCCTAAAAGCCTCAATATTTATTTTTTTGAGTTTCTTGATGATAAATTCACATAATCAGTAAAAAACTTTGTGAGAGATTATGTACTTGGTGAGAAGTATTTCTTCTGATAAAGTAGGTGCTAATACGGATCTTGTATATAAGTACTTAACAAACATCAAGAGACGTACAAAAGCCGGAAATTGCCCAACTTGTAGATCAGTAAATGTTTGCGAAGGACCAATACAACTCAAGGCACAACCCTGCGGAACTTACGATCAGCAGAACACCGGAGAAACAACCTGACTATCAGTTGCTAATAAAACTCAGCAAAAACTCAAACTTCTTATTCTATCATTGAAAACTTTGGCTTTATTTTCTGTTTTATTAATTAAAGATCGAACTGGAAGTTCTTCCTAAAATTATTAAGTTAAATACAGGCTACATTAGATTTATAGTATGGCTAAACAAAGCTCTAAAACTCAAGGCAACTAGTGGATATATCGCGCATCCGAACCGCTCAATAAAAGGCTATTACTAGCTAAGTTTATTCAAAATAAACCTGCTAAAAATCGCACCGTGAAACGCCAAAATAAGTCCTTGAAAAATGACAATTAATCACATTATTTACCGCTATTATTAACCTCAGAAAACACCACGAGGAACATTGGAAATCAGTGCGTAACACGTGATCTAAAATTCTCTCAATCAAAATTTCAAGCAGCTGAAGTGAATTGGCGGTAATTTTAAACTAAAATTCACATGAAAAGTGCGCCGAAACTGGTGCCATTTTTCACTTTAAATCATACTAGTCGTATATGTTAACCTCTAATGTGGTTATTTGAAGCCCCTTATTGAACTTCTTACTCTCATTTAGGCTCCCCCCCCCCCCCTCCGACTGAAGCAGGTTGCAATTTATTAGAGCTCCCACTAAATTATTCCGACGTTTAGTCGGTTATGTGTCATCCATTTTTTCCATTGTGAATTCCACATTTTTGAATTCAACTTTTTCCATTGTGAATTCCAAAATGATAACTGTTAATGTAAATGATGAAAAATGGTGTACCCAGTATAGAGACCTGGGGAACACCACTAGTAATCACATTTTTCAGATTTTTCATTGACTTTGACAAAAATTTGGAAAACGTTTGTTTTAATTATCAGAATTAATTTTAATTTGACCAATTAGTTTCTTCACAAGACTTTGACATATTGTTGTCTGAAAATGCCGTTGCGGTGACATTTGGAACATTAAAATGTTTTGATTCGCTCAATTGTAATTTTTAAATTGAGCAACTTGACAATTGTTGACTAGTATTTCAGTGCCAACTCCTGGCTATGGTACTCCTGGGCTATGGTACTCAGAGCGCGCATTATGGTACTAAGCAATTATAGATTCACCTAACATTTCTCTAATTGTCTGATTAACAATGCCTGACGACCTATTTTCCGGATATTGTTTTTTCGTCATATATATTTTATTTATTTTAGGGCTTCGTCAAAGTAATGCCAGTTGCTTGTAAATCGAAAAAGCTTGTAGATCTATGGATAGAACCCTCTACAATATTTCTCTTATACTGGAGTTGAGCACAGCTTCGGAAGTTTAGAATTGATCCAGTGTCTGTTGGATTCTGGTACCATTTACAAGAGTTTTCTTTGTTCAGCAACGGTGACTGCCATATCGAGGAAGGCATGTTCATGTTTTTAATTGCTGTCGTAGAGAAGTAATTATTGTAAATATGTGTATTTATCCAAAATTTTCGCGTGACCGTCTTGACTTTTCGAGTGACTACGCCCTTGACTTTTTGGCGTTTCGCGTGATCAAATTCTCTCAATCAAAATTTCAAGCAGCTGAAGTGATTTGGCGGCAATTTAAAACTAAAATTCACATGAAAAGTGCGCCGAAACTGGTGCCATTTTCCACTTTAAATCATACTAGTCGTATATGTTAACCTCTAATGTGGTTATTTGAAGCCCCTTATTAAACTTCTTACTCTCATTTAGGCTCCCCCCCCCCCCCCGACTGAAGCAGGTTGCAATTTATTAGAGCTCCCACTAAATTATTCCGACGTTTAGTCGGTTGTGTCATCCATTTTTTCCATTGTGAATTCCAAATTTTTGAATTCAACTTTTTTCATTGTGAATTCCAAAATGATGACTGTTAATGTAAATGATGAAAAATGGTGTACCCAGTATAGAGACCTGGGGAACACCACTAGTAATCACATTTTTCATTGACTTTGTCAAAAATTTGGAAAACGTTTGTTTTAATTATCAGAATTAATTTTAATTGTCCAATTAGTTTCTTCACACGTTTTTGACATATTGTTGTCTGAAAATGTCGCTATAGGTTATATTTAGTTGGGGATATTTTGTTTTCGGTAACTTTAGAGGCTGCTGTGCAAAAGTATATCAAATCAGCTTTGTCAGTGGATTATTGGCGCCTGATGTAAGCTCTGAAGTATTTTTCCTTACAAGAACTATAAGCTTATTAACATGATCTGAAACGTCATAGCGGACTTGAAATTATTTTCCCCTTCCTCATTACTCCCTAGGCTGTTTCGGAAGGAATTGACTGACATTAGCAATAACAACAATGTCCTATTTTAATCAATAAGTTCATAGTTTTGAAGTGTACATGAATTTTGTCCATTTGTTTTTTTTCCCAATCACCATGAGTGCGTTACATAGTTCAGGTAGCTTTCGTTCCCCTGGCAAATTCGTTGAAACGATGGTATACTGTTATTTATTGGGGATTAACATTTCCTGAGGAATCTGCAGAGGAATATTAGGTCAATTTTCTATTATTAGGTATAGATACTTTGCGAAATCTGCATTTTAATTACAAGAGCTGTAAGCTTCAATATCTATTGAAGCGCCACACTGAACGTGAAAATTTTGGCTGAAACAGTCTACAAGAGAATCTAGCCAAACCGCCGCCTCTTTTTCGAGAGGAATTCGTCCAATATCAGTTGGCTGTATTCATAACAAGGAGGCTCGTTAATGTGCGTTTGCGCACTCGCCTACGTTTTTGACTTAACTGTCTTTTGACTTATATTTTTGCAAAGAGATAATCAAAAATAGATGTTTGAGTTTAGAGAAATTGTTACACAAGCAAACTAATAAATGGATTAAATGATGCGAGGGCTCATTACGAGATCTGCCATTGAAAGGACAAAGATAAAAAACAACAACAATAACAAAAAGAAACAAAAACAAAAATTTCACGGCAAAACTCAATACCTTAATTTAAAAACACCCAGTAACAACGTCAAATTACAATCAGGCAAACCCTACTACACAAATTAACTTTCTAACTAAGCATCAGATGGCGTTTTTGCTTAATGAGACTAGGTAACAAGTCGACGAAAAGAAGAAATACTGAGGCGAAATTCAAAAATCAATATACATTTTTTAAAGCAAATAATTTCAAAAGTCTTAAAAATAATTAGCTTTTTTTTAAACAAAATAATTCTTAATAAATTTCCTAAAGAAACATAATGGAGCCAATAGAACCTGTCTGTGTTTAGACTAAGCCATAATAATGGACTAGAGACGCAGAAAAACTCAAAAAATTACGAACAAGAAATTACAAACATTGCGAAAACACAAATTAGTGAAGCCATTAAAATTGAACATTATGTATCTTTATTTTAACTTCTATTTTTACTAATTCAGCTAAAACTATACTGAATGAATAAAGAAGTTCAATTGGGCCACGTTTGAAAATCATTGGGATCTGTTATTACGCGATTGTGCTAAAGGGAGAAAAAGAAACACTAATACACAAGAAACAAAATACACCACTCAAATGACTTTTTATGAAAACGCATATTATCCAAACAAACAAAACACCAATTACGTCATAATATCAGTTTACTTGTTAATTTTTAAAATACTTGGAATTGTATGTGACCTCTCATTGATTAGAATAATTTACAAATTGACGAAAGGAACAACAAAAACTGAAATATCTTTAAATCTTAAAACCGTATAATATCATAAAATTTACGACTATTTGCAATAAACTGACTGCTTCGGGTAACATCATCCATTAAATCCTCAATAACAAGCTTATGGAACCTGTGAGCTTTTTACGGCTACCTAAAGAATAAAAAGCAAAAATAGTAAATTCAAAAAAATGAGCGAGAAAAGTGTCGAAGCCATTGAAAAAACTTTTCTGCTTTCAGTCAATTTTTTGACAGCAATGGGTATTTCTTTTTAACAAGTTGACTCCAATAAGTGAACAAACATGAACAAATACATTAAAACCACCAAATTTTTTAGAAAACCCGTTGTGTCAACGCCATTAAATTCAATAGCTTTCAACTGAAGATAATAAATATGCTAAGTTACGCCTCGATGAGACAAAAAGGATGGTTGTCACTCATAAGTCATCAATAGAACTTTACAATCAGTCATTGACTATGAAGATAACAACAAAAACAGGCAAAATCCAAAAGTTAGTAGAAAAGTGCGAGAAGAAAGTGTCGAAGCCATTTAAACTGTAAGTTTTTCTCTGAAAATTTTGTATGATCCAGTGAACGTCTTCTTTAAGTCAAGGCAACTACCAAAATTTGAAAACTGTTTCATGATTTCAAATGGAACCAAAATTACGAAAGAAATATCCAAAAATTGAAAAGAAAATTATGAAGACTCGTGCATCGAGGTCATAACACCAATAGTTAGAAGATATAACCGCCGACTAGATTATTTTGGTTGAAGCAGAAAAGGAAGGGGTCCGGTCATTACTGAGATTGACTTGGAGTTCAGGAAAATAGTTTCAAGATAGTGTTAATTTTCAAAAAAAATTTTGAAAAATTATTTTAAGCCTTAACAACCAATAAATTCAATAGCTTTCAACGGAAGTCAAAAAATACGCTGAAATGGAGCGTATGCCTCAATTACAGGACAAGGATTTTTGTCAGGCTTAGGTAATCAATAAGACATCACAATAAGTCTTATGACTGGAAATAACAACAAATACAGGCAAAAACCAAAAATTCAGTAGAAAAGTGCGAGAAACTGGTGAAGTCATTTAAGCCATAAGCTTTTCTCTGAAAACTTTATCCATGATCCACTAAAAATTTTGGGACATATCCATGATCCAAGCCATTGGGACATATCAGTATCAGGATAATGTGATAAGATTTCAAGAGGAACCAATGATAAGAAAATATCCAAAGTTTTTTTTCTAATTTTTGAAATGTAATGGCATTGAAGCCATAACAATTAGTTAGAAGTTAAAACCGTAAACCAGAAAAATTTTGGTTGCAGTAGAAAAAAAGGCTGTCATCTCCTAACTGATACTGACTTACAATTCATGAAAATAAGTTTATAATCGGTTAATGTTAAAAAAATTTCTCGAAAATACTTTTTAAAGTCTTAACAGCCATTAGCTCTCCACTGAAAGCTCTAGATGGGTTCACTTTCGGCTCATTACGAAACCCTTTGCTTTGTTAGTCAACGAGACTGTACCATAGGACTCCAAAAAGTTAAGCAAGTCTTCAAGAAGAATATCAAAATTACATTTAAAACTACGAGTCGGAGCCAAAAAAAACGAGCGGTTCCTTTAAAACCATTTTTTTGTCCATTAGGCTTAGTTTGACTGTAAATCAGGTTTGCCATTAACGGAAATTAGATATGAAAAATTACTAGTCTCTAGGTGACCCAAGAAAACAAAAATATGATAAGTTTTCTAAAAAAAGAGCTCTCAAATAGAATTTTTTTGCTATTGAACTTCTCTATGAGACCAGAACTAGTCTTTTAATCGCCTTTCGTCGATTAGGAACTCAAAATTGTTTCATTTTGTGGCGTGAAATGTAATTTTGAATTAATATTGTAATAAAAAAGATCTTCATTTTTAGTATAATTTGAAGAAAAATTATACTAAAAATGAACAAATTCGTGCCAAATATTCCGTGTTCACTCAAAACTTCGATCCTCGATAACTCCTCGAAAAAAATTCGAAAAAAATCTTTTTAACTCCATATTCTAAGCTGGACGAGCTTTTTAACGATATCACTCACATTTCTCTGCGATGAATATATCGATCGGCCAAAATTGTCTGAACAAAAAAAACCATTTAAGTATATAATTCCTCCCCCCACAAGTGGGGTCGGAACAATTATAGGTTGCATGCAACTCATACCAATAACGAAAGAGAAGTGTACAGAAATATTACGTATGCAGAGTGATATTACAGCACTTGTGGATAAGCTACTAGAGCCAAAGGTGAACTCTGCAATGTTTTTAAGTACATGAACTGCTTTGTCTGAGTTCACCGGATTAACGGTAAATTTTGACTTTAAGGTTACGTAGCATAAGAAATCGTTTGCCAAACAATTAACCAAACTGAAGTTCTCTTTATTTGACTTTATTGTCCTGTGATTCAAGAAACTTTTGTTCTGTTTGAAACTTTGCCTCAGTTTGTCTGCGATTTGCCATGGTAAGTATCTTCAATCTCTCATACTAAGAGCATTTTGAGAGCCACCTATGACTTATCTTGATGATTATATCAAAATTTTGGCTTTTATTTAAAGGTACGTATTGGACATTGCAGAATTGGTTAGAATTTAACAGCTCGTTTTTGTTAAGACTAAGGCCCTAGCTTGAACGTTTTCTCCATGTTTTACAATAAATCTTATAAACATTGTTTTCTGAAGCATCCATGCATGGACAGCATCCATGCCAGCAGCAACCGCTAGCACTCACACCCATACAACCTCCCCTTTGTCCCTCTGGCGCTCGCTAACCTTTATAACTCCTCCCCTTTTAGACGATTTCCTAATTTCGCTCGCGCAGGTTTATTGGCACAGGACCGAAGGCCCATTTTGTTTTTTATCTATGGTAATTTACCTTTTTCCCTTTCTGAAGTATAATTATTAAGTCTATTTTTAGTGACTGATGTATTAGTTAAAGTGGGCCAACAGTAGCTGCTGTCAGCCTAGTGCACATGCTTGTTGTCTGCATGATTTAGATGGTAAAGATCATGGGCAGCATTCAGTCACGAGAGTCGAGCTATGAGCCCATGCGGGACACCGAGAGAGGACAAACTGAACCAGCAGTCCCTAATACAGGTGAATGGCGCATTTAATTCAGGACTATTGGGACATCATCTTTTGCTTAGTTGATAGTATGCATATGAAGAGACTGCATTTATAATATAGTTGCGTAATGAAGTATATGTAAGACAAGGAGGTTCAGTAATGGGTGCTTGCTCAGAATGGTCCGACCTGTCATACGCCTAACAATTTGTCAAAACTTGACAACGTTAAATTTTTTAATGACCGTAATGCATATCTTGGTTCGACAAGAGCAGGATAGCCATTCTCGTATAATCACATCGTGCTCAGCTTGTCCATTTGTTGTTGCCTTTCTTTTTAAAAATGAAAACAAGTAATAAACAAGTTCATTCACAATATTAAGTAGCTGAACCGAATTAGTGCCAGTTTACTAATAAAAGTCAAATCAAAATTGTTTTTCACTATAAAAATCTTAGTGATGGTCTAAAACAACCTCTGATAAAAATCATTTGAAATTAGAGGTTGGCATGATCGATAGCAGTTCCTGCGACTCAAGTTAGTTTTTGTTTGAGCGCCTGGATCTCTCCATGTATAAATATTTTTTTTACCATAATAGCAACGTCCTTCTATTGCGAAATTGATTGATGGTTCTGGCTTTGTAACGAGGGAAAGAACATGAAATTGTTTTTTGTTTTGTTTAAGTTTTTTTTGTTATCAGCTCTCAAAATCTTATTGGAAGAAAGGATTGGTCTAATTTGAAACTATTTAGAGAGGGAATTGCAAAAGGTTTATTAGGAATTCGATTTTTCTGAGATCCCAGTTTTTGGGAAAATTGTTAGGCTGTTTAATTGCTCTCAAACGAAGTTTGGAACAATTAATGTAAACGTGTCTTTATATGCAAGATTTTTGCTTGACCCTCTTGTTCTAGAATATTCTTTCGCTCGCTTGAGCAAAGGGACTCATTCACGCTCGCTTCTTTTTCCGTGATCGAAATTGCTCATTCGAGGTAGTTGCTACTGAAATTATAATGAAAAGTTCAACTAATTGTTTTTTTCCTGAATTGCTTAGTTAGTGTTCTAAAGTACTTACCGATGCGCTGAATTAAACTTAGTTGCCGACTGTCGTTCGAGAGCAATTCGGCCAAAATTAGTCCGTTTATGTTAAATACTATCGGCATCTATATCAGATCAGATCAATAGACGAATAATTGTTTGACGTCATATAGGATAAGTGAATCTCAGAGTAAACTCAACGCATTATGTACGGTTCTTAGGTGTGAGAGTAATGACGGATAACTACGATGATGCAGAAATTCCATTGTTTGATGGGAGCAGTGATGAATACGTGGACATTCGCAACTCGCATCGCTCTAGCGATCCAAATAACAGAGACGCGCCTAACAGTGGACTTGCCATGTTCACATTCTTAACTAACAGTCTGTCAGGTGGGCGCAGAAATATCTCGTCAGCCACAATTGGTTCTGGCCAGAGCGGAGACTCAGCACGGACTCTGGACACCTTATTTGGAGTGTTCATGCCCTGTGTACTGGCCATGTTTAGTCTCGTATTGTTTCTAAGATGTGGAATTGCAATTGGACAATGTGGTCTTTATGTTGCTCTTGTTATTTTGACAGTTGGTGAGTGAGCTGACTACCTATTATGGATTATTACTAACATGATTACACATGCAGGGCAGCGCCATCTATGCACAACTTTGCATGGTCATTCTAGATAATGCAGAAGTAAAAAAAAATCTGTTCTTCCGATTTCTGTTCCAAAATATTTCCTATTTACTGACGAATGTTTGTGGTCAAGTCGTTGCCTTTAGGTTGACTGAAAAAATTCAAGTTAGTAATTTTTAAATGATTATTTTTTAAACAACGAACTGATTACGATTGTTTGAAATGACATATTAATATTGAATGCTTTGCAATTCAGATGACGGCTACTATCCTGAGATAGATAATAACAACTCGTAGTTTACTCTGCCACAGGTTATCTGTTGGTGTTGATGACGAGTCTCTCCATCTGTGCCATCTCCACCAATGGCGAGGTGCAAGCTGGAGGAGCTTACTTCATGATCAGTCGCACGTTAGGACCAGAGTTTGGGGGTGCATTAGGGGTGCTGCTTTTCATATCTCAGGTGCTGTCCTCAGGGACTTATATTACCTCCATGACAGAGGCAATCGTGGATTCATTTGGAAACGAATCAGGAACTTTAGAGAAGTTCTTGCCTGAAAGCTACTCATTCCAGCTATTGTACAGGTTCGAACAGGTTATTATTGTGTTAGGTTACTGGGTTTTACGTATCTGTTTGTCGGTATCACTTGTTTGGATTATTTCTGAAATAAGTCCAAATTGACTGAACTATGCCAGAGAGTTTCCAATTTAATATCCCATACAAATTTTTTGAAGCTTACGAAAAAGCTGTCTGGATTTGTACTATATTGCTGCTGATGATACACCGATTTTGAACTAAACAATATAAGGAAATATTTCAGCAATAAAATTATGACATAAGGTTTTTTGTCTCGTTTCTTGGAACTCATAAGAATCATTATGATAATTTAATTGAGGCCAGTAGTTTGCCCGATAAAATTGTCGAAAAAGTGAAGCATTTTGTATTGTTATAGCACTGTTATCCTGATTCTGTGTCTCGTTGGATGTGGATTCGGAGGATCTTTGTACGCTAAAAGTACCTTCATTATCTTCATAATCGTCAATGCAGTTATCGGTTGTGTCATTGTCAACTTTTTCCTGGACAAGCCCAAAGACATAGATCTGCCGTCGGATAGTGTGGACTTTTTCAACCAGACAAATGCGAGGTATACGGGGCTGCACACTTCCACGTACGATGAGAACAAAGGCTCTCACTATTCCTCAGATTACACCACACACGATCCCTATTCCTTCATATCAGTGTTCGCTATTGTCTTCAACGGATGCACTGGCATTCTAGCGGGTGCCAATCTTAGCGGCGAACTGAAAGATCCCTCCGTTTCCATTCCAAAAGGAACTTTACTCGCTCAGCTTTACACGTTTGTTGTCTACGCAGTTATTTACATCCTGGCCGCGTTGACCTGTTCTAAAGACTTGCTACAGATGAACTATACCTTTTTGCAGCCAATCAACTTCTATCCACCAATTGTATTCGTGGGTACTATTCTGGTGACTATGTCTGCCGCTCTGAGCGCTATGATTGGCGGATCACGTGTTCTCTATGCAATTGCTAAAGACGAAGTTTTTGGCATAATTTGTCGACCGTTTGCTGTGTTTTCTACTCGCAAAGGCAATCCGTATATGAGCGTATTATTCACGGCTTTTCTCGTGCAGCTAGTGCTATTTATTGGTAACGTTAATTTGTTGGCTCCAATGGTGTCAATATTCTTTCTCATGGTGTATTTTTTCGTTAACCTGGCCTGTGCATTGCTGGACATCGCTTCGGCCCCAAATTTCAGGCCGAGCTTCCGTTACTTTTCATGGCATATATCCTTTATGGGCATGATTGGATGCATGACCATGATATTTCTCATATCTCCTGTTTACGCTGCTGTCAATTTGTTAATATTGGTGGTGCTTATTGTTCTCATATCCATAATTGGACCATCGTCCAGCTGGGGATCGATAAGTCAAGGCTTGACGTTTTACGTAGTACGCAAGTTCCTGCTCAAATTGGACCCAAGAAAGGATCACGTCAAGTTTTGGCGACCTCAGATTCTACTGCTTGTCAACAATCCAAAGAGCTGTGTTCCATTGCTCTCTTTTGTGAATGATTTGAAGAAGAGCGGCCTCTATGTTATTGGTTAGAAAACGTATTATCAGAGGTTAATTGCGATAGAAAAGCCATAATTGGCCTCGAAGTTTTCATAACAAACAAAAAGGAGAAAAGGATAGTCTCTTTAGTATCCGGTTTTCATAGCCGGCTATTATTGCGGGCCTTTTTTATAATTCAAAGAATTTGATCTGTATTGGTGCGCTGTCTTTTGTTTTTAAAGACCTGCTCATGCTTTTTCTTGCCAATGAGAAGTCAAATTGGAGTAGTGATTTTAATCACATTGGAGTAGTAAGAGGAGCGAAAACTGAGTAGTATAAAGTCGTGACTATTTTCTAAACTACCTTTAAAGTGAAGTGAGAAAATGTTTTAACAGATTTTTCGTTTTTGAGAGCAAACACGTGCGGAAATGATTTCTGTTTTTGCTATTATGATACAAAGAATTTGGATTGTATTTTTGCGCTCTATTTTTAATTGCTCTTGAACGAAGTTCATAGGAATTATTGTAAACGTGTTGGTCTTTTTTAATGCAAGTTTTTCGCTTGAACGTTTTTGCGCTTTTCTTCTAGAACATTCTTTGACTTCTCAAGTGACTTTTTCACGTTTTAGTTCTTCATTTTTGAGTGTTATGGTGTGAAGGGCGGAAGAGATGTTGAAGACACCCCCACTGTTCACCACTGCCACTATTGCCACCCCCACCCCCGCCACCACCCCACCACGCTGTTGCCCCCACCCTACTGTCCCACCCCCTGGGTTTCAACTTTTTGACATACGAATTTCAGCATGTTTTTGACAAAACGTGCAAATTTTTTCAATTTTTTTACATTGATTTTTCATTTTTCAAGTCTCTCCAGACGCAGGGGCCAAAAAATGTCCTCAGGGGTTTGATAATTGGTTTTTGAAAATAATTTATTTGCCAAGGAATTGCCTTCAATTTTTTAATATGACAAATTATAACAATTTTTTTGATAAAACTTACATTTTTCAAGTTTTAAGATTTTGTCAGTTTTTAGGATTCTCCGGCCTCAAGAGCCAAGGAACCTCCTCTGGGGTTTGGCAATAGGTTCCTGTATAGTTTCTAGATGTAATGGAATGTTTTTCATGTTTTTAAAATAACGAATTTAATGATTTTTTTAAAAACGTATTTGCATTTTTTTCAAGGTTTTTGTAAATTTTTCATCTTTTGAGTTTTTCAGCCTTAGGCGTGAAGGAACCCCCTCTACGGTTTATAATAGGTCACTGCATAGTTTTCAGTGGGAGTGGAATGGTTTCAACATTTTAACATCACGAATTTTAGCATTTTTTTTGACAAAGTATGCAAATTTTTTCAGTTTTTTGATGCAAATTTTTTCAGTTTTTTGACATTTAGTTTCATTATTAGTCTTTCCAGAAGCAGGGGCCAGAAAACGTTCTTAAAGGTTTGATAATAAGTTACTGAAAAGTTTTTTTGCCATGGAATTGCTTCAATTTTTTAATATGACAAATTTTTGCATTTTTTTTTTATAATTTGCTTTTTTTTAAGTTTTGAAAAATGTTTGTCAGTTTTTCGGCTTCTCTAGCCTCAAGAGCTGAGGAGCCTCCTTTAGGGTTTGATAATAGGTTGCTGTATAGTTTCTTAATGTAATGGAGTGGTTTTCAAGATTTCAACACCACGAATTTTGTCCTTAGCCTAATTGTTGTGGTAAACTTATTAAATAGTCTCCATGTGCACCCGGGAGGCTATTTAATTTCGTTCAGCTTCTGATTGCAATCATTTACTGGATCAATAGAGGCCGGACATTCTTTGGATAGCCCCAGTTATAGGGGATTTCAGATTCCGGCGGAAGGTATTCTTTTGCGATAATCGCTGCAATTGATCACTTGTCAAATCATACGAAGTCAAACCATACGAAGTCAAACCATATTAATTAGTTGTCAAACCATACGAATTCTCAGATAGGTTTCACTGGTATCTGACTTTTTTCTCAGTCAACATTTGGCACGAGGGTTCTCTGCATTTGTTGGACTGATTCTTCTATTTTTCTTGTAGTTATTTATTTAGGTAGAATTTAGATTATTCGTTTAATTAGGACCTATTCGTTTAATTAGGACCTAATCAGCGCTTACTGCAGTCTTCGGACTGCATCTATTTGTCTATTTGTAAATCTAAATGTATTCATGGATCTTGCCTTGGAATTGCTCAGAAAATTGCATTGGAATGATATTTTGGTCTTGTCCGAGCTGTTTGCCAACATTTGCAACAGACTTATCAGTCCTTGATCGAATATCAGCTCTTGAAGTTAAATTAGAAAGAAAAGATTCGCTGATTTCTGAAATTCAATCACTGAAGCTGGAGATAAATTCTCCGAGGAAACCGGATTACCGTTATCTTAGAGCTGCTTTCAGAAATCGGACTGACATCACTGTTAGCGATCGTAGTTCAAAGAAACGGAAATCTGAAGGCAATAAAAATTTGTTTGCTGACAAAGTGTCCCAAGACAGAAAAACAGAAGTTTTCAAGACGGGCACAAATATTAATCATCAGACGACAAGTCAGCGCAATTAAAAGGCCACCGAAAAGACGGCATCTCTACATTGGTCGTTTAAGCAACTGTGTCTACGGATGATAACATATTATTGCAAGAAGAAGGGAGTTGATATACTGTGTCTTCGTGAAATATCAGAGATGAATCTCGTCTGAAATCTTTTCACTGTGATTTCAAATGATTTCAAATTTGATAATGATCAAGTTGAATCTCCCGATTTCTGGCCCAAAAATATTTTTTTTTTCACGTTTTGAATCATAAAGCGAGGGAGTGGCTGGCCTCCTTTGATACATGACTATCTAATCTTAAATCCGTCAGTGACCGTGTAAAAGTTCGTGTACATAATGCAAGATCGGTTCGCAACAAGACCTCGCAAATAAGAAATCTTTTTGAAGCTAATGAATTTAGCCTTATAATTTTAACAGAAATTTGGATCAAAGATAACTCAAATGATGAGTTTTTCTCCAGCAGTGTTGCCCAAAAGGTTATTGTTACTTGAGTGCAGACGGAAAGGAAAGAAATGGTGGAGGATTAGCGGTGTTCTATTATGGAACTGTATGTGTCGGTAATTTTTCAAACAAGAGTTTAACAAACGCGGAGCTGGCTTCTCTTGAGTTTACGCTTGGCAATTCGGTGTATCTTTTGGTTTGTATATACAGACGACCAAATACCAATTTTCATGTCTTTATAAGTGAGTTAACATCATTTTTTGAGGAGAAAGAGCTGTTGTTCAAAAAATTTCTTATCGTAAATGATATCAGTATTTCTATGCTGCTATCAAATGATGCGCCATGAAATAGGATTTCTTTCTTGGATGAATTTGGTTTGCAACAGCAAGTTACTGTGCCTACTCACAAAAGTGGTGGAATTTTAGACCAGGTTATAACATCCGAGGAGGTTGAGGTATCAGAACCTCTTGTAAATTTGACCTTCAGCAAAAGCACGAGAATTTAGCTATAAAGAAGGCCTCGTGCAAAAATTATTGGCGAAATTTTGACGTGGAAGCTTTTTGCAGAAAATATTGTTGCTCCGATCGACAGAGATAATCCTGAAAATAATTTAATGAACGAAGTTAGTTATGTCGATAAGAAGCATCCTCTGAAAACTAAATATGTTCGAAATCATACGTGGCCTCTCTTTGACGATAAGTTAAAAACCATCAAAAAACCGAGAAGAAAATTTGAGAAAGCTTATCGGAAGAATGGAAATTCCTAAGACAAAAGCCGGCTTATTAATTCAGTTTTGGAGTATTTTGAGCTGTTTTCTAAAAAGAAAAGTGAATACCTCGACAAATGTGTCGCTAGTGAAAATAAGCGTGTTAGATATTCTAGGCTTCAGCAACTCTCAGTAAAAATAATGTTGTCCTGCTGCAGGCACTAGGTGAGCCTGAATGCCTAGCAAAGCAGTTTAATGCTTTCTTTGTTAAGAAAATGAAAACCATGTTAGTTTCAATACCTCTAACGAATGGTTTAAAATTGCATAATTCACATACAACTACCCTGGAAATTTTTCAGGTTTTTACACTGAGCGATTTGAATTTACTTTTAGCAAAATTTTTGAACAGTAAAGCACCGAATGATATGCCAACTAGGTTTTGCAAAATTGTTTTGACAAATTCTCCGGACTACTTCATTGCATTAAATAATTTAGCTCTCCAGACAGGGTACTTTCCAAATCAGTTCAAGTAAGGCGTCGTGAGGCCGCTCATAAAGAAGTCTAACCTTGATCCTGAATTGTTGTCGAGTTATCGCCCTGTCACAAATCTAAGACTCGTGTCAAAAGTAGAAAGAGTTGTTTTTGAGCAAGTTAATTTGTATATGGAATCTAATAATCTCAGGAGCAGGTATCAGAGTGCTTTTCGTTGCTCGCATTCAACGGAAACGGCTTTACTGAAATCGCTTTGTACATCCGTCTTGCAAACTCCCACTAAATGTATCGGATTTAATGAAACGAAACACGATGGTTACAAGGTCTCAATATTTTTACAATTTAGATGTTCTCACATTTCGCTCTAATTTTGGAAGACGTTCGTTCTTGCATGCCGTCACTGTTGAGTGGAATAAACTATCTTTTGAGTTGAAACTTATACGATCTGAAATTCTATTCAGGCGAAAACTAAAAACTTTTATGTTTTAATTATCCTGCACTGTTGAGATTTTAAATGGTGCTCTTAAACCAATAATAATCATTTTCTTTACAAAACTTGCAATTTTTTGAAATTTTTGGGCCTTTATTGTCATTATTCAGGTTTCTCAGCCTAACAGAAAGTCTCGGTTATGGTTTCATAATATGTTAACAGAAATTTTTTTTTTGGTCATAGGTTAGTTTTCAACTTTTTTGTGGCAATTTTTAGCAGTTTATGCAGCCTGCACTTTTCAGGTTTTTTGATTTTTTTGTCATTTTTCTTGGGTTTCCGCAGCCTCAAGAGCAACGTAACCTCCTCTAGGGTTTGATTATAGGTTACTGAATAGCTTCTAGATGTAATGGAATGTTTTTCAAGATTTTAATATCAGCAATTTTGAAAAAAAATTCAGTTTTTCAAGTTTTTAAATCTTTTTGACTTTTTTCCGGCACCAGGGTCCTAGGGATCTCCTCCAAGGCTTGATAATAAATTGTCGCATATTTTTAGAGTTAATGGAATGGCTATCAATATTTTAATGACTCCAGCTTAAGCAATTTTATGATAAAATTTAAATTGTTTCTCAAATTTTTGTAAAATTATTATTATGTACCAAGTTTATAGATCTTTGAGCCAGTGAAGCTATTTAAAGCTGGAAATAGGGATACTCGATAGCTTCTTGAGACAATAAAATGGCTTTGAAGATTTTAGTATCCTGAGTTTTAGCAGGATTTTGATAAATTTTGCTATTGTTTTCAAAATGTTTGTCCTCTTCGATCATTACTGGCCAACGAGGCTTTTCAAGTCTTGCAGATGGTTACTTGACATAATTGCAGAGACAAAAAATTGTTTTGAACTTTTCACTGCGAAAACTGGAAGCTTTTCTCTTAAATTTTGTAATTTAAAATATCAGTTTTTTATTTGATTTATAACCAGGCTAGAAAACTAAGTTGCAGAGGCGAATCAAGCTAAAGCTAGCATCACTAAACTCTGGCTAGCTACTAACAAAGCCAACCGCTCGACGATCGTTTGAGAGCAATTGGCCCGACATTAGTCGGTTATGTTCTCTATTGCATTCACTCCGAAGTAAAGCTTGTTGCTAATATAAAATCGGCTCTAGCATAGCAAACAGAAGGGACTTATAGCCGACTGGGCAGTGCATCTGATTGTGAATTGTGATGTTTATGGTTCGAATCCCGACGGGGTCAAATGGTTTTGCACCCGCCTGTCATTCGAGAGCAATTCTTCCGTCGTTAGTCGGTTTATTTTTTTTATAGCTGCGAAACTGTAAGCTGAGCAGAGCTATATTACGGTGCTCTTGGTTTTTGTTTTGTCGTATGACGCTCTTTTTCGTTTTACATTTATTTATAATAATATAATTTAATATTCATATATTTTGTTTCCCTTTTGGAGGCTTTATAAAAGAGGCCTGTAACTTTGTCTTCAATTTTTTCAATTTCTTCGAATTGTAATACGTAAGACATTTTTTTTTTAGCTCATTTTCATTTTTTAAGTTGTAATGATGATTTGGTATTTGTTTCCCTTAATTGGCTTACTGTTCCAGGTTCACTACAACGTCACATTGAGCAAATAAGATTTATTTACAAAATTAGGGTGTTTAATTGCTCTCAAATGAAGGTTGTAGCAATTATATTAATCCTGCTGGTCTTATGGGATTTTTTGTACTACCGACCCTTCGTTTGATAGTTTTTTCCGTCTATAGATCTGACTTTAAGTGACTGAGCATTAAGTGAACTGCTCAGTCACTTAATGACTTTTAGGCATTAAGTGACTGAGCAGTTCTCGTAGAGCTTCACGCCGTAATAGTCTCTAAATATGCGAGACAAAAATTTAGTTGTGAAGGGAGGCTCGGACCCTCTCAACCCCTTGAAACTCATCCCACATTTCTTCACCCTCCTGCGCCTCATTAAAGCGCAGGAACCGCCCACGCCATGTACACTCTTCGCTACCTCTCCCCCGCGCTTCACCAACCCCCGCTCCACACAGTCAGCTGCTGACAAAAGCAATTGATTGGAAGCGATTTGCCCGACGTTAGTGGTTGTTTTTAATAGCCAAAGCGATTGCAGAGGATGTTTTCGACCTTCTCTTGTTTTTATTTTGTTGTCAAGAATTTTTTTCATCTCATATGACGTCACGATCACTTCAAATCTGCTTTTTGTTCATTGATTCATGCAGTTATGTCAGAATAGCGTACGTGTCGTCTTTTAATCTTGTTTTCAATTTTTTATAAACACCGTTAATTGCTTTTGTCTCATGATGCATGCAATTGCGGTCATGGAAATCAACGGCGGCCAATCTTCTTAAATGCTATTTATTTCTCACAATTTTCTCATATTTTTGAAAACATGGATAATTTTTTCTGATTTTAGTTTTAATTTTCTCATTTGTTTGTGACCGTTCCTCAATGATATTTGGTCATGTATCTTATACTCGTCACTATAATAACTTAATAAGTGCATGAAAACTTTTCATTGATAAGCGTATGCTTTTTTCGTTAATTTTTATATTTAGCACCGCCAATTTTTGTTTTTATATATTGTAATTTTCTTGGTAGAGAATTTGTTAAAGCTCTTTCAAAGAAATTCATGCGAACCGGTGGCTGAAATGTTTGAATTTGAGTAAGATTTTGTCATAAAGTACGAGGAAATTTTTTAGATTTTATCCGAAATATTTTAGACCAGTGTAATTTTTGGCAACTTATTTTGAACTGTTAAAAACACTTGATTTTATAATCTTCATTTATGATTTCTTTAGCTTTTATCAGAATTTGTTGACTTGAATCAATTGACTTGCTGCATTTCGGAAAATGTATCAACTTTCCAGTGTGCAAAAACTATTTGAAATCCTGTCAGAATGCTGACAACTTTCTTGATTTTATGCTACTGTTTGGGGACAGCCTCTTAATTTGAGTATTTTCCTGAATTCTCGTGACTATTTTAGGTTCTTTCGCGCTTTTTTTGTTTTGTCAGTCGAATAAATAAGTTTGAAGGGTGATTGTATTCACTCCAATGCAGTTAAGGCAGTAACTGCTTCTTACTGTTTTAGTTTTTTTAATTTGAAAGTTTTTTGGTCAAACTTATAAATAGTTCTCACAATTTATTTTGGGCAATTTTGATGTTTTTCATTGTATTTTCTTAAACTGTTAATCAGGATGTGCACTAATATGGTTTTTGCTTTCTTTCGTTCAATTGATTTTGTTTCGTGCAATCAAATGTGTTTTTTAATAGCTGCGTCGTCTCAGTCGGCCATTGGTTTTACTGAATTTTGTCCGCCTTTTCATCATTTGTCCAAAATTTTTCGGACTTTTGTACGCTGGTTTCATTCTTCGGTCATTCTGCTAAATTTAATTAGCGATGTAAAATGGTATCTTCTCCGTTTGTGCCCCCCCCCCCCCCCCCCCCAGCTTAGTGGGTGCATATTATTTGCATCACCCAGACGCAAGTGCCATATTTTTACATCAAGATTTACCATGTAATGAGTCGTGCTCTTCAATTGGGGAGAGCATAACGTACAGGGGGCGCAAACGGAAAAGATCCCTATGATGAAACGAGGTGGGAATATCAAAAAACGAGATCTTGAAACGGGAAGATCTTGAAACTCAATGAAGCCCAGTTTTAGATGCCCGTGACTTGAAATTGCTCTAATTTTTTGTATAATTTAATATAGTCTGATGCTTATTAATAGTCGTCTTCAGCCTCTCAAACGGCTATTTATTAGGCGCTCTCCTTTTAAATTCGCTTTACATTTTGAACACGTTCTTCGTTTTACATAAGTCGTGAGTTTCACGTTTGACTTCTGACTTACCTCACTTACTGTTTCAACTGAATGGTTTCTAAATTCTTTCACGCATTGAATTACGCAGTAAGTGAATACGGTCAATGTCAAAAGAGAAAATCAGAAGAAACTGGATAAACCGATAAAGCCCGGGTCATTAAGTCATAGTGTAATAGGTTATCAAAGTTCATTAGAGTGATTGCTAGCTAATATCAGTATTAAGCTTAATATCCTTCAGATTAGAAGCTGAAGTAAGTATAGGTATAGAATCTAACTGACTGAAATTGCACACTGAATTTAAACAATTTTTAAAACTTAGGGGAAAATTTTGTCAATTTCTATATCTTCTGTTTCAATCCCGATGTGCGTCTGCTGGCGCGTCAACGGCGGCTATTTTCCGGCAATCTGCCGGCTATATTTGGTATTAATACTAGTGCAGCTATCCACTTTTTAAGCAGTAGTGAGTCATGCGAACCATAACGATTTTGTTTCTACGATTGTATAGAGGTTCGTTGAAAATACCAAGAATCAATAAAACTTTTTTGTTGTTTTTTGTTAAGTCTTTGAGTGGCTGCGTTAGGATGGAAAAGCGAATGTAATCACTGTTATTGTCTCAGCAGGTGATAATTTTGGCGTTGATAAAAGTTGATAATTCTGCTTTCAGGACACGTTTTCCGGGCTAAGTGGGACGACTTCAACTATGACCCTATTCCAGACAAAACCAAACACTGGCTAACATTAGTCGATTTTCTCCAGCTGAAGGCGTTTGTGGAGATGACTATTAGTGGATCCATACGAGACGGTGTCCTCTCACTTGCTAGGCTCTCTGGATTGGGCGGCATGAAGCCAAATACAGTCATTTTGGGGTTCTTCGACTTCAGCATGCCCATGGATACTTTGAGTCCACTGCACAGAACTTCAAGTAATATCTCAACCCATACCAGGACCACTTTCATGTCCAGGTCCACATCGGTGGCAAATTTTACGCGTAGACGAAAGTTCAAGATTCAAAATATGCTGAACGAACTGCCTGAGGTGAGAAATGAGAACAATTTACGAGCGATATCAGTTGTGGAGTATGTATCTCTCATTCAGGACTTAATTTGCATGAGCAAGAACGTCTGCATTGCACGGGACTTCAACAATCTTGATTTCACTCGCCTTAGAGATAAAAAGAAAGGAGAAGAGGTATTTGTAGACGTGTGGCTGGTCGACTTCTTCCAGCCCGCATCGCGTTTCATAAATGAAGTGTCATCCCTCTTCTTGCTGCAGTTAGCCTGCATTTTGATGATGAAGGTTTGTTTTTGTTCCTACTAATTTCAAAGAAATCCAACCGTTTACATTAAATTGAAAGATTTGAGTTGAAGAGCTGAATGCGTGGAAACGAAATGTGCTGAATATTATCTAGTGTTTTGAATCTCGGAATTGGGTAGAAAGAGGACAAGTTATTCTTGGAGTCATCTGTTTGTGCTAAACTTATATTCTATTCAACTGACTCAAAAAAGTTCTGTAGAGGCGAATTGATGTATTGTTTTTGTTCAAGGGTATATGGAAGAGTAGCTCTAAGTTGCGTGTGTTCATTCCCTCAACAGATGACAGCAGACACCACATAGTGGCAGCTGTGAAGAATCTACTGGTGCAGCTGAGGATTTCAGCTGAAGTGGCTCACTTCGACTGGGAGAGACTGGCCCACACCCACTTGTCAAATCACCACTCTTATGCTTCCAAAGCAGCCAATGCCCAGCACCAGGTATGGTTGGATAAGTTGATTTGATTCTGTCAATCTTAAATTAACTGGAGTTAGGGTCCTAAATTCAATGCAACTTAAATATAAAATATAAAAATGCAATTAATTGAATGACTGATTTTTTGGCTATATAGTAGCCGCAAATTTTTCACGGGAACTAATGTATTGCAATATATATGATAGATATTTGCGCGTCTTGAAGAACCCGGATCGCAATAAAATTGTAAAATCGCTGAATCGTGATTTTACAGTGAACATACACTGAACATATAGACAGAAAGAAATTTATTTTTTGATCAAGTACCAAATAAGTAACAAGTACAAAAAATAAACTTAAATATTGACTGGTACAAACATGATCAAAGTGGACAGGCAACGGCGTATTTAAACCCACACGCCCTGCCCGTAGAGACTCTGTAAACTGGGCAGAAGGACTATTTTAATGATAAGTTCCTATGATAAGAAAAAGATAGAAGAATGAAATGGACTTAAAAAAAAACAAAATCTTAAAAAATATTTTTGCTACAGTCGTCAAAATTTAACAGCAGCCTGATTAAACCTAGTTAAACCCACTGGAGGCATAAAATAGGCCTCCAAAATTTTTCGGTTTAAATGTTTTCCTAAGTGTTTCAGAAGCAATTTTAGCGGGAAAAATTCAAAAACAATATTGAAAAATTGCGATAACTCGGAAACTAGGTATTGAGAGCTCAAATTTTTTTCACAAAAATCGCATTCCCAAAGTAGATGTCTGATAAAATTTACCCAAGGGCTCGTTTTTAGGATTTCCTAGAAAATTTATTCAGAGATTTATTTCACTATATCATCGTTATTAACCAGAAATGTATCCTTAAGTTTATGATAAAAACCTTTTTTTAAACTTTTTCATTTGATCCAATAATATTTTACGGAAGAACATCGGCTTTACTCAATGCATTAAAGAGCTTCGAAGCTCTGGATTATACTGATCGTTTTTCAATCATTCGCTGACAAGATGGTTCCATTAGCAATGTTTTTGATGCACTTCGATTAGATCTTGTTGGCGAAAAAGAACATAGAATTAAGGTAACTTTCACGATGTAATCCACTCAATAATTACAAAACTAGCTTCGATAACTCGAATATTTGAAGCTGATAGATGTTATATATGTTATTTTTAACAAAGATGTCAGTAGCACCTCGTACTTTTTTCTGAAGTAAATTGTTATATCTGAAGTAAATGAGTTTATTTTCTTATAAATTGTAAATGGGCAACAAGTTGCTATAGCTGCTGAACCTATAGACTAGTATGCCATATTGGATAATAGACCTTACGTTCGTTTTGTAATAATCAATAAGCTTTTTACGTGGGGTATAATGCCTAAGTTTTGAAATAATATCACATTGTTTAGATAGTCTCGATTTCAGCACTGATAAATGAGACAAAAGAAAATTTGAAATCAATTAAGATGTGGAGATAATTACATACGGGCTCAATTGAAATGCACTTGTTATATCAAACCTATTTTCGCTTGACTTCAAGTTCATTTGAATGGTCTTTTTGACATTCAAACAAAGTTTATTAGCATCCTGCCAGTGTTTAACATTATCGAGTTCTTTACACTTCCTCGCATGATTCGAAACGTAAGAGTTATATCATCTGCAAAAAGGAGGACTTGAGCATGTTTACATTGAATTGATAGGTCATTTGTGTTGATAAGAAAAAGCAGGGGGCCTAGTATAGACCCTTGTGGTACTCCATGTTGTATTTTCAACGATAGCGAGGAAAATGCAATTGACTTCTACTCTTTGCATTTGGCTCCCGAGATAAGATCTCAACCAACACAAAACATTACTTCTTATTACGTATCTCTCTAATTTATAAAGTAAAATTGTGTGATCAAGTGTGTCAAACGCCTTCCGTAGATCCAAAAAGAAGCAGTCTTCTTAACATTCCAGTTTTCCTTTATTTTCTCCGTTAACTCAAATTAAAGCATCGATGGTACTATGCTTGTTTTGGAAGCGAAATTGACAAGGTGAGAGGAGTCCGAATGGCTCAAAAAAGTTGTATAACCTTGTATACGTAGCACGTTCAAAAAATTTTGCTCCATACATTTAGAACTGAAATTGGGCGGTAGTTATTTTCTTCCAGCTTACTGCCTTCTTTGTGCAGAGGAAGTAACTCTGCATTCTTGAACGATACGGGGAAGCAGCGATGAGTGAAGGAACAATTAACAATGTAAGTCATGAACCAAACCGTAACAGGGGCTGACGATTTAATTGTTTTATATTTTAAGCCATCATCACCAGATGATATTTTGTGATCTAAGCTATCAATGAGCTCTTATAGTTCAAACTCTGAGACCGGGTATAAATATTAAGACTTGTCATTGTCTGGAATAGCAATAGGAGGCACGTTTTTGATCGACTGACGAATAATATTAGGTACATTGACAAAATTTTGATTGAACTTTTCTGCCACTTCACAGAGAGGGAGACTGGTTTGCTTCATAACAATATAGAATTGGAATCTGTTTTGAGTGCGAACTTCTGCCACTGATTTCATTAAATAAATGATATGTTTGCCTTGCATCAACAATGCAAGACCTAATTTTATCTGCATAGTAAGATTTTTTTGATTTTTTTGTATGCGTTTTCAATGTTTTTACGCGGAATTTTGTAATTCGCCAGATAACCTGGGTTATTGGAGTTACTTTTCCATTTTTATGAGCTTTGTTACGCTTGGTTTTAATCTTTTTCAATGAATTTGTCAACCATCCAGTTTTGTTATTGGATTTGATTTCCTTTTCATTTTGCATTGGGGCAAACTTGACGAAGTCCTTAATAGAACTCGAGTTAAGTATATCCAAAGCAATGCTTGTATCACTACAAAGTATTTCAACTTCCCTGAGATTCAGGAGTTCATGCAGGAAGAGCTGTGTCCAAGATTCATCTAGAATAATTTTTGAGAATTTAACACTGAGCGTCAGTCTGATCGAGGTCGTTGACCGACCAACTAGCTAGAATAGGATAATGGTCTGCGATGTTTTGATGGAACAGGTTATTTGATGTAAATGACGGAGTATTTTGGTAGATGAAATAATCTAAACAGTTTGATGAATGATCAGTCTCTCTGGTTGGACGATTCGATCTATCGAACAGACTGAAGCCGCTTGCATTTGAATTATCGACAGTTACTGCTGATCAAATTTTGTATCGATGTTGAAATCCCCGCATATTATAAAAGGCATTGTGGCAGAAGTATTACCTTGCAGATATTCTTCAAGTAACTCAATAAACTGGAAATCACCAAGGTTTCAAATTTGTATGATTGGCTGTTAATTTGAACACATATTGCCTCCTCGAATGTAGTTTGCAAGGTTTTATTTATCGCACTCATGAACTTGAATCATTACCCCTCCGCCATACTTGTTACGATTTTTCACCTCAATGCTGGAGTATCCTGGCAAACGAAAATTAGAAGTATTATTATCATCATCTAAGTGTGTTTCCGTAAGGCATATGAATTTGGGAAGTGATTCAGTCCACATATAAAAGAATATAATTCCAGCAGTTTGTTCCTGATTGAGCGGATGTTTAAATGCAAAACACATTATTTGGAAGGGTTAAGATGTAGAGGGTTGATCATGGAACGGTAGGGGTTTGTGGAGGGGTTCAGGAGACTTGGAAGTTTTTGTTTGGAGGAAAAACACCATTAAAACAGGCAAGGACGTCAAGAGGGAGTAGTGAAGCACTGTGCATCCTTCATACAATCCGAAAATTTTGTGAACTCCAGTGTCGTTGTTCCACATGTAGTGCAGTACGCCTTCACGCAGGCACTTTTGATGCTGTTATCAGTTTTCATGATGTTCATGAAGTTCAATCTGGGTCTGGTGATGTCCTCGACTACACTTATACTACATGTCGTCCACCTCTGCCAGCTTCTTTTTCTGAAGAAGGTCCAGTTTTTCCACCCTTCTTTTGAACTTGACAATGATAGCATTGCGTTTTCCAGGCAGGCGGTGAGCAATTGAATTGTACGAGGCCTCAACAACTGCGTCGACTAGAGCAATGACTTCCAGTACTTTGTCAATAGTCTCGTTGTACTCTTCGCGTTTTTCCTCGTCCATTTTGAGATGGAAATTTTTACATTATCTCGCCTGTTGTATGACTTGTGCACATCACTTTCCGACATTGTTTTCAGGTAGCATGTATATTCCAGGTCGACCTTTTCTGTTTTGAATTGTTGTGTAAAAGTTACCAGGGAATCTTGGACAGCATGTGCAATTGATGCTTCAAGTTGTTGCATTTGGGCCATGATGTCGGGAATGGCATTTCTAATGGCATTTTGAATGATACCTTCTAGGTTGGCGTCAGGGTTTTCGGCTACGGGACTCAACTTTGTACAGCCTCGCTTGGCCCTTTTGCAGGCGGAGTTCTTCCCAGATAGCTCAAAGGAGGAGGGATAGTTTGATACGCTTGGCTGCGGCTGTTTTGGTGTCCATTCGTCATCATAATTGCCAATGTGAAACTATTTAATACGTTTATCAAAACAATTAGGCTAATATTATGACCATGTACAGCCTAATTTTGCATTCTGTAAATTTGCAGAGTATCATAGACCTAAAAAAGAAAAAAGAACTAGTTTTAGCATTTTGGGTCTCAAAACAACAAAAGACACAAGTAATTTTTTCAAATAAGGAATATCCAAAAAGCGTTACTACGCAGAATCAAACAGTTATAATAATGAAACTCGCATTTGAAAAAGATGATTTAATGTGATAGCAATAATTATGTGCGAATAGAAAACTGTAAAATTTCAATAAATGAAATATGCAATTCAGCTGATTGAGATGTTCTTGGTCTGGAAACTGTCTTAGTTGACGGCCAACATCAGTAAGATTTCTTTTCGTTTACTTCAATTCATCTGAAAAATATATCGGACCAAAAAAAAGGTGAAAAAAATCGACTAGCGGCGATGAACTGCTCTCATACAAAGATAGCTTGTATAATTTTTTAAACCAACTCATTTCAAACTTTTTACTTAGAAGCCCTCCGTAAACATCAATTACATACATTACAATACAAGCCAGCGCCTTCCCAACTAAAGTCGTTTTTCTCTTTAATTCCTCAAAACGTAATTTGTTACTTGCGAAAAGCGTCTTACAGCAATGACCAAAGCGACTTTAACAGTTATACTGATTAGTATATACTACTTTAGCACATATTATACTAAGTGTTGCTGTTTTTGTTCCGACCCCTCCTGAGGGGGGGGGGACGAACTCTATATTCAAATGGGTTTCTTGTTCAGTCAATTTTAACAGATCGTGGTTTAAATTTTTGTGAATACTAGACCGATTTGCGTCATTATTATTCACATTTTCCGGAATTTTACCTGAATTTTTGTCAATTTTTCCTAAAATGTAAAAATTGTTAACAATAGTACTATGATTTTATTTTCGAAGACAAAAAAGTCTTGTTGACTATTTTGGTTTAATTTTTTGGCTAAAATTTTGGCTAAATATTTCTAAATTCAGCCTGTTTCATCAAAAATTGCCCCAAAATAAGCTTCTTTAGTCCACTTTAATTTTGCCTGAAGTACAAACACAATAACAACTAACACAATCTTTGTAAACTACAAAGGGAGCCATTTCTACTTCCACTTCCATTGAGAGTAGTCTGGAATTTATTTTTTGCCGTTTTTTTGCAAACTTTACTATATTACAAATAAAAAAACGCACTGTTTTCAATCTTTTAACTAACAAATTATCTACATCTAAAACTTTCGAAACAATTGAGTGTTCTTAGTGGACGAACAGCAATAGCAAGGCTGGTTCTGGTCCAATCGTGACCTGTTAAAATCCAAAATTAATTGGGCTTGTAATCAGTCGGTCTTTTTTTTACCTTTTTCATGTTAATTAAAGAGCAGAAAAATTCAGATCAAAGCTCACTGTTGATTGGTCCGATTGCTTTCCTAAGCAGTTCCAAATTAATGTAGCTGGTTTCTTTACTCGAAAGACTCGGGGCGTTTTGAATTTTGAAAATGTTTGATTCTTAAATAAACAATGGCTTATTAATTTTGCCACTATTTTTTTTCCTCAATTTGGTCAACTTGTAGCTTGCGCCTTAAGTTATTGTTTTTGTGGCTTTGATATTACTAGATTTCCATTTTTTAAATTTTCTGCGTTTTCTCGTTTTGTCACATTATCACATATTGAAAGTTCGCATATGACATTATTGGTGTTCACAATAAGGCACAATTCGATATATAGAAGTCTTCAGAGGCATAGATTATGGTTTTAACGGCTTCGACACCCCTTTCTTGAAGAATTTAATTGAAATTTTTACATGTCTTTAACTGTCGTTTCTACTTTGTCTTTTTTAGTCTCATGAAATCTCCTGGATAGTGACAGGTCTCATTGGATTTTTTGGAGGGATGAATGAGCCTATAAGTTGATAGCTGAGGGCTTTCATGACTGTTTTCAAAAATAAAAAACTTTTTAACTTCGCACTTTTGTTCTTTTTTGTATATTTGTTACTTAGTCTCGTTAATTAGAAGTCACTTATGACCTTATTGTTGTCGGGGGAAGGTGCAAGTGAACAAAATTTAATGGTTTTAAAGAATTCGTTGTGAATTTACTGGCTTCGACATGGGTTTTTCGCAAAAAAAGTAAACTAATTTTTGATTTTTGTCTATTTGACGTTCTTTTTGTTGGCGTAAGACATATTCTGAATAATTACAGGTCTCAAGCGCTTCTTCTGACAGAATAAACGAACCTATTTAGTTATTTCGTTTTGTAGCTAATGGTTTTCATGACTTCGAAAACAATTGATTTCGAAAAATACAAAGGTTACTTGGAGGAAGGCTCAATTAAACATAGTTTGAGGGGCAAAATCTAGCTTTACGGCTTCGACAGTTTTCTGGGAGTTTTTAATAGAATATTTTAGGCTTTACGGCTTTGTTCTTTTTTGTCTAATGGTTACCGAGCCTTTTTATGGAGTGGTCCCATATCTTCGTGAAGTTTAAGTTTTTTTTTTGAGTTACAGTTTTATGACGCTATTTTGACCTTGTTAATAAGTTTTTTTTTCAGAAATGGACAAAGTTTTCGATGAAATTAATGTTGGTTGTTATTGTTGTTTGATTTTTTGTTGTTGGTCTTGCCTTGCTTTCTTAATAATGACTGATCTCATCAATCTAATGCGGTATTTTTTTTTACTCCACTGAGTTATTTTTTGTTGCTGGCGATCTTTTTGTTCATACACATTTTTGCTTTGAAAAGTACTCGAATTTTTTGGGGTTTTCCGTCTGTTCCTCATTTGGTAAATATCTATGCCAAAAATGTGGATGAGCGGGGTCGGAACCTTATGTGCAAACGCACACTTCCGGAGCCTCCTTGTTACCCATCAAATTGATTACAGCCTATTTGAAAGTGTTCTCAAGTTGAATTTATAGCAATTATTTTGGCCCTGTTGCGAACTTTTGATTGATCGGTTTTGACATTGATAACATTTAGACCTCAAAAGTGGCTGGAGCGTTATACGTCCCTACGCATTTCTTTCGTAGGCTCTAAGTGTACGGTTCCTCGAAGGGATGATATCTTTTGTACTGTTTTTGTTTTAAGATGCTCGGAAAATTTGAAACAAAAACGCCCGTTATAGAAGAGTGCCACTTTCTATAGGAAAACACTTTGATCATTCCTTCTTGTCAAAAAAAATGTAATTGCTACGCTTAGAATAGTTTTGTTTAAAGTTGTTGACCTATCTTTTTGCATCTGCATTTACTTCATATAGCAGATGAGTAAATATGAGGCTGAAGTACAGAGGACCAATATCGGCGTTCGTTTTCTGTACATAATCCATTTTCTTGGCGTTATTCAGCTGACTTGTAAGTTTACGTCATCTGTGCGCGGGGGAGTTTGTTTATTGGGCTCGGTATTTTGTTATTAATTAGTTCCATTCGGCCTTTTATGCACTCTCCCAATTTTTCTTACCCTGGTTTGCAACCTGGATCTGAATTCCGAATTGTAAGATTTGTTGGTTGGCGCTGATTATATTCTTAAACGGTAACTTGGATTTTGAAAAGTTTTGCCAGCAATATGCTGTGGAAGCAAGCTATACCTTGGTTAAAACTGTTTAATTGCTCTCAAACGAAGTTTAGCAATTGTATTTGTCATGCGGTCTTTTTAATAGCCGCACAGCGATAGCTGGGGCTATTAATGGTTATTTTACTTCTCTTGGTTATTTTACTTCTCTTGGGACTTCTCTTGGTTATTTTACGACTCGAAGAGGAGTATTGATTTTCTTAAGGTTTTTTTTTACCGGAAGTACTATTCGTTCAGACGCTGTTTTAACCTAAAAGCAAAAGTGGGTAAAATTGCCATGTGAACTAATTTTTTTTTGGGTTTTTTCATCATGCGCTGCGTTTAGTGAATGACTTTTTGACTTTGAAGAGTAGTTTTTGACTGAATGAAACATATAGATAACCGTTTTTAACCGTTTTTTCGTCTAAGTGGCCCTATTTTTTGCTTGTAATTTGTTTTTTTTTGTAGAAATAATTTTTATTCAATGCTGTATTGAAATGTAAACCTCGGAAAATGATGCCACAGTGTTTTACAGAGCCTGAAAATGCTTTTCAAGTTCAAAAATTGGCTCATATTTCGTCATTTTTTAGTTAATTTGTGGCTTTTTTCTAGTAATTTCTTCATTTTTGGATCTTTCAGCCGTCTTTTTGCCAAAACTCAGTTAATATGGCAACTCCCTTTGATATTTCATTTACTCAACGCCTCGTTCTACCTCGATGTAATTTTGTTTTATAAAATTGTACATATGCTAATCCGATTTTGGTAGTATTTTCAATTTTCGTCAGTTTTTTGTTTGTATTTTGGTTTTAATTACTAGAAATTAACTTTTTGTGCAACTTGAGGGACTTTAATTTCGTTTCAATATAAATTTAATCATTTTTTGGCGCTAAGTTTTTGAAAAACAGTTAAAGTTTTTTCATATAGTGTTTCGTATATTCGAATTCTGCTTTTTTTTTGTTCTGTTCAGGAGGATGGATCGTTGTCTCGGATGACTCGTTTTCTTTTCTATGTCTCGATTGCTGAAAAATGAAAGGTTTTCGTTTTTCTTGATTTTTTAATTTGATTTTCAACTTTCAATAATCAAGAATTAGTCTTTTTGTTACGGTGTTTCTTACATTGTGTCCATATTCTTCAGTTTCTAGTTTTTATCATTCTAGCCTTGTCTTGGCGCCTATATTTATATTCGTTTTATTGATATTTTTCAGTTGTTAGAAAAGTGAATGTTTTCAGTTTTTTATTAGTTTCTCGCCATTTCTTTGGTTTGCAATTGGTTTCATTCAACATAAGGCAGTACTGAGAGTTTGCTAGAAAGCTTTTTCCAAAGTTTCCACTTTTTAGTATTTACTGCAATTTTCTTCCGGCATTGATATTGTTTTTAAACGACTTTTTGACTTCGAATTTTATTCTGTTGCTTATGTCTTTTCTATGATTAATTTAGGTTTTGAATAAGTATGAAATCTTGTTTTTGGGCATATATACAACAAAAAAGAAGCATGTGTTGTTTTTGTCTTAATTGCATTGACTGGAAATTGTTTTGTAGTGGTTCTCTGTTTCTTAAATTTGAACATTCTTTTTTGAAAAATTAAACTTAGTTTCAAGATTATTATCTGCCATTTGCCTTCGCAATCTTTTTGAGATAAGAATCATGAATTTTTTCAGGGTAATTGATAGTCCTGTCAGCGTTTTCAGCATATCAGTTTTTTGACCATCCTAATTATTTTTTTATTTTTTAACGTTACCAAACGTTTTCAATAAAAAATTTGGCTGCACTTTGTTCCTCGTGGTGACAGTGGTTAAAACTTCACCAATTTTTATATCAGACCTGGAGAGTTAATGAGTTAATGATTTATTACAAAAGGTAATGGCTTGAGTTGAGATAACGTTTTTTCTGTAAAGTTCTGACGATTCGAGTCGCTTCCGGAATTCTTCCGGCTATGTTTTTATTTCGTCGTCGCGATTTTTGTTACTACCATATGACGTCACAACCACTTTAAATCTGCTTTTTGTTCATTCGATCGTGCAATTTCAACTGAAGTGCGTGCTTAACGTCATTTTTCGCTCTTAGTGGAGCGAGTTTTTTTGTTCATTTGCGTGATTAAATTTTTGGTCACACTTGACTTACCTCACTCACAAAAATGACTTCCTCACTTTGAAATTGACTTTTATTTACTTTAAATCAAAGACATAAGGTCAAATGGGTGTCTCTAAATAAAGGTTATTAGAGAGCAGCTAATAGGGCCAGAAGAAACGTATACAGTTTTTTAATCAAAATATAACACCAGCCTTCAATGAAGAGACGAATTTTTTTGGTCTCTCTTTTTTACTGTTTTTTTTGAGACTGCAGATCTACGAAGCTACTGCGGCTATTTTCTGTCAATCTGGCAGCTATGTTATGCGATTTTTCGCTCTACCAATTTTTCTTCAGACGTTTTAAACTTTTCATCCGCAAAGTCGGGATAAACAGGTGAAACCCGGAGGTGAAATCCCGAAACTGCTGAGATAACATAGAATTATGCTGCAAAGGCGGTTTGGACCCCACCGCTCCAAGCTTCCTACTGTGCGCCCCTACTGCTAGCCTCACTAAGCCCAAGCTGGTTACTACAGAAACCAACCACTCTCCGCTCTTTTGAGAGCAATTTGTGCAATTTAATTTTTTGAGCTGTGTTAATGTTCTTATTCAGTATATTGATGTTTGTAGATAGTGGTGAGTGTTCAGCTGACTTTTTTACGACATTATTGCAGAGTATGAATTTAGGTGGACACGTCATTGTCTATGAGCACAAGTGTCGAAGCAGACGAGGAGTCTGGAGCTGTAAAGACTAGTTTCAGGCACTATGAAGAACAACTGCCTATGGCGTACTTCGAGGTGAGAGTGCCATCATAACAGATGACACATCTGACTCAAACTGAAATGTTTTTTAGTGTGGCTAAGTTATGTACAAATTCACCATAAGGCTAAAATTTGCAAAGGTACATGTAGATGACGTGAGCGGCTCTAGTTTCCAATGTTGACGCTAAGGTAAAAGTAATTACATATTCATCACAATAGAACTCACTGCGATCTATTAAGGTCTAGCAGAGATTGAACTGTTTGTTAAATGGCTTATGTCTTGGTTAAACTTGGCGCGCAATTTTGCTAATTCTGCGATTTTCTTCGAGTTTGGTGTTTAGGGGCGTCACTACTATAGATAGATGATTGGTACTTACAAATTCAGTAATGTAGTGTGTATGTATTTGATAACTGAACAACGTATCTGGAAGGTTTGCACGTCAGGATGAATTTTTTACAAAATCGAATGTAGACAAACAAATTTTACGATTATATATGATTGTTCAACCAGTGAATTATGTTGTAATTTGCAGCAGTGCGATGACGCGAGTTTTTTTGGGGCGTCGAAATTCTTAATACTGTTGTCAATGCCCTAAAGAAACCAGAGAAAAATGGTAATTCAAATGAAAGTTTATCTCATCATAGCTGCGAAGCGTAGCTATAGTGCTGTGCTTTTTAACGCCTCGGAAGGGGAGGTTAAACTCGTGGTTTAATACGGAGGAGGTGTAACTCGGAAGAGGATTATTGGCTTTGGGTCTTTTTGTCGGAACTGTTTTTGTTTATGCGGCATTTTGAACTCTAAAAGCCAAATGAAGAAATTTCATGTTGTGAAGGGCCGTTCTTACTTAAATGTTTGACCCCCTCAGTCACCCCCGGCCCCCTCAACACTCACATTGTCCACCGTCCTTCACCTGTCGATTTGAACCCCCGTCTCATCTAGCTTTCGCAACCCTACCCCCAGCGCTTGACCCCCTCCCCCCCCCACACACACACTCCGTTCACCGCCCTCCCTAATGCTAAATGCTAGCATCCCTAAGCCCCAGATGGCTACTACCGGAGGCAAGTGCTCGCCGGTCGTTTTAAAGCAATTCGTCCGACGTTAGTGTGTGGTCTGTTATGTTTAATAGCCGCCCTCATCTCAGCCGGCTATTATAGCGCTCCTTTTTACAATTCAAAGAATTTGAATTGTATTGGGGCGCTGTGTTTTTTTACAACTTAAAGAATTTGAATTGTATTGGGGCGCTGTCTTTTTTTTAGATCTGTTCACACATTTTCATGATTTTTGAAGTCAACTTGGAGTAGTGATTTTGGTCACGCGGAAACAGGAAGTGGAGCGAAAAAGCGAGTGGTTTTGCGGCGTGAAATTTTTTCGCTCAAAATTTAAAGTAGAGTGAGAAAACGGTGTTTGAACAAAAATTCGCTTTCTCGCTAGTGGTTTTTTGTTCACATGCGGCAATTTCACTTTACAATTTACAATTTTTTTTCAATTTTTTTCGATTTTTGGATCGGATTTTTTTTCTAAATGGTTTTCCCAATCCATTCATAGTCCGTTCTTGGTCTAGTTTTCTGTTTAGTCAATGAAAATTCTTTGAATTGTACGTCAGGACTTGTCCTGCTATGTTTTTTTTTTAAGATGTGTTCACACATTTTTCAATGACTTTGATCTTTCAAAACGGGATAAACAGGTAAAGCCCAGCGAGCATTAAGTTTCATTAGAGCCCCAACGTGGGCTTAAGTAGTCCTTCAAGTGCTTAGAATGGTGCAGCTGCTGGGATGGCCTTAATTGAAGGTTAAAAGGTAGTTTTTAGGAGTTTTTGGGCTCAAAATGCAGCAATTTTTCATGTTTTTTTTTGTGATTTTTGAGTTTTTGTTTGATTAGTCTTAGGTTGAAGTTTTTAAAAGTTGACGAAGGCCTTTTTCGAGACAAATTTACCTTTTATGACTATTTTATGAGCTATATGTTTTGGTACTACAAACACAAACACGCACATTGATACTAATTTTTGCAATTTTTTTCAAATTTTTTGAAAATTTTTGTCATTTTTTTGAGTTTTTTGAGCTTTAGGGGCCAAGGAATCTCCTTTGGGGTTTTTAATAGGGCACTGCATAGTTTCTAGTAACAACGGATTGGTTTTCATTATTTTAATGTCTCAAATTTTAGCACATTTTTGATAAAATTTGCAATTTTTTTCAAGGTTTTCTAAAGTTTTTGTCAGTTTATCGTATTTGCCCAATCTTAAGTACCAAAAAACCTATTCCACGGTCTGATGAAAGTAACTGCATGGTTGTTAGTTTCAATGGATTTGTTTTCAACAATTTAACCTTTCGAATGTTAGAAATTTCTTGATAAAATTTTCAATTTTTTTAAGTTTTTCCAAAACATTTGTCTTTTAGTCAGTTTTTCTCACCTCAGTAGCCAGCTAACCTCATCCAAGGTTTGATAGTATGTTATTAAATAGTTGCTATGGGCAAGTGAATGGTTTTCTACATTTTATTTTGAATGATTTCTATTTTTTGAAATTTGAAATTTTTCCTTAAATTTTTTGCCTATCGGTCTTTGAGCCCATGAATTTTTGAAGGCTTGGAATTGGGTTACGGGATAGCGTCTAATAGCCTCTAGATACACAGAAACGATTCTGAAGATTTAAATATCACGATTTTCCGTAACTTTAAAATTTGCAATTGGTTTCTTTTTTAATTTTTCGGTCATTTGCGAGTTAATCGATCTTCAAGGGCCAATGAATTTCTTTCAGTTATTGCAGATATAATACAGGACCGATTTCAGAAACAAAAATTGGTTTTGAAGCTGTTTTTGAAATAGGTATAATTAAAGAGATCAAATTTTTCCTTAGGGGTAAAAGCTTCTAGAGTTTTAGCAATGAGTGTATTTTTGTTTTTTTTATTGTTTTAATTTCTCAGTTTTTGGGAGATGATTTTGTTTTTCTTTTTGCTGGCATTGTTCACGTGATCTACTGGTCATGTAGAGTACTTCTAAGTTTTTCATTCAATTCTTTGAATTGTATTTCAGGACTTGTCCTGCTATGTTTTTTTTTTACTTCGTCGAGCTTTTTTTCGCTTTACCTTTTTGCTGCTTTTTCGACATATTGCGTGAAATGTTTTTGACTTCTCTAGGCTAGTTTCACTCTTCTTTCATTTTGCTCAAAGTCTTTTTAAAAAGCAGCTGCTCAGCAAAGCAATTCAAAATCAAGAGAGTCAGTATTAAAAAATCAAAGTCAGAAATAGAAATGGGATAAACCCATTACGCACAATTTTAGATGCCCGCTATTTGAACGTCGTTCCTATAAGTATTATTTACCATCTCTATTGCTTATTGGTATTGATAGTAGCCCCTGTAGCCTCTCTCTAAGAAACAGAAGTATGTTCAACTACGAAATGCCATCAAAATAAATCGGACTTAAAAAATGTTTTTGTACAAAAATCTTTTTTTTTTTCAATATCTTCTATTCGTTCAATTCCAATCATGCTTATTGGAATCAGCGGCGGCTATTTTCCGGCAATCTGCCGGGTATGTTGTGATTTGAAAATAAGGGTTGAATTTTTAATCTGAATCTCGTTTTGCATCGCGCTTTCTGTTTGGCCTTCGTGGCCTTTTTCATAAATTCAACAAGTTAAAATCAAATTAAAATTTTGTGCATTGAATTATGTAAGTTTATTAGATCAAATGATTACTTATTATTAATATGCTATTTTGTCCTCCAAGAGTTCAATCCTTATAAGAATATTCTGTCAAATTTTGTTCGGAACCAATTTAATGGGAGGAGGAACTATATACTCAAATGGATTTTTTTGTGCAGTCAATTTTGGCTGATCGATATAGTCATTGTAGAGAGATGTGAGTGGTATCATTAGAAAGCCCGTCCAGCGTAGAATATGGAGTTAACAAGATCTTTTGAATTCCTTTTACAGGGATTTATCGAGGTTTAAAGTTATGTTAACATATGAATGATTTTCGCTGTTTTAGTTCACATTTTCCGAATTTTTACGCAATTTGTTTCAAATTTTGCTAATGGATCCTTGATCTCGTCCATTTTTTCCTCATCATAAATTAGATAAAATGATGCGGGTCATTGTATTAGCATAGAAAAAACTAGGCGAGAATTGACATTTTTTTAATTTGTTTCCCAAAGGGTGACCGGCACGAAGCTAATACAGTAGGCACAAGGATTTCGCAGCTTACCAAAGCAATTTAAAACCAGATAAAGTACAGACAGACCTTTTCATAATTTGCTAGTTTTCAAATCTCGGAAGGAAGCAATTCTTGGTTATGTCAGCGCAAATAATGTATCTGATAAGCTCACTGTTCGAACATTGCCTCAACTGTTTGCAATATTTTTTGCAGCGTTTTTCGTTTGCTCGCGTCAGATAGCTAATTTCTTTCTTATCCTATCTATGTAATGGCAGAAGCTGTTATGGTCACTGCACAAAAATTTACTCCAAACATTTTAAGGGCTTCCGAGGTAAGAAAATGTGCAAATTAATTTTTCCAGAAAAATTAATATTTTGAAAATATTAGCAATTCCCTCTAATGTTTTTCAAAAATAGCTCTGCATTTATCACAAATTTTGGTTTTCAAGTCATCTGTAGGATTCATTTGCGTAAATTTGAAATAAATTTTAGCGTGGACATTCAAAAAGTGAAAAAGCGGAATTAAAAATTTTAATTTTTTAAAATAATTTCTCGCATTTTTCTGCTTCACTTAGCAATTTTCTAATCTTGTCTACCTATTTGTGGATATTTTTCTGCTCATTGAGCATAAATTTGTTTGCAACGTTTTCAGAGTGAAAATTGAAATTTTTGAAATATCTTCGTTTCTGAGAAAAATTTTCAGCCAATTTGTGTAGTTGGTAAAGATCCTGTTTGCGTGGAAGTTATTAAAGTATATAATTTCTAGTTCTTCCTTTGGCTAAATTGTTTCAAAAAGCAGAACTTTTACAACTGGCCCGTTTTTCTGTGGCCCGTTCTAGAAAGTTCTGTGTCCCGTTCTAGATTCATCCAGCTGACTGGCATTTTGCAGATTATGGTTATTAGTGGCGAAAGCAACTTAAAGACTACAAAAGTTTTTTGCGCTGCTTTGAACAAAGCATTCTGACCTAAATTTTTCTCCAAAGTATTGTGTTTTGTTTGCATTCTGTCGGCCTCATTTCGAGGATATATTTTTTTTTCAATCGATTAAGTTTCTCCTATAATAAGACTATAAATTTAGTTGCTTGCACCTGTAGTTCTCGATTGCCTAATACTGGAAAATCTAACTAGTCACATTTATTAGCATTGAGTCTTAAGGACAAACTTTTATCGGGCTACTTTATTTAAGGCAAACTTTTTTAAAGACAAACTTTAAGACGCACTGAGGCAGATTTTGTATTATATACGTTGAGTTCTTACGTTAATTTTGATGCATAATTTTAGGTTTGAGAATTTGAGAACACTTTACGGTAGACCGGAACTAAACGTGTAGTATTTACATGTCAGCTAATTTTATCTGAAACAAAATATGCAGTCAATTCAAACAGAACAACGTAGTTTCAAACTACTATTGCCGTTATCGTATGCGCAACTGTTGTAGGAAAATAACCGCTGAGTTTTATATTTGCTGAATCAACGCTTCTAAGGCCACCGATAGTTCTTTGTCCTGTCATCTAGAATTAGATAAAAATAAATGTAAATAATTCAGGTGCTCAAAGTTATGAAGCAAATTGACAGAAACATGTTTCTTCAAATAGTGAGAAGATTATTATAACCATTATAACCACAACCATTATAACCATAACCTACATGTCAAAGAAGATGAGAGCTATCCTGTTTTGGCTAGCTAGTGCCTTTATGAGCGCTGGTTAAAAATTGATTTTCCCAGAAAAGTGGGGACACGAAACTGAAGAAACTCCGAAAATATTGTTTATTTCTCAAACAAAAATTGTAGCAATCATACAAGTCTTTTCATGCTATTTTTTCGTACCACCGACTTTTCGTATGAGAGTTTGTTTCGTCCGCAAAATCGGGATAACATCTAAAGCCCGGAGGGCAATAAAACACTGAACAGTTCTTCCAGAGACCTGCTAATCGGTAGTAGTTGAGGATAAATTCATGATGTGAAGGGCCGCGGTTCTTAGAGTTTGTCTCCCCTTCCCTGCCCTGCCCTCGCCTCCCCTGCCCTGCACTGCCCTGCCCTCCACTCCCCTCCCCCCCCCCCAACCACACACATACTTCCTACCCCAGTCATCCCCCCCGTCCACTTCCTACTCCCCCGCCCAAAAGTGTTGATGAAAGAAGTTGAAGTTTCAGCAAAATGATTTATAGAAAACTGATGAAATTCTATTGGCAATTAGCTCCACGAAGCTTTCTAATAATAATAATAATAAATTGTTTCCATCAGTCAATAAGTAGCTTTTCACAATTACTTGTAGAAATACAATCACATATTTGACTGTGGGAGAGCACTATTGGGCCGATGGCCCGTTCTCAAGTGTCTCGTTCAGTTTATCTGGATGAAAGTGATTCAAAATGAAGAAAGAAAAAAAACAGGAAGCACTATTTTTCAAGGTAGCATTAAACCCAGTGAAAACATTATTCTGGTTATGGAACGCCTTTGAGTTGTGATATTAAAACTCATACAACAGTCTGACTATGTCCTCATTACCCAAAATATAATTATCTAGAAATTGATGACAGAAATTTTTTGTTTCGGCAGTAGACATGTTTTCAATCTTTTCTATTATTTCATCATCGTAACCTAGAAGCATTCTTAAGACTCGCCTTATCCTAACTATTTTTGAAAAACTGTGAAATAGATTTTTACCTTGAGCTATTTTGTTTTTAATCAACCGCTTGCTTTTTTTAAGGCAATTTTGCATTGAGAAACCCTTTGAAATTGGTGAAATATTACATTGTCCCCTTATGTTTTTTAGTGTCTGCTTAAGTACCTCATAGGCATGTAACTCCGAGGCTAAATAGATCCTATGTTTTACTCTTTCTTCGTAAATGCTTTCAAACTTTTTTCGATGAAAAATTAGCCGCACGATACGTTTGATAACTTTGTCTATTTCCCTAATAGTTGTGATTGTTGTTGACCCGTATATCAGGACTCCGTATTGTACTATTGGCTGTATGTATGTTTTAAACGCTTTTATCATCTGTGATTCTCTCAAAACATTTCTTAGTTTATAAAAGATAGAACAATTCGACAAAAGTTTTGTGACCACATGCTTTGAGTGCTTTGTGAAACGTAGATCGTTATCTATCGTGATGCCCAGGTATTTGAAACTTTGTTTTTCAATTTTAGTGTTTTTTATGAATGTTCTTGACACAACATTTTTTGATTTTTCGTTACAAAAAGCATGCCTTTTGTTTTTTCCTTGTTCAGTGTTAGTTTGTTTTTTATGAGCCAATCATTGACGTTATCTAGTGCTCTGTCGTGATCATCGTCAATTTTCGATGCAGAACTTCTGCTCTTCACAACAGTGTCATCGGCGTATAAAATAACATTTGATTTTTTCTGGGACAAACTTAAGTCATTCATGTAGATAATAAACAACAGTGGGCCAAGAATTGATCCCTGTGGCACGCCTAGTTCTATAAGATTCAGTTTGGACTTTTTATCTCCAATTAAAGTATATTGCGTTCGTTTGGACAAATATGATTTTAAAATGTTGTATATTGGACCACGCAGACCATATCTATAACACTTTTGCAGTAAAATCTTGTGATCGACAGTATCAAAAGCTTTCTTTAAGTCTAGAAAGGTGCATTTGGTTTTTTCACTGTTGTTGTGGAGATTTGATCTTATTTCCTCTATTAAGGTTGCAATGGCATCAACTGTGCTCTTCCCGTGCCTGAAGCCAAATTGTGAATCTGAGAGAATTTCGAAAACGTTTAGGTAGTTTTGAATTCGATCAAATATAATCCGCTCAAAGACTTTCCCTATAATTGGTAGCAACGAGATGGGCCTGAAATTTGATGGGTCATCTTAATTTCCATTTTTGAAGAACGGTATAACTTTTGCTATTTTCAAACTCTCTGGGTATTGTCCAAGTTCTATGCATCTGTTAAACAAGAATTGTAAAGGAGCTGTTAAACAGTCAGAAACTTTTTTAATGAGAAAATAGTTCAAGTTATAGCAATCAAGACTAAATTTGTTTTTACAGTTGTTGATAGCGTACATTACGTCATTTGCAGATATTCATTTTAGAAACATACTTTGACTCTGGTTTTCTATCGTTACGGCACTTCTTGTTAAAAATTCTGCATTCAATTTTTTCCCAATGTTTGCGAAGAACTCGTTAAACTCATCTACTTTATTTTGCGAGCAGACAACTTTAGAGGACTCTGAATTGCCGGCTAAAGATCTGTAAAGCTCAAAAAAAGATTTTTTGTTTTTTAACGAATCGGTTTTAAGTAGATTTTGATAAAAAGTTTGTTTTTTAGATCTGATGAGAGATTCAAGGTTTTTACAAGGTTTTTGGAAATTTTCGTGAATTGGTGGACTTCCAGTTGTATCTGCCAGTTTCTTAAGACTACGTTTTTTCGTCGCTAAGTTTTTAACCTCATTATCGATCCAATTTTTGTTCTTTTTTTGTGTACGATATTTTTCAGGAAGGTGACTGTTTAATGCTTCTGTGAGCAATTCGTGAAGTTTTTTGAAGGCTTTGTCAATTGGTAAGAGTTCTAAACTACTTCTGTGGACCTCAAATTGATACCTGAGATCCTTTTCGAGTCTTTCTTTTGTAATTGGATTATCTAGGTTATGCCAATTGCGGTTTTTTAGAGCTTTAAAATACTTTTCTGGACTGCCATCGAGGTCAAAGGAACCTTCTACCGTGTGATGATCTGTTATGCTGGTTGATTTAACTTTTGTTTCTATAAAAAAGTTAGAAACTATTGCGTCAATGAGCGTACCTCTGCCATTTGATACCCTCGTTGGGTCGTTATTGCTTGATATACTGAGACCGTTTCCGGCTAAAAGGCTTTTTAAGCTTTCGGCTTTTTTGCTGTTTACTAAAAAATTAACATTAAAATCCCCACAAAGTACGTGTTTTGTTTCTGGGTCAACCATTAGGCTGTCGAGATATCTTTCAACCGTCAAGAAATTGGCTTCATTAGTGCAATTTGGTGGCATGTAAATACATGAGAACCAGATTTCTTCTTTTATAGTTTTGATGGCGACTGTTAGTAGTTGAACGGAATTCGTCTCTAATTTTTTAACTATCTGACAATTTATGTTATTTTTCAAGAAGAATGCAACACCTCCACCTCTTTTTTTTACGATTGCTGGATATAATTGTTTGATAACCATTCAAAGAAAAACAGTTATTGTTATAGCTAGGATTTAACCAAGTCTCAGTAAGGCAAACTGCTTCAGGTTTCTGAGACATGCTATTAATGTAAACTTCAAACTCGTCTAGGTTCTTAGATACGGATCGAATGTTTTGAAGAACAAATTGGAACTGTACGGGATTACAGATTCTTTTATTTGTCATTGTTGACGTAGAGACACTTTTCGTTATCAATTCCCTGCCATTTCAGTCTGGTTTTTTTTTCTTGTATAAAACTATCAACTATTTTGATATAACAGTGCTTAATTGTTTTTTTTTGATTTGTTGCTTGCGGAAATCACCAGCTTTCTCTATAAAGTTTATACATTTTGGATAGCCAGAAAACTAAAAAGCTGTAGAAGTGTTTGAATAAAAGTTAGAAGTCTTGGCGTCGACCAGCTTATTCATTTTTCTGGCAAATTGGCGTACAAACAAGCGTCCAAAAATATCAATGCGTCATTGGTAATATTGGTAGAAATTCTGATGTTGACGTAAATTTGTGTAAACATCATCGAGTCAGAAATAGGAATTTTGAAAACAGCCGTCAAATATGAGACTGCAAAATTTTAAAATGTGTTCCTGATGTTCATTTCCGTTGTCAGAATAAATAAGCTTCATTCAAGTTCGGTGATTTCAGAATATAGATTCGCTGTTTTGTGGACAAATTATATTTGCAGCTGCCTCTTTGTTGCTGCAAAATTTGAATAAATTTTATTTTAGTCGGCAAAGCATATTGTGTCGGCCAATTTGGTAATTGGCTGAACCTCTGGGTTCTGATGCAACTGATATTAAAATAATGTTCCTGAGTACCTTCTTCATAATTTTTCTACTCGCCAATTGTTGAATGGTGATTAAGTTCTCCAGTAATGCGGATAATTTGGTCATCATAATAAGCAAACGTAGCGCAGCAGCTGAACTATTGTTTTTTTTTTTGAAAAATTCCAAGCTGAAGTAATTGTTCACACATTTCAGGCTAAAATAATGGCTATCAACTTCTAAAATTTCTTTAATATTTGAAAAACCCTTAGTTCGAAGTTACCAGATATCATACTGGAAATAAAATCAAGGAGTTGTGTCTTCAATATGAACGCAAACATGATGATGAAATATTAGTCTCTGCTTTTTGTCGAATATGGTAGCAATCTTTGTAAACCTAAATTGTTCCGTTCCACTTTAGTGGGAGGAACTATATACTCAACTGGTTTTTTTTGTTAAGATTTTTCGCTGAGATTTTTCGCTGACCGATATATTCATCGTACAGGGTTGTGAGTGGTATCATTAGAAATGTGGTCCAGCGTAGAATTTCAAACAAAACCAGTTTTTTTAATTGCTCTCAAACGAAGTTTGTAGCAATTATATTAGTCCTGTTGGTCTTTTTTATGCAATTTTTCGCTTGACCGATTTTTCGTCTGACGCTTTTGACTTTTCGTCCTCAAAAAAGAGATAAACAGGCAGCGCCCAGCGGGCACTAAGTGCTCTTAGAGCCTTTCAGCTCTGTTTCAGCTCGAACTGTTTTGGAGACTTATACTTATGGTGTGAAGGGTGGTTCTTAGAGGTTGAAGATCGGTTGTTCGTCACCCCCACTTTTGACCCCCCACTACTGCCCCCTACCACGCTGTTGCCCCCACCCCACTGTCGCCCCCCTCCCCCCCTCCCCCCCCCCCCCCCCAACCGTGGCTACGTTCGGACAACCGATCGCTAAAAACACTCAATTTTATACTAATTTTCACAATTTTTGCAAGCTTTTTGAAAATTTTCGTCATTCTTTGGGTTCATTCTGCCATAGGTGTCAAGGTACCTCCTCTAGAGTTTAATAATAGGTTTCTGCATAGTTTCTAGTGGTAGTGGAATGGTTTCAACATTTTAACATCACGAATTTTATTATTTGACAAAAGGTGCACTTTTTTTCAATTTTTTGACATTTATTTTATTATTCAAGTTTTTACAGACCCAGGGGCCAGCAAAACCTCAGTAAGTGTTTAATAATCAGTCACTGAAAAATTTTTTTTGGCCATGGGATTGTTTTAAACTTTTTAATATCACATTTTTTTTTGCAAATTTTCGATAAGTTTTTTCAATTTTTTTGAAATTTTTTGTCGGTTTCTAGGATTCTCCAGCCTCAAGAGCCGATGAACCTCCCCCAGGGTTTGACAATAGGTGACTGTATAAATTCTAAATAGAATAAAATATTTTATTTTTTATTTTATTAAATTATTTTCAAAATTTCAACAGCACGAATTAAAGCTTTTTTTACAAAATTTGCAAATTTTTTTTTTCAAATTTTTTAAAGATTGTCATTATTCAGGTTTTTCAGCCTAACAGAAAATCTCCGTTAGCTTTTCATAGTAAGTTACTGGAAATGGTTTTCGGCCATGGATTAGTTTTAAATTTTAGCAGTTTTTTTGTGCAACTTGCAGTTTAAAGTTTTTTGTTTTTTTTTGTCATTATTCAGGTTTCTGCAGCCTCAAGAGCCACATAGCTTCCTCGAGGGTTTGGATATCGGTTACTGCATAGCTTCTTAATGCAATGGAATGTTTTTCCAGATTTTAATAGCAGTTTTCAAAAATTTTTTGCAATTTCAAGTTTTTTGAATCTTATTGAGTTTAATTTTTTTATCATTTTTTCCGGCACCAGGGTCCCTGGGACCTCCTCCAAGGTTTGATGATAAGATGCCGCATATTTTCTATAGTTAATAGAATGATTATCAGTATTTTAATGCCTCCAGCTTAAGCAATTTTTTTCAAAAACTTTCTTGTTTAAATTTTTGGAAAATTTTTTATCACTATCCAAGTTTACGGATCTTTAGAAAAGCCGTTGAATGATTTCGATTGCTTGCTAAAGGCTTTCATGACTTTGCTTTTAATTGTTTTCAAGAAGTGTAAATGTAATTTCTATGTTGGATATTTTTGTTTTCTGTATACTTATTAATTAGTCTCCATTGAAACCGGTCGCCTTTCTTTTCTGGTGAAAGACCAGTCATTTGGTTTAGTTTAGTTTTTATCTGATAATATTTTAACTTCATCAATAAATTTAAAAAAATAGACCATGAGTTTTGGTCGTAGGTAATGCTTGTTTTTATGAGTTTACCGGATCATTATGAGCCGGTAAAACTATTTAAAGCTTGAAATAGGGATACTGGATAGTCTTTTGAGACGATAAAATGGTTTTGAAGATTTTAATATCTTGAATTTAGCAATTTTTTGTTAAAATTGGCTATTGTTTTCAAAATTTTTGAGGATTTTTGTCCTTTTCGGTTTTCGGAGTTTAGCGATCATCACTGGCCAATAAAGCTTTTCAAATCTTGCAGATGGATTCCTTGACATAACTCCACAGACAGCAAATAGTTTTGGACATTTTAACTGCGAAGTGTGGAAGCTTTGCTTTTAAATTATGCAATGTTTTGCAAACTTTTAAAATATCAGTTTGTTTATTTACTAACAAGGCTAGAAAACTATAGAAGTTGAAGAATTGAACAAAGCTAAAGCTAGTCTCACTAAACCGTGGCTAGCTACTGACAAAGCCAATCGCTCGCCGGTTGTTTGAGAGCAATTCGCCCGACGTTAGTTGGTGATGTTTTTTAACTTTGTTTTTCCGTTGGTGAACGCTAGCCTAACTTCCGTTGTTTTGTTAAGATTTTTGTAATTCTCCTTAAGTTTTGATCAATGTATGCTAAAATATGATTGAAATGTTCACTATAGTCTCAATGATTTTACGTTTAAAGATAAACGGGAGCTGGTGAATTGTTTGAGCCAACTGTTTTTGCTATTTTTGCAGCCTAATTTTTGAAAATTCGGAATTTCCTTTTTTTCCATAAAAATGGTAGCAAATATGCTTTTCTGGCCCCTTTTTTCCAGTTTCACCGTTAGTGCAGAAATGAAAAATGCTGACACGATCTTTGTTAACTCAGATATTAGCTTATTGTACCTCGGGTTTTTCAGAAAGTTTTCTGAAGGTAACATTTCTGCGATCTTTCGCTAATTAATTCAAAATTTCTGAAAAATGCCATTTATTTTTGATTTATAATAATAGACGCCGTCGGCTATTATAGTGCTCTAATTTTTTTGCGACTAAAGAAGTGACTATTTTTACTTTGTCGTACTAAACTTTTTTTGCTTTACCTCAGTTCACGGCTTGTTCTACATTTTGCTTGAAATCTTTTGGACTTCTCTAGGCTATTTTCACTCTTCTCTCATTATGCTAATTGTTTTTAGACAGCAGTTGCTCAGCAAGGCATTTCAAATTCATCAGAGTCAGTATCAGAAAACGACATCAGATCTAGAAACGGGATAAACCCATTAAGCCCAATTTTAGATGCCCGTTATTCGAACTTTGTTCTTAGTTACCATCTCTAATGATTATTGGTATTGATACTAGCCCCTGTGATGTCTCACTTCAAAACAGGAGCCCTGTGATGTCTCACTTCGAAACATCAAATTATTTGGCTTTTTAGAATTGTCTGCCTGCAAAAATCATTTCCATTAGTTTCTTTTTTCAATCCCAATCTTGGTTATGGGAATTAACGGCGGCTATTTTCAGGCTATCTACCGGGTATGTTATTTTTGTTTTGCAATTCAAAACAACTTCCAATGTTTCAGAACAATGCGTTTTTCAACAGCCGGAAGCGATAGCAACGCCAGGTTTGGTCCCATCGTTGATTTTAATAACGAAAAAGGATTCGGATTGTATTTCGGTTGTCGTTTTAATTTTTTTTGCAATTATAGCTGCGAAGCTGTAAGCTGAGCGTAGCTATATTGCGGTGCTCTTGGTTTTTTTTGTTTCGTCGTCTGACGCTCTTTTTTCGTTTTACATTTGTTCACACAGCAAAGCTGAAAAAGTCAAATTTTCTGAATGACTTCTTCCTCTCACTAACGGCATTTGCGCGCGTGACGTCATTTCTCACTCGCTTTAGCGAAAGTTTTTAGGTTATTTGCCTGATTAGATTTTGATCATACGTGACTTACCTCACTCAATAAAATGACTTTTGCACTTTAAAACTTAATTTTAATTTGAATTTGTTTAAGGTCAAAGGAACTCATATGTGCAATAAAGGTCCCTAATAAGAGGCTTCTGTGGAATGAATTGTAACAAGCTTTATTAATTTATCGCTGAATTTTTTTTAGTCTAGTTTGAGTGGCGTCGATTTTTTTTTCAATTTAGATCTGTATCTGTTTCTATCTCTTATATGGCACGCAGGTCTATTCTTTCGCAGCTATTTCGGCAATCTGCCGGCTATGTTTTTGTATTCCAATTACCAGCAAGTCTATTTTCCTTCAAAAATGCAATTAATAAGAGGCTCGATTTGTGCCCAATTGATGTCCAATAAATCAATATTGTTTTTCAAGTAAAGCTCATGGTTTTTATGCCTTGACAAATTGTTTTCCTTTTATGAACACTTTTTTGCCTACATTCAGTGTTCTTTGCTGAATCTAATTAATCAAATGGTAAGTTAGGCATCGAGAGAGCTAATACAGAAACTATATAATGTTTGCAGTTGATACATAATGTTTTATTAGTAATATAACTTAAGTACCAAATATTATTTAGTACCCAAAATTTATCTTTTTTTATATATCGACATTTCAGTCAGTTTAGGTATTCCGGTAAACTTTGGAATATTTTGAGTTTAATGGAGAAGAAGTAAGAGCAGGACTAGTTTTGGCTCAGTTGTGGAATTTTATACTTTTTGGGTTTTAATTTCGCTCTATATATATATTTTAGAAGTACTTTTGCCGTTCTTGTTTTTTTTGTTAGTTACAGACCGGAATTATTTCAGATCAAATCTCATTTCCTGACAGTTTTAACGTACCTGCAATTGAAGGCCTATGAGTTTACATGATAGTTTCTGTGAAAAGCATATATTTTACCGCTTCAACAATGTGCGTAAAATTGTTAAATTTTTTTTAGTTCTACTTGTGTTCTTTGTTATTTTACAGTCTTCAGACTTAGTCTCGCAAATATGTCCAATTGGTTTTCTAAGCTGCGAAAAATACTCGACTTTTGATTTTTTAACTGGAAAACTCACTGTTTTATTTTGTCATATTGTTTTATAAAAATAATTTTTCTGAGATTTGCTAATTTCTTTACTTCTACTACCTTTTAGCGTATTCTCAGCAAAGAAAGGAGTCGCATTCTTTTCAATCAAACTAATTTTTGGCTTTTATTGCTTTTTTATTTATTAAATACTACTTTTCGGCGCTGATTCGACGAGTTTTCATTATTTTTTCAATTTTTTGACCATTTTATATATTTGATCTCCTTTGTTGTCTCGTCCGATCATTACATTAATGGAATGGCACATTAATAACAAGCTGCAGATCACATAATTGGCGTTGAAAGAAGGAGCAGTTGATCTTATTCAACTTTTTCAGTGAACAGATTTATTTTACAGGCTTCGACACCGTTTGCACGCAAAATTGAATTGACTGATTTTTGCCTGTATTTGTTTTTTGTGGTCGTATGACATTCTGGATGCTTACAAGTCTCGATTTTTTGTGTGAAAGTAGAAAGGCCATTGAATGATTTCGATTGATTGCTAATGGCTTTCATGAATTTGCTTTTAATTGTTTTCAAAAAGTGTAAATGTAATTTCTAAGTTGGCTATTTTTGTTTTCTGTATACTTATTAATTAGTCTCCTTTGAAACCGGTCTCCTTTCTTTTCTGGTGAATGGCCAGTCATTTGGTTTAGTTTAGTTTTTATCTGATAATATTTTGACTTCATCAATAAATTTTTAAAAAAATAGACAATGAGTTTTGGTCGTAGGTAATGCTTGTTTTTATATGAGTTTGTTGTGTCTTGTCTTTTACTCTCCTTGATGAATGGTATCTTTGGCGCTCTATTCTCTTCCTCATTTGGGGGACAATTAAGTCACAAACGTGGTTGGGTGGGTTTGGAACATTGTGTGCCGGCGCAAATTTGTGAGCCTTCTTGTTCGTTATTTGACCAAAATTGTGCGTATAAAATGACAATTTTTAATTGATCGAAACTGTGGTGGAATGGTGGAAAGACTCAGGTGTGAAAAATGGTTATTGTGTAATGGTTTTTTTTTATTTAGAATAGATTAAGTTTAGGGTGAATTGATTGAGGAGTGAAAAATTTGTTGCTTTTGATTGCTTAATTAGCTGCTCTCAAGCGTAGTTGGTAGCAATTATCGGATCTTTTCCGTTTGTGCCCCCCAGCTTAGTGGGCGCATATTATTTGCACCCCCAGACGCACGTGCCATATTTTTACACAATGATTCGCTATGCAATGGCACGTGCGCTGTAACTGGGGGGGGGGGGCGTAACGTACTGGGGGGCACACGGAAAAGATCCCAATTATATATTAGTCCTGCAGTCTTTTTTAGGATTTTTCGCCTTACCAATTTTTTGAGACTATTCTAGTCTTCTTCTTCATCAAAAAGAGGCTGAGGAGATCTCGTGGAGCCTTACGCCTTATATTTTCTAAAGATGCAATCCATCAAAACTGTTTTGAGGCGACAATTTCATGAAGCAAAGGGAAGTTCTGAATCTTAAAATTTTGAACCTCTCCCCCCCCCCCCCCGCGTCCCAGTCATCCCATCCCCTACTTCTCTCCCCCACCCCACTACTCTCGCCGTTCATCTTCCTCCACGTGGCGATTTGGACCCCCGCCTAGCCCTGTGAACTCAACCTCCCACCCATGCTTGACCCCCTCCCACTGCGCTCAGCTCTTCTCTATTGCACGCCGTAATGCTAGCTAGCATCGCTAATATTACTTATTTGTAGTTTGAACATTACTGCTCCAGGCTGTTACAGCATGTGAAAACTATTTGAACTGTAAAATGTTTCTTAAAATGTTTTGCCAAAACAAAACAGGTTTTAATTTTTGCTCTGGAAAACCACGTTTGACGTAGTAATATTAAAAATGTGTGTCTTTTTACGACTCGAAGAGGTTTAATGGCATTAGAAAAGTTTTAGTTTTTTTCAGAATGATTAGTTCTCAGTGTTGAAGTTTTATTGTTTTCGTGTGATTATTTCGTATTAGTTTTAATCTTTTTATGCCCATTACGTTGTCGAAAATTTCATCTTGATATTAATTGATCTTGTTTTTTTTTAATATTTTTGTTTTAAAACTAATCCTTCTTTCATGTTTTAATTAATCTGGCGAATAATAGTACCTTCAATTGAAGCCTCTGAAGATATTTGTTGGTGCTAGAGCGTTGCCACCCACGAGTTGAGAAAGTTGCAATTGAAGTCGTATTGACATTTATCTGAGAGCAGCGTGTACGACTTGTATTAAGTATTCTCGGTAGTTTTTGCTTTTGTGCTGCTTGTCTTTATTGACTCTTAATTATTTTTAATTAAGTCCCTTTTGATTTTATTCCAATTTTCTCTATGCATTTTTCTGGTCATATGTTCAATAAAAAAGGAAAAAAATTTGGCCAGGAAAAGTTTTAGTTGATGGGCATCAGTTTGTGAACACTTTCGTGTTTGATTTCTGACTTACCTCACAAGCGATTCGGGATATAGCTCTGGCACGAAGACTTAATGTTTTATTTAAAGACTTTGTGCTTTATGTTGTCAGACGTAGATTATAATTCTGATTGATATTGGTTTTGAGCGTATAAATTGCTTTCGAGCGAAGTTTGAAGTAATTATTGTAAACGTGTGTCTTAAAGCAAAAAATTTGTGCTTGACTGTTTTGTTCCCTAACATTCTTACAGTTTCATTATACGATTGAATTTTTCACGCGTGATTTTTGCGTGACCTAAATTGCTCTTACTCAGAAATTCTGTTGCTAAAGCAAACGCGATTGTGAAATATTGTGTCAGAAGACCGTCATAGCCGAGTTGATGATGCTTCAGACTATCACGACTGAGGTGGAGGTTTCGAACCCCTCCTTGATCGGAGTTTTTTACCCATAAAAAATTATCCAGCCTAATGCCGCATCTGAATTAAATTGCCCCGCCTGTCGTTTGAGAGCAATTTGTCCGACGTTAGTCGGTTTATGTTTATGTTTGTTGATAGTTCTCATTACCTTTAGAGCTATTGTATTTTATTTGAGTCATAAACTATTTGGTAAGTTTTGGGTATTTGGCGCGTGGGCTAGGTACATTGTCAATTTGGGCTTGTCATTGTTAATGATTAACGTTAGCTGCAAATTTTCAATGCATTATTAACCCTGGTGGTCTGTTCAGGATCTGAATGAGGTTATTAGAGGTCACTCGAAACAGACTATTGTCTCCTTCTTCTATCTTCCGAAGCCAAACGTTAGCAATGTCAATGCCAAATTTAAGCAGAAGCCAAAGCTCTCAAATACCAATACAGTTGATGAACATGCATCTACTGGAAACGAGAATAATACAACTCCTGAGAAATGCGAATCAGCTAGTGATGAAGAGCTTGTTTACAACTGCGAACGTTACCTGGAACCCTTGGATGCTCTGACCAGGAACTTGCCGCCGTCGCTGCTTGTTCATGGTGTATCAGCTGTAACTTGTACTAGCTTTTGAGACTTTTGCTGATCTCTATTTTACTTACTATTTAGCAAAAAGTAGTGCCATCGATAAAATCATTATTCCATTCTGTTCAATGTGATTCTGAATTGTGTAATTCTAAATGTACCTAAGTGTATTATTAAATTTTTATTTTAATACAAAATTTAGTTTTGATATTTTCTTGGTTGTTGTCTGTTTTGCGCAAGGAAAAGCAAAACTTATTTGATAGTTACGGCTATCACTGTTTTTATGTTCCCACCGCGCTGTTGTTATGAAGGGACTATATACTCACAGGTTTCTCAACTCAAATTTGGTCGATCGATGTTTTTCATTTTGAAAATTATCAGTTATATCCGGAAACCCTACGACCGTGGAAAGTTTTCATTTGAGGATGACAGCCTTTTTTGAGGTGCTATAAAAGTTAGTTTTAGTTCTATTAACATTTGCTTTTTTAAAGTACTTTTTTTCGAAGCTTATTTTGCGTTTACATCGAAACTACCGGTCATTACTAAATGCTCCTAGATGAGATTTCCCTATTTTGGAATATTTTGGAGTTGTTGTCTAGTAGGACTTCATCAAATATTCACCGATGGAGGACTGATCTCATCAATGTTCAGCCAGTCTTTTCTGATGAGGTTTTCATTGATTTTCTTATTTTCTGTTTTTATGAGACTAGTCTGTCTGTGCAGTCTAGTAAAATTTGTTCCCTAATTGCACACCAACGATGTTTGTAGCAATTATTAATAGCCACTGTCAGCCTCTCAACGGCTATTATTTTGGTGCTGATGTTAATTTGCTTTAACTTTCAATCAGGTTTTTCGTTTTACATGAGTCACAACTTTCACGTTTGTCTCCTGACTTAGCTCACTCACTGTTTCAACGGAATGAATTTTAAATTCTTTCACTTATTGAATAACACAATGAGTGAATACGGCTAAACGAGCAAAATAAAAAGAAGAGATAAACCAATAAAGCCCGGAGATTATGTCAGAGAGCATTAGGTTATCAGAATTCATCAGAGCGATTCTGAATTGTGTAATTCTAAATGTACCTAAGTGTATTATTAAATTTTTATTTTAATACAAAATTTAGTTTTGATATTTTCTTGGTTGTTGTCTGTTTTGCGCAAGGAAAAGCAAAACTTATTTGATAGTTACGGCTATCACTGTTTTTATGTTCCCACCGCGCTGTTGTTATGAAGGGACTATATACTCACAGGTTTCTCAACTCAAATTTGGTCGATCGATGTTTTTCATTTTGAAAATTATCAGTTATATCCGGAAACCCTACGACCGTGGAAAGTTTTCATTTGAGGATGACAGCCTTTTTTGAGGTGCTATAAAAGTTAGTTTTAGTTCTATTAACATTTGCTTTTTTAAAGTACTTTTTTTCGAAGCTTATTTTGCGTTTACATCGAAACTACCGGTCATTACTAAATGCTCCTAGATGAGATTTCCCTATTTTGGAATATTTTGGAGTTGTTGTCTAGTAGGACTTCATCAAATATTCACCGATGGAGGACTGATCTCATCAATGTTCAGCCAGTCTTTTCTGATGAGGTTTTCATTGATTTTCTTATTTTCTGTTTTTATGAGACTAGTCTGTCTGTGCAGTCTAGTAAAATTTGTTCCCTAATTGCACACCAACGATGTTTGTAGCAATTATTAATAGCCACTGTCAGCCTCTCAACGGCTATTATTTTGGTGCTGATGTTAATTTGCTTTAACTTTCAATCAGGTTTTTCGTTTTACATGAGTCACAACTTTCACGTTTGTCTCCTGACTTAGCTCACTCACTGTTTCAACGGAATGAATTTTAAATTCTTTCACTTATTGAATAACACAATGAGTGAATACGGCTAAACGAGCAAAATAAAAAGAAGAGATAAACCAATAAAGCCCGGAGATTATGTCAGAGAGCATTAGGTTATCAGAATTCATCAGAGCGATTGCTAGCTGGCATTAGCATTAAGCTTAATAACCTTCAATTTTTGAATCTAACAAACTGCAGATTGTGAGAACACCTTATTAGAACACCTTTTGGCACATAAAAAAATTTTGTCAGTTTGTATCTCTTATGTCTTTCTGTATCAACTCCGATGCGCGTCAAGTGGGAAAACGGCGGCAATTTTACTACTTTTGACATCTATGCCATTAGTGCTGTGGTTTTCACGATGTTTGTACAATTTTTTTTGTCTGACTGAATGACTCCGATTTTCCGGTGTGACAAGCAAAATTTTGGTAAAACTCGAGATTTTTAAGTCGCTGGCTAGCTCTCGTAGAGCCTTACAACTTACTAGTGTCGAAGTATACGATTCACTTTGAGTGAAACAAATACAGAGTACTAGCCTCCTCCTAATATTAGCAAAATCAAGCCCCAGTTGGCTACTAACGAAGCTAGCCAGTCTTTTGAGAGGAGTTCAGGGAACGCTAGTCGGTAAATTAGCTTCCAAAGTTGCAGAAGTTTTTGAATGCAAAAAATGATAGCTATTTTTTCCTTACTATAGATTTTTTAAAACTTCAGTTTTCAAGTCTTGCATCTGTATCTCTCTATTGCCTGTGTAGCGAAGAAATGTGCTCTCACGTTTAACCAATCGATACGTTTATGTTTATTCGACTTAATTTTGTGGCCTAAAATAGCCATCTGAAATTTTCAGAAATTATTTCCAAGCAATGTTTGCACAAGTGAATTTTTTTCGCTAACACGGGTTTTTAAGTTTACCTGTGTCACCGAAATGAAAGCTTATCTTTGTGGTTGTAATGAAATGTTAAGAAACCAGAACGGTTATTTTGAAAGGTAATTTCTTTCTTTTATTATCTCTTTAGTTGTTTTGGTGCGTGCTCTTCTTAGTCCATTTGCTCTCAGAATATTGTAAAGACTTCTTTGTTTCTGCTTTTGTTTTCACAATTCGCTTGGAACGCTTCCGAAAAAAAGCCGCGACCGACAAATAGGTAAACAAAGAAACGAAATAAACTACTTCAATGTATTTACCTGCTTTTTGTGTTTCTTGACGCCTTCAAACTACCGACGATTGCTTATATTCCGAAAAAATTTCCATACTTGAGTTCCCAGCAGGAGATTCTTAATGCGAAGCACTACAGATGCATTATTTAGAAAAGATTTCCCATTTGACGGAAAGAAGCACATAGTTTACAAGCTGTTTAAGTTTTTGGTCCAACTCTTGCATCACAAGCATGGAGTTGTCGAGTTTTTTTGTAATTGCTCTGACACAAACTTGCAATTATACCTATTCTGTGGCCTTTTTGATGCGATTATTTGCTTTTCCGATTTCTCGTCGGCAAAAGATGGGATGAACAAGTAAAACACGGAGGGCTTTAAATGGCTGAGCAGTTCTCGTGGAGACTTACTGATCTCTATTCCTTGAAATTGGTTTAAGGGAAAAAATCATGGTGTTAAGAGTGGTTTTTTGTCTTGAAAGTGAGACCCCATTTCTCGACCCGCTCCCCATCGCCTGACCATCCCACCCCAACATGCTCCCTCAACCCTGCTCACCGCTAATGTCCCAAAGGCTCAACATGGTAATCCAATCGCTCGCTGATCACTTCAGAGCAATTCGCCCGACATAAGTCTTTTTTCGAGCTGAACTAATATTCGTAATCACGCTATTGTTTAGTTGACGGGACTTTAGTATTTAAATTATAAGTTTTGCTTTTCATGAAGTAGTGATCCCAGCATTTTCTCAGAAATGAATTGTGAAAACGAAAAACAGAAAAAAGAAGGCTTTACAATAGTAATTAAATTGTAAGTTCTCCTTTTTATATTGTAAAGCCTTTTTCTGATTTTCGTTTTCACAATTTGCTTCTGCGAAAATGCTGGGACCGGAAAATAGGTAAACAAAAAAAAATAAAATAAACTACTTCAATGTCTTTACATGCATTTTGAGTTTCTTGAGGCCATCAGACTATTGACGATTGCTTACAACCCAAAAACATTTTTCGACTTGAGTTCCAAGCAGGAGATCCTTAAAAAGGCGAAGCTTTGCAGGTGAGTTATTTGGCAAAGATTATCCATTTGCTGGAAAAAAACATAGTTTAAAAGTTTTTTGTCTAACTCTGGCATCACAATTATGGTGTTGATGATTTTGTAATTTCTCTTACACAAACTTTATAGCAATCATATTTTTTCTGTGGCCTTTTTGATGAAATTATTTGCTTGTCCAATTTCTCGTCCGCAAAATATGTTATAGACGGGTAAAACTCGGAGGGCATTAAATGGCTGAAAGTTCTCATAGAGCCTTACTAATCTCTATTCCTTAAAATTGTTTTAAGGAAACAAATTATATGGTTTTAAGAGCGTTGCTAATCAGCAAGCTAATCCAATCGCTCGCCGGTCACTTCAGAGCAAATTGCCTGACGATAGTAGATTTTTTTCAGCTGAGTAAATATTCGTGTTCAGGCTATTGTGTACTTTACGGGATTTTATAAAAGGGAAAACTTTTATAACTTAATTGTTTTTATTCCTCAGCTTCTTACGAGTTCAAGAAACAGAATTGGTTTCAGCAGATATATGAAGCATTGTATATTGTAGTTCTAACATTGGTAACTGCTTCTTTTCGGTGTACTTGTTTTTCGGTTTCGTAATTTTGCTTTGGTGATTCCAGTTCTTGGTTTTCTGAGTTTCATTTTTCCCGAAAAACTAAAATTTAAGAGTGTATGCAAACATATTTAATTATTTTACTCTCAATTTTTGTAGGACTGAAAAATGGCTTAATTGTATCCCAATAATGTTTGTATATCATGTTTAAAGACATGCTGTCAAAATCTGTTTATTTTGGATTTGTCAAGTTATTTCTCTTTGGGTTGGAGCTGTTAAAACGGCTGACAATTCAAATAAGAAAAAAAGATATGTGAGTTTTTCAAGAGTGACTGTCTATTACGAAGAATATGATCATGAAAAAAATTGACCCTTTCCTGCATTATGAAGTTTTGTCTGCTGAATGTGTTATAATAAGATGAAAACGCAAGTCCGAAGCTGACTGAATGTGGGACATGATGGCTAATCTTAAATATCTTACGTTTACTGAAAATAAGTTTTGGAGGCATGACGAAGCATGAGCCAACAGACAATAGGAATCAACTTTAAAAGCCTAGAAAACCCAAAAAATGTTTAAAAAGAAAAAAATTGCGAGTTGGGACTGAAAATCTATACACCCTCTCCGTAATTTTGCGAAGGGAAACTCGGAGGACCCAATTGTTTCAGCGCGTGGCGTAATTAGGGTAAACCTTAAGTTGCTCAGGGATACAACTGATCAGGTTCATGTGTAAGGCTATAAGCACTTAAATGTGCAAACGTACATTTTTCGTATTTTATCAGTTTATATTCTAATTTCACAACTTGTTATCTTTGTAACCCTTTAGATAGACGTTTAAAAGTAATCAAATGCAATTTGTATGGGGAAACTAACTGGCTCGCAGGTAGCATCATTAGCTTTGGCATTTAAATTGTTTATCACTAAAAAAATCAACAAATCACTGAGTAACTATCTAGTAGAAGCTAATTGAATTCTTTGCTTCACTTAAAATTGTTTAAATAGTGACACCGGTTTGTATTTAGCGTCAATAGCAGCGACAAAGAGCTCATGGCATTCGTTTTGGCGATAATTTGATTCTTAAATTGGTCCTTTTTGTTTAAGTTTTACTAAATTCTGACTGCTCATAATTCAGTTGAGCTTCTCACGAGAAGTTGACAACAAAATTATCATCGGATGAATCCTTAGACTTACATGCGGGACTGAACATAGTTTATCACTTTGTATAGTCTGAGCTTTTATCAATTAAAATTAAAGTCCTTTTAAACTATCGGTCAACTAATAGTTTGCACAAACTTATAAGTGAACTGGAATCAAAGTGAAGAAGCAGGACATGCAGCGCGAAAACCAGGCTGAGGGAACATTCAGATTCTAGAGCAGCCGCAACATGCATTTTGCCGGCGCTGACATCGAGAACAACCCGAACAACAACGAATCGCCAATTTGATTTGGTCGACAAAAGCGAAAGAACAACAATGCCCAGCAGATCATCAAAAAAGCACTTAAAAAATATTTGAAAGGCAAAAAGCAAAAATAAATTGGAGAAAAAATAAGTGCGCATTCTTAATTTATTTTCAAGCCATCCGGCCGAAGTAGAAGGCAGTGTGTCACTGTTCTATATATATTTGGAAACAAATTTTCTAGTCAAAAGATTATATATAATAAAGGTTTTTGTTACAGTTTTTTTGATGATTAAATATTTGCGGGTAACCGTTTTCGACTTGTTCAAGGACTTGAGTCAAGTTTTCATGCGCTTGACTTGATTGTTTCACACCAAGCTCCAGGAAGAATAAGGGGCCAGCAACACGTTTGGAGAGGTCATCGAAGAGTGGGTAATGAAAAGGGGGCCAGCAGACTATTGACGATTGCTTACAACCCAAAAACTTTTTTCGACTTGAGTTCCAAGCAAGAGATCCTTAAAAAGGCGAAGCTTTGCAGGTGAGTTATTTGGCAAAGATTATCCATTTGCTGGAAAAAACATAGTTTAAAAGTTTTTTGTCTAACTCTGGCATCACAATTATGGTGTTGATGATTTTGTAATTTCTCTTACACAAACTTTATAGCAATCATATTTTTTCTGTGGCCTTTTTGATGAAATTATTTGCTTGTCCAATTTCTCGTCCGCAAAATATGTTATAATTGGGTAAAACTCAGAGGGCATTAAATGGCTGAAAGTTCTCATAGAGCCTTACTAATCTCTATTCCTTAAAATTGTTTTAAGGAAACAAATTATATGGTTTTAAGAGCGTTGCTAATCAGCAAGCTAATCCAATCGCTCGCCGGTCACTTCAGAGCAAATTGCCTGACGATAGTAGATTTTTTTCAGCTGAGTAAATATTCGTGTTCAGGCTATTGTGTACTTTACGGGATTTTATAAAAGGGAAAACTTTTATAACTTAATTGTTTTTATTCCTCAGCTTCTTACGAGTTCAAGAAACAGAATTGGTTTCAACAGATATATGAAGCATTGTATATTGTAGTTCTAACATTGGTAACTGCTTCTTTTCGGTGTACTTGTTTTTCGGTTTCGTAATTTTGCTTTGGTGATTCCAGTTCTTGGTTTTCTGAGTTTCATTTTTCCCGAAAAACTAAAATTAAAGAGTGTATGCAAACATATTTAATTATTTTACTCTCATTTTTTGTAGGACTGAAAAATGGCTTAATTGTATCCCAAAAATGTTTGTATATCATGTTTAAAGACATGCTGTCAAAATCTGTTTATTTTGGATTTGTCAAGTTATTTCTCTTTGGGTTGGAGCTGTTAAAACGGCTGACAATTCAAATAAGAAAAAAAGATATGTGAGTTTTTCAAGAGTGACTGTCTATTACGAAGAATATGATCATGAAAAAAATTGACCCTTTCCTGCATTATGAAGTTTTGTCTGCTGAATGTGTTATAATAAGATGAAAACGCAAGTCCGAAGCTGACTGAATGTGGGACATGATGGCTAATCTTAAATATCTTACGTTTACTGAAAATAAGTTTTGGAGGCACGAGGAAGCATGAGCCAACAGACAATAGGAATCAACTTTAAAAGCCTAGAAAACCCAAAAAATGTTTAAAAAGAAAAAAATTGCGAGTTGGGTCTGAAAATCTATACACCCTCTCCGTAATTTTGCGAAGGGAAACTCGGAGGACCCAATTGTTTCAGCGCGTGGCGTAATTAGGGTAAACCTTAAGTTGCTCAGGGATACAACTGATCAGGTTCATGTGTAAGGCTATAAGCACTTAAGTGTGCAAACGTACATTTTTCGTATTTTATCAGTTTATATTCTAATTTCACAACTTGTTATCTTTGTAACCCTTTAGATAGACGTTTAAAAGTAATAAAATGCAATTTGTATGAGAAACTTACTGGCTCGCAGGTAGCATCATTAGCTTTGGCATTTAAATTGTTTATTACTAAAAAAATCAACAAATCACTGATGAGTAATTATCTAGTAGAAGCTAATTGAATTCTTTGCTTCATCTAAAATTGTTTAAATAGTGACACCTGTTTGTATTTAGCGTCAATAGCAGCGACAAAGAGCTCATGGCATTCGTTTTGGCGATAATTTGATTCTTAAACTGGTCCTTTTTGTTTAAGTTTTACTAAATTCTGACTGCTCATAATTCAGTCGAGCTTCTCACGAGAAGTTGACAACAAAAGTATCATCGGATGAAAACTTACAGACTTACATGCGGGACTGAACATAGTTTATGACTTTGTATAGTCTGAGCTTTTATCAATTAAAATTAACGTCCTTTTAAATGAGTGATCCACTAATGGTTTGCACAAACTTATGAGTGAACTGGAATCAAAGTGAAGGAGCAGGACATGCAGCGCGAAAACCAGGCTATGAAGACTGGGGAACATTCAGATTCTAGAGCAGCCGCAACATGTATTTCGCCGGCGCTGGCTGACATCGAGAACAACCCGAACAACACCGAATCTCCAACTTGATTTGGTCGACAAAAGCGAAAGAACAACAATGCCCAGCAGAACATGCAAAAAGCACTTAAAAATTAATTGAAAGGCAAAAAGCGAAAATAAATTGGAGAAAAAATAAGTGCGCATTCTTAATTCATTTTCAAGCCATCTGGCCGAAGTAGAAGGGAGTGTGTCACAGAGAAAATCAGTTTGAGCATAGCGATATTTCACGAGACGTACAATGAATTAGATGATAATAGTCAGGAGAAAAAATGAACTAGAAAACGAAATACTTGGAAAACTTCGATGCTGGCGGAAAGAAGGCACTGAAATGGCTAGTTGAGCAAGTACCAGTTTGACTATATCGAGCAATCTCGAAGTAAAGTTGCAACTGACCCAAAAGTTACTTTACAACAGTAGGTTTTGGAAAACGAAAAGAGACTTATTCATAAAAAAGCGTCCGTGTTGGTTAAAAAAGTACAAAACAGCAAGTTTGATTGATTCCCCCTGACGAACATGGTTTAACAAACTGGGACATCTACTGACGAAATTGACAAAGTAGCAGGAAAATCCCAAGAGAATGTTGAGGTCTCTTACATGAAATCTGCATTCATCTCTTTCATGAACGCAAAAGCAGAACTTGCAGCGTACCCAACCGGGTAAAACGATGCAAAAAAAACATTTCCATAGTGGTTTCTCAAATAAAGAGGCCTCATTCAGTGTCTCGGATACTACAGCGGCAGCACCAAGGAACATAACACAGGGTTGCTTTCTAGTTGCGTGCATTAAAGTTACCCATGGAGTATTAATCTAAAAAGTTTTGTCTAAGTGTAACTCTGGATCCTCAACTTAGTTGGCATACGAGCCAATTGTGTCTAAAGTTCAAGATCGAAATGCAACTCTGTCATTAGCAGGCTTCCATGAATTGCAAGGGTCCAAGAAGTGACTGAAGTATTGCTGCCCACGAGAAATATCGACCATTAACGACAGTGCAAATTTATATTCACGACAAATTAGAACTTCTTGAAAAAAAATTGTGGACTTACAGGGGTTGACAGGCCTCTACACACATATGAAAAACAATGTCAAGTCAAACGTATAAACTAGTTCAGGTTAATCTTTGAAAACATTGCTACGACATACATCAACCCCCCGAAGCTCTTGGGGGTTGGACGACGAAACCACACAATTGGCAATGAGACCAAAGATTGGCTGGGCTTTAAGTGATCCTCTTCTACTGTAGGAAGAAGCAACTCTTGCTACAACAGCAAACTCAAAAGTAGATATTAAAGTATCAAGCCATTTAAACACGTGAATACGCTGCAGCGGGCCATTCGCAAGGGGAACATCGCTCAATGAAGACATTGGTAAAGACAACAAAGCCAAATGCGAATGATGCGAATTTCTGTGACGAAAAGACGACGATGAGACAACTTCTAGGTTGCAATGGCACGACTCAAGTCTAGAGCGAGGACTTTAAAAGGACGGAGCTTTGAATAACCGATATCAGGACACCATGAGTAACCGATGACCTTCTGTGGTGAAAAGACGGCGATTGAACATCTTCTAATTTGAAATGACACGACTCAAGTCTCTAGAGCGAGGTCTTCAGAAGGACGAAGCTTTGAACAAACGATATCAGGACACCTCCGAGATGGTTTTCAAAGCGGGATATGTTCCTCAAGTTGAACAACTATTTCGATCAAACCAGATATAAACTTCAACAGCAAAGGTTTTCGCCAGATCGCCTTTTCATTAACCCTCCAAAACCGAAATGCTCAGAGGAGTATGTAACACAGCAGCCAAGGACCTGGTTGACTTACAGGAGTTGACACACCTCTACACTTATATGAAAAAATGGCAAGTCAAACGTATAAACTAGTTCAGGTTATTCTTTGAAAAATTTGCTACGACATGCATCAACCCCCTGGAGCTCTTGGTGGTTGCACGACGAAACCACACAATTGGCAATGAGACCAAAGATTGGCTGGGCTTTAAGTGATCCTCTTCTACCGTAGGAAGAAGCAACTCATGTAACAGCAGCAACCTCATTAGCAGATATTAAAGTAGCAAGCCAGTTAAAAACGTGAGTGCGCTGCGGCGTGCCATTTGCAAGGGGAACATCGCTCATTCAAGACATTGGTAAAGACAACGAAACCAAAAACGAATGATACGAACTTCTGTGACGAAAAGACGACAATGAAACATTTTCTAAATTGCAATGACACGACTCAAGTCTCTAGAGCGAGATCTTCAGAAGGATGAAGCGTTGAATAACCGATATCAGGACACCAGGAATAACCGATGACCTTCTGTGGTGAAAAGACGGCGATTGAACAACTTCTAATTTGCAATGACACGACTCAGGTCTCTAAAGCGAGGTCTTCGGATTTGCAAAGCGTTGAAAAACTGATATCAGGACACCATGAATAACCAATGACCTTTGTGGCAAATATACGACGATCGAACAACGTCTAATTTGCAATGGCACGACTCAAATCAATAGAGTGTGATCTTCAGAAGGACGACGCGTTGAATAACCGATATCAGGACACCATGAATAACCGATTACCTTCTGTGACGAAAGGACGAGGGTTGAACAACTTCTAGTTTGCAATGGCACGACTCAGATCAATAGAGCGTGATCTTCGGAAGGACGACGCGTTGAATAACCGATATCAGGACACCATGATTAACCTATGATTTTCTTTGTCGAAAAGATGACGACTAAACAACTTCTAATTTGCAATTGCAGGACTGAAGTCTCTAGAGCGAGGTCTTCAGAAGGACGAAGCTTTGAATAAACGATATAAGGACACCTCTAAGATGGATTTCAAAGCGGGATATGTTCCTCAAATTGAACAACTATTTCGATCAAATCAGATATAAACTTCAACGGCAAAGTTTTTCGCCAGATCACCTTGTCATTAACCCTCCAAAGCCTAAATGTTAAGAGAAGTATGTAACACATCAGCTAAAGACCTGGTTGTGGATTAAAACTCAAGCGTTTTTCTAGACCAGACTTGCTTGAGAGCATAGTTGGAATATTTTTGCGCTTTCAAGAACAGAGAAATGCGTGCAATCAGCAGCCCCAGCGTAGGAAGCTGATGCCCAAACTTCCTGTGGTTTGGTTGTTTTGACCCGACGGTGGCTGGTTACGAGTAATTGCGACACATTTTGAATTCGAAGCGTTAGAATATTTGAGAAAATTACGCTTTATGTCCCATGATAAAATTCAATTGGAACCCCGACGAAAAAAGTCCAGAACCTTAATAAAGCAACCCAAAATCTGCCGGTCAACCGAAGTCGGAAACAGTTTAGCAAAGGTTGATTCAAATTGACAACATGGATGCTAAATAGCGTAAATTTCTAGTCACAGATCCCAGAACAAGAAAGGTCAATCGAGTTTGTGAAAACTTTCGCAGTTGAACCACAGGCAACGTCTTTGCTTTGGCTGAACTGGGGTAATCTGTTTACTGGTTGGAGTTTCGAGTTCAGGGCAAAATGGATTTAAATAGCCTCGGTCGATTTCAAAATTGCTTTCAACTGATTTATCTGAAAAGCAAATTGCATCGTGGTACAGCTGAAAGATGAAGCAACTTCGTAACCGACCTGTGTTATTGGAAAGTATCGTGGAGCGCCCTTTTACACACAATTTCAGCAGGACAAAAAAAGCCGAGCCGGAGTCTTGGAGCCAGCAGTCCTAAATGATGTCGAAACAAGCTATCCGTATTATGGTAACAGAGTGAAATCGGTTAATCTTTAGACAGCAAGCTTTGCAACAGCTTCTATCAAAACAGAGTTTTTTTTATTAATGTATAAGGTTCACGACAAAACAGAAGGAAATTCTCAATTCATATCAGATACATCACGTCAGGAAAAGAATTATTTCAAAATATTCAAACTAAAGATTCCAATTTTTTATAAATTCGTAACCAGAGGCAAAATACGTCGACATTCTAAAAAAACTGGCAACTAATCACACTTTTTGGAAGAAGACGACTCAGTTCAACCAAAAAAATTAAAAATTAGATTATAAGGCGAAGCATACAATGTTGCTAACAGCAGAGCATTCAATCTCGAAACTCCTCTCCGAGAAGGTGTATTCTGACAATCTACACGAAGGCAAAGAATTTTAAAAAACGTAAATCAGCAGGATTTCAATACCCCTGGTCTACGGACTCTGCCAGTCGAGATGTGTCAAATGCTGGCTGAGGAAAACCAATCCAGTTACCCAACGGTAGATATACCGCGAAAAAAAATTTTTTGACGCGCTCTCAAGAGAAGTTGCCGCCTCTTCACTTGATTGACAAACTGAGCAAAGCAAATCGAATTAGTTCATTCACGGGACTCGGAGTCAAGCCTAACCAAGGTAGCTCACCAAATACCACACAAATTTGTTGGAGCACCCTAGGAGCAGTGCTTTATAGGGATGACATGCTCTGGAGCCTTGATCTGGAAATATGATCTCGGGACAAAGCCAGGATAAGAAGTTGTTTCGCTCTGAAATGGGTTGTATGGGCTTTAAAACAACCTGGAACGCCATTTGTGTGTGAAATCTGGGAAAGACTCTGCAACTCGGAAATCATTATTGCAACATTGTACATTATATTCACTGATGAAGTACGCTGAACAAGTATGTGTCCTGTATGTGTCCTGTTGATCTGAGAAAACTTTTCGAACTTTTTCAAGCATATGCTGCCAGGATTTGTATAAATAGGATTGCCAATATCTTCCCAATGGGAATCAAAGATACAAGTTGTCAAAGGAAAGGGTTTGCAAACTCGAAGAAGTGGAACTTGGTTTTTGATAGGGCGCGTCTCGTTGAAGTTTTATATGGAAACAAAACACCCGAATAATTTAAGTATTCACTGGTGACGATTAGGTCTTGCGGTCGGCAAAGCTCAATACGACACATAGTATAGCAGTCTAGAGATGAAACGTGCGCCAGTATTCTTTGATGGTGTTTCCGGGATGAAAAAAAGGCCTGAAATTTTGGCGCCAGCCACTTGCACAAAAACATGAGCCATTAGACCAACAACAATAAGGATTGAAAATAAAAATAAAAATCTTAGAAAGTGTGAAAATCTGAAATATTCAAACATTTTACAAGTTGGAACTGAAAATCTTTACACACCTCCGCCATTTTAAGAGGAGAAACCAGGAGGAAGCAAATATTGCAGCACGCCGTTAGGGTAACCTCTCAGCTTTCCAGCAAACCAACAAACAGCAACCTACCCAAGTATGCCTACATACGTAGCTATTAGCATTTTTATGGTGCAAAACCATATAGTTGCTAATAAATAATTGAAGTGCTTTCAGCTTTTATCTTTTTCAATATTTGAATGCTTTTGTGATTGTTTAGATTTCTATAAGGAACCAAGTGCCTTTTATATGAGAAGCCCAATGGCTTGCAAGTACCGACATTGCCTTAGGCACTTAAAGTACTTGGCACGTTTACTTGATTTTAATTTTGTAAATAATGACTTTGATCACTTATTTGATCAGTGATGAGCAAGCAATCAAGGATGGGTGAACATGATCTTATTGATGCTATTTTAAATCTTATTTACTTCCATTAAAATTGTTTATAAAGCAAAACTTTTTTGCATAAAGAAACGTTAGAACCCTTTACGAAGAGCAATTGGCTCTCCTTTTGGCTATAATTTGGTTCATAAACCATTCTGGTCTTTTTGTTTCGAAGTTGTGTTAGATCACCATATAAGCAACATCCCTAAGTTAGTTGAGCTGTTGTACGAGAAGTTTTAAACTATCGTTGAACAAATTTACAAACAATAAGACTGAAAACAGTTTATCATTTAGGTTATTCTTAATTTCTGTCGATTCAAGTTACAGTCTTTTTAACTGACTGATTGGCTTCGACGGGATAATTAGTCAGTTTGAATGAAAACAACGAGCCAAGACGGCGTGAGCTTGGGCACCAGCTATGAAGATTGGATTCCACGGAGGTTCTTGAGCAGCGTTGACAGTAATATTTTGAGCATTCTCTATTTGAACAAACATTTCCGGGTTTCAGTGAAAAATGATGGAACGCGTAGAGGATGCAAAAACTGGTGTGCATTTTTGTTTCATTGATGTGTTTTATTGATTGAGGTTATTTTTGATTACTTTTCAACTTATCACATCTGTATACTGAAGATCCAGATGTGACCGAACAGATAAAACTCCGCCAAAGTTACCGAGCAGATAAAACCAGCCGGTATGATATTCCTTTTTCAGTTTTGGGGAATTTGTGAAAGCAGATGTGTTATCCTTGTTATTTAGACTTACCAATTAAAATAAATATAAAATAGTTTGTTCCTGCGTAATCGCAGCGGAACAGCATTAGGCCACAGCGGCCTGTTCTCAGCTGCCCTTTTTCTTATTATTCCCCACATTTCAGACTGTTCTTTTTATGGGCATCATTGCTCTTTTTTGGTGACGATGGCCACTTTTTTTTGCGTCTGAAAATTTCACGTGGTACCATCATTGCGGCCAACATTGGTCAGGCTATGGTCAACCTGAAGGAAATCCAGGTATAAGAATCCTTTATTCTTTTCCGTTTGTGCCCCTCAACTCGCACTCACACACACACACACACACTCAGACAGGCACACACACAGACACACACACACACACACACACACACACACACACTCAAACAGGCACACGCACACTCTCTCTCTCTCTCACACACACACACACACAAACACGCACTAACACATACACACAAACACACACGCCAACACACTAACACACACGCACACATACACACACACCCAAACACGCACTGACACACAGACATGCACTAACACACATACATAAACACACACGCCAACGCACACACAGACACACACACGCACACACACAAGCACACACACGCACAAAGTTATACACCCTTCCTGCACCCAGTTACTGAGTAAGAGAATTGGAGATGGGGCTCTCATTACTGCCTCGTCATTATGATATAAATAGCGTAATAAGAGATAAGATTACTGGCGCAAGAAAAAACTCAAGAAAATAACCCCGTTCCTCGTTTGAAAACCATTGGAAAAGTTCACTGAAAAGTTTTGCTCGATTCTAAAATCGGTAACGCTCACTTAGGGTCAATAGTGGCATAATTAAGGCTTCTTATTTAGTTTGGGTTTGAGCTGATGCTTTCCCACGTTTGTTTTCATTATACAAATTGGCTACACCGCGCCAATTTTAGTTTTAGCGAGTAATAATATTTTATTCTAAATGGTTCTCTAATGGGTAAACATACATAAAGAGCGCCAAAACCGCGTAAAATTTTGTAGTTCAAGTCCCAAAAATCCCTTTGCATGGCACGTGCTAATTGAATTGTATTATTCGTGAATTAGAAGAATGCAACATTCCGTCCAAAAATTTTAGTAGCGTTTCCATTAAAATTAGCGATTTGTTCCTAGTTGTCGTCAATGGGAAATGATGTGAATTTACATGGAAATCACCAATGGAATAGGGTATAACAACACTATTCCCCTCTTTTTATTCAACTTAACAATCTTTCCCACATTAGTATTTCTCCTTATGCTGCCACTCTGCAGACTAGCGGATCACCATCCTGAGAATCGGAAGAGAATCCTGATCAGGAAGAGCATTTCGGCTAATTTGAAACATTCTGTGACAGGCGTGAAATCTCATGTGCATAAAGAAGACGGTTCAAGTTCCCTTGTCAAAAAATGCTCAACAAATCAGAGTGAGTGTTTTCTTTTCGATTATTTGAAACACTGATGAAATGTTGGCGTCATACCCCAAGATTTCCTATATCCCCTCACCCCTTCTTCCCTCACGAAAATATAGCCCCAACTAAGGTATATTTACGGTCATTGAGGGGGTGCATGTTATGGGGGGGGGGGGTATAACTGGAAAGAGACAAATCTCTTCGTTTTAAGTCTCTCTTTTCCTTTTACTACCATGAAATTAGATCTATTCTATTTCGCCCCCCCCCCCCCAGCTAAGTGAGCATAAATATTTTATGACACCCAAACGCACGTGCTATAGTAACGTGATATATAACAACATATAATTTGTAACTGGGGGTCAAAAAACGGGGTGGGTGGGGGCGAAACTGAATAGATCCAAATTAGATTATCGGGTCCTGTCCATTATAGCCCCAATGAAAATATAGTCCACCATTATGGTGTATTCACCACGAGTGGGGGGGTCTATAGGTTATCTGACCATAAATATGGGGGGCTATAATTGGAAAGACCCAGATTAACTATAATTCATGAACGCACTTTGGGCTAAAAAGAGGCAGTAATTTGAAGACCCCACAGATACCAGATACAGGCCGTTGCCATTGGCACAATTGATGAGCGAGGAAACTCTCTTGGATCAATGGATCTATTCTGTTTCTGCCCCCCCCCCCAACCGCTCAGTTGCCATATTAACTTTTACGCCCCCAGGCGCACGTGTTTTTTTACTTAGTTTTGTGCTATATAACAGCGAATAGATTGCAGTGGGGCAAAAAAACATTAGGGCGTGCGGGCAACACATAACAGATCCGGATTATTACGAGGAATGCGTTTTACTACCCTACTGCACGTGAGAGAGCCTTCGCTCCAGTGAGTGAAGCTGACCCAAGGCTGAGCTGTAGTTGTTCAGTAGGTTTAGCTCTTATTCACTACACAGCATTCCCACTTCGTACGTCTGACCTTTGAATGTTGTCGTACTCTGTAGCACCTTTTGTGCCTGCAGATCCTTCTTTGACTGACTGACGACGTTGATTTTGGAAGCATAAGTTTCTATGTCCCATCAGGTTTAGATATTCTTTGCCACTTTCACATCTTCTGCGGAGGCCACCGTCATGGGTCCATTGACTACTCATCCTAGCTTTGTCAGTACGACAAAAGGATCAGTTCCGTTCCTATTTTGTAATCCATAGGTCGTTGTCAATTTTGACCATGAATGATGCCAACTTCCATCAAGTTGACGCTTTCAGTTGTTAGAACTCTCCACTGATTGAAGCTTTTCTTTAGCTTCTTATAGCCGTATTTTGTGCTTCCCAATGAGATTGATGAGTATACAAACGTTTCTACTGAATGACACTTTGATAATTTGAATTTTTAATTTGCCAGGAGCCTTGAATCTTTGTGGGTGCATATTATTTGCACTCTACGCATTCGCCATATATTTACGCAGTGATTTACTTTGCAATGTCACGAGCGTTGTTACTGGGGGCGACAATGGTATTGGGGCCACAAACAAAAACGTTCCGGAACTTTTTCTGTCTTTAGATCCTTTGTGCCGTGTATGCGAGCTATGTTGATCGCAACATCAATTCCTTGGGCTCGGAACTCTTCCAGCATTTTTTAAATTGTTGAATGAAATTGGTGAACCAATATCGAGGAAATTTTTTTTGTTGCCTGTTGCTACAGTCGTCAGTCGTGTACCGAGACAGGAACTATCTGCAGAAAACTAATGACTTTGTTACTCTTGTTGATTGTTGCTGCGCTTACGTTAACTGCGTGATTTACCTTGTCTTTTGGATTTCTGATTGTTGTTCTTTTTGGTACATTCATTTCTACCGTACGCATTGACTTTACAATGTTTTGTTGCACATGACTTTGCCTGAAATCCACACCATAAGCGTTGGTTTCTCAGTGTTGCGTACCGATCGATCATTCACTCGCAGTTTTCTGAATAATGGGCAGTATGCAATTTTGTGAGTGACATCAGCTAGCGGACTGTGATCGTTTTGCGGTTGTTTCGTTTAGTTCACATTTGAAGTCGCACTGAACTTCGATGTCAATGATTGCCGTGTGTCTCTATGCCTACTTCTTTTCAATCTCCCTTGAGAGCTGAAACCCTTCATATACGGCTGGCGTTCTAGATAGTCATTATTCTAAAATAAATAAATTGAGCAAGTATTTTTTATTGCAAAAACAGAACTACCATTTCCCTTTGAGAACTTGACGTAGTTGATCTTCCATATACAATGTCAAGCTTGATTTCACATCACCCACTTTTGTACTCTATGAGCTTGTTCACACGATTAGAGACAATAACTGAGATACTGATTAGACCTGATGAGTTGAGAAGCTTCACTTGACTTTCGGAGACTCTCCAGCTGTACACTGCTCCAGGCACCAAAAAACTCTCCGAAATACGTCACTCCAGAATTTGCTGAACTTGCTTGCTATTGGTCGTTGAGCCACTGTTGCTAACCAATGAATTTACCAGACTGCTCCGGCAGTTCGAAAAAGTTTCCATCAAAATCAGCCAGTTTTAATTTTGGTGCTACCTGAAATAGAACTGTTCTATCGTAAAAGAGCTCTGGGGAGGAGTGCCAGTCTTCAAAGCTTGATGAGCGATCACTTGAACTTCAAGAGGTGACTATACTTTATTTCAAGGGTGGCTCTGAATAGAGTTTGCGGTCAACCAAGCTTTTGATTGTCAATTCTCGTGGCCCAGTCCTAGAGTTCATTCTTTTTTGAGATCCAGCTGAAGTGCAATTTGTCTCGAGCACTTGTTGATTGTGAGCGAATATCAACTATTTCTCATGCTCTGCTCTTCACTCTCTGCTCTAGATCTTGCCCTTTTTACGTTCCATGATGCTTTGTGTCGTGTTCCCTCATTTGGTTTCCTAGCTCTAACGTTCTTTGTAAAAAAACGTGCCTTTCACTCTTGCAATTTTGTTTAGAAGTTGATATCGAATTTCTTCTTCCGCTCTCCACGTCTTCTTTTCAGTGAAAATGTTTCTGAAACATTCGCTGTATCCTGACCTATTCTTGTTGCTTCGTTTTTTTTACCTTATGAGCAAGTTTATGGTCCTTTGTGTAGTTGTTGTTACTCTTGCTTTAGTTCACTTCCCCAATGGAGTTGTTTTGCTCAGCGTTCTTTTCCGATTTCGTGCAATCGCTTATATTTGCGAGCAAAAGAACATCTCAATGTTTCGCTCAGAATAACAAAATAATTCAAAGAATTGAAAGAATTTATTATTTATAACTCAACTTTTAAATCAAAATGACAATGTTCGGTTCCAACAAACTATACTATTAAAACCTGGTGACAATTATGAAAAGCTTAAATCTGCTAATTAGTTAGCAGTTGTTAAACGTGTAGATCAACAATATTTAAATCCAATAAAAATTGAGAGAAAGATTTTGTTCTCAATTGACTGCAAAAATTGCAACGCTAGCACTAAGTTAGACTACTGTGTAGCCAGTAAGAAAAGCTGACTCGGTACTTTGTACAAAGTTTCTTTTACTTAGGATTTGTTCCTCAGAATAGTAAAGTGGAGATACAAAAGTCAATTCTCCTTTCAAGAAGTCAAAGTTGAGTTAAACGGTAGAATTACTTTTTTGATCCAAAGAAAAACAACACAATAACAAATAATTAAGTGCTTAAGAAATCGCTTCAAGGCGAACTCTTTGTCGGTTTTTGAGACAAATATAAACGGTTTCGTATGCATTTCAACTGATTTTCTCGTTTTTCGAGCTCTTTTTATACTGCTTTACACTTCATTTCTGAATTATTTATTTAGACAGAGATATTTATATAGTCAAATTCTCTGAATACACTGCGTTTGGGGTTCAGGATACTATATTTATATATATATATATATATATATATATATATATATATATATATATATATTTACTATATTTATATATATATATATATATATATATATATATATATATAATATATATAAACATATATATATATATATATATATATATATAGATATATATAAAATATATATATATAAAAAAATCAGTTTCGTTTTTGAAGAACGCGTGAAAAAAGTGATCTGTTGATAGTGAGGGTAGTTCGAGTTCGAGTCCCAGTTTCATTTTACTTTGGAAAATCGCCAAATAAATAGATCTAATTTTTATTTGTGCTGACAAATTTGAACAAATCAATTTGGTTTCGATTGATTGTACCAACAGGTTTTGCCTGTTCTGCTATTCAATTTTCACTGCTTGATTTATGCTTGAGTTCGTTTGCTTAGTTAAAAGCGGTGCCTTAACAGTGATTGATCTGATTGTCTTTGACCAAGTTATTAATTCAATCGCGTTGGGATTGTTTTAGATCTCTAATTTTATGGGGAAAACAGATGAGAAATGAAGTAATAATTTCGGTTTTCAAATCTAAGGACATGTTATTGTTATTTATACAAACACATCACTTAAACTTGAGGGGACATCAGAAGGCTTATATAGCCTAGTCGAGTGATGCCCTGAATCAGTTTTTATTCTAAGGACATGTTATTGTTATTTATACAAACACATCACTTAAACTTGAGAGGACATCAGAAGGCTTATAAAGCCTAGTCGAGTGATGCCCTGAATCAGTTTCTACCAGCAATTAACAGTGGCCTGTTAAAAGCACTTAAGAAATAAGTCTAGTTGCAACAAAGCTTTGAAAAAATTTTTAACAACCAACAAAAAAACGAGACAGTATGACAACAAGCTATGGGTAACTTAAGAGAAAAGTGAGAGCAAGTCAGCATTACCTTGTATTTAATTTTCAATACTGGAAAAACATTTTATTCTGGATTTTTCTAACTCTATTATGTGCTGTGCTTAATTAGTTTCTAGCTTTAGCATTGCATTTAAAAATTTCCTGACCCGGACACTTATTGATTTACCGTTATTTCCAGTTTTCTTGTTAGAAGGTTTTTTTGATTTAGCCTTATTTCTCATTTTAGATAAAAGTTGAACTTCAGCAGGCGTGATTATTAAATTTATTTATTCTAAATAAGTTGCACGTCTCAAAATATTTACTTGTAGTTTTAATAATTCCTTCAAATGAAGCTCTTTATCATTCTGTTAGAATATGAAACTCTTCTCTTAAACTACTAACTGAATCGTGATTTTTTAATCCAAACACAATTCTCAGCAGATGCTTTAAATTTAATTCAATTGGATCCAATGCAGTTTTAAAAGCAGCGCCGTATATTAAAAACAGTATATTGAATAATTGGCTGTACATAACTTTTGTAAGACAATAGTAATTGTTGGCAATCAGTATCTTCCGCAGTCGGTAAGTAAGCTTATGAAAATATTCATTTTATTGATTAAGTATTGAACGTATTCAGCGAATTTTAACTCTCTGTCAACAACTGTGCCAAGATATTTGACTTCTCTTTTTCGTTCAATAGTTTTGTTGTTCATCAAGGTTCTGGAAAAAAGAGAGCAATCAAGGTTTTTGTTCTTGTTGAAAAGAACTTCGAAAGTCATGTCGCAGTTGATGGACAAATTTGTGTTGTTCAACCACACAACAATGTCATTTACACAATTCTGGAAATCGATTTGGTCAGTAGAATAGTTTTGAATTAGTACAGTATCGTAAGCAAAAAGGATTAAATCTAGTTGACCTGAAGCTCTTGTTATTTCATTGACGTAAAGTATAAAAAGCAAGGGACCCATTACTGAGCCTTGTGGTACTCCGAAGTGACAAGGTTTTGGTTTACAGACCTTATCTTTTATTCTAACTCTCTGACTTCTTGATAATAGGTATGATGTTAAAAACTCATTTATTGGCCCTCTGAAACCTAGGCTAAAAAGGACTTCAAGAAGTTTGTTTTGATCCACCGTATCAAAAGCTTATTTTAGGTCTAAGAACACCGCTTTTTTAACTGCTGTCTTCATGTCCCAAGATTTTTGATTTTCCGAAGTCAGATTAAGCAAGGTATGTACAGTTGATATCTTGGTTCTAAAGCCGTATTGTTTTTGTCAGAGAATCCTGTCGTTTTTCAAAAAAGCTGTAACTTAGTTCAGATAAATTTTTCTCGAGTATTTTGCTGACCACTGGCAGAAGCGAAGTAGGTCTGAAGTTACCGGGATTTTCTGTATCACCACCTTCATGATTTGGAACAACCGTGGAATTTTTTAGACACTCTGGAAAAAAGCGCTTCTCGATACAGTCATTAAAAACTTATGTTAAGACAGGAGTTAGAAAAAAGGATAGTTTTTTGAAAGTCCGTTGCTTAAACTAAACTTGTCTCTTGGATTATTATAGGGCATAGAATTTATTATTCTCCCCAGTGATGTTTCGTTCTTGTATAGTAGTACCATTGAGAGTTTTGATCTATTGGTCTTCAAATTTAAATTTTGATGACCGCAACAGGAGGCAAGTTGGGCTCCCACAGATGGAAAAAACTCACTAAAACTATCGACACTTTTTTCATCGACGTTTGTTGTAGCTACCTTTTTTCCATCTATATCTCGTACCGCTTGGAAGAATTGTTTTGTATTCAATTTAGCGTTAAAGTCAAATTTATTTTGATAGAAGAGGCGTTTTTTCTTTTCAACTAATTTTTGCAGTCTGTTTCTGATTTGGTTGTTTTAGTTTTTTTGATTTCAGATTTTTCTGGCAGAAACTCTTGATAGAGGAGAATTTTTGAGTGCAGCCAAATTTCTAAGTTCATTATTAACCCATTTATCAAGTTTTTGTGACGGACAATTTTTGTGGGAATGAAGTCGTTATTTACTCCGAAGTGACAAGGTTTTGGTTTACAGACCTTATCTTTTATTCTAACTCTCTGACTTCTTGATAATAGGTATGATGTTAAAAACTCATTTATTGGCCCTCTGAAACCTAGGCTAAAAAGGACTTCAAGAAGTTTTTTTGATCCACCGTATCAAAAGCTTATTTTAGGTCTAAGAACACCGCTTTTTTAACTGCTGTCTTCATGTCCCAAGATTTTTGATTTTCCGAAGTCAGATTAAGCAAGGTATGTACAGTTGATATCTTCGTTCTAAAGCCGTATTGTTTTTGTCAGAGAATCCTGTCGTTTTTCAAAAAAGCTGTAACTTAGTTCAGATAAATTTTTCTCGAGTATTTTGCTGACCAATGGCAGAAGCGAAGTAGGTCTGAAGTTACCGGGATTTTCTGTATCACCACCTTCATGATTTGGAACAACCGTGGCATTTTTTATACACACTGGAAAAAAGCGCTTCTCGATACAGTCATTAAAAACTTATGTTAAGACAGGAGTTAGAAAAAAGGATAGTTTTTTGAAAGTGCGTTGCTTAAACTAAACTCGTCTCTTGGATTATTATAGGTCATAGAATTTATTATTCTCCCCAGTGATGTTTCGTTCTTGTATAGTAGTACCATTGTGAGTTTTGATCTATTGGTCTTCAAATTTAAATTTTGATGACCGCAACAGGAGGCAAGTTGGGCTCCCACAGATGGAAAAAACTCACTAAAACTATCGACACTATTTTCATCGACGTTTGTTGTAGCTACTTTTTTTCCATCTATATCTCGTACCGCTTGGAAGAATTGTTTTGTATTCAATTTAGCGTTAAAGTCAAATTTATTTTGATAGAAGAGGCGTTTTTTCTTTTCAACTAATTTTTGCAGTTTGTTTCTGATTTAGTTGTTTTAGTTTTTTTGATTTCAGATTTTTCTGGCAGAAACTCTTGATAGAGGAGAATTTTTGAGTGCAGCCAAATTTTTAAGTTCATTATTAACCCATTTATCAAGTTTTTGTGATGGACAATTTTTGTGGGAATGAAGTCGTTATTTACTCCGAAGTGACAAGGTTTTGGTTTACAGACCTTATCTTTTATTCTAACTCTCTGACTTCTTGATAATAGGTATGATGTTAAAAACTCATTTATTGGCCCTCTGAAACCTAGGCTAAAAAGGACTTCAAGAAGATTGTTTTGATCCACCGTATCAAAAGCTTATTTTAGGTCTAAGAAAACCGCTTTTTTAACTGCTGTCTTCATGTCCCAAGATTTTTGATTTTCCGAAGTCAGATTAAGCAAGGTATGTACAGTTGATATCTTCGTTCTAAAGCCGTATTGTTTTTGTCAGAGAATTCTGTCATTTTTCAAAAAAGCTGTAACTTAGTTCAGATAAATTTTTCTCGAGTATTTTGCTGACCACTGGCAGAAGCGAAGTAGGTCTGAAGTTACCGGGATTTTCTGTATCACCACCTTCATGATTTGGAACAACCGTGGCATTTTTTAGACACACTGGAAAAAAGCGCTTCTCGATACAGTCATTAAAAACTTATGTTAAGACAGGAGTTAGAAAAAAGGATAGTTTTTTGAAAGTGCGTTGCTTAAACTAAACTCGTCTCTTGGATTATTATAGGGCATAGAATTTATTATTCTCCCCAGTGATGTTTCTTTCTTGTATAGTAGTACCATTGTGAGTTTTGATCTATTGGTCTTCAAATTTAAATTTTGATGACCGCAACAGGAGGCAAGTTGGGCTCCCACAGATGGAAAAAACTCACTAAAACTATCGACACTATTTTCATCGACGTTTGTTGTAGCTACCTTTTTTCCATCTATATCTCGTACCGCTTGGAAGAATTGTTTTGTATTCAATTTAGCGTTAAAGTCAAATTTATTTTGATAGAAGAGGCGTTTTTTCTTTTCAACTAATTTTTGCAGTTTGTTTCTGATTTAGTTGTTTTAGTTTTTTTGATTTCAGATTTTTCTGGCAGAAACTCTTGATAGAGGAGAATTTTTGAGTGCAGCCAAATTTTTAAGTTCATTATTAACCCATTTATCAAGTTTTTGTGATGGACAATTTTTGTGGGAATGAAGTCGTTATTTACTCCGAAGTGACAAGGTTTTGGTTTACAGACCTTATCTTTTATTCTAACTCTCTGACTTCTTGATAATAGGTATGATGTTAAAAACTCATTTATTGGCCCTCTGAAACCTAGGCTAAAAAGGACTTCAAGAAGATTGTTTTGATCCACGGTATCAAAAGCTTATTTTAGGTCTAAGAACACCGCTTTTTTAACTGCTGTCTTCATGTCCCAAGATTTTTGATTTTCCGAAGTCAGATTAAGCAAGGTATGTACAGTTGATATCTTCGTTCTAAAGCCGTATTGTTTTTGTCAGAGAATTCTGTCATTTTTCAAAAAAGCTGTAACTTAGTTCAGATAAATTTTTCTCGAGTATTTTGCTGACCACTGGCAGAAGCGAAGTAGGTCTGAAGTTACCGGGATTTTCTGTATCACCACCTTCATGATTTGGAACAACCGTGGCATTTTTTAGACACTCTGGAAAAAAGCGCTTCTCGATACAGTCATTAAAAACTTATGTTAAGACAGGAGTTAGAAAAAAGGATAGTTTTTTGAAAGTGCGTTGCTTAAACTAAACTCGTCTCTTGGATTACTTTAGGGCATAGAATTTATTATTCTCCCTAGTGATGTTTCGTTCTTGTATAGTAGTACCATTGAGAGTTTTGATCTATTGGTCTTCAAATTTAAATTTTGATGACCGCAACAGGAGGCAAGTTGGGCTCCCACAGATGGAAAAAACTCACTAAAACTATCGACACTATTTTCATCGACGTTTGTTGTAGCTACCTTTTTTCCATCTATATCTCGTACCGCTTGGAAGAATTGTTTTGTATTCAATTTAGCGTTAAAGTCAAATTTATTTTGATAGAAGAGGCGTTTTTTCTTTTCAACTAATTTTTGCAGTCTGTTTCTGATTTAGTTGTTTTAGTTTTTTTTGATTTCAGATTTTTCCGGCAGAAACTCTTGATAGAGGAGAATTTTTGAGTGCAGCCAAATTTCTAAGTTCATTATTAACCCATTTATCAAGTTTTTGTGATGGACAATTTTTGTGGGAATGAAGTCGTTATTTACTTTGTTAACTAATGAGTGAAAGTGTAAAATATTAGAATTATTGTTGTTTTAGTTTCGTTTTTCAATAAATTTGTTCAACACGTGATTTGTTTTGCAATCCAATTTTGATGTAATAAGCGGGTCTTTTAGATTGTTCCTTAGTTTGATTAAAATTTTCTGTCGAGTTTATTGTCCATTTTCGAATTATATACAATTGTATAATAGTTACCGATAGTTGTTTTCAAAATTGAATTTTCAACCACATGACGGCAATAGGCAACATCGATGCAACTCAAACTCGTTGAAGTTTCCCTGGTGTAGCCCAATTGCTTGCAAAAGAGCATGTCAAATGCCTCAAGTTCATTTTTTATAGCTTTTTCTCTTCTGTTGGGCTTTCTATGATCAATATTGAGATCTCCACAGAGAAAATGGCAGTCCTTGGGTTTAAGTTGGATATTGTCTAAATAGTCATGTATGTTCTCAAAAAAATTCCTATTTGAGATATTCGGTTTTACGTAAATAGTTGTGACTAAAACGTTGTTATCATTCAACTTAAAACGAACCGTCAACGCTTGACAGTGAACGTTGCTAAACTTGGAAATAAGGTGCCATCTTATATTGTTTTTAAGAAAAATCGACACACCCCCTCCCTTTGTTTTTCTGTTGCATGTTATCATTTTTTGATAACCGGGCAGCTGGTAGCAGTCAGTATCTCCACCATCAGCCAGTCAAAGATCCGTAAGACAAATTACTGATGGTTTGATGGCTAAGCCATCTATTATTAATTTAAATTCGTCAAAATTGTTTCTAATTGATCTTTTATTTTGCAAAAGAATTTAATATTTGCTCATGATCTTGATGAAAATGAGTTTTGAAGATAATAGTTTTGCTTTTACCTTCACCCTGCAACTGTCTGAAAGCTTTGCAGAAATTCGGATCAAACGAGCCGTTTTAACAAACACAACTGGAATAGCTAATTGACATTTGAAAAAGTGAATTGTGGAGAATTAAAAGAAACCAATAAAAGGGCATATTTTATTCCACTTGCTCCAAAAAGCTGCGAATATCGCATACTTTTTGGAGAGAAACATTTTGTTTAATTAGTGCAACGCAGAAAACTGTTACTGTCCTGCGGATGTCGCATGTAGAGAAACAAGAATCTGTTCAGCAAAAAGCTTAGGTTTTTGAGTTTTTGAAAAATTATGAAGATTGTTGTCAAATTAAAAGGACGATATATTAGTAAAAATGATATGGTAATCAGAGCTGCGGATATCGCATGCCCGATTATCCAATATAACTTAAGAAACAACAACTGAACTTAACATAAGAGGGAGGAATCAAATCAAGTGTCTTATTGCTCTCAAGATTCTTGAAAATGGTGGCGGCTAATGACGAAACCCGCTTAATAACTTATGAAACTGTTTCAAGGCTTCACAGTATTGTACAACTGAAAACATTTTTTAATAAGTTAGAGCAATATAACGTTGAAATAACAGAAGTAATTAAGTTCGTTAAGAGTCTTTACTGCCAAGTTTACTTCAAAACTTGTTCCCTTTTTTCGCTTTTGGCGACTTGTTACAGCTAGCCGTGGGGCTATCAGATTCGATATCATGGTTTTTTGCAAACTTCCTTTTGCTACCACCGATAGATTTTTTGACAGCTTACGGGGCAATAGCTCTAATTCTTGAATATCATTCACAGTCACGTTTGATGTAGAGTTATCGCTCTTCTTGACAAGAACGGAGACACTACAATTTTTAGTTGATGTAAAAAAGCCTTTCTTTGATGCTTCCGCTTTGATTTGAGCTTCAAATATGAGAATACGTTCATTTAAAAAGATATTTTTGCCATTAACTTGATTTTTTCCTTGATTCAGTTTGTGCCGACAACTATACACCCAGTTTTTTTCTTTGAAATATATAAACTGCACAATCATTGACGCAAAAAGGCCCAAGCCACCAGTTCCAGGCATAAAATGGAAGGCTTTAGTTCTATCTTCATTGAGGTCGAAACCCAAATAGTCATAAAAAAGTTTCAATTTATTGCTTAATACGTATCTGCCGTCGGAGGGATCGAATGGGGGATTGCACACAACTACACAATCATTGCTTGTGTAGCGCTCTTGAGCGCAAAGTTTCTCATTTGTTTCTTTTTGTTTGCTTTCTAGCTGCTCGATTTTTTGATTTTGCAAAAAAAATTTCATTCAAACCTGATATTTTGGCTCCAAGTTCATCAATTTGTTGTTGAAAACTAGCATTAACGGCACTTGAAGGTCGCGAAGTTGATGAGGTCTCCGAGTTGTTGTCCTTTCATATTGTTCATGTAATTTATTTCCTGCAGGATAAAAGTATAAAAAATTATGCAAAAGAATTCATTATGTCTTTTTTAGATGAAGAAACTATTAAGCTTTAATGAAGAATCAGTTTACGATAAAATAAGATCTGGCGTGAAGTATGGAAGTAACGAACTAGTTATATTGCATATATGTTTCTGTATAAGTGTCTCTTTATGCGCGATCGAGATTGTTATATCGTAAAGTACGAAAGTGATTTCAGATAGGCTGCGCAATGTTTTGTTTTTCATAGATGACATAAATTTGTAAGCGAACAAGATTTCATGCTACCGTTTTAGAACGTTCGTTTTCTTTAGCTCTTGCACTCCATTTCAACTCAATTCGTTGCAATAAAAAATCAGTTTTGTTTTTGCAGAACACGTGGAAAAAGAGATTTGTTGATAGTGAGGGTAGTTCGAGTTCGAGTTCCAGTTTCATTTTACGTGGGAAAATCGCCAAATAATAAGATTTAATTTTTATTTGTGCTGACAAACTTGAACAAATCAATTTGGCTTCGATTGAATGTAGCAGCAAGTTTTGCCTGTCCTGCTATTCAAACTTCACTGCTTGATTTAAGCTTGAGTTCGTTTGCTTAGTTAAAGGCGGTGCCTTAACAGTAATTGATCTGATTGTCTTTGACCAAGTTATTAATTCAATCGCGTTGGGATTGTTACAGATTTCAAAATTTATGGGGAAAAACAAATGAGAAATGAAGTAGACCCTCTTAGTAATATAATAAGTTTATTAATATCCTCATTTTTAGTTATGGACCATTCAGTAATGCTTAAAAAATAACTGCCCAGGTCGAGGTGGCCAGACCGAAGTGACCTCTAATCAGACCATCTTTGAGCGCACACATGTTCTCGGTGCGCTCGAATCACATGGTCTGGAGAATACTTCTAACGCACTTTGGTCTGGACAATGGTCTGGATCTTGTCTGATCAGAGGCCACGTTGGTCTGGGCGGTCTGACCAGAGGCAGTTTTGAGCGCAAACTTGTCTGATCAGAGGCCAATTCGAGCGAACACTAGTCTGATCAGAGGACGATTCGAGCAAATTTTTTTCATTTTTTGTTTTTGTTTTGCTGACTGAGGCTGTTTCTACCAAGAGTCTACAATACAGACGCATTCTGATCAGAGACCCATCGAGGGCCTGATGGGTTGATCAGAACAAGAGGCCCAGCTGATAGCAACTGCCGGTCCCCTTTTGAAAAGATTGGGATTAACTGTAGATCAAGACATTATTATGTAAAGCTGTCTAAGTTCTTCTATTAAGTCAAAAACAAGAATTATTGGTATACTCAACAAATTGTTTTTCCGGCACTTCGGATTTCTTTTAATTGGCAATACTTTTATTATAGGCTTTTCCTTAATTGAATATATTTCTGAAAACATCAATTTTAATGAAATGAATCTATTATAACAATATCGAGCCCACTTCAGTCTGATCAGAGGCGATTTCGAGCGCACTTCAGTCTGATCAGAGGCGATTTCGTGCGCACTTCAGTCTAATCAGAGGCGGATTCGAGCGCAGACTGGTCTGATCAGGGGATGACATTCAAGCGCACAATGGTCTGATCAGAGGAAGTTTTCGTGCGCACTCTAAGCGCACACGGAGCTTAGAGCGCACTCTAGTCTGATCAGAGGTCAAACCAGTCTGGCTCGGTCTGATCAGAGGTCAATTTTGTCTGGGATGGTCTGATCAGAGGCCATTTTTGTCTGGACCTCAACCTGGGTGAGATTATATGAAGGCAAAATTGAAATATATTGAAAATATGGGAACTTTGTACGACAATTTCATGCTTTGGATTACAACCCAGAATTTTATACTTAATTGATGGAAGCAAACTTAAAAAACAAAATCAAGACAAGTTAGGTTGAATAAATCTTTCTAATTGTGACAATTTAAACAGACTCATATAGATTCGATTTTTATTCATATTAATTGAACTTGTAAATTGCTACATGCTACTCTTTTTTGTTCAGACAGAGACGTGATAGAGACAAAACAGATGCAGAAATGGGCCTACACAATGCACGAGTCATCCGATGCCAAGCTACATTACCACTACCACGGACGAAATATTAGAACACTTCTCATCGATGCTTCCCAAATCCAGCCGCTCATCTCCCAAATTGATCAGAATCCTTTTCTCAAATTATGTTTGCCTGAACTGCTTGTGATACACGACAAACAGCGAAATTCTCTCAAAACTCAAGCACTTCTTTCAAAATAGCCAGACCAATAACCAGTACAATCAGTTTCAATTATTTGTATAAATATACCGTCATCGGATGCACAATGCTTCGTTGGAGCCAATTTCCTATTGTAATTTTTTATTGTTAATGTTTTCAATTTGATGAGATTTATTCAATCAGATTTATTCAAGCGCGCTTATTCCATGATCTAAGTCATTAAAGATTGACGAAACAGTAACAATGAGAACATCTAAAAAGCGCTCTTAATGGTTGAGCAGACCGTAAGTCAAAGTGACCAGTTTGGGCTCGAGAACCAAGTTGCGCTTTTTTCAGACAAGTTGCGCTTTTAAATTTCATTTGATCGAAATCATGCAAAGAACTTTGTTGTAAACACTCATTGAGCTTCACAAATCTCAATAAAAAGCTTTATTTTTGCTAATTCCCAGGAATATATTTATATAACTTAACAAAATGACCAACTTCATCTTGAACTATATTCCTCCTATGAATACGAGTACCCCCCAAGTGAATCCCAACCCTGTGCACAAACCTCTGCTTAGTCTGGAGGTATGGAAAAAACTAACGAAAGAGGTCTCATATGAAATTTATCTTGAAAACTATAAAAATTTAATGCAAAAAAGAAATGTTGATCGAAGAAAAAATTACCTCGATTGAATTACGGCTTGACAAGGAGCCCCCTTTTAGCCTGAGTGGACCCAAATCATCGCCGAGTGACACAGCTACTTGAACATATGTTCAGGGTTTGTGCCAGGAGAGGTTAGAGAATTCGATCAAATAATTTTTCCAAGATGCCGAAGAAAATTTAGTGTTAGGCAGCAGCATTATTGCGAAGCTGGCTGTAGATGAAATGATTCCAATTGATTTTGCTGTGCATGCCTATAGAGGCTCTACTATAAAAGAAAATTTAAAAGTTTTACACAAATATGAGCCAAGAAAAGTGAAATTTTTATTTTACAAGACGGCACAAACAGTATTTCTAAATCCGACAAAAACGCGGAAGAAATTAGGGAGAACTTTCTGAAGCTTATCGATCTCTGCCAGAAATTTAGCCCGGATGCTTTTTTTGTATGTGAGATGTATTTCAACAAAACAAAAAATCGAATAATTGTTGATTTCAGTTTGAAACTTAGGGAGTTAAGTGAAAAAACAATCAGCGGACTGAATTTGCTAAAACTAAACGAAACTCGAAACTATCAAATCCGTTAGACAAAAGCAATTGGAGCAATAAATTGCACAAAGTCCATTCAAAACAAGTCGCCTATCAAATAGAACTGTATCCGTACAATAACAGCAGTCAGGCAACGAAGAACCCATATTATTCGTATCAAGCTACGCCTTTCTACAATGGAAACAACTATAGACAAGTTAACAGTTATAGTCCCTATCAGTATAAATTAATCTTAGCTTGAGTTTATTTTGTGGATCAGTGAGAAATATTAACTTATTGTCATTTCTTATTAATGTTTGGTTATAAATTTAGGCTTTTTTCTGCTGCTTGGCTTTTCTCAGGCATGCAATGGTCTTTCACATTCCCGCGCCATTGTTCCTTGAAGGTAAGGCAAACCAGCTTTTCTATTCTGTTAGCAACAGAAGCCTTCAAACACTCCGTTCTTTTTGTTCTATACTGTTTTCAAGAATTATTTTTTTTTCAATTAAAGAAAATTATCATAATTTACGAAAAAATTGTTTGTGCTAGCCTGTGATATTGAGAATCCCGGTTTGCCCTTAACACATGATCAAGTTCTGCAAGTCTGCAAAAATAAATAAAAAATCTCAAGCTGTTCCATTTAAACTGTCAAAAATTGAAGAAGAAGAAAGTTCAAATGGGCAGATTTTTACACGAAATGAAAACTGCATTTGGGGTTTTTTTGAAACATGATTAAGTACACTTGATGTTGAAAACGAAATTAACCTGGTTCCAGAACTTTTCAAATGCTACAGAAATGATGGGAAAGATAAACCCGGAGGTGGTGTTATGATACTGGCAGCCACGCATCTTAAACCCGAATTTGGAAATGACTGAAATAACTTTCATTCAATGTTTGACTCAATTTGGGTAGAGTTGAAGTGCAGAAGCAACTAGGTCAATATGTTGATAAACATCTCACACAATCCTAGTAAATCTGCGTTGAATCTTTTCCTAGAAAACTTAGCTCAAAGTATCGATAATGCAATAACGGAAAGTAAAAATATAGTTCTGATGGATGATTACAACATTGAATTTCAAGACAGACAAGAAAGATCATGTCTTGAATCGATTATAAACCCTTTTGATTTGACCAGCCTGAACAACTGTCAACCTACAAGATACTCAAAGACAAGAGACGCGCTGATTGACTATACTATTATTGGCAACTGAGTGAAAAATTTTTACAGTGAAATTTTTGATTCGCCCATAAGAAGTGATTATTTTTCACATCTTGTCATATTAGACAAAAAATTGGAAAAAAAAATTAAACCAACAAAGAAAGCAATTTATTATTTAAAAAAACTACAGTGTACATAAACTCAAAGAAACTCTTTCAGTATTCAATTGGTCAGCAGTTTTTATGAACTACCACGATCCAGAAAAAAATTGTTTCAAGCTTTTGAGCGAATACTTGAGCACGCTATCCAATTAAAAGCTCCCATTAAATTATTCTTCACTAGAAACAAGATACCCATCTTTTCGTTCGCAAAATCTTCTGGGAGCAGAAAAACTATACAACGTTATGTCAGAATGAAAGAGATAATCAATGCCCACAGATTTACCGACCTAAACCAGTTTAAGAAGTCATTGAATAACAGCTATCTGAATTACTTTGAACGCTTTCAGCAGCAACTAATTTTCAAATCTATATCTGAGATAGAAACATTGAATATAATCTATGAAACAAGAGCGCGAAAAAAACAAAAACACAAAAACATCTAATTTTCGCTTAAGAATTCTTTCGGGTTTTAGTTCCAGACAAGAAAAAATGGTGAAATTACTGAATTACAGATTCAGTAAACATGGTGACTTCTGTTTTGAAAACAATAACGCGAAATATGAGATTCCCAAAGCTTCAGTAAAAACCCTTTTTGAGTTTTGGTACCTTACAAGTCAGGAGTGCTTGAAAGTTCTAATGAGAATAAATCCCTACAAAACCCAGGGTCCTTTAAAAATTCCTCTTGGCTGCTTAGATATGGTGCAGTGCATTAAGCAGAGCCACTAACTTTTCTTTATAACGATTGTTTAAAGATATAGCAGTTTCCCAGTAGCCTTAAGAAGGCAAACATAACTCTATTTCACTAACACCCGCATTAGGGAAGGTTTTCGAGACACTTTTAAAAGAACAAACAATCAATTTTATACACAAGACGCGGCTACTATTCAAAACACAGTTTGGTTTTTGGCCAAAAATATCAACTATTGATGCTCTAGTTTTTTTGACTAAATCTGTTAGTGCAGGTTTGAACTCACGAAAATTTGTTGCTGCTGCTTTTCTTGATTGATCGAATGCTTTTGATTCAATAGATAATAATATCTTACTAAAGAATCTGATTTTAGGTTTTGGCATGGAGGCAGTTAGAATAATTAGTAGCTACTTAGATGACCGGTCACAGCGTGGTGTTGAAAAATGTACAAAGTGACTGGTTAAAATCTGAAAAAGGAGTACCGCAGGGAAACATCCTTGGTGCACTTTTGTTCAATGGTTACGTGAATGACATGTACACATTTTCGCGCCATTGTTCCTTGAAGGTAAGGCAAACCAGCTTTTCTATTCTGTTACAGAACTTTTCAAATGCTACAGAAATGATGGGAAAGATCATCCCGGAGGTGGTGTTATGATGATGGCACCCACGCATCTTAAACCCGAATTCGGAAATGACTGAAATAACTTTCATTCAATGTTTGACTCAATTTGGGTAGAGTTGAAGTGCAGAAGCAACTATGTCAATATGTTGATAAACATCTCACACAATCCTAGTAAATCTGCGTTGAATCTTTTCCTAGAAAACTTAGCTCAAAGTATCGGTAAGGCAATAACGGAAAGTAAAAATATAGTTCTGATGGATGATTACAACATTGAATTTCAAGACAGACAAGAAAGATCATGTCTTGAGCCTGAACAACTTTCAACCTACAAGATACTCAAAGACAAGAGACGCGCTGATTGACTATACTATTATTGGCAACTCAGTGAAAAACCTTTACAGTGAAATTTTTGATTCACCCATAAGAATTGATTATTTTTCACATCTTGTCATATTAGACAAAAAATTGGAAAAAAAAAATAAACCAACAAAGAAAGCAATCTATTATTTAAAAAAACTGCAGTGTACTTAAACTCAAAGAAACTCTTTCAGTATTCAATTGGTCAGCAGTTTTTATGAACTACCACGATCCAGAAAAAATTGTTTCAAGTTTTTGATTGAATACTTGAGCACGCTATCCAATTAAATGCTCCCATTAAATTATTCTTCACTAGAAACGAGTTACCAATCTTTTCGTTTGCAAAATCTTCTGGGAGCAGAAAAACTATACAACGTTATGTCAGGATGAAAGAGATAATCAATGCCCATAGATTTACCGACCTAAACCAGTTTATGAAGTCATTAAATAACAGCTATCTGAATTACTTTGAACGCTTTCAGCAGCAACTAATTTTCAAATCTATATCTGAGATAGAAACATTGAATATAATCTATGAAACAAGAGCGCAAAAAATGCAAAAACATCTATTTTTGCGCTTAAGAATTCTTTTGGGTTTTAGTTCCAGACAAGAAAAAATGGTGAACTTACTGAATTACAGATTCAGTAAACTTGGTGACTTCTGTTTTTAAAACAATAAAGCGAAATATGAGATTCCCAAAGCTTCAGTAGAGACCCTTTTTGAGTTTTGGTACCTTACAAGTCAGGAGTGCTTGAAAGTTCTAATGAGAATAAATCCCTACAAAACTCAGGGTCCTTCAAAAATCCCCTCTTGGCTGTTTAGATATGGTGCAATGCATTTAGCAGAGCCACTAACTTTTCTTTATAACGATTGTTTAAAGATATAGCAGTTTCCCAGTTGCCTTAAGAAGGCAAACATAACTCCACTTTTTAAAATGATGGCACTGAGGATCAATTAAACTATAGACCTATTTCACTAACACCCGCATTAGGAAAGGTTTTCGAGACACTTTTAAAAGAGCAAACAATCAATTTTATACACAAGACGCGGCTACTATTCAAAACACAGTTTTGTTTTTGGCAAAAAATATCATCTATTGATGCTCTAGTTTTTTTGACTAAATCTGTTAGTGCAGATTTGATATCACGAAAATTTGTTGCTGCTGCTTTTCTTGATTTATCGAATGCTTTTGATTCAATAGATCATAATATCTTCCTAAAGAATCTGATTTTAGGTTTTGGCATGGAGGCAGTTAGAATAATTAGTAGCTACTTAGATGACCGGTCACAGCGTGGTGTTGAATAATGTACAAAGTGACTGGTTCAAATCTGAAAAAGGAGTACCGCAGGGAACCATCCTTGGTGCACTTTTGTTCAACGTTTATGTGAATGACATGTACACACAATCAAACTGTAAAATTGTCCAATATGCCGATGACACAGTTTTAATTAGCAGTAATCACAATATTGATGAAAGTGTGAATGTACTAGAAAACTGCATTATCAAAATGATTGTTTTAATTTTCACTCTTTGAAATTGAACCCCGACAAAACAGAATTCATGGTTTTGGGCAAACATTGTGTTCAGAAATAACTCATGATTAAGGACCAAGTTATAAGGGAAGTCAGGCAAGTAAAATATCTTGATCTAATATTGGACAATAAGTATAGGTATGGTTCACATGTATTACAAATTCTATCAAAAATGGCTCAAGGAATTAAAGCAATACACACCTTGAGGATTATTTCACCTTTGCATTTAAGACTATCAATCCTGAATACACTAGTACCAAGTCATATACAGTATTCGGCAACTTCACTTTCAACAATAAGCAATAATTTAATCATAACATTAGAAAAGCAACTAAGCGGGGCGGTAAAGGCTAGCTTTCATTTTGCAAAACATAAATCCTCGGCGCAATTAAAAAGGAAAACTATATCCTCCCAATTAAGTTCCTATTACACTATCCGCTAGCGATCTATGTCAGACTCTTTTTTAGAATCGAAAAAAGAGCAATTTTAGCTGGAATTGGATAAGAAATACCAACCGCTAGTTACTACATAAGGAAGAGAACGTTTTACTTAACAGAAAAATAATCTTCAGTGTCACTTGATTATAGTATCGTAAGGAAAGGAATTTTAATTGATAATTTTTTGCTGAATTGGTTTTTAGATCTAAAGCAATCCACAGCAAAAATCAAATAAGAAACTTTTTATGGAACAATTCAAGAACAACCCTTGACAATTATATTATGACTTAATGAATTGGAGAGCGTTCAATTTCAGTAATTAATATATTTGCTATTAAAATGTAATTTTAATCTATTGATTAATGACGACTCAAGAGAATGTACGCTGCCTAACTTGTGTATATTTATATAGCATCTGGGAAAATACAGTTCTTTTTTACCCTGGTTCATGGTCTCTGACTTGACCAGCCACAACTCGAAAAGATTTTCAGAGGTATCATTAAAGATAATGTAAACAAAGAGGCTCGGTAATTTGCATTTGCACGTTTTGTTCCGACCACGTTCATCCACATTTTTGACTGAATTGTCAACCAAATGAGGAAGAGAGTGAAAACTTGCAAAACTTCATATATTATAGTGCGCGTATAATAATGTGCGTATTCATTTAAAAAATTGCTTGAAACGCAATCAACTACAAAAAATAAACAACGCCGCTTTATAGGGCCGATGATAACTGCCATTAGCGAAACTAAGAGCCAAGACCAAGAACGAAATAAAAACGACGATTAATTTCGGCCAAATCTCAATGTCTATAAATTTAAAAAATTATTAGCTGAGACAAGATAGCATAAAATAAAAACTGGGTTAAACAAACTCAATTGTATTTCATCAAAAAAGATACGGACCAAGCTTTCTTAAAAAATGAATTAACTGGCAGCCAAAAAAAACAAAAAGGACAAAGTTAGAAAGTGCATTTCTAAATTTCAAAAAAATAAGTAACGAAAAACCTTAGCTGTTAGTAGTAAATAATAAGAGCGTTAAGAGCGGGGGGGTATTCATGCGATACTAAACATGGGAATATAGGGAGTGATCATGAGTGGGAATTAGGTTAGGAGGGATTGAATGGTTTGTACATGTAAAACCTTTCCTTTCCGCTTTATTCCAATCTTTCTTTCTCGCCGCTTTCTCAGTAGTCTTAGCGCTTTCAAAACACTCAATCAATTTAAATTAACCAAATACTTAACTCCATGCAAAATTAAGACTTGTACAGTTTTGCGTGCGCTTTTCTGCACTATTAAATTTAATTACACTGTCTAATAACGCCTTGCAGTTTTAAACACTGGTTCTTCTGGTTCACTTTCACTGGCTTCCTCTGCTTCAAAATTAATAAACGGGTTATCGGGACTGGAATTTTCATCCGAACTTGCATCAAAATCAACTAAATCACTGCTCCCAATATCCGAATCGTTTATCAATTCAGCAGCTAGAAAACCAGGGTCGGGTGGCTGCCATGTGTTGGAGCTTTGGGTGTTGGTTTCTGGAGACGATTGTGGCACAACGAAACTGTTATCCCACTTAGGACTCGAACTTAGCTGTAAGTCACTAAAATTGCCAGAATTTTCATAATCCCACTCCACATCGTCGTCGCTCCAATTTATTTCATCTATAGCATAATCGCCCAGTTCATAGTGACCAAATGGGAGGGTTTTTATGACATCGGGTAGTATGTAGCGTTTATTATCAAACGCTGACAAGCAGATTTTGTTTGTAGTTACTGTGCGCAACGAGTGGTGGTCAGAAACAATCCGGGTGTTCTCTGCACGTACACTGTTACCTGACAGCAGGGTATTCACAAAGTCTGCATGTCGTAGATGTTGTTGCGCAGCCTTCGTCACTCCCTTTGCTGAGAGTTTTCTACAACCTGAAAAGATGGAAAGAAAATGAGAAAAAATAGGCGCTTTTTTCATTACTAACCCCCTATATAATAACAATACATACTAACAACTTCCAGATGTTTACTAACCAACTATATCTATTTATAGTAAAACTAATATTATTGATTTCAAAGATAATAAACTTACTTGTTGACAGAATGGAGTAAAGCTTTGGCTTTAGGCAGATGAATTCGGTAATGTAGTCGCCGGCGAATTCATCCTTAAATTTAAGGACTACTTTCTTATTACTGGCATTAAACAAGAAATGATCAGACGGGTAGTTTGAAAAATCGAAATGGCTCAGAACTGACTGCGGCTTTTCTGATAATTGCTTGTAGAAGTCCGGACTTTGAACAGAATATAAGAGGCTGTCCGTATCACTATATAATAGGCGACAGTTGAAGTTTGCACGCATGACTCGATAGTGGAAATAATACATGTGATATTTCGCCAAATCTAAGATGGTGGCTCCCACAATAGTTGGAGTGTTCCAAAAGATAGATTTTGGGCGTGTCGTCAAAGCAGCCATGTTTTCACCGAATATCATGTAGCGGTCAAACTCGAACTTAGACACTACGTTTAGCACTTGTTCAGCGTTACGCGTGATTGTAATTTTACTGCGGCGTCGCTTAGATTCGCAGTTCTTGCCGTATACAGCGTTGTTCATTAACTTGTAAAAATTCTCCTCAAACTTATTAGCTGCAACTTGTCGTTTTTCACTATTTAACGTGATATATGGTGATAGCCAGCTTTCTTGGCGGAACTGCAGTACTCTATGCACTTTGTTGATTACAAGTCCAAGTTCAATATACAGTTTGAGCAATTTGTAGTGAACCACATATCTTTCCTTATCAAAAAACGTTTGTAATAATTTCTTCACTTTTGATGTGGGCAGGTTGTGTTGCTCTTTCAAATTAAGTTGGTATTCTCCCAACCACTCCTCTTCAACAATGTCCTTAGTAGGGGCCAGGGGGAAATCCCGGTGATCGTCATGCAATCCTGGTGGGTATGAAAGATCGACCTCCACAAAATATCCCACGCTGGCGTTGTCGGGTGTGTCTAGGACCTCCTGAATTGTAACTTCTGTGTTGAATGCGAACTCTGAGAGGGGGAGTTTTTCAAGTTGCATCACTCCTCCGTATAAATTGTTCGCATCAACACAGAAACCGAATTGATGATCTTCTGTGCTATTGTAGTTTGGAATGTATTGGTTATTAGCAATGAAGCGCCGGTTTTCGTAGACAGAGGTGACGCCACCGCGGATTGCAGGCTCGATCATATCTAGATGTTCTCGCTCTGTCAATAACTCGACATTTGCTTTGCAGATCCTCAATGAAGCCTCTTTGGCCATATTGGGTAAAGTAAAAAAGTGCATGCAGTCCAACTTATAGGTAGTAAAACTCAATTCTCTGTGGAATTCACAGACACAGGCAATAGTGCGCAGTCTAATTTTAAGTAAGCGTCGTGGTAATCTTGAAGTGTTCCACAGCCAAGAATTTCCCACATCCTGCTTGCATGAGCTAAATTACTTTCTGTAATATTCACATTGCCACCGTCTAAGGTGTTTCCCCACTTTTCCAGTGGTGGTAGTTGTGTGTCAGAGAACTTGGCACGACTACTCATATACGAATAGGGATAGTAGCCTTTCTGTTTTAGCAGCTGAATATTTTCACCCGAGACCGTCGGAAACATTGACTTTATTATTTCAAATTGATTCGCCGGGAGTATTTTCACGAGTTTTTCAAGTGAGCTATTCATCATTTTGAAGGAGTCGATGAACCGTAGATATTCATACACCTTCACCGTTGTCCCTTTTTCGTTAACAAATGTGTCAATGAGCACACCAAAGGTCATAGATATGAATTTTTCGTCCGTGGCTGGTATGACGCTGACGGTCGTTGTTGGTTCACAGTTGTTCAGAGCTAGGCAAATGTGGTGTAGGTCATAATTTTGTATGTTATGACCTACGACAGGAATGAAATTGATGTTTCTCCTTGCTCGGTTGCACTTTTCATGCGCCCAGCCGAGAAATTTGCCACTATAGTGACAATGGTCTAAGTCAATTGAGTTTTCTGGGTCTTCGACTTCTGAAAACGGTTTCTCACAAATCCAGCATTGTGTAGCTTGAGATTTGTCCAAACTTCGCCTGTCGCCTTTGAAAAACGGATATTTTCTCTTTTGCTTGTGGATTTCTCTTGCAAGCTTGTGTAGCACTTTCACAAAATTAGCCATACAGTCCTCAGAACTGTCAACTTCGTAAAAAATTGGTTTGCTGGAGTGGTGATCAATTACTGTTATCGCAAACCCACACGGTTCATGAATCTCCTTTACTTGTGTAAATGCTCTGCTACTAGGTCCTTTTCATCCTGACACGGGTCTAAGAAATGACTCAAAGTCGAAATATATTACCAAAGGTACGAACCAAGTTGCAGAGAGGTTTGTAAATTTGTATGAATTTTGATCGCTTGAAGGCATGTGAATAACTGCGGGAGCGTTGTTGCCACAGTTAGTCATGTGCACATTGTAACTTTCGAGGCCGTCTCGACATATCCAAAAGCAATTTCGACAGATCCGATAACAATAACGAAAGTCAATACGTCTTACGTAGCAAACGATTTTTACAAGGTGAGTAATCAGTACATAGTGGTGATGATCATGATCATACAACAAAAGTAGATCCATTACAAATTCAGATTCGTATGATGAAATTTTAAGAGGAAAAAATTGCCCGTTTTCGTAGCCAAACACATTAACTTGAACATCATTCAGTTTTTCGAATTCGGGAATATCTTCAAAGCCCATAGGCATATCGAATTCACCTAATGGTTGATGAATTCCCGGTTGATTGTAAGTGGTCGGGGATGTTTTGGCAGTTTGGTAGTTCTGATCAACTCTGTCCAGACTTACTCCATGATGTAGATGATATGCTGCTACATAGCAATATCTGAAGCACTGCTGGTCTTCATGATTTCTAATGTTGAGCAGACCGCGACAATTGGCAATTTTAGTTGGCAGTGCGATATAGGACGAGTCACGAATTGGTCTGAAACGTGCGAATTTCACATCCACTTTCAACACTTTTTCCAGTACCCATCCACTACCCATCGAAGCAAATGTCGTTAATACGCTCATCATTTTTTCGACCATTCCCCAGTAGGCTGCAATCGTGAGACCGTTTGCGTAGACTGGAGTCATAAGTGAGTTAGCGTATATTTCGATGCGCTCATCTTCTGCATTATCAGGCTGGTCATTATGGTGCTTTATCAGCTGTAGTTTTGCACACAACTGAACCTTCTGTGGCCCATGGCATAACTGCTCATTTATGAGGCTATCGATTTTGGGTTTTTGAGCACGCATGAAGTTTTCAAGATCACGTGCTTCATCTGCGTCAGTTGTTTCAAACGTTCGTAAGAGGCCGTTGAACGCACTTTCCGTTGGCGTATCTCTTGGTTCAAACTCGTCGCCAAATACGGGTAGAGAGTGCACAGAGTTCATATGCTGAGCATACAAGTGAGAGTCATTAAACCCAAGATGGCAACTGCGGCAACAGTTGGTGAATCGCGAGTGTTCGGTCCTCATGTGCTGCTCGAGATTCGAGATTTTTCGCGAAGTAAATTCGCATAATGAACACTGGTATGTGGGTAAACCAAGTTCATCCGGGTGGAAATGATGTTCATGTCTAGTCCGATTGCTAGCTGTACTGAGTAAAGAATCGCAATAACGGCAAGGGTACACCATTTTTAACTTGAGTAGCAACGAAAGCCTTAGCTTGAGTAATAACAATTCAACTTGAGAAACGAAAGAACAGAAAATGGTTTCTCGGTTTTTCCGAAGCGTAGACCATGGATTATTTTGCGCGCCATTTTTGAAATTTTAAAATGCTGCAACCTGATTGGTCGGTTTTGGCGGGCTTATTTTATTTCGAATTTTTGTAAAATTTTATATTTTAAAGCTAAATTTTTTCAAATTATTTCTCTAGATACAGTGAGAATAGGTGAGTGAGCAACCGACAGACAGAATGCGATGACTTTTTTAATGTAAAAAAATGTAATTGGTTTGCAATTAAACATGTTCTTTTTGAATAAAACCCCACATGAGGGCGTGGTTTGACTACTGTCTGAAAGTGGATGTTATAGCAACGCTACGCAAAAGTTGTGGGAATCAAAAATGCTTGTGGCGTCATGAAACGTAGGACCCCTTTGAAAAAACTGCTCCATCATTATCAGAAAAAAAGTTAGTTTTTTCTGTCAATCAAGTCGTAAATTGTCAAAACATGACAATTACATGACAGTTACACATGTTTTTTCTTTAAAAGCATTTTTCGATGACAGGTCTCAGAATAGAACTTCACATGATGCCGCCGGTGATTGCAAAACTGCAAAAACGGGGTTCTAACTCTTTTTTATCAGGTAGTTGGTGTTCTAATTAATGCCAGATGTTAATGGGACATGAATGGCCAGATGTTTTGGAAATCGGCGAAGGAGCAGTTTTTCGACCTCGATGCTTATGAGCAAATTTTTCAACCATAACGAGGGCATTACAAATCTGCAAAAAAATTTTCAAATTTTTTTTTAGTTAATTAGTAATTTGGCTAATTAAGCGCTAATTAGCTCTTAATTAAGGGCTAATTAACTCATTAATTATTTGTCTAAATTTGACGAGTGTGATGAGAGTTTTTGTAGCTCATTGTCTGCGGATGCCAATGAAACACTCCTTTTCATCCCAACTATTTTTTGGAGCCCACTTTTTTGGGGTCAAAGGTCACTGTTAATATGTTAAAAAACAGCAAAAAATCGCGTTTTTTAATGTTTTTCTCAAAAATTTTTTCTCAAACATCTTCTTTTTTAGCATCGGAACAGCCCGTTGGCAATTAGTTGATGATACCACATCCTTCTTTTACCGTGTTTTCGATAGTTTTACTTGTCATTTGATGTATAAATAGTACAATTTCAAAGCTTTCACCTAAATTTTAAACTTTTCGGCTTTTTTAAGTTTCTTTTACTGCCTTTCTGTCAGTTTTTTTTACAAAACGAGCGAGTAGTATTGTTACGTTTTACAACATGACACCTAACCATCCATCTACACACATTTTGAAAAATCTTATGACAATTTGTTGGTTTTTCATTCCAAGAAATTTTGATTTTTTTGTGATTTTTTAAAATTTATTTTTACAATAGTGCTTATTAGGGACAAGTTGATAGTATTAGTTGCTATTCAACACAGCAGCCGAAGAACTCTTTGCAATGAATTGAGCAACCAGAAAAAAACTAGTAAAGACTTTGTTTTTCGTGGTTTATGTAATATGCTGAAGCAACTAATTCTTACTGTTTTAAGTTGAATAACTTTGTAAAATCCATTTCAAAGCACTCTATGAAGGAGTATAATTAAACAAAAGTTGATACTTGATTTTTAAACGTGATTTCCATTGGCTAAAATTCTAGGTTCCTGCTTATGGGATAATTCAAAAGACAGAGAACAAGTTCAAACATGTTCAATTTGAGAAAAACTGAAATCTTTGCAAATTTTTCATGTATAAACACCAAATAAACGCTTACATATAATTACACAAAAGAAATAAATTATGGGAAGCTCTAAAATTAAGCAGAGAAAGTGATGCTGATAAAAAGTTTAGTCTTCAAAAAGCACCGAGAGATTAAAATCCGACTTTCTTTTTTTAGGTGCTCTGCATACTTTTGGCGTCTCCAAATTGTTTGGAGTGATAGTCTTATCTTCTCCATCGCTCTCTGGAACTGGTGTTTTTGGTGATTCAAAGTTTGCCTCTGAAAGCATTGTAGTATCGGGTGTTTCTTGGCTTGTCGTTCCAATTCCAAATATCCAAGGAACTTGATCTCTACTGAGTGCTGAGAAAAATGACGGGCTTGAGCTCTGAGGAGTTGTTGTAGCGCTAGGGTCACTCAGCGGAGTTGTCGGTAAACTTTGCCCTGAAGAACTTGATGGTGATGTAGGCGATAATTGAATGCCCCAAAGACTGGCTAAATTGTCACGAGCATCTTGAGCTCCAAGTTGGTTTTCGAATAGTGGCACACAATCGCAATCATACTTGAAGAGAAGTTGCTTTGTCTCATCGGGTAATGTTGCAATGTCTTGCGGCTCACACGATTGCAGTTGTTGTGGAGGCACTAGACCACCAGAAGTTATAATACTTCCATGGGCAGGTAAGTTTTTTCCCGGCAAAGTGGCAACAAAATCGATAATTGGTTTTGGTATAATGAAGCGTCTGATGTAATCCAATTTTTCTCAGAAAAGTCTTTATACTGTTGAATAAAAACAACATAATTTTCGTACATAGTCTGATATACTAAAGTCCTTTGCCAGGACTCTTCAGAATCAGAGAGCAAATAAAAAGACATTCTGAAATTTTAAAATTTCAAAAATTGTTCAAGCAAGCAATCGAGATCAGATAAAGAAAGAGAGATTGAAAGATAGAGAGCAACTAATGCTTCAGAGGAAAATAGTCGTAGTTGTTAAAACTAATTTGATTTTATGGTTCAGGCACTCCCTTAGGTCACAATTGTTTTCAATCCACTAACTACGATTTTGATCCCCTGCATATTACCCACAGGAAGACAAATTTATTGAAGCTAGCTGTTATCAGTGCACCAGACCAATGTTTAACGACATATATTTATATGTCCCATGTTTAGGTTTAAGCTGTTTTATGCACACAACTTTTCTACATTAAGTTTTCCTTTTATTGCCCACTTTTCCTAGTGTGTATATATATTCCTATCAATTTGATCTCTGACCTTAATTGTAATAAAGTTTCATGGACCCAACATGTTTTACTGCACGTGTTAATATATAAACAAACACGTGCGTTATAGAATAGTAGTTTTCTACATGTTCAGTGTTCCTTGTGCCCAAATTTTCTGACACGTGTTTTATGTCTTCTTATCAATTTGATCTTTGAACTCTCTTTGCAATAAAATTCCATGGACCACGCACGTGTTAATAATTGAACAGACATGTGTTTTACAGAAAAGTTTCCAAGTTAAAATGAATTAACAGACTCAAGTACGCCGCTGGCGTACTTGAGTCTGCATTTTCACACATTTAAACCTGTTTGCAATTAAAGACAGAGACGACACTTGTTTAATCCAAGCTTGCCGCGCCACTTTGGTGTGAGTGTTTCTTCGAGGTGGTCTGTTAAATTTTATATCGCATTTCAAAAGAACCTGTTATGAGCATAACCAAAGACTAAGTTGAAATATGCCGTTTTCTGCCACAAAAGATTCTGAGTTTGGGGATAGTTATTATGATATTTCAAAGACGGAAAAACGTCTAATCAGGGCCACCCTCAAAACTTATGAGAAGAGTGGAACGTATGTGTTTCTGAAACTATTCAAGAAAGTTGACGACGATTACGAATTTCAACAACGGCTGTCACTAACTACCGAAGAATTTGATAAACTTATTAAAAAAGCGCCAAAAATTAGGGAAACTTTTCCACTCAGTTCACAAGAAGCTGAATCAAAATCGAAGACTGACGGACCTTCTCCTGCTAAGAAAACGAAATTTAGCGCAACATAAAAGTCATGGTTGAGGCAATGTTTGAGCGTTCACCTAGTTACTTCAAACAGTTTCAGAAACAGTTTAAATTTTTAGTCACTAATGAAAAAATTAACTGGTCAAGCGTGAAAAATTTTGCAGTGTGTTCCCATTTCGATTCAGAATTTTGTCAGTTGACAACAACTACATCTACTAACCATTTTCATGTTCTGATAGATACATCGGAAGCAGCAACAACTTACAATGACATTTTCAAACGAAACAAGGCTTTCCCCGTATCTTGTCTTTTCACAACTTTTCGATACTTGTTTTCATCAGCAGTGGATTTGGAGACAAAAGGCGATGTCTTTTTTAAATTGAAGTTAGCGGTTGATTTCAACATTAAGAACGAAGAAAAACCTGAGCCTGCAGCAACAGTGCGGAAGCGTTTACCAGCAATTGTTACTTTATCACTACAGCTACAAACGAAAACTGCTGGAAACTCAAACAAAAATAATGGAAATACTGTGAAGTCAGTGAAAACAACGGTGGCGCAGAAGTCAGTACACAACATGATTTTGCCGGGAAAGCAAACTCAAACAGACAATTTCAGTAGTGAAACTTTGCGTAGATTTGAATCAATTTTAACTGGTCCTCATTCTAGTGCTTTTTGTCGGATTATGGATATTTTTGTGAATGGTTATGGAAATTTGAATATTGATACTGATTTGTTGTTCATTCGTTTTGTGTATGAAGAAAAAATTAAATTTTGAAAAAATTGAATTTCATTCAAACATTAGTAGTGTTAGGTCATCATCATATGGAGAGCAAACCGTATCAAATCATTATCACTACATTTAACAAGGGGCTGAAAACTGAAAATAAGATGAGCAATATAAATACAAAAAAGTCCACATAGTTTTGAGTCTCGACTTTGTATGGGCTGGTTTTCTAGAACTTGACATAGCTGAACATCTCCTTGGGTAGAAACCAGTCTTCGATATACATTCTTATAGAACACAATTGGTTGCCCCAGAGGATCGGCAAAAATCAAATTCTTGTTTTTGACGCATAATAGGAGCCAATGTGTTCCAGCATTGTCAGACGTTGATGCATTGACTATTTTAAATGAATTTGGTTGCAAAATTTTAGGGAAATTATTTGCTGCAAAGACACCCAGAAATTTGTGCTTCAGTAGCTTGCAGCGCTGTATTAAATCATTTACTTCGTCTTCGTTCATTAATTTGTCAATATATGGTTTTTCGACACACGTCGTGCACTGTCAACATAAATTGTACTTGTTTTTTCGCCAATTATAAAAATTTCAATATTGTTTGGAAGAGCCGCTGAGAACTTCAGTTCCACGGTTATTGAACTGTTTGTCAGCTCCGGGTGAATAAAATCATGGGAAGCCTGTTGCGTGCTGGTAAGGTCAAAAACCATAAGGAAATGGCTGGGATACTCGCTCAGTTTAATTCCATGACCGTTGTCAATATAAGCCAAGTCGGATATTGTGTTAAAATAGAGACGTTTATCGTCATCTGTTGATATTGGACTATCCGCAACAGGCAGTCCGTTGCGATAAATATATATTTGTTCGAGGCCAAATTTCCGATAATGAAACGGGTTGAGCCTGTTATTGCCTAAGAAAGCTTCGTTAGTGTTTAAACAAATTGCAAGTCTGCGAATTGGTTCCCGCGAGAAAATATCCTCTTGCTTCCAACTATGGAGACCAGCTGAAGCCAAAAACGTTTTTGTTATGGTTTCGAAGTAGGGATAAGATGCAGGACTACTTAACAAGGTTTTTTCAATGGCTGACATAACGTCATCATTTAGCGTCATCTTGCGGACATACAAATTGGCTTCCAAAATTTCTACTTTGTAGTTTTTTGCAGGGTCATCGGACATGATGACAAAGTCATCAATAGAGCGTCTGAAAGCAATGCGAAGCGTAACACCGCTAAGCAGATGTCGATCACAGGTGAAGAAGTCAACGGCAACTTTTCCATAAAAAGCGCATTCGGCTGATTTTTTAACTAATTCTTTTCTCCTGTCAATTTCTGTTGTCGCTAACGTAGCCGGGTTCTCTTCGAATGAGTAGCCTTGACATGCTAGCCATGTGTTTTTTGCGTCTTTGTTGTGTGAAAATTCGGTCTCGATAAAACTTTTATGCGCATAGTTCCCGTTGGCATTTGATATTTTTAGTCCATTAGCAGATACCGTACAATAAGAAAATAATGAATGTAACACATTGTTGCAAAAGTATGGAGCATCCGTTTTCGCTTTGTCAGTAGGAGCTCCTGCATCATATTTCAAATCAGCTCCAGACGACTGAACAATTTTACATTTGATTTCGAGAAAAATTTTTTGTAAATCTATAAAATTGTTTCGATCACCAGAGACTTCAAACTCTAACATAGGTCCATTTGGACTGTAGACAGGCCCCAATTTTTGGCAGAAACTTCCATCAAACGTTACTAAGAGAGCTGGCTTTTCAAATAAATCCAGAGAACTGTGAGTTGCTTCTGTTGGCAACAAATTAGCGATCATCGTTAACTTTGGCGAAAAAATCTGACCGACTTCTTTTCAGGGGCCTCCGAGTGGAAATGATGTTTTTCCGTTTGGTTACTGCTGCTGACTTTTTGGATGAGCTCTTTGACCGACTTCTTAGTCTACGTTGTCTTAGTGTTCTTTTCCGTGATCCGCCGGTCTGTTTTTTTACTGTATTACAAATGGTGTTCTTGAACGCTTGCTTTGGAGATTTTTTACTGCTTACTACGTCTAGTAGCTCCGGAACGCTCTGTTTCAACAGTTCCTTTCCAATTCGTTTGGCAGTCGGTAGAATGAATCGACGTGCTAAGGGTAGAGCAACACGGCCAATACCCGCAGCCAAAGCTCCGAAGCCACTACCTCTTTGTCGATAGTATCCAGAAAAATGCAGCAAAGAAGTTGTTGATTGATTTGCGTAGTATGAATCCATTTTAACTTGAAAACTTTTTGAATTGTAACGTCAAGAGAACTTTTCCTGTCCCCGAGAAGGGAACCAAGTCACCTGTTTCTGTTCGCAGCTCAATAGAAATGGATTGAATTGTGTTTGTCAGTAGCTTTTCGTAATCCAAGTTCGAAAAAACTATTCGATGTGTTGGTTCAACTTCGCACACACTACCGTTTTTTAGACGCTGTTTTGAATCAATGACTCCTAAAAGAGGCGCTTTGGCATCACCCACGTACTGATATTCAATAATGTTTGCATATACAAATATCAAGTGTTTACCAGCCAACAGATCCGCTGGTAGCTCTCCATAATAAGCTTTTGTGTCGTCACTTTTCATTAGTTTATCTGCAGTCGTGTTCATTTTATAGCCAATATGGATACCATTGCCATCAGGAACTCCCTCAAAACCAAGGATACTTGGAATTTCCTTGCTTAGAAACGTAATCCCTTCACGTTTTCCAAACAAAATTTCGTATTTTCCAGAATTTTTTATTTCTCTGAAGGAAAAGTGAGGCAGTCCGGCTGTACGCTTTATTAATGCTAGAAGCTGATTTACTGTTTCAAATGTCCCTGGAATAAAGCCCAATTTTGATCCATTGTATGGTCGTGAGATAACATTGGCATCTGCGGCCCTTTTCGTAGCTTCTTCATATTCTTTCAAGCTGAAAGCAATAAAATCCCCCTCCACAACGTTTTCAATTTTCGTTGGAAAGATAATTTCACTTAACGCTACCCTCCAGTCGCCAGAAAGTTGAATTTCATCATTAAAAAAATTTCGAAATGACGCCAGTGTATTTGATTTGAATATTTGCATCGATGCAGATGATATAACATTTACTGTGAACTCATCTTCAAATTGATTGCGAGCCATTTTATTCGCTGCGTTCACGAACCAGTTGTAATTCTGGTTGATAGAATTTACCCTCTATTTTTTCTTTGTTTGCGTCAATAATAGAGTAGGTTGGCGGTGACAACGTCGGAATATCTGTAATCTCAAATACTTCGTCAGTAAAGGATTTTTTGTATCCCTTTCTGAACGCTTTGTCCTTTTTGACAATTCTAACAAAGTCTCCGATATAAAACTTGGGTTTTTGACGGATACTTGTTTGAGCACTCAGTGAGACCAGCCTCGGTACATCTTTCTTTGTAACCTTATTTGGGGCAAGTTTAGTGACCCGGTTAACACGTGAATTAATTGTGTTCACAAACTGATCCAATTTATCAATATAAGAGTATGTCCACTTTTCTTCAAGGTATTTGTAGATGATATTTTTCAGCGAGCGAATGTTTCTTTCTGCAAAAGCAGACTTTTTTTCACTGAAGGTGCTATATAAATGAATCCCTCTTTTCTCACACATGCTTTCGAAAGCTCCAAGAAACTCTGTACCATCGTCAACCCATACTTTTAATGGTTGTTTGTATTTAATCATTTTTTTGAATGCTTGGGCTGCTTCTGTTGCATATTTAGTTTTCATTGGTTCTACTCTTAGATATCGTGACAGACAGTCAACTGCTACCAAAAGGTATTTGACATCTCGATTGTACTTTGCAAGTTTATCAACATGAGCTAAATCCAGAGACCAAATTTCATTAATGTCCTTTACAATGACTTTCAGTCTTGGAAACCTTGAACGAATTGAGCGGTATTTTGTGAAGGATGGTTTTGCTTCTAAATATGACCTCACTTTAGCCATTGACATTTTGCTTTGTGTATGAAGTCGCTTTGGGCTACCAAAAGAAGCAGGGCCTTTTGAATAAAGCTGCTGCAAGGTTTTTCTCTCAGAAGAAGAAAGGATCCCATTTTTTCGGTTGACTCTCTTTTTTGTTTGTCTTTTTGATTTTGACCTTTTTTCCTGTTGTGGCTCGTTTTGGGTTACCGCTTCCTGATTGTGGACTTTGTTGGGTTGGGAAGAATTCTTGTTCACTTTCATAGGCTTGTATACTGATTGATCAATTTTTTTAGTAGGCTGCTGTAAATCATACAAAAACTTGGAGACTTGTACATTTGTTGGTTCTTGATTGATGTATAGTAACTTGCTTTCCTCTCCAATTGTAACTGCTTCCGATTGGAAGATGAGATCAAGCAAAATTTCTGCACGTTGGATTTTGTATTTTTCTTTCAGTTTCACTAGCCACATTATTGATTCAAAATTTGCGGGGGCACTTTCTGGTTTTTTCGTGACAACTGGATCAATTTCTCTGTCATCACTAATCGAGTCCATTTTTTCGGGCTCATCTACTTGTTTTTCCCGCTCTGTTAACACTGGCTCGGTTTGAACTACTCCATCTGTTCTTTCCACGCTGTCCTCGGAACTTGGCATATTTCTTTGCATGAGTGTTAACTGAGCTGCTTTGTTTCTATAGGCTGGGTTGTCGAGAATTTCGCTTTTTAATGGTTGTTTCGACATGAACATTCGCTTCGGAATCAGAACAAATTCTTCTGCATGCATTATGGTTTTTTCAGGTACAGAAAACAAGCAAAGCTAACCGTTTTTACTAGTTCTATTTCTCTTGCAAAAATTTCCTTTTTCGTCTTCAAACTTGTCTGTTTAGATAAAATTTTTCTGAATGAGCTTTCTGCGGTCTCTATCAAGTTTTTGTTGATGGGCACGTTACCATCAACTACGTTCAGGAAGCATTCGCAAAGAAAATAAATAAACTTTTTAGTTGCTGACTTGATTAACTTTTTTAACTTGATATCCGATACTTGTAGCATTTGCTGAAGCATACATATTTCTTTCTCTTTCATCGGTTAAATTTGTAATAACAGCTTTTGCTGGAGGTAAGTAAAAAATTGAGGGGCCTGGAGGCACAATATTAGAGGAATAACGTAACGCGTCTGACGTTTTTGGGTCCAGATCAATTAATAAATGACCAAAAGGTTGCTTTGTTGCTAACTCATAACTTTCTCTTAAAAATTGTGTGTTGTTGAGTTGTCGACCAATTAAACCAATTTGTTGAACATCACGAGGCGATTTAAATAAAATAATGTGTGTTGTATTAAGATCAATAGTTCCGGACCATTTACTCTGTTGAAATAAGTTGTGTTTTACGTATATCACACTGATTTTCTTATGACGTCCAGCTGTCGCTAATTTAGAAAATTCTTTATCATTAAAAATTTCTTCACATGAATCGTCAAATACCAAAAGGCAATCATCTAGTTCTGATATTTGCTCAAAACTGGAAAACTTCATAAACTGAATGTTAATTTTTCTCTCAATGAACTGAAATTTAGGTTGTTCATGCTGGTAGAAATAAAATATTGATTCAAACTTGGGTGAGAAGGTGTTTTGAAGTAACATTTTGAAAATCAATTCAGTTTTTCCACAACATGATGGGCCACAAACAGCCATAAAAAGTCTATCGGTAGTTGAAATTATTTTATTCATAGTTTCGGGTTAGGTAGAGCGTATCCGACTGTGCAAGAAAGGAGTGAAAACCAGAATGTTGATTCTTCGCAATCGAGTTTAAAAAACACCAATTTGACCAAAGAAACACCTATAAGAAAAATTATTATGAAAATTTGGGTAAAATAAACCACCTCAGATCTTGGAACTCTAGAGTTACAAAACCGCCAAGATCGCCTTTCTTGGTGATTTTCGTCAAAAATTAAGTCAGTTATAGCTCCTCCAGCGTCAATGGTGTCCTCGGGTTGGGTAATTTGAAACAGTTTATTAATTTAAACAATGAATTGAAACTCAGGCTCATTCATAATTATTTGAGAATAAAAAACTCATAACAAACAAATTGTGAGTTTTCAGCAGTTTTTTTGTAAGCAATAGTATAGTTTGCATTCACATTGTCAGTTTTATCTCTGAACACAACTGACTCAACGTTGCTGTCTCTGATGCTCTCCTTAATTTCAGCCGGAAGACGTTCATCTGTTGGAGATATCTGAACTGGTACTGCATGCTTGGGCATAGGTAAAGGGATTAGTTTCAGTCTTCGCGCTTTCTCTTGAATAGACATGATATAATTTGAAATATTCTAAGAGGGAAAGGTATTTTTTCAGTGTCTCTATTTGTGTTTCAGTACAGGTAACTTGTTGCTTCCTTAGTACAGTTTGACCACGGGTATCAACTTTCTCTTCTTTAACAAATGTAACGGTTAGCTGTTCTTCAGCCGTTATGTAACTGTAAACTGTCAAATTTGGAGACAAATTCACTTGAAGGAGAGATGGAGTTGATTTTTCCAAACGACGACTCATTCGTCAGCCACTGGTAAAACAATTTGGCCTTCTTACTAGCACAATGTCTACTTCGTTGTCGTTTGGGACAACTTACCGCATGTAATTCACAAATTGGTATGTCGCGATATAATTTTAGGTTTTCAACCTTTGGACATAACAACGTCTCCAAATTGATAACGTCTCTTTGGAATAACTTCTTCAAAGTGTCCGCCTTTTCAGTTCCTTTTGCATAAAATTCGGCAAACGGAAAACGAAGTTTGATGCTTTGAATAATTTGTTGCAAATAGCAATAGGGGTAATCTCCGCTCTCCCAAGCCAAACCATGAAGAAATTTTGAAACCCACTGGTAAGACTTTTGTTCACTTGAGGAAAGTATATTGAATGAACTTGGGGGTAGGAAAGAAACTATATCACTGTAATTATGAGAACACACAGAAAGCTCTTTGATTATAAAACCCGATTTCTTTTGTCGAAAGCCTTCAATATCAAGAACAACTGGTCGCAGTTTCAACATTCCAATAAACTGAACAAATTTTTCTTAAATGTCTTCACATAGAGACAGAAAGCTATGCCTGTGACGTGACCGAGATACTCATTTGTGACTGGACAGGGCAATACATAAGAATAACCTGGTCCTTTTTCGCTGTGTTCAAAGACAAAACCGGAAGCGTCATGGAGAATAGCATGCAACCTTAAAATTTTGTAAGCTTTGAAGTATTTGTCAAGTGTAGAATTGTCATTACCAATGAGCCCACCATAGGGTCTTAACTTCAGTGCAATATCCAAATCAAGATCAGGATCCAAGTAAAAACAAGTTGCTAAGAAATACAGATACCTTTCACTATACCCTGAATATTCTTTCTTCACCTGCTGGTATAACTCGTGAATACTTTTCAAATCTACCGTTGCAATTGTTGCCATTGGACGCTCCTCTGAGAAATGACACTTGAAACCTATTCACCCAGTTTTTGTTGTATAGAGAAGAGATAGAAACATAGAAAACAAAAATATTGAGAAATTGCATTTTAATTCAACCAATCCTATTCCCACTGTTAAGGTTTTCAACGGTGACCCATTTAACTCCCCCCCATCTTTCCACCCCTATACTGTTATGACCGCTTAGGATAATCCCCTTTATTCCCATGTTTATTCATCGTAAAAATACCCACTTGAAATAACCCCCTATATTCCCATGTTTAAGTATCGTAAAAAATACCCATTTAAAAACCCCCTATATTTCCATGTTTAAGTATCGTATTATTATCCACTCAGCATAAGGCCCTATATGCACACGTTTATGATCCCAGGAATGCCAACTTGGGATCACTCTCTATATTCACATGTTTAAGTATCGTAAAAAAATACCCTCCTAAAAAACCCCCTATATTCCCATGTTAAAGTATCATAAAAGACCCAATTAATGTCATCCCCTATATTCCCATGTTTAATTACCACAAGGATTACCCTCTCACCATAACCCCCTGAAATCACATATTTTTGATCCTAGGAATTCCCACTCATGATCACTCCCTATATTCCCATGTTTAGTATCGCATGAATACCCCCCCCCCCCGCTCTTAACGCTCTTATTATTTACTACTGCTGTTAAATAAAGGCATTGCTACGGTTAACGTACTTTTATATGAACCAATGTGACTTATACACCACTTATAGGAACCAATATACAAAATGAGTCATGGAATTTAAAAGATCACCAAACACCAGAAAAATTCAAAACGTCAATTAAATTTGATATAATGTGGTGTCGAAACAGATAATATCATAATCCTTTCAATCAAAGAAATAAATATAAGAAATTACATCTGATTTTGAGCGGCACTTGATATTTGTTGTTACCACTATAATATGAGGAGACCTCAAAAACCGCAAAATGTCCGAAAGAAAAAAAATTTATTAAGACTCGTAGTTTCAAAGACATTAGACAATGTTTGAATGAACGACCAGCAATGGCAAGTATATTGTATTTGATTTGAAAGATGATGCAATCTCTTTTGTGCTAAGACTACGCTACAAGGTGACGGAACAAGCCGAAAAACTTGTTATATCACTGAAATTACAATATATGTTCTTTGGCCCACATTTGGAAGTAATGTTGATAAAATATAAATCGATTTTATGATTTGAAATATCTTGCTCCGTAATTAACATAGAAGAAAAAACAAAAAGGGTGAAGTGGTTTATTTTTCCATAAATATGAGAACCATTAGCCATAAACCGACTGCATTAATTAGATTCTTTTGTAAGTGAATAGTAAACCACTGAGAGCTATCATTATCCCAAATTTGATACGACCAGATAAAAAAACAATTGCATGAAGAAATGAGAAAAGTCTACTAAATTTCACTAGAGAACGATATCGAAGCCGTCAAAAAGCCTAACCTATTCACTAAAATTAATAAATATGGACCAGTGCGCCTTCTTATAATGCCATTAATGTAAATTGTGATTTTTTTTATGAATGTGATAATAGGACGAGAAATTAAAACTGAACCTGGAAAAACGCAAAAATGTCCAAGAGCAAAGAAAATTTATCAAAAATTCGAAGTATCGAAGACAAAAATCCGTTACATAAAAGATAAAACCTCATTGAAGAGTATCTTCTATTCCATTTGAGCTGGACATGAGCTCTCACTCTCTTGCTCGCATTGATAAAACTACTATGCAAAGTGACAAAAGTAAGGTAAAAATTGTTAAACCATTAATTTTGTTTTCGAGAACAAGTCATAACAACTATAAACTATCAACAAAAAAATCGAAATTGATTAATTTGTAACTGCATAGGAACCAAATAATTGTACCTGTCATCGGTGATTTTAAGTCAGAATTATAGAATTATATGAAGTCAGAAAATCAAATATTAAAACAAATATAGCAAAAATTAAAAAAAAATTCGCAAAATTGTGTCGAGGCCAAAAAATTGTTAAAGTTCGTCGCCGATTTCATAAACTACGTTCATTAGCTTTCTTTGTTAACCCAAAAACTTTATAGCTAACAATTTTCTAAAATTTTTGACAATTTTGATAAAAATGTGAGCAAAATAACAAAAACTGTAAACAAAATAACGAAAACGAGGATAACGCACAGCAAATTTGAATTACTCTGTACTATGATCTCTCTGAACGAAGAATATATCAATCGAAGAAAATTGGCTGAACAAAACAAACCAGATGGGCATGTAGTTCTCAGTTTTGCTGATCAAAAAATGTCGGGAAGTTTTCCATTACGGGCATCTGATCTCAAAAACATTTGGATTGTGCAAAAACATATTCAAATCAAATCCAGCAATGCTATTTCCGCTCGTCGTTTACGTATAATTGATCCAAAAGTTATGGAAATAGCTTATTCCACAAAAAATATTCATGTCAAATTATAATAATCCTTTTTTTAGATAAATATTGAGTTGTATCAGATATTAATCAGGTATTTCCTGAAAGCATTAGATAGTTTCAGTTTTTTGTCGATGAATTTTAAGCAGTTTATTCATTAATTAGACCCACAAGAAACACGAAATGCTGTCAAAACTCAGGAACTCATTAGGAATTTACCAAAACTTTTTCCAAGAGTAATAAAAGTCATGAGCTGTACTCAAAGAACATACTGTTTAACCATTAGGCTTCATTAGAACTTAAATTAAATCTCCATTGAAAAGAAAACAGATTTGTCTGTATTTGGCTGAAAAAAGTAGAAAAGTTTGTAAGAGACTGAACCAAAAATTAATTGTAATCATTTTAATCGCGAAAAACGACGTTGAGAAGAGAACTGGCCTTGCTATCGCTGTGTGCTTCGTTATAAACGTATATGTGTAAATTTGTTACGCAAAACTTTTTTTGGCAGACGAAAAGCTTAGCATATCAAGAAAATATTCTGCTTTTTTGATAAAAATCGATTCAAAATAGCGAAAGGCCGCCAAATTATTATTCCCGGAACACTTTCTAAAGAACCGGAGTCGGAAATAGCATTCACATGAAAAAATTATAATTATGTCCGTAGTCTCTCTTTCTTTGCCTTCTTTCTGTTTTGACAAAGTGGATAAAGATGCATAGTTGGAGCCAATTCTTGAAGACAAATTTTGCAAATTTTTTAAAAATGCAGAATTTGAGATAAATGCGGAGTCCGCAAATCTTTTTATATTGAAATCTAAAACCAAATCACTATAGCTAACAAGTTTATAAAACTTTTGACAATTTTGACCAAAATGTGAGCAAAAATAACAAAAACTGTGAACAAAATAACGAAATAGAGGATAAAGCTAACAAATATTTCATTATTCCGAGCTATAATAACTCTGTACGAGATATAAATCGATCGGTGAGAACTGACTGTACAAAATAAATCAGTTGGGCATATAGTTCTCATTTTCGTTGTTCACTAAAATTATCAAAAAACTGTCGGTAAGTTCTCCATTACAGACAACATACAAAATTTTTGAGTAACTTTTCTCGTTTCTAATACCAGATTTCACTTTTTCCATAATTTTAGTTTATGCGTGTAAAACATACTTTTGAAATTCGCGGACGAAAACGCGGTGCCTTGTATGGGAATTCCAGTCAGCATTTTTCACTTCTAAACTAAATTTAAATGTTTCACTTAAAGTTGAAAAGTAGAAACTGCTTTCCACTGCAAATTGTTTGACAAACAACACAATCCGCAAAGTTTTTTGCAGAATTAGAGTTCACATAATTTAAGACTGCAATTCCCGCTACTACGGACTGAAAGCAGTAATCAGTCTTAAAGAAGCCGCATTCGCTTTTTTAAGTGAATAGGTCTAAGACATTCCCACAATTTTACTAGATTTCACAAAATAGCACCGAGTATTTGACATTGACCAAACAAGGGGAGACTAATCGAAAACATGAAAGCTTATGATAAGAAAAGCGGGAACACGCAAAGGAACACAAAGGCACAATAATCTATCATTTTAGTTTTCAATTTTGAATTATGTCATATTGTTTGTTAGACGCGTCTTAGTTATATCTGCCGCCTGTTTAGAAAGTCGAGCGCCAAACAGAGCATGGAAAGAAGGCAAGAAAACGGCAAAAAATTGGATGCTAAAATCACTTTTAAAAGGAGATGAATTCAATTTTAAGTGAATTGGCTCTAAAAATACTTGATTTTATAATGCATTACCTCAAAATATCAAAACATGAAAAATTAAGGTAACAAAAAATTAGGGATTATTCTGCAGTTGATGATAAAAAAATCAACTTGCAATAAACCGGGAGAATTTTCTGCAATTGATGAGTAAGGTTTATTATTGTTCTTTTTTCTGGTTGGGGAAGCTGATAAAAAACCCCTTAATTGTCGACAATTAAAATATTTTGATAAATTCTGAATTTCAGTAAGACTATCTGATTTTGTTCCGTTTTTTTTTCTTTGTTATGTCTGTTTCTTGGTTAAAGAAATGTGATTGATGGAAGAAAGACAATTCAAAAGAAGATAAATCAAGTTTGTTGTTATCGAGGAGTTAAAGTAAGTGCTTACGAAATTGGTAACATAAAATGAGGAAAGCGCTTCCCCTATTGGTATAGAAATAAATAACAGAATTTTCAATCAAGTATGAATTCTTTTCGAAGAATAATTGCGATAATTTTTTGGTAGGCTTATCTTAATTATCTTATATTCACTTCCTTTCGAAATGCACTAAATCTTCGTGAAATACCCTTACAGCCAAACTTAAGAACGTTTCGCATCTACTTGATCCTATTCTTCATCTTGAGGCTCGTAATTGCTTTGTGGAGACCATTTTCAAAAGTTTTTTGCGCTTTCAGCATTTAACGGATTTCGGCTCCTGAAAGCAGCATTTTTCTTTGGAAATTGACTTTTTTCGGTAACTGAAGACATCAGTAATTTCCAAAAAGAGGTCATGAAAACGCGAGTAATAGCCAAGAAGTTATCGCGGGACCTTCACTGCTGCATCCAATTTTTTAAATCATTTCCCTGGGTTTGAAATGGTTGACATTTTCTCAATTTAAAAAGAACCATTTTTTCGGTTTTGGGCTGATATTCAGCTGAAAGTGACTGAAATAAGTGACAAATCCTGATGCCAGTCCTCACATGCACCTTTATGACCCTATCAGGGTGCTATTTTTTATTCGAGTCCCTTAGAGGCCGTTTTGGATCACTCTGTAGCAATTTGCGAGAAAATGGTTTAACAAATACTTCAAATATTTTTCGGTAAAAGTTTCATAATTCGAAAAACTCCGCAATGTGTTACGGAATATTTCAAATGCTAAAATTTTGCCGATAACATTTTTGCGAAGTTGGTTTTGATTTTGAACTCAACTGTCATATCTTGGTAAGTCAAATTTGGCTACTAAGGTTGGCAACTACACTTGAGCAGTACTGGTACGTATATGTAGCTCGATTCAGGTTTTCATTGTCATAATTAAGTTTTGTCTCTAAAGTTCAAAACGTGATTTTATACATTGAGCCTTTTGCTAGGTTGTATTTGTTCCGACCCACTTCAGTGGTGGAGGAACTATATGATCAACTACTTTTTTTCTTTTCAGTCAATTTTCGCTGATCGATATATTTATCGTACAGAGTTGTGAGTGCTATCGTTATAAAACTTGTCAAGCGTAGGATATCAAATTAAACCGAATATTTTGAAATTCCTTTTTAAGAGTAGTTAAGGAGGTGTAGAGTTTCGTGAACGTTTGATTTGTTCACAATTTTCGTAATTTTTGCTATCAGCTTGAAAATTTTAATCTATTTTGCTGACAGTATGATAAATTTCTTAACGAAAGTCACATTCCTTTTTAATTTAAATATAAAATAGAGTTGCTGCATTGTTTGAACCCACTCTTTTAGCTAAAAATTTGTCTAAATTTGTGAAAGCTTAGCATATTTTCTATTTTCAAAGCAAATGACACCAAATTTGATTCTGTAGCCTTCTTTGTTGGAACTGACTGGTAGTGCAGACATGAAAATCGATGAAACGATCATCGTTTACACATATGAGAGATGTTTTTACTTCTGGTTCCTATCAAAAGTGTTTTGTAATTATCAATGTGGCGGCCTTTCGCTTTGATTTCAGCGAGAAGCTTAGTTTTTTTGTCTTCAACATTTATTGCGAACAAATACTTGTGAAATTTTGAATTGTGCCTGTAGGAGCTGTTATTAGGAGCTGTCTTTTGACTCAGCCTCAGTGCGGAAGAGTCCTATAGGCAGTATTAAACTGACTTATTTACTGTTATTATTATGACTTATATTCAAAGTTTTTAGTGAGTAGATTATGACTTTAACGCATTTCTTTTCTCTCAATGTCTGACCTTTTGATTTTGTCTGTACTTTGTTTTGTATTCAAAGGACAGTCTGTATAATCAATGCTGTAAATAGTTTTCTTAGGAGGTATAGGTGAGCGCATTTAATGAGTTCAGATGTTAGCTATTGGTCTTCTTGTCTTGGAAATTAATTGTTTTCAAAAAATACAAACTTATTTTTTGATTTGACTTTGCCTTTTTTGTTTTGTCCAATGTTAACTAATCTCAAAAAATTCATGTCCTATTTCTTTTCTGGTGAAATGGAGGTCAGTTTGTTTAACGTAGATCCTATCTGATGCTATTTTGAATTTGTATTTTTTTAACAAAAAAATTGTATAGACATTGAGTTTTGCTATTTCTTAGGGCTTGTTGTCTTTATTTGATTTTGATGTCTGTCTGGCTTCTTAGTCTCCCTAGTAACAGGCATCATTGGCCCTTTGATGCGGCATAAATTAATTTGGTAAAAAATTAACGTTGGTAGAAAAGAAAGAACTTCCTTTGGTAGAAAATTAAGGCGATAATTAAAGCTCCTTAATCGTTTTATCCATCTAAGGCCAACTAACTGACGCGCGCATAAAAGTAAACTCAATTTCGATTTTTTGGTAACACTTTTGGATTAAAAGCGAAGACTGCACAATTACGTGAAGTAGGAGTGTTAAACATTTTTGCAAAACTTTCTTAGTCGCAAAGGCTTTGGCTGTTATTGAAATTTTTCCATTGGATGAAGTGTTCATTTAAACAAGAATTGACTTTTTCACTTTAATTGCGTGAAAAAGGATTAAGATTTGTAACAAGCCAATTTTTTATGCTATGTTTGTGTTGCAGTTTAATTTTCGAATCCGATGCTCTGAAAACTTCGACAAAAATTAATGTTATAATGTTTGCTTCTGGTAAAATTTCAGTAGATAAAATTCTCATTTTTTGAAGGTTTTCATCAGCTGACATTGTTCAGGATGAAAATACGTACTGTTTCTTAATGCGTCTTGAACGTTGCCTTGCAATGATTGAAAGTTCTCCATCTAAAAATATTTCTCAGGTAACGACTATTTGTTTTATCAGTCATACCAACTACTGTTTTTTTCGCATTTTTGGTCATTGAAAAAAACAATAGAGGCTTTAAAATAACATTAGACTCTTTTTGCACGAACGAAAGCGTAATAAAAGGATTTGCGACGATTTGAAGTTAGAAAAAAAACATCATCTCTCCAAAAAACTCTAGTGTTAACTCAGCAAAATTTAAAATTGATTTTTATGTTGAAAAGGAACAATAAATGGTTCTTAGTGCATGATAATTTGGTTTTTCGTGCGTGTCAATTTTTGTCGCGTGCCAGTTTTTATTTCCGAGCTCACGAAAGAAGCGAATCATTCAAGTTCAAACAACTAACCAGTGGAATACCATGTTTATCAAATTTTAATGCTTTATTCAATCAAAATCCAGTCAGTTTGATCACATTTTTCAACAAACTTATTAAATAATTTTCATTAGCAAATGAAACTCATTGTGAACTGAAACTCAAACTGATAATTGAACAAGCTCACTATAATTAAATTCGCGGGCCGAGGTTTCACCCCTAATCCACCCCTAATTAGCGGGGATTAGGGTGTAGTGCGTATTCCACTGCTATTTATAGGAGAAAAGAGGGTAAGAGTGTAATTTTAAAAAATTACACTTTATTTACACTCTTTTCTCCACTCTTTTTACACTCTTTACAAATAGTGTAATTTAGGGTGGACTGATAAAAAATTACACTCTTACACAATTACTAATATAACCAAATTGAAACATCTGATCCTAGTGTCAGTTGGTGCAATGATCAATGCAGAAAATTGAAGTAACATGTTCGACAGGGGGAAGATGGGGGATCAATCCTCATTAACTCCTTCCACCTTTATTTTTTAAAATTACACTCCTATAATTACACTCTTCCACCCTTAATTAAGCGGAGAAATAGGGGGGTAATTTTTTTATTTATACACTCTTTACACTCTTTTCCCCGTTATTTTTGGGGAAAATCCTCGGCCCGGGTTAGTATTGCGATACATGTAGTCCTTACAAAATCAATTTGCGTATTGCATCAGATCCTTTAATTGGTTTGCGACAAATTCTGCCGCTTGATGAGTGTTTGAAAGAAGTTCTACATTGTTAACAATATTCCAATGACTTCAGACTGAAAATGGCATTTATACGGAAAAAGTTGCGATATGGAAACTGTTCACATTTTGTTGAAATCCGTCTCTACAGCAAATCAAAGATGCAATTTTACGCGTAATTTCTGCGTGACAAGTAGAAACAATAAGCCTTGAAAAGAAGCAAAAATAAGTTGAAACTCACACAGTTGGTCTCATGAAACCGTGATACCGTGCGTTTTGAAGCTGAATTCGTGATAAATAAAGAACTTGTTACTCTATTCTTCCTATGGATCATCTGAGTGATTGTGGGCCACCAATTAACTATGGTTTTTGAAAAGAGAATCAACATTGATGTATCATAGTTTTATTCTGAGGAAGAAAATTATTTATAGTATTTCTTTGGAGTTATATGATTATTTCAAGCGAAGAAAAAAAGCTGTTTTGAACAAAGCTGAACGATTAGTTATTGGTACTGAGTATCAATCAAGTTTTGCAGCAGGAAACCGCAGTTTAGCGGATAATTAAGTAAACAAAAACTAACTGCAAATTTCTGTTAAACGGCAGATTTGAAGCATCTGAACCTAACTGCACGATGTAAACCTTTTGTTTTCATGCACAGGAGAGCGGCTGTTGCGTTTTATCGCCGAACCCGGAAGCTGAAAGACATGTTGCTTTCTAATCTGATTAAAGAGCGCCAGGGACACCAATTAAAAAAGAACGAAGCGCCATCGAAGCAAATTAAAAAGTGCCACTCAATATAGAAATTGAATTGCTAAAGGTGCTTAAAAAGATGAAGCAGAGCAAAAGTATGCAACAACTAGGCAACTGAAGCATATTTGTTCCTAATGACCTTGGGAACTCAAGAAAAGCATGACATTTCCTGATGATTAAAACTACCGCCAAAAACCTGAGAGTTACTCTTTCCCAAAAAACATCTGACAAGAAGTCGCAACCAAATATGAGCAACCAAAAGTCTAGAATATATGTTTCACTACATAAATTGGAGACCTACCTCCGTGATTAAGAAACATAGTCTACCTTCTGAAACGGAATATTTTTAAAACAAAGAGGGTGACATCACCCCCCCCCCCCCCCCAAGGACAAAGAGACAAAGAAACGATCCAAGTGTCCGAATTCAATGGGTTCTTAGACCAATACTGATCACGACGAAGACAATCAGCATCAGGAAAAGACTCCCAAGACAATGTTTTTTTTGGTCCAGACGTCACCCGATCAAGAAGGCCTGACTTTTTTTGGTTGCAGACGTCACCAAGAGATGATAGCCCGAGGTCCCAGACGTCACCTCAGAAGTCCCTTTCCCGGTTAGACGTATCCAAAAAACTTGAATTTTTTTTGCGACAAAAATCTCAAAAACATGAAAATTGTCCCCCAACGAGCTCTTGTCGATACTTTATGAAAAAATTAGCCATGAGAAACCACATGTCAGCATTTAGCAGCAAAAAACACACAGATTTTACGAAAAAACGATATAGCGTTTTTTGCATCAGAAAAATTCAAAAACATTTTTCTGAATTTGTCGCAAAAAATTTACATAACAGTAAAATTAGTAGTTGAAAAGAACACCTCAGTTGGACCTTAAATTGACTTTTTTAAAGTTTACTTGTTTATGCAAAATTTTTGCTCAAAAAACGAAAAATTTGCAAAAGTGATTTTTTGAGCGCCAAAAAATCAAAAACGTTATTCCAACCTTTTAATGGAAACTTTTTAATAAATCCAAGAAAACCTATTGATTGGGCCCCCTCAGTTCGCTATAATACAAGTTTTAAAGTTAGTTTATGGACTTTGCTTTTTGCAAGGAGACAACGAGAATTTGGCAAAAATTGCTTCTTTGACTTTAAAAATTCAAAAAACGTTTTCTTGACGTTATGATATAAACTATTAGTAGATCCAAGAAAACCTATTGATTGGGCCCCCTCGGTTCGCTATAATACTAGTTTTAAGATTAGTTTATGGACTTTGCTTTTTAGCAAAGAGACAACGACAATTTGGCAAAAATTGCTTCTTTGACTTTAAAAATTCAAAAAACGTTTTCTTGACGTTATGATATAAACTATTAGTAGATCCAAGAAAACCTATTGATTGGGCCCCCTCAGTTTGCTATAATACAAGTTTTAAAGTTAGTTTATGGACTTTGCTTTTTAGCAAAGAGACAACGAGAATTTGGCAAAAATTGCATCTTTGACTTTAAAAATTCAAAAAACGTTTTCTTGACGTTATGATATAAACTATTAGTAGATCCAAGAAAACCTATTGATTGAGCCCCCCGGTTCGCTATAATACAAGTTTTAAAGTTAGTTTACGGACTTTGCTTTTTAGCAAAGAGACAACGAGAATTTGGCAAAAATTGCTTCTTTGACTTTAAAAATTCAAAAAAAACGTTTTCTTGACGTTATGATATAAACTATTAGTAGATCCAAGAAAACCTATTGATTGGCCCCCCTCAGTTTGCTATAATACAAGTTTTAAAGTTAGTTTATGGACTTTGCTTTTTAGCAAAGAGACAACGAGAATTTGGCAAAAATTGCATCTTTGACTTTAAAAATTCAAAAAACGTTTTCTTGACGTTATGATATAAACTATTAGTAGATCCGAGAAAAACTATTGATTGGGCCCCTTCAGTTTGCTATAATTCGAGATTTTAAAGTTAGTTTATCAATTTAACATTTTAGAAAAGAAGCAACTTGAATTTAGCAAAATTTCATCTTTGACTTTAAAACTTCAAAAAAAACGTTTTCTTGACGTTATGATATAAACTATTAGTAGATCCAAGAAAACCTATTGATTGGGCCCCCTCAGTTCGCTATAATATAAGTTTTAAAGTTAGTTTATGGACTTTGCTTTTTAGCAAAGAGACAACGAGAATTTGGCAAAAATTGCATCTTTGACTTTAAAAATTCAAAAAACGTTTTCTTGACGTTATGATATAAACTATTAGTAGATCCGAGAAAACCTATTGATTGAGCCCCTTCAGTTTGCTATAATTCGAGATTTTAAAGTTAGTTTGTCAATTTAACATTTTAAAAAAAGATGCAACTTGAATTTAGCAAAATTTCATCTTTGACTTTAAAACTTCAAAAAAAAAAGTTTTCTTGACGTTATGATATAAACTATTAGTAGATCCAAGAAAAGCTATTGATTGGGCCCCCTCAGTTTGCTATGATTCGAGATTTAAAGTTAGTTTATCAATTTAACATTTTAGAAAAGAAGCAACTTGAATTTAGCAAAATTTCATCTTTGACGTTAAAAAAGTAAAAAAAAAACGTTTTCTTGAAATTTTGTTATAAACAATTAGTAGATCCAAGAAAACCGATTCATTGAGCCCCCTCAGTTTGTTACAAAACAAGCTTCAAAGTTAGTTTATCCATTTTGCATTTCAATAAAGAGGCAACATAAAATTGGCAAATTTGCTTCTTAGACTCAAAAAACTCAAAAAAAAAAACCTTTCTTGACGGTTTGATAGATACAATTAGTAGATCTAAGAAAAACTTTTCCTTGAACCCCCTCAGTTTGTTATAATACAAGCTTCAAAATTTTTATTTCGATTTTACTCTTAGAAAAGAGGCAACATAAAATTGGCAAAATTGCTTCTTTCACTCAAAAAAAAAATAAAAACGTTTTCCCAAAGTTTTGGTTAAAACATTTATTAGTCCCAGAAAACCTGTTGATCGCACCCCCTCAGTTTATTTCAAAACAAGCTGATAAATAAATTTTATCACTTTTGCAAAACTTTATTCTTAAGAAAACCAGACAATCACATTTTTGCTTTCAATTTGTGCATACTACTAGCCGCGCGCTTAGTTAATGGGGTAGTATGCACTGAAAACAACTTCAAGAAAAAAAAACAAAAAAGAGGAAAAATTAAGAACATTTTTCTCATTATATCATAAGCAAGAAAATCAAGAGCTCGAAATATTTCCCCACTTAAATTTGCTCACACAAATACTTCCTTGAGGATAACTCAAACGTCTCTTCCTTTTTTGTCCGCGGTCTCAGAAGTTGCCGAAAGAAGTCCCTTTGCCCCTTTTTTGGTCTCAGTAGTCACCAGATGGAAGGAGAGAGTATTTTTGGTGTCAGTAGTTACCATAGTAGATGATCTTCAAAACTTAGTGTCAGCAGTCACAAGGGCGGAAGGAATTCTCAAAGTAAAGATTTCAAAAGTTTTGAAAAGAAAACAAGAAGCAAGCAGTTCAATTTAAGAGGAAAGAATTTCAAACGAGCCCCAGTACAAGTCGAGTTGTCTTGTCTGCTTGTCTGTAGCTCACGTTGCCTATTCGCACCGCAATAAAAAAAAACCTTTAAACATTTTCAACACAAGTACTAAGCAGTAGCAGCCTCTAAGCATTTTTTTGTTCCTTTTTCAAAAAAGGTATTGTACTTGTAAAAGATTGTAACAAAAAACTATTCAAGAGCCATACACTTATTATACTCATAAGGAAATCTTAATTTCCCCAAGTTTTAGCAATTATTTGGTCGTGTTTATTGAAATAACGAAACAAGCGCGCGCACACGTTTATTTTTCTTTTTTTTAGATAAAACAAGCTAGATTTAGCACAAAAAAACAATATGATTCTATTTTTCAGAAAAATTGCGTCGTATTTTTAACAACAAAACTGGGGCTGATTAGCCTCACAGTGTCATAATTATTGTTTTTCGACTTTGAAATTTGCGTCGCTCCGGTTTCGAAGCCGTTTTTTACCTGTTAGTACGAAAAAGACCAACAAGAGCAAGATGACAAAGAAGAACAGTCAAAGTTGTCAGTACGCCTTAAACAAATTCAAAATTGCAGACCTGAGTTTGAAAAGCAAGCTGGACCTCTTACAATCTGCAATTGATCAGCGAAAGAGTTTCAGATCACTCACCCTGCTCATCAATAAAGCAAAATCAAATGTTGACGAGCTGAAAACAACACTTGATGCCGTGTTAAAAGAAAGTCCGAACTCCAGCAGTACTTCATCTGTCATGGAACGATATTCAAACCTTCTGTCACGGCTAGAGAAATTTGAACACGAAATTGACAGTTTAGATGACGATGGACTACTCAGCCAATCTTCAACTAGGATACGCGATGATGTCAGTGTAACAACTCATACGACTGTCAGATATCCAACCTCACGGAGATGCTCACCATCAATGAACGAGATTCCAGAAGCAAGCAACCCTGAACGTTCATCTTTCACCAACAAAACACCACCTCTCCCACCGAGACCGGAGAAACCATCCCTGTTTTTGTCTGAATGCCACAGGATCAAACCAATGTTGTCAAAGTTTTTAAATGGCAACAACGAGAATCCCCCTACTATTGCAATGAGTACAACAAGTTTATTCAGACCAATTAACATCGATAACACAGTTGATTCCAAAACAGAAGTAAAACACTCGGATAAAAATTTTGCGAAACCTGAGACGACCGTCGCAAAAACTCCCGATCGTTTTGCTCTCAGTGATACAACGTTATCTGCTGTTGATAATTTTACAGTCAACCAGCAGCAGTTTAAAGCAGACAATGATTCAATCCAGCCACTCAATTTTGTAAGCACGCAAAATAACTTTCAAAACGGTTTTCCTCAGGAAAACCTTAATAATCAATTACAGTCAAAAAATATGTTATCTGAATTTTCTCGAGATATCGCCGAGGAACGGTTTCAGACGCAAACAATTGAACCAAAGAGCATGGGTTGTTCCCATTTCCAAGGAACACATAATCTCTGCTTGATGAATCCCAGTTTTGTCAAATATTACAGTCAAGAAAAAGCACAGAATCTAGATTTTGATCCGCAACAGACAAAACAACCAATTGAACTGAGTAACACAATGACAAACTTTAATCAGTTCTCCGAAAATTCCTGCCAAAACGCAAACAATTTTCAAACATCTAACATATTTTCTTTACCATTGCATAATAGACAGGAATCGAAAAGCACAGAGAATAAAAATTTACCTGGAAACTTCACTCAATTCCAGCCACAGTCACAAGTCAATACCGTAGGCATTGAGCCTGTCAACCCATTTGGTCTTCAACAAACCTCCTGTTCAAAAACAATAACTGAAAGTGTTCCAATTGCTCCTTCAATCTCAACGTTTCCCCCACAAGCACTGCCTTCAGTAGAGCAAAATCCCCAGCCACAATTACCACATTCACATCAATTTTCCAGCGTATTGAACCCAATATCAAATGAAAGGTTCAAAAACCCTTCATTTGAAATCAATTCTTTACCCGTGGACCTCAAACACAGCTCCATATTGCCAGAATTCAACAAGTAAACACTCAATAAAGTTACCAACTCTTACAATTCAAAACTTTAATGGCAACCCATTGAAGTACCACGAATGGATAAATAACTTTTTTTGCCTCGTACATAAAAACACCAGTATCACCGACACACATCGTATCACCTATTTGCAAAATGCAGTTACTGGCAAAGCAAAAGATGTAATCCAAGCTTATTCGTGAGATCCTGCTTATTATAGCACAGCTTTAAACGAACTAATGTCATATTTTGGTGATCCTACAATAAAAGTGAACGCCTTCATAAATCAATTGGAAAACTGGAGATCAACTAATGACTATAACAAGCAAAATTTTGTGGCCTTTGCTTTGTTCTTGAAACGTTTAGTGGTTTACTGCAAGCTTTCCAATACCTGGGATACACAGCGGACCTACAGAGCTCAACACTTATGAAGAAAGCTAAAGAAAAAGTCCCGCATAACATCCTCCTCAAATGGACAGAGCACACCGTTAAATCAATCCAAACACCAGCTACTTTAGTTGAATTTCAGAAATGGTTAGAAGTTCAAGCACATGTGTACGATAAGATAAACCGCGAAAACTTCCCGCAAAATAACCTTCGTAGAAACAACTTTAGTATCTCTGGAAATTTGAACAACAGCGTTAATCACTCAAGAAATTTAAGTATCCAAAATTCAGGCTTTCCAGCACAGCCGACTAGCCTAAATCAGTCAACAGCAATAAGCATTAGCGGTAATGTGAAACCACCTAGCGCTCCCCCTTTTCCACCCCTAAACAACTCAAATCAACCAAAGCGTTCTTGCGAAAAATGTCGAGGAAACCATATACTAGCGACCTGTCCCGATTACCAAAAATGCAGCCCAAACCAGCGATTTGACATTGTAAGCAAGAGCAATCTTTGCTCGAACTGTTTGAGCAATAAACACAAGAAGCAAAACTGCCCATCAACAAAACGCTGCCAAACATGCAGCGGATACCACCACACAACACTGCATGACCCTGGTAAAATTATCAAGCGTCCACCAGCTGCTTTTGCCACCAGCAATTCCACAGGTACAAGTGTTACCAACCAAGCAAATCAGCTTGTCAAACAGCAATGTGAACCAGGAAGTAACAACAACGCAAGCGTCTCATCAAAATCACAAAAGAGTCGCTACGGACAGTCTTTTGCAAACAAAAATCAGAATCAATTTCAGCGCGCTAATTTGAACAATGCCAACCAAAGTTTTAGCGTGAGTCATCTACAGTCTACACCAAAAGAACGGTTCGAACAACTTCAACTTATCCCAGTATCTTTTCTAAACGGCAAAAAAGCTTTCGATACGTACGCTCTGATCGATCCAGGAAGCCAATTTACTTTCATACTTGACAAAATCACAGAGTTCCTTGCTCTTCCATGCGCAGATCAAGAAGCAACTACGCTTCAGTATCTTAACACAGAGCATGATATACCACTTTCAAAAATTTCTGAACAAGTGACAGTTGCACCCTACGAAAATTTGGATCAAAAGTTTCAAATTACAACCACTTATAGCACTCCTTGTTTAAATGTAGCACCATCTAATACATTTGAACTCAACCAACTTGGCGATGCATTCAAAGAACTGCGTCACATTCACTTCCCAGAAATAGCTAAAGGCAAAATCGTTGCCCTTTTGGGAATAAACACTTTTGCTTTCACACATCCAGTTGAAGTCATCCCGGCAACTAAGAACCAGCCTTTCGGCGTAAAGACGAGGCTTGGATGGACCCTAGCTGGAGAGTATGAAAGAGTGCAAAAGCAACCCAAACAACGATCTCACCAGCAGAAACAGTACGTGTACCACGTATCACGAAGAAGCTCCGACGATCAACCTCTTGATGAATTGCTTGAGCAATTCTGGAAAATTGAAGCTGAAGGAACTCAACCCGAGCCTCAATCTAAAAATCCCGTTGACAAGGAAGCCCTTGAGATATTGAACAAAACAATCAGCTACAATGGTGAAAGGTACGAAATTGGACTGCCTTGGAAAAAACCATTGAGAATTGAAAATAATTATTTTGCAGCTCTCAGCCAGCTGAAAAGTCTTCAGAAGCGACTCAGTAATGACCTCCAATTGAAAGAGTTGTATGAGCAATTTCTCACAACAGATCATCAAAAATTTTATGTCAAGCCAGTTGAAATGCAGCAGCCAGAACCCGAGAAAATTTGGTATTTGCCTCATCACCCAGTGGTTAATCCAAACAAGCCCGGAAAACTGCGCAGAGTAGCAAATGCTGCGGCCAAGTTTAGAGGACAATCTTTGAACTCCAATTTGATCACAGGACCAGATTTGCAGAACAACTTGGTAGGAATTCTTCTGAGATTTCGTGAAAACCCAGTTGCCATTCTCTCTGATATCGAAGGCATGTTCATGCAGATAGCAATAAGGCATGATGACCAATCTGCATGACGCTTTCTCTGGCCCAATGAAGAGATGGTTAACCAATACCAGTTCACCAGATTAATTCTTGGAGCAACCTGCTCCCCATTTTGTGCAATTCTCGTTCTGAACCGTTGCGCAGAAGATAATGCAATTGAATTTCCAAAAGCAGTTAATGCAATAAAGAACCATTTTATATGGACGACTATATCCATTCTTTGCCGTCTATAGAAGAAGCAATTGACACCATTAACCAGACTAAAGATAGCCTTCATAAAGGTGGTTTTCGCTTGACAAAATTTGTGTCAAACAGACATGAAGCCCTAAGGTTCATTGAGCAAGAAGATCGAGATGAACTGAAAGAGATCAATAGAGTCCTCGGTCAGAAATGGAATACCAGAACTGACTGTTTTCTAATGAAGACATTAGAACATTTTCCCCGAAATGCAAGTGAGTATACACAAAGGAAAATGTTCAGCTTAGTATCAACAATTTTCGATCCCCTAGGAATTTTGTCCCCGCTCACAATTAGAATCAAAATGCTTTTACAACAAGTCTGGAAGCTAGGTAAGAAGTGGGATGAACCACTTCCCGCAGAACTTCATTCCAACCTACAAAAAGTGCTCGATAGTTACTTTGCAATGCCTGATATCGAAATCCCCAGATGGTTGAACTCCTCAACGAATCAGGAAAATAATCACCAGCTCCATGTCTTTGTTGACGCCTCAAGCGTTGCATTGTCAGCAGTTGCTTACATTCGCACCCAAAAACAGGACGAAATCTTTCAAACATCTTTTCTGCTTAGAAAATGCAAAGTTGCACCAATAAAACAAATTTGTGTGCCAAAATTAGAACTCGAAGCAGCCGTTTTAGGTACACGCCTCCGCACATTGATAGAAACCGAAATGACATTAAAATTTGAAAAAGTCTACTTGTGGACTGATAGTCGTGTTGTCTTAGATTGGATCAGTTCAACTAAGAAACAAAACGTTTTCGTCTCAAGTCGACTCGAAGAAATTAAGAGAACAACTAAAACTGATGAGTGGAATCATGTCCCAACTAATTTTAATCCAGCCGACCATGGAACGCGTGGCCTTGAGCCATCAGAAATCCCCCCGAAATGGCTTACAGCACCACAATTTTGCAAAACACTGAAAGTTCTTGGAAAGATTTGAAAAAGATTTCAACCGTAGGTGCCGTAACCAGAAATACAAAAACACCAATCAAACCTGTTCTAGACCCAAACCGCTTTTCGACATGGAATAAGCTACTTTTAACCCTTGCAACTGTCTTCAATTTAATTTACAGAGCTAAGAAGAATCGTTCCGACAAAAGCCAATACACAAAAGATGATGTTTGTTTATCTCAAAATTTTCTGCTGAAGTTGTCTCAAAACAATGCTTTTTCCTCAACAATCAACGCATTAAAAAGAACACAAAAATTAGACGCCAAGAGCAAATTGAGAAACTTAAACCCAATATTTGACCAAAACGGACTCCTACGATCTAGTGGCCGTCTCTTATTTGCTCCAACAGAATTGGAGATCGAAAAATGTCCAATAATTTTGGACGCATAGGAAAAGATTGCTAGACTATACCTTGAACATGCGCACAGAATTTGTGCTCATCAAGCAACACAACCGGTCAAAGCTTTCGTACAACAACGCTACTACGTCATTGGACTTCGCAAAACACTACTTTCAATAAAATACCGATGTTTTCTGTGTCGCCGTTTTGACACACAAAATATACAACCATTAATGGCCCCACTTCCTGCATTCCGCTTCCCCACAGAAGAAACCAAATTTCCGTTTGCCAACACAGGACTGGACTTTTTTGGCCCGTTTTATATTGAGGACAAACAAAGCAAAATCGAGAAACATTATGGACTTGTTTTTACATGCCTCATTACGCGAGCAGTCCATTTAGAAACATGTCCAGATTTAAATACAGACACCTTCCTCAATGTATATCGACGATTCACCTGCCGAAGATGCCAACCTATTTTATTGTACAGCGATAACGGAAAAACATTTGTTGGCGCCTCCGAAGAGCTGAAGAAGTCGGTTAAGGCTTTAGACAAAGACAAGATTTATAAAGCCCTAGCTGCAGTCAAAACCACATGGAAATTTAACCCACCATACGGCCCTAATTTCGGTGGCTTGTGGGAGCGATTGATTCAGAGCGCCAAAAGGACACTCTTTATCATTCTAGGATGTAAGCGTCTCTCCTTCGACATCTTTGAGACAATAATGGTAGAAGTTGAAGCAATCCTGAATTCCAGACCCTTGACAAACGTTGCTGATCAGCCTGAAAACGAAGAACCACTCACTCCTAACCATTTCCTCATTCAACGCCTTTACAGTTCCTTGCCACCCGGAAACTTTGGAGACCAACAGCCAGCTAGTTTTAAGAACTGGAAGCACGTGCAGCAGTTGATGAACCACGTGTGGCGGCGTTTGATTAAGGAGTACCTGCCGACATTACTCAAGGGACGTAAATGGACAGACAACAACCAGCCTCCTCTGAAATTAGGAGATGTTGTGTGGGTACTCAAGGACTTGACGCCGAGAGGAATCTGGCCCCTTGGAAGAGTTGTGGAAACATCCCCTGGACGAGACGGTGAAGTACGAGTTGCCAAAGTAAAAACGGCTTACGGCTCGTTCGTGCGTCCTGTCGCCGGCCTCGCACGGGTTTTTTCCCCGTAGTTTTTTAATTCAAATTTTTCGCTTCGTTCTTAGGCAACATGAGCTACATCCACCCCCTTTGATGTTATTGCCCTTACAGTATTTTCATTCCAATTATATAGGTTCAAGGATATCGGATCAAACGACAATCAAGATGATCTCCAACCCCTGCCCTCCTTCTTGGAGCATGTTCCCAATGACCTTGGGAACTCAAGAAAAGCATGACATTTCCTGATGATTAAAATTACCGCCAAAAACCTGAGAGTTACTCTTTCCCAAAAAACATCTGACAAGAAGTCGCAACCAAATATGAGCTACCAAAAGTCTAGAATATATGTTTCACTACAATATTCTAAAAGAAGTCTTGGCATCAAGATAAATGAAAGTTCAGCTCGACCCAAAAAATTAATTTTCTCTATCACGAGACTGTTAAAAACGTAGAGTTGGGGTTTTCTGTGAAATTTCAGCGTTGAAACAGGCGATAACCACAACCACCAAGATCTGTAGAAGAACAAATAAAGCACCCTGATTAAAGACGAGCAAATTTAGAGATTCGTGAATATAAATTTTAGGCAAAGACACAACACCACCATTGAAGGCAGAACAAACTCAAGCAATGAGCGAAAACGAGGGTAACGAGAACTACACGGTAGACAACTCAATTGTTCAACTGCTACAAAACGAAGCAGTAGCTAGGAGTCAAGACACACAAAAATTCGGTAAATTGTCAACAAAGCAGAGAAGTGAAAGAAGGATCAAGAACTCCATATCAATTCAAAATAATAGTTGCCACTTCAACGGTCAAAATTTGGATCCAACAAAACTGGAGCTGGATACGCAATTAAGGCAACTCTAAACCAAGCAAGAATCAACTACTGAAAGGCGTTCGATATATTGATTTTTCTTTTCAATCAACCTGTTACTGTGACCAATCAAGTTTCCAATCAACTGGATATCAGTGCAATTTTTTTGGATTGGTCTATTAAACTGGAAAACATTTTTTTTTAAATATGTCGAGAGATTCGAAGTAACCCCAAAACTGAACAGATATAGTCAGTTCTCTCGGAACAGAATATTTCGTGGTCATTAGACAATTGCTGTAGTCCAGGAAGTTTCCCTATTAACTGGACTACGTATCAACTGTAAATTTTCAATCAGCTGTCAATCCAGAGCGGTTGTTTACCTTTTTGCATTCATGCAAATGATGTCGAATTGACTGAGTGGTCTTTGCTCATTGCTAACACCGCCGATGCCAGACTTTAAGAAAAAGGAGCCATCTAAAAATTCTCCTGACAGGCAACTCAAAGTATACAGTAATTTGATTTTACTGGCTTTAACTAAGCCAGCCCTTGTTTAATTTTGGTGTTATTCAAATCAATTGAGAACTAGAAGTGTATTACAGAATCAAAACTTCAGATTTTCTGTTGTTAAAGATGCAGTCTTAATCTTTTCACAACAATAGCCCAATTATCGGACTACAAGTTGTTGGTTTGATATGTCCTCTATCTGAATTACCAAGTTAATATCAAAACGCAAAAAATTTTTTCCCTTAATTGATGGGAACTTTTTGAATGTTTCAAGCGGAAAAATTATGCTGTTTTGCAAAGCTAAACAAATAGTTTTTCGTAAAGATTGAGTATCAGGCACTGCAACAGGAAACGGCAATATAGTGGCTAAAAATTTTTAATATCCGGACAGCTTTTTGTTATGGATAAGAGAGCAGTGGCCCTGCGACTCGGAATTTGGAATACAAGTTGCGTTCTAATCGTTCCAAGGGCACCATTTAGTAAAAAGCGAACAAAAAATGAACAAAAGGCCATTGAAAAGTTGAATTCAATAAAGAAATTTAGGTGCAAAACCTAATTGAAAAGAACAAGCCCAGCAAAATTAGTATGGTGTTCGGCAACGCTGAACGGTTAGTTGTTCGCACTAATTGAGTAAGAAGTAATGCGCATGTAATTTACAGTATAAAGGATAGTTGATTTCACAAAAACTAACTGTAGAAACGTAACATCGGCACAGATTGGAAACCACTGAAACGAACTGGGCGTTGTTAAATTTTCCTTGTCTTTGGTTGAGATAGGGGAGCAAGCGATACAACCTTTGAGTAACCTCTTCCGACAATTTTATCGTGATTATCTCCTTTATTAATAGGTTGGACACAACGCGTTATTAATGTAATTTTTACGCTATGGGAATTACCTTAAAAGGCCTTCAATGTACAATTTTTAGAGAATTAGCCGGTTGCTGTCGGAAGTTGTTTACGATAGAAATAAAACGTGAACAGAGTTATGGGTTTTTTTCTTAATGGGATATGCTTATTATGATTTCTCAAAAATTGGTGAAATTGTAAATATAGTTGCTGATGTATCATATCTGATAGCGGAAAAACAGTTTATTAAGCGGTGGCATCAAAATTTACATTGAACTTTGTTTTTATTGGCTTTTACTGGTCTTAATTGTTATTGATAGAATTCTTGATAGGGCTGTAGACATAATTGACATCATGTGTTTATGTTTAATAGAAACTTTGTTCTCCGTTTTCAGTTCTGCAGTTCTGTTTTATCGTCTTACTTTCGACTTTGAGTCTTAGTTTTTCTCAGAAATAATATAATTTGATTTGCATCAACGATTTGAACGTTGTTTTTGTACATGAATAAATGAAAAATTTAAGGATTCAATTTATGTTGTTTTCCTTCCAGTGTTTGAGGCAAAACTGTTCTTCCTGGAAAATCTGTATTGAAAGAAAGTGTCTAAATAACATACTCAATGACTTGATGTGTGTGTGAAAATGTAAATACAACAGCGTCTCTGTTAAAATTTAAGCCACGCAAACTTGGGAAGGACTCCAAGTTCTATATTAGATTGGGGTAATGCTTCCCCATCACACAGAGCTATTCCAGTGTCTCTCTTTGTAGGTTCAAACACACAATACTGAATGGGGATGGTCTGGAACTCGTGGGTGTCCACGTGATTGCCTCCATTCCTCACCTGGTTCAGAAGGTTCCACAGTTTGGATCGGGAGATGGGGTACTTGACGTAGCAGAGAACTGCAAATCCACATCCAGGGTCCACGTCTCTGTGTGCTGTCACACTGTACGTAATGTTACTAACGTTGCAAATCAAGAAGACGCTGAAACAAGTGTTTGGTAGCTCCATTAACTCGCTGTTGGGTTCAGCTGATGCGTGTCGGTACCACAGCCGTCCGTAGGTGCCCTTGTTGCGGATGAGTTTGATAAGAATCCAAGGAAGAAGTCTGTAGTTGCCCAAAAATGTCAACTTTTTGCTATTGTCGTAAATTTGAGCCAAATTGCCCCACATGTAATAGAGGCCTGAGTAGTATACTAAGTTGCTACTGCGGATTTGAACAATGTCACAGGCTTGTAGGTGACCTTTGATGAAAGCAAACATGCAATTAACTGCCGCGTGTTTCTTTTTTGTGTGTTCTCCGCGATATCTGAGGATGGATCCGGCTAAGGTGTTGTTGGAACCAGTGGGAATGATTGAGACGGGAACACGACCAGCATCTTGGCGATCTTTGCGCTCCATCAGCCCGCTGAGGAACTCGTGGTACAGTCCGTCGCCCGACACTAGAAGAATAGACGAATAGATATCTAAGCGTTCTCTTAAAGCATAGTCACTTGCATGATTCTTATACGATGTCACAACTAGTTTTGCCTCCATACAAGCCTGTCGCAACATTGGTGTGACGATTGTCTGGTAGACCTTCATGCTCTGACCTTTCCCACTCCTGGGGTTCAAAAGCACCAAAACTTTCTCAGGTTGCCACTGAATTGTCTCTATGTTTCTAATTGTTCCCAGATCAGCACCTCGGATCACAAGCTGTATAGCCTTGTAGAACTTATTGAGTGCTTGTTTGTTTTCCAAGGGTCCCATTGGGTAGTGGTACCTGGTCACCCTTTCAACCCGATTGTTGCCTCTCCTGATGAGAATGTAGAAGTATATGGATATGATGGAGTAGTTAGGGAAGGAGTTGATCACGCAGCCAGTTAGTACTGGTGCGGATATGAAGGAGGGACTGGTGTTGGGTTTTAAAGCTAGCACTCCCTCGTGTGTCAGTCTTACTTCAGCCCTCTGGGCCTCAACTTGAGCTGCACCATCCTCGTACTGCCGGTTTTCTCTGCTCACTTTGGCAACGTTCTCCTGTTCCGAGTAATTGCCGTCTCTCGCCTGGTCATCTGTCAAGTTGATGAGCTCCAGGCAACAGTCCAGAGTGACTATAATGGGTAGCTGAAGGATGTCTCGGTCCAGGGGCACGTAGAACTTTTGACCTTGTGAATCGATATGAGGTGCCTGGAACCATTCTGTGGTTGTTGTCGAAACGGACATTTTAAAACAGAATTTTCAATCAGCGTACATTCAATTTTTTAAATCTGAGTAACATCAAAAAGGAACGCTTTCTGATAATTTTAATAATTGGCATTGAAAGAATCGTAAACAATAAACAAATTTCTGAAGGACAATGTTTCCTATCTTTTCTGCTTGTCTTTCCGTTTAATTCAATACACAAATTTCAAATAACCATCAGCAAAAAAGCTCTGCTTGCTAAGAAAGCGCATATTCAGCTTTTCAATTTGCGGTAATCGAAATGTTCTCAATGCTCATATTTTTCTGTCGGCTGGTCATTGATAAAGATTAGCGTACCAAATTAGTTGTTATACGGACTAGAAATAATGAGAACAGTGCAGATACAAAACATAGTATGCATGAACAAACAATTATGTATTTTTTCATTCACAAATAACGTTAAAGCAAAACTATATCTTATCAGCTACACATTTAATTCTCCAATACCACCTGCTGAAAATTTCTCATTCGAAAAAAGGCATGAAACTTACAATTTTAATTCGTTTTCAAATGCAATACCATACCGGCGAGCAATAAACTTTTTATTGTAACGCGCATCTAAGACAGAGTTTAAAAAGCGTGCAAGCTTATATACGTGAACTTTGTTTACACAATTGTAGTAATCAAAATAAATAAAAATTTACCTATTGTACATGTAAACGTATATGCTTTATGGCTAACACAGAGTAAAAAAACAAACGCAAAATTGTAAAAGGCGTTTTTCATTTAATTAAGCTAGCTTCAAATCAAAACAGATATCTTGCTTTGACGTTTTAGCCGTGATAATCTCAACACAACTGTTTTGACCATAATCAAATAAACAAAAGTTTAATCCTTAGATTAGATCAGAAATCTGAAAACTATAAAAAGCTCTGAATAATGCAACGGCGCATAAAATAACTCGCTTTGGTAAAAATATGTATGATAGTTTTTTGATAATTAAATCAGAACTCGAGTCTCATTTGCTGGATTGGTTTGAACGGTCCAGTGGTTGCATGACAATTTAGCCTGTGATCATTTAATAATGGCATCATTTTTGGTAGAATTAAATGTTTACTAAATTGTATTTTATAACACTTGTGCAATTGTGCAGATAAGTGTGGGCGGGGGGGTTGGGTATGACAGGGTCAGCACGATAGAGATGAAAGTCAGCACTTGAAATTGAAAGTCAACTGCGAATAACATCCAGACTTTCACCCGGGTTAACCAGGGTTCCTGTGATCTAGATTCTGTAACATAAAATTAGTGCCACATCAATCAAAGCTTCTCAACGAAACTTTTTTGTGCACTCAAACTTGAGTATGAAATCCAAGTTTGCATATCTGACCCCTTCGTGAGACTAGAGAATTCAATGAATGACTGCAATTTTTGAAAACTTTTTTAAAGCAGAAATGATCACCATTTTGCTCCGTCATAGCTTAAGATGTGACTCCTAAGGCATATATGGAAATATATCAGAAAAAATGGATTATTCACGCATTACTAAAAAACAACACCCAACACATACATAAACAGGAATAAATTATAAGAGTTGGATGTTGGTTGAAACGGGGACATTTTTGTTAGAAACTTTTGTTTTTATAAGTTCAGAGAGTGAAAAATTTAAAAATGAAAATAAGAGAATAAAAAACATACAAGTCACATGCATTTGAGTTTTGCTTTTTTGAAACCAAAACTTCATTGAAACATAGAAAAAGTGGCCCTACAGTTAACTTCACATCACAACTTCACATTACAACTTCTCTCATCTGTAAATTTTGTTTCGAATTTTATCAAGTAGAGAAGAAATTGTAAAGTTTTTCCAGGTACTCAAGAAAGGTGTTTTTTTTAGCTAACATTCGAGATCGTTTCAATTGGGAACAGACATTGAAAAACTTATGAAGAAACTAACAATTTTATTATTGAACTTGCATAATTTGGTTTGAGAAAAATTAGAAGGAATGTTTTCCATGCAATTGTTAGTGGCAAACAGATAATGTGAAAATGTTTGCATGTTTTCTGTTCCAGGCAACTAATTGCCAAACAAACATTGTTTTCTTGCATAAATACAAGATAAATTTCACTTTTTTAAATAAAGTAAGGCAACTTGTCTTTTTTAGTGTTTTTATCAGAAGGTCTGGAAAAAAAAATGCCTAAGTTTCTTCTTTATAAATTTGGTTTTTAAAGTATAACTGAGTCGCTATGGGTAATATTAAGTTTGGATTTTAAACGAGAACTTGTTTAATTTATATCAAAAAAACTTTGAAAAACAAGAAATGAGTTACAAAACGTATCCCACGCCACTTTTTGCAATCATCAAAAGCAACATACTGTCATAAGCATAGTTAGTTGTTTCGGACCTAAATAGATTGCTCAGGGGGAAATGTGACAAGCTACGGTCTATTAACTCTAAACAACTACAAAATCAGCTCGTTGAAGAAAGATGAGAAGAATTTTAACCTTTTTCCGCAATTTAAAATGTTTTAATTCTGTTCAAGAAATGTTTTTATGTATCAACCGTTAACAATATTTCCTTTATAGGCAGTTAAATTTTTCAGAAATACATACCACGAATATTATTATCGATTGCTATAAAGTTTCACAAAGCTCATTTAAAAAACTCTCAAAACTTTTTTTTCAAATTATTGGTTGATAAAGCAAAGAAATCTTTAATGAGTTTTCAAAAGAAATAAAAACTATTGACAAATATTACTGCAAATTGTTGATTTGTCTGTGAACATCTCGAAAACGCAAAAAGAAAAACAAGACCTTTGTTACAAAAGACATTAAGAACCAATTTTTCATGCAAATTTGGGCATTTTACTAAATTTTTGCAGAAATTGATTGATTAGCAAAAAAGAAATGTTGAGCGTCAAAAACGGGTAATCAAGTTAGTGTAATGCTTTGCTATTGTTTTTTTTATTGCCAAAACGTGATCAAGGATTAAAATTGTTCTGTGAAAATTTTTTCAAGTAAAAAACTGTGATAAGCACATAGTACACAATACTTTTCATATGAACAATCTTTCAACAAACTCAGTAATTTGTAGTATTTTAACATCAAATTTGAAAGAAGAGCTTTTTTCTAAAAACTAAATACCAAAACGTTTGAATTATTTACAGATTTTTTTTTTATTTTTGTCATAATTAAAAAAAAAAAATTGGTATTAACTCCAAACAATCTATTTAAATTGTTTATCATAATGGACAAAAATTTAAACAAAAAACTGTCGTCAAAAAGGAGACCTCTTTTTTGTTTTGCATTGTAATCGTTCTGCTACATTACCAAGGAGGCCATTGTTTTATTACACAATCAGATATTTTACGGTGTGCGCAAAAATTTCTAGAATAAATTCAAAGTGTAAAACATCATAAAAACGTCGCAAAAGTTTTTGGCTTTTTTTTCCAGTAATTTTATAATCCAAACATATTTCTCAGAATTTTTGTCGTCTGTTTTGTTTGCAGTCTTCATTTTCATTGTTTTTATATTCCATTTTAACTTTATTCGAATAATTAAAATTATCATCAGATTGAAATTATTTACGTTGAATTGTTTTTTTTTTCGATGCCTCAATTGAAGCTCTTTTTTGACTCTTAAATTGAATTA
>NC_134469.1:48678136-48683136 GCF_964194025.1 Convolutriloba macropyga
AATAGTAGTAGTAGTAGTAAGAGTAGTAGTAGTAGTATTAGAAGTAGTAAGTAGTAGTAGTAGTAGTAGTAGTAGTAGTAGTAGTAGTAGTAGTAGTAGTAGTTGTAGTAGTAGTAGTAGTAGTAGTAGTAGTAGTAGTAGTAGTATGAACGCTTGTGCTACATCAAATTTGCTGTGCAACAAAGAACAAATTTGATTGTCAATGTGTGTTATGCGCCGACAAATGAAGCGGATATTCAAACAAAGGAAGATTTTTGGAACACACTAAAAAGTTTGACAAACGGCTTCAGAGAAAGGGAGCGCAAATGTCTTATCGGAGACTTCAATGCAGAGCCAGGAAGTAATAAAGAGAACGAACATCTATGCATTGGCCGTTTTGGTCTCGGCGAAGAGAACGATAACACAGAAAACCTTCTGAGTCTCTGTGAGGCAAACAAAATACTGATTGGAGGAACAAGGTTTCGTCACCGTTTTGTGCATAAATACACTTTCAACCCGCCCGACAAAAATTGTTGGAAGAAAATGTTGGATCATGTATTGCTATCAAGTCGGTATCGCAGTTGTTTGCAAGATGTCAGAACCAGAAGGCGAAAATTTACTTTGACTGACCATGAATTATTAACAGCACAATTAGATCTTAAACTGCAGAACTGTAAACTTCGTAAATCTGCGAAAATTGACCCGAGGAAATTGCATGACGAAATGGTTCGAACCAAGTTCAACGAATTAGTGAAAAGAAAATTGCACGAGAATGACGACATTGACGACGTTGAACAATCGTGGCTCATTTTTCGCAGTGCTCTTAACGAAGCTGCCTCAAAAATTCTTGTGCAGGATAGAAAAGAACACACGCCTTGGATATCTAAAGAGACAATCGAATTAATTGTAAGGAGAGGCAAGTTACAGTTTAAGAAAAACTCAAGCAAAGCGGAGGCTTTGTCTGAGTCCAATTTGAATAAACCTAAAAAAGCAGAGGCTTTGTCAGACTTTGAAAACTGTTGCAAACTTGTGCGAAAAACTGTGCGGGCGGATAAGCGAAAATGGCTCAATGAAAAGGGTAATCTGATTCAAGAATTTGCGGATAAAGGTAGCATCCATGAAATGTTTGGCGAAACAAAGCTTGTTTGCAGAAAGTGGTCTCCACAAACAACAAAGCTCATGTCTAAAGATGGCCAAGTGCTAGGAAAAAAGGAGGAGAGGTTGGAAAGGTGGACAGAACACTTCAAGAAACTCTTCAATCCGTCAAATAGACGCAAAATTTGTCCCTCACCAATTTTTGAAGCCGCAAAAGACCTTGTGATTGATCTTGGTCCCATTCGCTTGAAGGAAGTTATTGATGTTGTAAGAAAACTGAAAAATGGCAAAGCTAGTGGACCAGATGAAATATCAGCTGAAATGTTAAAAACCCATGACGGCATTGCGCAGGTGCTTTGGAACATAATAGACAAGTCGTGGGAAACAGAACATCTACAAGAGGACTGGAAAGTTGCGCAGATTGTACCACTGTACAAAAATAAAGTAAAACGAACAGATTGTAGCAATTATTGTGGCATCTCCCTACTGTCAGTGCCGGAGAAAGTCTTTGCTGCAGTTACTTTAAACAGATGCAAGGAAGCTCTTGATAAGGTATTGAGGGAAGAGCAGTGTGGTTTCAGGAAGAGCAGAGATTGTACCGGCCAACTTTTTGCGCTGAGACAGATTATTGAAAAAGCGTTGTTGTACCAAGTTGATCTTAGTCTCTGCTTTATTGACTTAAGAGCGGCTTTTGATTCAGTTGAGAGAGACCGCATGTACGAAATACTGAGACATTATGGACTACCCGTAAAAATTGTGAACATTATCAAGAATAGCTATGACGGCTTGAAATGTCGAGTCAAATCTGAAGGAGTGGTAGGGGATACCTTTGACGTCAGAACTGGAGTTCATCAAGGTGACGTATGGTCTCCATTCCTGTTCGGACTTGTCATCAATTACGTATTGGCAAACTTGGTGCGTGGTGGAATAGACATTGGCCAATATGTTGCAGAACTTGACTTTGCTGATGATATTGCCCTTGTGGGAAATTGTGATCTGGATGTTGAGAAAAACCTACATAGGATTGAAGAAATTGCTCAGAAGATTGGTCTCCTTATTAACGTTAGCAAGACCAAAAAATGGGAGTTTCGTTTCAACGCCCAATGGCCTCAACATCAGCATAGCAAAAAGAAGTCGGGATTATAACAGGAGGTTACAAAGGACAAACTGGATTCCTCAGGGAGATAGACAAAGTCTGGAGCTGATCCATTTGCACGGAGGTGCTCGAGGAAACGAAGAAAAAAGCAGGCTGGTTTGAAACCCTGAGAGTAGACAAGATCAGTTTGAAACATTTGACATGCGAGACTAGTCTCAATGGACCACCGGAACCTACCAACGAATCAAAAGTATGCTCAAAGTGTAGGCAATGTTTTGATACTGTGGTTGGACGAAAAGTACACGAGTCAAGATATTGCAAGAAAACTGAAGAAAACACAAAGCACGAGTTAGTGAAGCCCATTTGTGCAAAGTTCAAAAGCCTTGAAAAGAGCCTAAGATGCAATGGATGCCAACAAAAACTCAAGTCTGTTAACGGTCGAAAAGTACTTGAAGCGAGATATTGCGGTAACCTGAAAGCCAGAGTTACTAGAATTTTTTCTAGCAGTGTAAAGGACGCTTCGGGTACTGAATTTGAGAGCGTTCAGGCTTTCAAGTACCTAGGATTCCACGTCAGTTTACAGGACGGTGATGCAAAAGAAATTATCTATAAATTGGCTCAAGGTAGGCAACGCTTCAGTGATTTTTCGAACATCTGGAAGAACAAGCAATTAGCGACGACATTGAAGTGCAAGCTTTACAGAGCGCTCATGCTGTCAGCGGTGTTGTACAGCTCAGAGACATGGACGATAAACAAAGCGTTGGAGAAAAACTTGATAGCTTTCACCTCAACTGCCTACGTCGTATACTTTGTTTGTCTTACATGACGAAAAAAACTAACCAGTCTGTGCTTAACAAAACACAGCTGCCGGCCATATCAAAAATTATCATGATTAGACGCTTCAAATGGTTTGAACACGTCCAAAGAATGGAGAACGACAGACTGCCAAGGAAAGCTCTTGAATGGAACCCCACTGAGCATTATCCAAACGCCATGAAAACCGTTGGAGGACAGCGAAAGTCATGGCTAGCTCAACTACAAAACGATTGCAAAAGAAACATTATAGATTTTTCAGTGGTTCAAGTAAGAGCTAAAAGCAATTCAAGATCAGTCTTCAACAAATTCGTCAACGAAAAGTTTCTTGTTTAACTAATAACTAGATGTTGATTTAGTTTAATGATTGTTACATTCATATTCTTGCCTTAAATCCATGTTTGATTGTCTTGTAATAGTGCCTTTATTTCTTAATGAAATTCAAGTGTTGTATCAGTAGTAGTAGTAGTAGTAGTAGTAGTAGTAGTAGTAGTAGTAGTAGTAATAGTAGTAGTAGTAGTAGTAGTAGTAGTAGTAGTAGTAGTAGTAGTAGTAGTAGTAGTAGTAGTAGTACTAGTAGTAGTAGTAGTAGTAGTAGTAGTAGTAGTAGTAGTAGTAGTAGTAGTAGTGGTAGTAGTAGTAGTAGTAGTAGTAGTAGTAGTAGTAGTAGTAGTAGTAGTATGAACGCTTGTGCTACATCAAATTTGCTGTGCAACAAAGAACAAATTTGATTGTCAATGTGTGTTATGCGCCGACAAATGAAGCGGATATTCAAACAAAGGAAGATTTTTGGAACACACTAAAAAGTTTGACAAACGGCTTCAGAGAAAGGGAGCGCAAATGTCTTATCGGAGACTTCAATGCAGAGCCAGGAAGTAATAAAGAGAACGAACATCTATGCATTGGCCGTTTTGGTCTCGGCGAAGAGAACGATAACACAGAAAACCTTCTGAGTCTCTGTGAGGCAAACAAAATACTGATTGGAGGAACAAGGTTTCGTCACCGTTTTGTGCATAAATACACTTTCAACCCGCCCGACAAAAATTGTTGGAAGAAAATGTTGGATCATGTATTGCTATCAAGTCGGTATCGCAGTTGTAGGAGTAGTAGTAGTAGTAGTAGTAGTAGTAGTAGTAGTAGTAGTAGTAGTAGTAGTAGTAGTAGTAGTAGTTAGTAGTAGTAGTAGTAATAGTAGTAGTATTAGTAGTAGTAGTAGTAGTAGTAGTAGTAGTAGTAGTAGTAGTAGTGGTAGTAGTAGTAGTAGTAGTAGTAGTAGTAGTAGTAGTAGTAGTAGTAGTAGTAGTAGTAGTAGTAGTAGTAGTGGGGGACAAAATCCAACCTCACCTCCACGTGGTGTCCCCTGGGGGTAGGTCATGTGCTGCGGCTCTCCGCTCACATGGTCGAGCTAACGAGGCACTGGTCTTCTAGTTTGTGGCGCAACTAGTCGTATCTCAGCCTTCAAACACCAAAGCAATGAGTACATTCAACCATGGCCCCGAGTCCCGGGTAAGGGGTGCTAAGAATCTCCCGAGGAACCAACTCAGAATTGCAACTTTAAACGTCAGAACACTGACCCAAGCCGGATCTTTAGAGGCTTTGAAAATGGATCTGGCGCAACACAAGTTGGATATTCTGGGAGTGCAGGAGACGAGATTGCAGGAGCAAGAAATTGATCTCGGAGACCACAAGCTCTACCTGTCTGACTCGTGGTTGTCTAGTGTAAAGTCGAGACAAGGAGGAGTGGGCGTTGCTGTAAAGAAGTCATTGATAAACAGCATCGTAGAACAAGTGGCTCTAAGTGAACGTATTTGCTACGTCAAGTTCGCGGCTCGGAGGAGAGCCAATCTAGCTGTTGTTGTCTGCTACGCACCTACGAATGAAGCTAGTCTCCAAGAGAAGGATTTGTTTTGGAGTCAATTTTCAGACCTAGTTTCCAGCTTCAAACATAGGGAGCGTATTTGTGTCATCGGTGACCTCAATGCAGAGCCTGGAAACCAGTTGAATGACACCATGAGCT
>NC_134469.1:48688136-48719739 GCF_964194025.1 Convolutriloba macropyga
CAGACGGTGAGGTGCAAGAAAACCTACATCGAATCGAGGCCCTTGCGGAAGCCGCTGGTCTGAAGATTAATGTGGCCAAAACAAAGAATATGGGCGTAAAATGCGACAGCCCAAATGTTGTTGCAGTGCCTAGTATCCAACAGAACGTGGAGATACTCACTGGAACACATAAAGGCAAACTAGGACTCCTGACAGAGACATCTAGCCAGTCACGACTAACCATCAGCACGGAGGTGCTGCTGGGAACGAAAAAGAAAGCGGGCTGGTTCGAAACACAAGATGGCCGGAAGCTAAGATTGAAAAGCTTAGCGGTGGCTAAGCCAGCGTTGGTAGCTTCACAACAACAATCTGCGGTAGTAGATTCAGAGTCGCTAGAAAATGAGAGTCGGTCAGTGGTGGCTGACCAAGAGTCTTTAAGATGTCAGAATTGTCAGCGGCTATTCAGTACAGTTACCGGACGCAAAGTGCACCAAACAAGATTCTGCAAAGCCGGTTTGTCAAAGAATGTCGTCGACAAGTCAAAGTTCGAGCAACTAGAGGCGAGCCTTACCTGTGACAAGTGTGAAAGAAAGTTTAAAACAGTCAATGGCCGAAAAGTTCACCAATCGAGATACTGTGGCAAACCTAAAGCAGTTGCCACACGCGTGTTTTCCTGCAAAGTACAAGATGTTCTCGGAAACGAGTTTGAAAACATAGAAGCGTTCAAGTAACTCGGATCATATGTCAGCCTCAAGCATGGAGACCTGTAGGAAGTCAATTGCAAACTTGCAGAAGGTAGACAACGGTTTGCTAACTTCCAAAATCTCTGGAAGAGCAAGCAGCTCAGCGTGCACCTCAAGTGCAATTTGTACAAAGCACTCGTTTTATCAGCCGTGCTGTACAGCTCAGAGACTTGGACTCTTTCGAAATTAATGGAGAGAAAACTTGAGAGTTTCCACTGTGGTTGTCTTCGGAGAATTCTACGTGTGTCATATCTGGAGAAAGCAACGAACGAAGAAATTATGTCAAGATCACGAATGCCCCAACTATCCACGATGATCATGCTCAAACGGATAAAATGGTACGGACACATCCAGAGAATGGAACCAGGAAGATTAGCCCGCAGTGCCTTCGATTGGGACCCGCCCGATCAATACGTCCATGCTAGACGCGCTCCTGGGGGGCAACGGAAAACGTGGATGAGTCAAATCGAAGGAGACTGTGTACGAAACAAAGTATCGTTCAACAGATTGCAGGAGAAAGCAGCAACCGGGTCAAAGAATGCCTTCAACAAATTCGTCGTACAGCACTTCACAGAATAACCAAACAAATAACTCTTCTTGTTTTGTTTGTATTTGTTGCCAACCGTGCCTTTATTTCATATTTAGAATTAAAGTGTTGAAACAGTAGTAGTAGTAGTAGTAGTAGTAGTAGTAGTAGTAGTAGTAGTAGTAGTAGTAGTAGTAGTAGTAGTAGTAGTAGTAGTAGTAGTAGTAGTAGTAGTAGTAGTAGTAGTAGTTAGTAGTAGTAGTAGTAGTAATAGTAGTAGTATTAGTAGTAGTAGTAGTAGTAGTAGTAGTAGTAGTAGTAGTAGTAGTAGTGGTAGTAGTAGTAGTAGTAGTAGTAGTAGTAGTAGTAGTAGTAGTAGTAGTAGTAGTAGTAGTAGTAGTAGTAGTAGTGGGGGACAAAATCCAACCTCACCTCCACGTGGTGTCCCCTGGGGGTAGGTCATGTGCTGCGGCTCTCCGCTCACATGGTCGAGCTAACGAGGCACTGGTCTTCTAGTTTGTGGCGCAACTAGTCGTATCTCAGCCTTCAAACACCAAAGCAATGAGTACATTCAACCATGGCCCCAAGTCCCGGGTAAGGGGTGCTAAGAATCTCCCGAGGAACCAACTCAGAATTGCAACTTTAAACGTCAGAACACTGACCCAAGCCGGATCTTTAGAGGCTTTGAAAATGGATCTGGCGCAACACAAGTTGGATATTCTGGGAGTGCAGGAGACGAGATTGCAGGAGCAAGAAATTGATCTCGGAGACCACAAGCTCTACCTGTCTGACTCGTGGTTGTCTAGTGTAAAGTCGAGACAAGGAGGAGTGGGCGTTGCTGTAAAGAAGTCATTGATAAACAGCATCGTAGAACAAGTGGCTCTAAGTGAACGTATTTGCTACGTCAAGTTCGCGGCTCGGAGGAGAGCCAATCTAGCTGTTGTTGTCTGCTACGCACCTACGAATGAAGCTAGTCTCCAAGAGAAGGATTTGTTTTGGAGTCAACTTTCAGACCTAGTTTCCAGCTTCAAACATAGGGAGCGTATTTGTGTCATCGGTGACCTCAATGCAGAGCCTGGAAACCAGTTGAATGACACCATGAGCTGCAGAGGCCCGTTTGGAATGGGTGAAGAAAATGAGAACTCGGAAAAGTTGTTATCATTTTGCACTTCACACAAATTGCTCGTAGGTGGTACATGGTTCCAGCATCGACAAGTGCATCGGTACACCTACAACCCTCCCGATCCGAGTTGTCGAAAAAAGATGCTGAATCATATTCTGTTTGCAGAGAGATACAGAGGATGTCTGACGAATGTGAGGACCAGAAGAGGGAAAACCACAATTACTGATCATGAACTGGTCATTGCGGAAATATCTATGAAACTTTTGTCTAAAAAGCCATGTTTCACGCCCAGAATCAGTTCTGCAAAGCTGCAAGATGAAACAACGCGTGACTTATTCACGCAGGAGGTCAAGTTACATCTTGATAAGAGCGGCGATTTCGAGAATACAGAGCAGTCTTGGGACAATTTTCGAAAAGCCCTGAACCAAGCAGCAGTGAAATGCCTCCTTCCGGACAAGCGAGTGAACAAACCTTGGATTTCTCCAGATTCTCTGGAACTTATCCGGAAACGAGCTGATCTACAGTTGAAGAAACACAGCAGCGCGGTGGCGCTGTTAGAGTTCACAAACTGCTGTAAGGAAGTCAGAAAAGCTCTACGTGCAGACAAACGGGCATGGCTTGAACGCAAAGGCCAAGAAGTGCAGAGCTTTGCGGACAGAGGCAACTTGAAGGAGGTTTTTGGGGCATCACAGCAGATTTGCCGAAACTGGAGTCCCCAGTTGACCAAATTAGTTTCAAGCACTGGCGTCAACTTACGGACGAAAGAGGAACGACTTGAACGCTGGACGGAACATTTTAGTCAACTCCTGAATCCCTCAACATCCAGTTGCAGTACGAGATTGGATCCCGAAGAAGCAGCTGAAAGCTTGTCGATTGACCTGAGCCCAATTCGATTTGAAGAAGTGCTTGAAGCTGTCCGCAGGTTGAAGAATGGCAAGGCAAGTGGACCCGATAACATTTCCTGTGAGATGTTGAAAGCACACAAGGGTATTGTCGAGTGGCTCTGGGACATCATAGATAAATGTTGGTCGACGGAAGTTCTGCCCGATGACTGGAAGGTAGCAGAAATTGTCCCATTATACAAGAGTAAAGGAAAGAGGTCAGAGTGTTCGAACCACCGAGGGATCTCTCTATTGTCAGTACCAGGCAAAGTGTTCGCTTCCGTTATTCTCAATCGGTGCAAAGATTCAGTGGATCGCGTCTTAAGGGAAGAGCAGTGCGGCTTCAGAAAAAGCAGAGGATGCGCCGATCAACTCTTTGCCCTGCGTCAAATAATAGAGAAATCAATGGCGTTTCAATTGGATATTAGCTTTTGTTTCATAGACTTTCGAGCGGCATTCGATTCTGTCGATCGTGAGCAGATATACCAGATAATGAAACACTATGGTCTTCCGCAAAAAGTGATAAACATCATAAGAAACAGCTATGATGGATTCAAATGTCGAGTCAAAGCCGAAGGTGAGAAAGGACGCTTATTTGATGTCAGAACGGGCGTTAGGCAGGGTGATGTGTGGTCCCCAATCCTATTCGGCCTTGTCATCAACTACATTTTGGCTAACTCGGTGCATGGAGGATTAGACATTGGGAGATTGGTGGCTGACTTAGATTTTGCTGATGATGTTGCTCTCGTGGGGGTCTCAGACAGTGAGGTGCAAGAAAACCTACATCGAATCGAGGCCCTTGCGGAAGCCGCTGGTCTGAAGATTAATGTGGCCAAAACAAAGAATATGGGCGTAAAATGCGACAGCCCAAATGTTGTTGCAGTGCCTAGTATCCAACAGAACGTGGAGATACTCACTGGAACACATAAAGGCAAACTAGGACTCCTGACAGAGACATCTAGACAGTCACGACTAACCATCAGCACGGAGGTGCTGCTGGGAACGAAAAAGAAAGCGGGCTGGTTCGAAACACAAGATGGCCGGAAGCTAAGATTGAAAAGCTTAGCGGTGGCTAAGCCAGCGTTGGTAGCTTCACAACAACAATCTGCGGTAGTAGATTCAGAGTCGCTAGAAAATGAGAGTCGGTCAGTGGTGGCTGACCAAGAGTCTTTAAGATGTCAGAATTGTCAGCGGCTATTCAGTACAGTTACCGGACGCAAAGTGCACCAAACAAGATTCTGCAAAGCCGGTTTGTCAAAGAATGTCGTCGACAAGTCAAAGTTCGAGCAACTAGAGGCGAGCCTTACCTGTGACAAGTGTGAAAGAAAGTTTAAAACAGTCAATGGCCGAAAAGTTCACCAATCGAGATACTGTGGCAAACCTAAAGCAGTTGCCACACGCGTGTTTTCCTGCAAAGTACAAGATGTTCTCGGAAACGAGTTTGAAAACATAGAAGCGTTCAAGTATCTCGGATCATATGTCAGCCTCAAGCATGGAGACCTGCAGGAAGTCAATTGCAAACTTGCAGAAGGTAGACAACGGTTTGCTAACTTCCAAAATCTCTGGAAGAGCAAGCAGCTCAGCGTGCACCTCAAGTGCAATTTGTACAAAGCACTCGTTTTATCAGCCGTGCTGTACAGCTCAGAGACATGGACTCTTTCGAAATTAATGGAGAGAAAACTTGAGAGTTTCCACTGTGGTTGTCTTCGGAGAATTCTACGGGTGTCATATCTGGAGAAAGCAACGAACAAAGAAATTATGTCAAGATCACGAATGCCCCAACTATCCACGATGATCATGCTCAAACGGATAAAATGGTACGGACACATCCAGAGAATGGAACCAGGAAGATTAGCCCGCAGTGCCTTCGATTGGGACCCACCCGATCAATACGTCCATGCTAGACGCGCTCCTGGGGGGCAACGGAAAACGTGGATGAGTCAAATCGAAGGAGACTGTGTACGAAACAAAGTATCGTTCAACAGATTGCAGGAGAAAGCAGCAACCGGGTCAAAGAATGCCTTCAACAATTTCGTCGTACAGCACTTCACAGAATAACCGAACAAATAACTCTTCTTGTTTTGTTTGTATTTGTTGCCAACCGTGCCTTTATTTCATATTTGGAATTAAAGTGTTGAAACAGTAGTAGTAGTAGTAGTAGTAGTAGTAGTAGTAGTAGTAGTAGTAGTAGTAGTAGTAGTAGTAGTAGTAGTAGTAGTAGTAGTAGTAGTAGTAGTAGTAGTAGTAGTAGTAGTAGTAGTAGTAGTAGTAGTAGTAGTAGTAGTAGTAGTATTGATCTGACTGCCAATTTGAAGTAGTAGAAAAAGTTGATCTTGGGACAATATGAAATTTACTATTATTCATTTTGGCACTTAAATTGGCATCACCTATATTTTTTTTTCGGTGACCACTATCAACTTTTTTTTTCCAGAAAAGCAGAAAGCAAGGTCATTGGACCCAAAAAAATTTTTAATTTTCACTTTCAAAAATTTTTCCTCGAAGTTGTAAGAGTTGAGTTATATACCATTTTGAAGCAAAAATTTTGTCGTACTGCCAATATGAAACATCAAAATTTCATTTTGGCATCACTAAATCTTGGTAGTAAGAAGAACCGAAACAAATTTTTTTCGTTTTAAAATCTAATACAAAAGTCAAATTTGTGCCAACCAATAGCTCAAAATTTAAAAAAACTAATTTTTATTTCAAAACCAAAGTGCTGTATACAATGTATGTACACGAGTGTTGGCCAAAATGAGTCGGATTAAAATGGACTCTAATCGGATTAAAATGTTCGTGCATTTTAAACATGTCCAATTTGTTCAAACTAAATTTGCATGTGCACTTGTTTGCTGGGACTTGAAACAAAATTAGTGCAAAAGCCAAGAATTAGTTGATACAATCTAAACTATCAGTGCAAAAGCCAAGCGTTTGCATATAAACCATATGCAGTCTACCACTGAAAAATCATGATGGATGTCAAATTGTGTAAATATAAATAAATGCTTTAGTATGATGGATGATGAGGTGGAAAGAAGGAAGTCTCACTGGACGTATCACCCGTGATTCATTAGTCTCTCTGTAACTGTCACCCATCGTGTTAACATTGAACTTTTACATATAGGAATGTTGACAATAATTGTGCATACATGACTTAATAAATTCTTGATTATTAATTTTTTTTCAATCGTGTAACAATTTAACTAACGTAGCAGTTAATTATAAACTGTAAGCGATATGGTTACTCATAAGCTTCAGATAAAACTCGATTACAGATAAGACTGTATTCTTCGCTCTTTTTGCGCTCTCTTTGTCTGCTTCATTGTCATGATGCCAGTCACACTTAGAGGTTACAATGGTATTATATATCATTACGATATTATGAAAGGAATGAAATTATGAAATCAAATACTGAATGGAATGTAGCAACATTATGAAATCAAATACTGTATGAATTATCGGTGCAATTTCATCACAAATGAGGGACGATTGTAACATAGTTCCCCAAATGAGGGACAATTGAAACATAAATATGTAAACGTACTGCATTTGGCAGAAAAGAAAATTGAACAACGAGAAAAGAAAATTGAACAACAAATGCATACTGCATTTGGCTACTGAATTACTCACAAAGTTATCAACATGGATCACAAATGATTATGAAAATTATGGATTTATCAACTGAAATATGTAAGAAAGTGAGGCACAGTAAGTAAGTGAGGCCTTGGCACAGTGCTGTCAATTAAATCTTCAGAGCACTTACTAATTGCACTAATGAGTGTTTTATAGTTTTGACAATGTTCTTACATTTGCTGGCAAACAGGATTACAGATCCTTGTGACCCAATTCATGATCCGAAATGTCAACCTCATATTCCTCGTATTCATCAAAATTTGAGTCCGAGTCACTATCCTCCTGAGGGCATTGTTGAATTGAACTTTTAATCATTTGACGATTGTCGGGTAATTGCGCGGGTTGGAATGATGATGCGCTGCAAGATGGCCCTTGTACCACGATTTCATCATCTATCTCTGTATCGGATGCTAGTTCCCCAAAACGGCTTGTTGTTTTGCGGAGACGTTTGCTTCTACGAAATCCAGTTTCTTGTCGAATGATCCTTACTGGGGGTGCTGAGTGATAAGAACTAACTGAATTATCTGGGCTAGCAATTCTTACTTGTTTATTGGTCGGAAATTCTTTCGAAGATTTTCTTTTGGAACTTCGTCTCTTACTTGTCCTTGATACTTTCCGTTCTGGAATTTTAATTCTGATCGCCTTTTTGGTGTTAGATTTCGATGGGTCTCGGCTGGGATCAGTCTCTGACTGTTTTCTAATTGAAATTTCCCCCGACATTTTCTTTAATGAAGTTGAGACGTGTTTCTGCATTCGTTCGACCATAGCGTCTATTGCGTTGCCACTCTTGTCCACTGGTTGGATGAACTGCTCAAGTGGAGTATTCCTCTGTTCTGGTGTTCCGAATTTTGCTAAGTCTGCTTTATGTATATCAGTGTCGGGTCTACCCGGTACGCGTATCGTAACGGTTGAGTCTGAAGTCTTTATAATTGATGCTCCCGCTGGTATTGTCCCATAAAGTCCTTCAAGACTTTTTCTCCTGCTCTTAACATTTGAGTTTTTCCGTGCGAATTTGATTCGGGTACTCGAAGGATTGACTGGCTGTGAACTCGATGACGGAAGAAATTTGAACAAGTTCTGAGCACTAGTTGCCTCTCTGATTCGGTCTTTATTTCGTTTAATTTCTTCTTCACTTAGTAAGTCTTCGTCCCTCCAATTTGAATCATCTATTAGTTCCTCTGAGCCGAATGTGTCATAATCTAAACAGTATTTCGCAACATTATCCCATGACATGTTTGTGTCTTAACATTTTCCCTGTTTTAAAATTATAATATGTATATTTCTTTTGACCATCGTAAATAGGTCTGGTAGAATTGGTACTATTAGCTTAGTACAATTGGCTTTAAGTTCTTACCAAACTCTGTGCACGCTTTACACAGTCGAACCCTATTGAGTAAATCTCTGTTGCAAAATGGCCACCACACTCGCGTTGCCAGTTCCGTCATGCCCCAACTTCCAGGGTGTGTAGCATGGAATACATCTGAAACTGCCTCTTTAATGCTGTTAGGAATTGCGACTCTATTGTCGACAAACATGCAACCGTTCCTTGTGCTCAATGATCTCCAATGAGCATGCACTTGTTTACTAAGTTTGCGACATCTTTCTTCGTCGTTTGAAATAATGCAATCTCTGATTTCTCTTAGTATAGAATCTCTGTTGGTAAGGGCAGCTAAGAATTTTGAGTTAAACAATTGTCGTACATTTGAGTCTAGGTCGGAAAATGTGGGCATCATGATAGGAGTACTGGCTTGCGTTTGGTGACAAGTAGGAGGCTTTGAAGGAGACAAGTAATTTCTAAGATTGAAATTATTTACAATAGGGATTTCATTCGTGTAACTTGGTTCGGACGAATTATCAGACATATTAGTATAAACAGAAGGGGGGTTGCATACGAAATTATTTGATGAAGATGAATAGAAGAATTTGATGAATTAGAATTAATTTGACTTCAATAGAATGAATAGAGAAAATTTCTGAGCGAGTGATCTTTACTTGGCGAGTTTGAATTAGAATTAGAACTAATTTGACTTGAATAAATTGAGCGACTGATCTGTACTTGGAGAATTTGGCAAAAGCGAGTTATTAGCGCGTGATTCACTTTCTACGCTTTGGTAATTACATTCTTTGCATTCTTTGCATTCTATCGTCCTACGCTTGCGTAAGTAATAGAGTTGTTTGAGTCATGTGGTTTCTGAACGATCTGAACGTGCGGCGTTTGTTTACTTGTATTGTAAATGTTCTGCGTTTGCTTCAAATTGTTCCGCGTTGTTGCACACGTGCTTTGATTGAAGCTACCCCTGACTGGGAAGTGTATTAGCTATGAAAATTAGCTATACCAAATTATACTAAATGTTCCGCGTTGTTGCAAACGTGCTTTGATTGAAGCTACCTCTGACTGGGAAGTGTATAACCTATGAAAATTAGCTATACCAAATTATAATTAATTTGAACGATTGAACAAATGCAAAACAAATTTAGAAATTCAATATCACCCAACAACAAGCTACCCTTGACTGGGAAGTGTATTAGCTATAAAAATTAGCTATACCAAAATATACTAAAGGTGAACAATTGAACAAATGCAAAACAAATTTAGAAATTCAATATCACCCAACAACAAGCTACCCTTGACTGGGAAGTGTATTAGCTATAAAAATTATCTATACCAAAAAATACTAAAGGTGAACAATTGAACTTCATCGCGTTTCATGGTTGCATACTTTGTGTTTCACAAATGCAAAACAGATTTAGAAATTCAATAAGATCACCCGCTCGTCTGCAGCGAGGAAACCCCAGCACGGAAAGTGCTGTATTCGTTATGGAGACGGGCTGTCATGGTGGTGGGTATAGGTACACATACGGATTGTTAACGGTCAACAACTTGAGACAGCGTAGTTAGTTTTCCAGCAGTGAACGAGTGACCTTAGTTGTTAGTATATATCAAACAACTAGTTTCCATGGTACAAAAATTAAGTATTCTTGCTCATTGTTTTCACGCTAAAATGTCGGATACCTATCATCATTCTTCAGTCCTGAAAAGCTCAGCTAATAAAAATAATTATATCAATTCCTAGCTTTAAACGGTTTAAAATCAAATTACAATGTATTACTTTGCAGTTGTTGAACAAAGGGCTCAGTTACATTTGACTTACATTATAAGCAAGTTTTAATTGCCGTCTGTGTTTTAATTTCAAAACTTCGCTGTATTGTAAATGCAATCGTGCGACCTCTATTGGAAAATGTTTTCATTTGTTTTACAATCGTCAAACGATTGTTATTGATACATAATTAAATCAATTCAAAGGTCGATTGTGACATTCAATCATCACCAAAGAAATGGTCAATCATCAATGAAACTTATCATTTATGTAATAATAGCCAGTAGGTGATGCCCAAAAACTTGATCGATAAAAGAAAATTGATTGACCCCCGTTTGGCCCCTATCACGTCAAAATGAATATATTTTCATTTGGGTTTCTACTCATCTAAGTAGATTAGTTTAATATTTAATATTTAATATTATGACTCCAAATCTACAATGCTCTGAATCATCATCTAAAGTTCGGTTTGAGGGGACCGTCACCTTGAACTGGGCAATTTTTGAAAGGGGGATTTTTACAATCCCCCACCCAAGAACAATTGCATATTATATATCATTTACAATCGTGTAACGATTGATGAACAATCGTGTAACGATTGATACATGCAATCGTGTAACGATTGATGAACAACTTCAAAAAAGACATTTCTAATGATCATTTCTAATGGTAAAAGATAATGGTAATTATAACCGATAATTAGTCATATTTTTATTGACGCTAATCGATTAAAAGTTAATGACTAGTACTTGCACAATAAACAAATAGATGAACAAAGTTAATAACTAGTACTTGCCTCATAAACAATTAGATAAACAAATTATCGCAGACTCTTTTTCTTTTTGGACTCAAATTTCAGGCCACTAAAACTATTTCAAAATTATGCCATTTCAAAGTAAACTCTTACAACAATAAGATTCAAATCTTTGTCAGATTCAAATCCAAAAATGGTTAAATTGCGAAGTCAGACAGCACGTACGCGAACCCTCAGAAACAGAGTTATTGCTGATGACAATCACAATAACAACAACAATAATAATAGGAAGGGTAAGTTGAGCAAGAAACGAAGTCGCGAGCAGCAGTCCGACGAAACAAGTGCTGGAAAACGATTTCAGCCCGACAGCCCGACGATAGACGATAGACAACCCGTACAAGATGTACACGAGGAACCCGAAGATGTTGGCACAGATATCGTAAACGCAAACTGGCAAATTCTTGGTTTTATAGATGCTGAGCTCACTGAAAAGTTAATTGACTGCCAAACGTTGGAAACACACAAGCTCTGTTTTCATTCAGACTTTCAATCTCTTTTATTGAGAGATCCGAAAGCAAAAGCTCTGTACACGCAGATGTTCAAATCATATCTCGACTCCCTTAAAAATGTTAGTTTCCTCACTACTTCAAAATATGAACCACAAGATGGCTTTACACAGATGCGCGTTAACGCCAAGAAGAAATTCAGGCCGAAAACAGTCATCTCAGGTCTGGAGGGTTTTACAGAAACTGTCTCTGATGACGAGCTCACGGAGGACATGTCTTTTTCGGTTTTTGCCCCCACAAAAAATTTTAAGAGCACACGGATTATGCTCGGACCTGCTTCATTCGTCAATCACGAATGCAACCCAAACGCCCGATATGTTGTGTCCGGTGAAAAGAACAAAACGATCATATCAATTCAGGCAATTAGAACAGTCGAAATTGACGAAGAAATTTCAGTTTTTTATAGCCCTGATTATTTTGGAGATAATAATAGGAATTGCCAGTGCACCACATGCATGAAAGAAGCACCGAGTGATGAAGCAATCGTTCAAGTGTCACCCAGTGAAGCAATCGTCGAGGAAGCACCGAGTGATGAAGCAATCGTTCAAGTGTCACCCAGTGAAGCAATCGTCGAGGAAGCACCAAGTGATGAAGCAATCGTTCAAGTGTCACCCAGTGAAGCAATCGTCGAGGAAGCACCGCCTGATGAAGCAATCGTTCAAGTGTTACCCAGTGAAGCAATCGTTGAAATCGTACCCATCCGTGAAGCAATCGTTGAAATGTTACCAAATGTTGAACAAGCAGACGTCGAGGAAGCACCGAATGATGAAGCAATCGTTGAAATGTTACCAAACGTCGAGGAGAAGGCTCGACTCCAACGACCAAAGAAAGTTAAAACTGATCCCGTTCTGGAGTGCCTAATTTGTCATGCCGTTGTCAAGAGAATGGACAAGCACTTGCAGCAACACAATGACATTCTCGAAAAAGCAGAGATAACCTTTAGCATCGATTTCTACAGGACAAAAAATGTACAGAAGAAGCACAAAATCTACGACTGTATGGCTTGCTACAGACGATTTGCTTCTCTGGTGACGCACAAGTACACCAACAAGTGCGATTGTTCTGCAGTCACGAGAGTGGAGAATCCGGAAAGCAGGGCGTAAGTGATAAAGTTATTTTACTCGGAGACCATTTTTGTTGAGTCAAACGTAAGACAATTGCATAAACAATCCAATGTTAAATCAAACGTCTGACAATTGCAAAACAATTAAATGTTGAATCAAACGTTTAACAATTGCATAAACAATATAATGTTGAGTCAAACGTTTAACAATTGCATAATAAACACTCCAATGCATAACCAATTTATTGTTTACTAAAACGTCTGACAATTGCACAATAAACAATCCAATGTTGAGTCAAACGTCTGACAATTGCATAAACACTCCAATGTTGAGTCGAACGTCTGACAATGTTGGGCAATAAATTACAATGTATTTCGGTTGAGTTATATTTTTGTTTGTTTTAGTTCACTTCCAGACAATCTAAGAGCCAAATTGAAGTCCTCAGTAATTGCGAGGACCAGCGATTTAGAAATTGCCCGCAGGTTCACTGAGCACCAAAAACAGTTGGCAAAATGTGCGGGCAATGAATATTGCAACGAGGACAGATCAGGCTTAATTCAGTTGATGGCTGTATTGTATGGGGAAACACAAGGTCTGAGGCGACCACAGCAACTATTACAAGCTTGCCTCCAGTTGCAAGAGCGAAGAGGATTGAAGCCTCAAACGATGCTAAACTATCTCGCAACTTTCAGCAACTTCGTTGATTACTGTTTTTTGTATTCAGACGGTGTCTCCAACAGGATGGAACGAGAGCACTCAACGATGTTGGCGGCAATTAAAAGTGTAAGGAAAGCGTTCTCCACTGCAGCTATTAAGAACTATCGTACCACAGCCAAACAAATGCGAGCCCGGGTCCCGTCGATTGCTCTGGTACGAAATCGTCACAAGCTGGCCTTGAGTCATCTAAAGGACAACTTAGCAACATCTACCTTAACGTACAAGCAACAACAGGCCCTAAATTTCTTTGTGCTACAAGGTAGACTTAATGTACGGTCTGGACCCTTACTGGCACTCACTTGGGAGGACGTCAAGTACATTGAAGAAAACAGCGTTCTGGAAACTGATAGGCACAAGACGGGAAAGTTTTATACGCTGTATTTGAAAATAAAGGCCGATCAAATACCGCTGCTTTACAAGTTAAAGGAGACATTTGCCGACGAGAATGATTCAATGGAGTCGAAGTATGTCTTCAGCTCGAAGCAGAACAAAATTGAGCGGTCCATTTCAAAACACATTCAGGAAACTTTCTTTACTCTATTCGGCGATGACCCAAACGAAGTGCGATTTAACGCCAACTCCATCAGAAAGTATTGGGAACGCCGATAGAAAAGTTTCATTGGCAAGGTTCCAGAAGGGGTGACAAAAGCGCATTTGGCACAAACGGCTCACAACAAGACAACAGCTGAGGATATCTACATTGGTAGAGAGGGAACCTCAGAGGACCGCGACCAGCTGTTGTCGATATATTGTGACGATTTGTCGTCAGATATCCCACCGGAAGAAGCCGAAGAAGCAGAAGTAGACGACAAAGAGTCTGATGTAGAGTCTGACTTTGAAGCGCCCGAAGAGCCACATCCCATTGATCCACAGACGCCAATGGAGACGCCTATATGTTGGGAACCAATCGTACGGCGATTCAATGCAATTAGGCCGTCAGTTAACCTAACTCCAATTAACCCGGTTACTCCAACAGAACAACCTGCTGCAAACGTGACTCGGGAACAAACGGTTACTGCAGACGCTCGACGGAGGTCAACTATAGGTCAGAGTAGTGAAGACGTTCTCCGAGAGAAGTTTATAAAGTCTTTGAAATCATTCCGCGTCAAATCGGGAGCCCCCGCGTGGACTGACCCCGAAAAGAAAGCATGCTTGCTGTTTTCCGGAGTCAGTTCCACAGTTTCAGTTCCCGACATCAAGGCACGATGTGAGGAAGCTGGAATTAGATTATCGAACGATGCGCATTTGCGGATATACACAAAACTAAAGTCTGCTGTTCAAGTATTCAAACATAGATAAATTTTTTATTGTTTTAGCCATTATATTTGTTTAACCTTGTTTAACCTAGTTTAATTGTTTAACCTTGTAACTTAACATGTTTAACCTTGTAATCATAACTTAATGTTTAACCTTGTAATTGTTTAACGTTATTTAATTGTTCAATCATAACTTACCTAAAGTACCTGTCTTTTCTACCAAGAGTACTATGTTTAATCAGTCGTCCGACGATTTTAGTAGTGAAAAATAGACCAAACGTCCGACGCAATGTTTGTTTGTCTGTAAAATTTGAGAAAAAAGTCTGTAAAATTTGAGAAAAAGTTAATTTTTTTAAAAAATAGTCTGTAACTACTGTAAAAAATTTGGTAGTAAAAAACGTATTCTCAATACCAATTTGAAAAATATTGTAAAAATTTAGTAGTAAAAAACTTAATCTCAATATCATATTAAAAAAATTGATCTGAAATGCCAATTTGAAACCCTTACAACCACCCTTACTACTTTTTTAAATTGGCATTTCAACAAAAATGTTGTTTCAAATTGGTATGAGCTTTACACTTTTCGCTTCAAATTGTCCTTCAGATCATGTAGTAGTAGTAGTAGTAGTAGTAGTAGTAGTAGTAGTAGTAGTAGTAGTAGTAGTAGTAGTAGTAGTAGTAGTAGTAGTAGTAGTAGTAGTAGTAGTAGTAATAGTAGTAGCGGCAGTAATAGTAGTAGTAGTAGTAGTAGTAGTAGTAGTAGTAGTAGTAGTAGTAGTAGTAGTAGTAGTAGTAGTAGTGGTAGTAGTAGTAGTAGTAGTAGAAGTGGTAGTAGTTTTAGTAGTAGTAGTAGTAGTAGTAGTAGTAGTAGTAGTAGTAGTAGTAGTAGTAGTAGTAGTAGTAGTAGTAGTAGTAGTAGTAGTAGTAGTAGTAGTAGTAGTAGTAGTAGTAGTAGTAGTAGTAGTAGTAGTAGTAGTAGTAGTAGTAGTAGTAGTAGTCGTAATAGTAATAGTAAGAAAGCTTTAATAACCACTTTTACATGCACAAAAACTCGCACTAGTTTAAGCTTAATTGCGCATTATAGTGCGAAATCGAGTTACGTTGCGTTCGAAAGAAAGATACATAAATCGAGCAGATTCTTGATACATAGCGCGCGAAAAATATTATTCAAATACTTGTTTTTCAATTTCGAGGTAAAATTTTTGACACTTTTGAAAACATGGGTTGCGCGATTCCCTTCAATTTTGTATGTTTTTGCTAAATTAGCTTTTTTTCGCAAAATTGTTGTGTTTTCAATGTATTAACATAAGAATAACGAACAAGAGATACACAGATCGCGCAAAATTTGCCCATGACAATTTGGGTATACCTCTGCGGCGTAATGGAAAATGTTTTAAAATGACGCAGCAGCGGCAGGCATCTAATACCTAATAACCAACATAACAACAATCAAAAATTTTGTTTGTATCTGGTAAATTACTATTGCGACGGAAAATGTATAAAAATTTGCATAATTTTGTCGGTTTTTCACGGACCATGTTGCAAGATTATATTTATAAATGGGCGTGTTCACGGTTTGTGCTGTGTTGTCGAGCCCGGGTTGAGGTTTAGACAAAAAATAATGTAAGATTAGCAGTGAATAGCGGTGAAAAGTTCTTTTTCACCGCAAAGCGCCCGCATCTTTTAGCGTTGAATGCGCTGAGAGCGGTGAATTTTTGTAAGAATTGCGTTGAATTTTGCGGTAAAATTTTTTCCACCGCATTCACCGGAATTCTTACAAAAAAGAAACTGCTGTACAAGGGTTCGAACCTCTACCTCATGCGTGTCACCAACTTCGTAATCCACTGCGCCATCTGTCACTTACTTAAATGATATTTCCTGTGAATATAAGATAAGCGTTGAAATTAGCGCGGTGAATATTTGTAAGTATTTCGATTTTAGCGGTGAAAAATTTTTTCACCGCATTCTGCTGGTAGCGGAGAAAATTTTTTTTCACCACATTCTGCAGGTAGCGGTGAAATGTTTTTCACCGAATCCTGCTTGTAGCGGTGAAAAATTTTCTTTCACCGCTTAAGCAATGAAAAAAAAATTTCACCGCTCAAAAGTTTTTTTTCACTGCATTCATCGCATTGAACGCAAATCTTACACTTTTACTCAAATTCACCGCAAATCTTACATCTTATAGCGATTTTTAGCGGTGACACCTAGATCCGGGAGATATCGTCAAACAAAAACTGCTAACAAATAACAATTAGACATAAATCAAAGAAAGCCTAATTGATTTTTTAATTTGACAAAAGTTCTCCATTTTCACTAATTGCGGCTTAAAAAGGCAAATTGCTAATCGAAGGTACTAATATGGCAATTAACAAAATTCAGTTTCTGAACTACGTATTAGATCAATATTAATAAAAACGAGAAATCTGGCTGGAGGCTAGTTGAGTGTAAAAAAAGACCGGACCGTGGAAAGTAGTAACACAAATCGTGGACAAATTTGACAAGTTATTGCTGCATTTAACAACGATTTGGTCAAATAGGTCAGAAAAGGCCAAATATGTTTTGCCGAGTAATAACATTTCCTTTGAATACAGTCCACAGCAAAACCAACCGTTACAAAAGATAACTGAAGCGTTCTCATTTTTTAATGTTACGTAACAAAATAACAGCTCTTTAAATTTTCAGAAAGTGGTGCTACTCGTGCCACTGAAACACGCAGGGTAAACCAAAATCTGTTCAACGAAATTACTATCATTACTGTGGCGTTTGACTTAGTTGAAACGGCTAAATTGGATTTAAAAAGAGTTCAAAAATACCGGATGAAAAATTAAACTGATTTATTAAATTCAAATCGTTTTGCGTCGTTTGCTGTCAATAAGAATCTCCCCAATGCATTGTATGCTGGTCAGCTGGTTACATGAGAAGCAGTCATTGTTAACAAATGATACAGCAACCGGATCCTTGCGGGCTTTTCACTGTGAGTCGTGCTGCCTGCTCAAATAACTCGTTCACGTTCTCCCCCTTTTTAGCCGATGTCTCGATGAAGTAGGCGGCGCCCAGCTTGCGCGAAATCTCTTCGCCCTCCTCCGTGTTGACTACTGATGATCCATAGCCTCCCCCACCCCCCATTTCGGCCCTGAGGTCCATCTTGCAGCCAACCAGGATGAAGGGAACACTGCGCATGAAGTAGTCCAGTTCACCCTTCCACTTGTTCTCACAGTTCTCCAGACTTTCTGACTGTGTGACGTCATAGCAGACTAGGGCCACGTCCACGTCTTGGTAAGCAATTGGCCGCAGTCGGTCAAAATCTTCCTGACCTAGCAGATGAAAAGGTTGAAAGATAAATATAGAACCAGCCTACATCGAAATAAATTGAGCTGAAATAATTTGATAGACCAAATAATTTAGTCCCTTAAAATTTCCCACATACCCTATCTAATGCATATTCATTTCTCGCTCTTCGCTTTGTTTTCTTTAAGTGTATTTTGACAGCGCTGGCAAATTAATTGGCGATTGGACTCTTTCAATTAAAGGAAAGTCAAACCTGAGACGAAATATTTGGGCATGGACATGTAAATAGTACATCTATCTGTTCTGCTGAAAATTAAACTTTGCAGCTACAAATAGATTCTTCGTTAATTTTGGGCACTTTTGACTATGCGGAGCTTAAAATGAAACATTCTATTTTCGAAATCTGATTTTTTAGCGAAATAAATAATCTTTGGGAGTCTAATTTCTCTGACTTTGCTAGAGTGTGTGTCATTCCCATTTGAAGATAATTATTTTCGTTTCTTCTTAAACTTTCTCATCCTTAAGAGAGCAATTTGTTGACTTCCCGTTTCCCGCTTCTGTTGTTGTTTTGTTTCCTGGACATAGATTAATAAAAAATTGTCATACTAATTAGAACCTTGCTAGATTTGAAAATTTTAAAAATCAGAAAAATTTAAAGTAGTATAAAATGTGTCAAATTCAGTCGACACTTTCGCAGTTTTTCTATTACATCGCCAATCCTACAATTTGAGCAAGCAAATTTTCTTGCTTATGTCAACATTGTCCGCTCCCCCATCTTTTAAGAAAAGGCTTTATAGACTTTCACGGACAACAGTGACAGTGAGGTAAACCATTTCAAATTCACTCAAAATTTGGAATATTTGTCACTGATATCCACGATTGGTTATTTCTGATCCATTCGCGTTAAAATTAACCATATCTCTTCCACACGAGAACTGGTGACAAAATGTCGTCACTCGTGTTGCCAAACGCGGACTCTGCTGAATTGGTATGATTGGCGACGTTATGTCCTTGGTTTTTTGAAGTTGATTATAAACAGAACTAACAACACATAAACAAATATGTACCAGAAAAAATCAAAGAATTCATTTACCACTTAATGTCAGTTGGATAAAAACAGTTGAAAATATTTGTCTTAAGTGATTTAAAAAAACATTTCGTAGTAATCAAAACAGGCAGAAATGACAAAATCTATGAGAGCCTTTTACTCCACACTTTTTCATTGGTATATCTCAACTGGATAAGCAGTAATCAGAAAAATACTGAATGAGGAAAAGCAAAGACAAATTTGGAACAAAAGGGGACATTATAGTGGATTTTGCATTTTTTAGCTTGTAAATATCATTTTTAATGTTTCTTGTAAAGTCCAGACTTTTATGATCGGGCAAAATACGGCGGCAGGGTTATTACCTGCAGTGTCAAATAAGCTGAGTTTGACGACTGTTGAGGCTAGTGAGATCTGGGCCACGTAACTGTCGAAGATGGTGGGCTCGTAGTCTGTAGGGAACTCGCCCTTGGAGAAGCGGACCAACAGTGACGTCTTCCCACAAGCACCGTCTCCAATTGCAACCAGCTTTTTGTTCACAGTTTGCAATGTCGCCATTTAGATCGATTGTGAGATTTGAACCAGCACTGCTTTATTACTCGAACTTAGTTGCTCAAAAATGTGATTCTTGGTAAGATGAAAGTCTTTGAAATTTCTGCAGGTTAATTTACGATTAAATTCAGCTCGTCGCTATATTTAGCCCAAATTGAGCCGGAAATAAGAGGAGGAAAATGAATGAAAGAAAGAGAAATCGGGATGAGTTTAATAAAAGCGAGTTAAGAGCTGATCAATTGACGTTGAATGGTTACGCACAATCAGAATGATCACAAAAGTTTATATCAATAATAGACGCAAAACACAAAACAGAGGCTTCGACTGTGACTATATATTGTAGCGCATTTCTAAGTTTCAAATTGCTCAACATACTCAATGTCTAACTATTGCTTCTGGTGTCATGTCAACAAATAGTTTTGTCAATAAATATCTAAACAGAGTCATGGTAGTGTTTATAGAAACTTATGCGAATGATGTTTCTTCAAACCAAATTCTGGAATGCTAACTTTGAATACCGAACATGAAAAACCGCCCATGCATCTCAACCTCTCTAATGCCATGAAGTCATTCGTATCAGAAATTTTCAGGCTTTGTAACAACAGAGCAGCCATAAGCTCCAACATTCAAAAATTTGGCCCAAATTAATAGGTAACAATTTTATCATTTTTGAAGTCAAACCGGTTAGTGTGTGACACCTAAACGTGTCTCTTGTCTAGACGGAAGGTAATAGATAATTTACCGGGACACTTTTTGCGCTCCTAAATAATGTTTCAGGCTAAATATGACAGAATCTTGTTTTTTTTTGCGTTTCCACGGCTTCGAACCGATATCTATAGCAGTTTTTCAAATTCATGGGTTTCAACTGGTTCATGTGATCGTCCCGTACTTAACGCCAAGTCAATATCAGTACTGGGCAAGTCTAATTGCAAGTCTAGGTATCAGTACTGATTCAGAGCTATGATCATAACACATTTAAGACTTGTCAGACTTGGCCAAGACTTGGCAAGTCTTAATCCAAGTCTTGGCCAAGACTTGCCAAGTCTTAATCCAAGTCTTGGCCAAGACTTGCCAAGTCTTAATCCAAGTCTTGGCCAAAACTTGCCAAGTCTTAATCCAAGTCTCGGCCAAGACTTGCCAAGTCTTAATCCAAATTTTAATGCCCGAAAAAAAGATCAAAATTTGCCGAAAAAAACGTCAAAACTCATTGAAAAAACGTCAAAAATGGCCGAAAAGTCAAAACTGGCCAAAATAACGTCAAAACTGATCAAAAAAACGTCAAAAATGGCCGAAAAAAAGGTCAAAACTGATCGAAAAAACGTCAAAAATGGCCAAAAAAAGGTCAAAAAAAGCCGAAAAAAGGTCAAAACTGATCGAAAAAACATCAAAAATGGCCGAAAAAAAGGTCAAAAATAACCGGAAAAAAGGTCAAAACTGATCGAAAAAACATCAAAAATGGCCGGAAAAAAGGTCAAAAATAGCCGAAAAAAACGTCAAAGCTGGTCGAAAAAACTTTAGAAATGGCCGAAAAAAAAGTCAAAAATAGCCAAAAAAAAGGTCAAAAACAGCCGAACAAACGTAAAAACTGGTCGAAAAAACGTCAAAAATGGCCAAATAGCCGAAAAAACGTCAAAACTGATCGAAAAAACGTCAAAAGTGGCCAAAAAAAGGTCAAAAATAGCCGGAAAAAAACATTAAAACTGATCGGAAAAACGTCAAAAATGGCCGAAAAAAACGTTCATAAATAGACGAAAAAAAAGTCAAAACTGATCGAAAAAACATCAAAAATGGCTGAAAAAAGGTCAAAAATAGCCAACAAAAAGCGTCAAGACTGGTCGAAAAAACGTCAAAAATGGCCAAAAAAAGGTCCAAAAATAGCCGATAAAAAGGTCAAAAACAGCCGAAAAGAAAGAAACGTCAAAACTGGCCAAAAAACGTCAAAAGTGGCCAAAACAACGTTCATAAATAGCCGAGAAAAGGTCAAAACTGATCGAAAAAACGTCAAAAATGGCCAAAAAAAAGTTCAAAAAGAACCGAAGAAAAGGTCAAAATTAGCCGAAAAAAACGTCAAAACTGATCAAAAAAACGTCAAAAACGGCCGAAAAAAAGTTCAAAAAGAACCGAAAAAAAGGTCAAATTTAGCCGAAAAAACGTCATAACTGATCGAAAAAACGTCAAAAATGGCCGAGAAAAAGGTCAAAAAAAGCCGAAAATAAGGTCAAAACCGATCAAAAAAGCGTCAGAAATGGCTGAAAAAAAGGTCAAAAATAGCCGAAAAAAAAGGTCAAAACTGATCAATAAAACGTCAAAAATGGCCGAAAAAAAGGTCAAAAACAGCCGTAAAGAAAAAAACGTCCAAACTGGTCGAAAAATCGTCAAAATTGGCCAAAAAAACGTTCATAAATAGCCGAAAAAAAGGTCAAAACTGATCGAAAAAACGTCAAAAATGGCCAAAAAAAGCGTCAAAAGTGGTCGAAAAAACGTCAAAAATGGCCGAAGAAAAGGTCAAAAATAGCCGATAAAAAGGTCAGAAACAGCCAAAAAGAAAAAAACGTCAAAACTGGTCAAAAAAACGTCAAAAATGGCCGAAAAGAACGTTCATAAATAGCCGAAAAAAAGGTCAAAACTGATCGAAAAAACATCAAAAATGGCCGAGAAAAAGGTCAGAAATAGACGAAAAAAATGTCAAAACTGATCAAAAAAACGTCAAAAATGGCTGAAAAAAAGTCAAAAATAGCCAAAAAAAGCGTCAAGACTGGTCGAAAAAACGTCAAAAATGGCCGAAAAAAAGGTCAAAAATAACCGACAAAAAGGTCAAAAACAGCCGAAAAGAAAAAAAACGTCAAAACTGGTCAAAAAACGTCAAAAGTGGCCAAAACAACGTTCATAAATAGCCGAGAAAAGGTCAAACTGATCGAAAAAACGTCAAAAATGGCCGAAAAAAAGTTCAAAAAGAACCGAAAAAAAGGTCAAAATTAGCCGAAAAAAACTTCAAAACTGATCAAAAAAACGTCAAAAATGGCCGATAAAAAGTTCAAAAAGAACCGAAAAAAAGGTCAAAATTAGCCGAAAAAAATAACTGATCGAAAAAACGTCAAAAATGGCCGAGAAAAAGATCGAAAATAGCCGAAAATAAGGTCAAAACTGATCAAAAAAGCGTCAAAAATGGCTGAAAAAAAGGTCAAAAATAGCCGGAAAAAATGTCAAAACTGATCAATAAAACGTCAAAAATGCCAAAAAAAAGGTCAAAAATAGCCGAAAAAAAGGTCAAATACAGCCGTAAAGAAAAAAACGTCCAAACTGGTCGAAAAAACGTCAAAATTGGCCATAAAAACGTTCATAAATAGCCGAAAAAAAGGTCAAAACTGATCGAGAAAACCCCAAAAATGGCCGAAAAAAGGTCAAAAATAGCCGAAAAGAAGGTCAAAAACAGCCCAAAAAAAAGTCAAAACTGGTCGAAAAAACGTCAAAAATGGCCAAAAAAATGTCAAAAATAGCCAAAAAAAAGCGTCAAAACGGGTCAAAAAACGTCAAAAATGGCCGGAAAAAAGGTCAAAAATAGCCGATAAAAAGGTCAGAAACAGCCAAAAAGAAAAAAACGTCAAAACTGGTCAAAAAAACGTCAAAAAAGGCCGAAAAAAAGTTCAAAAAGAACCGAAAATGTCAAAATTAGCCGAAAAAAACGTCCAAGCTGATCGAAAAACGTCAAAAATGGCCAAAAAAAGTTCAAAAAGAACCGAAAAAAATGTCAAAATTAGCCGAAAAAGCCGTCAAAACTGATCGAAAAAACGTCAATACTGGCGAAAAAAGGTCAAAAATAGCCGAAAAAAAAGTTAAAACTGATCGGAAAACCGTCAAAAATGGCCGAAAAAAACGTTCATAAATAGCCGAAAAAAAGGTCAAAACTGATTGAAAAAACATCAAAAATGGCCGAGAAAAAGGTCAAAAATAGAGGAAAAAAAGTCAAAACTGGTCGAAAAAACGTTAAAAATGGCCAAAAAAGGTCAAAAATAGCCGAAAAAAGCGTCAAAACTGGTCGAAAAAACGTCAAAAATGGCCGAAAAAAAGGTCAAAAATAGCCGAAAAGAAGGTCAAAAACAGCCGAAAAAAAAGTCAAAACTGGTCGAAAAAACGTCAAAAATGGCCAAAAAAAGGTCAAAAATAGCCGAAACAAACCGTCAAAACTGATCGAAAAAACGTCAAAAGTGGCGAAAAAAAGGTCGAAAATAGCCGAAAAAAACGTTAAAACTGATCGGAAAAACGTCAAAAATGACCGAAAAAAAACGTTCATAAGTAGCCGAAAAAAGGTCAAAACTCATCAAAAAAACGTCAAAAATGGCTGAAAAAAAGGTCAAAAATAGCCGAAAAAAAGCTCAAAACTGATCAATAAAAGGTCAAAAATGGCCAAAAAAAAAGTCAAAAATAGCCAAAAAAAAGTCGAAAACAGCCAAAAAAAAAACGTCCCAACTGGTTGAAAAAACGTCAAAAATGTCCGAACAAAAAAGGTCTAAATTAGCCGAAAAAAAGGTCAAAAACAGCCGAAAAAAAACGTCAAAACTGATCGAAAAAACGTCAAAAATGGCGGAAAAAAGTTCAAAAAGAACCGAAAAAAAGGTCAAAATTAGCCGAAAAAAACGTCAAAACTGGTCGAAAAAACGTCAAAAATGGCCAAAAAAAGGTCAAAAATAGCCGAAAAAAAACGTCAAAACTGATCGAAAAAACGTCAAAAAATGGCGGAAAAAAGTTCAAAAAGAACCGAAAAAAGGTCAAAATTAGCCGAAAAAAACGTCAAAACTGATCGAAAAAACGTCAAAAAAAGCCAAAAAAAGGTCAAAAATAGCCGGAAAAAAAAGGCAAAAAACTGATAGAAAAAACGACAAAAATGGCCAAAAATTGGTCAAAAATAGCCGAAAAAAAACGTCAAAACTGATCGAAAAAACGTCAAAAATGGCGGAAAAAAGTTCAAAAAGAACCAAAAAAAAGGTCAAAATTAGCCGAAAAAAACGTCAAAACTGATCAAAAAAATGTCAAAAAAGGCCAAAAAAAGGTCAAAAATAGCCGGAAAAAAAGGTAAAAACTGGTCGAAAAAACGTCAAAAATGGCCGGAAAAAAAATTCATAAATAGCCGAAAAATGGTCAAAGCTGAGGGACATCTGTACTTTGCACGGGCTGATTTGTACTTTGCACCATAATAGGGTCCACTGGGTGCCGCACCACGGGAACTCGGGCTATCATGGGAACCCTCACAGTAGCGCCCCTTTTGACAATTTTGCCTCGGTTCAAGTTCGACATTTGGTTGATCTGAAAAGTACATAAATTAGTGATTTTGGCTATTTTAGGGGCTGAAACGGCTGGAAAATGGCTCAAAATGGCCCAGAACACCTGAAATACCCTCAATAGAGCCTCCCGGGGTGCTACTAAACAGTTTGGTATGCCCACGGCATCATTTTTTAGCACCCCGGGAAAGTGCCAAAATCTTGGCACGTTGCGAAATTTTTTTGAATTCGAAATATTCACTCGAGTTTTTTTGAAAAGTTGGTTTTGACTTGGGAATCAACTTGCAAGTGTTACCCCAGTCTTGGCCAAGACTTGTCAGACTTGTAAGACTTTTTTGAGACTTGCCCAGTACTGGAAAATGAAACCGACTTGGGTTTAGACTAGCCTAGTACTGATTTAGACTTTTAGTTCGGTACGGGGTATTATATGATAGGGAAGTTGGCTCTATTCTGAGAAATATGTCGAAGGCGATTCCAATTTGAGGTTAGAGACCGAGGTTAACTGTGGTCAAACTTACGTTAGTGCGAAAATTTGAGTGCGATCGCAGACAAACGCAAACTCTGAGCAGACATGTTCCCCACCGCTGTCTAAACTTTTGCGGGACTCTGGTTCAGACCTTTTCACGGCCATTTTTCAGACCGTCTTGCGTTAGACCACTTATTACCCAACCTTCCTACTACGCTTAAATTTCATTCTTCAGACTTTTTTGTTGATGTGAACCTCTGAACACTCAGACAAGTCTTCCTTTATCTTCATTTTATTAGCTTCATGCAAGTTTTTTTATTTACAGACTAAGGCGTCTACTGTTTTGAAATCTCTTTAGGGGTTATGTGAGACATTACTTGTACGTTATTACAAAATATTCCAAACATCAGTCTCATGATTGATCATGGATTTCTTATGTTCATAAGGTAGAAGAACAACTGTTCAATTTTCTTTAAACCAACTGGTGTAAAGACGCTGGAAAAATTGAAAATGAATTTGACGACATTTAAAGTCAGACATTTATGAGACAAGATTTGCAATGTTTTGTATCAGAGTACAAGGATACTTGAATAACCTCATATGGTACCCTATAGAAAAATTTAGAAATTCCAGGCTTTTTAAGTACTTAAGTGAAGAAATAACCCTATAGGAAGCTAAAAAATTTAAAATGAAAGAAAACTTCCCGAGAAAATTAGGGCTCCATATCGCAAATAATCGCAAAAAATTGAAAGCTTTAATTTCTTTGTTAGCTCTCATTTTTTTCTGATTATTTGCGTGATATAGACCCCAAAATTTCTGAGGAAACTTTCTTTTATTTCAAATTTTTAGCTTCAAGAAGTTTTATTTTTTTAAGTACACAAGAGGCCTTGAATTTTAAGTTTGAAAAAAAACATTGCAATTGTTATTTCTGCTGAGTAGATTTCAGAGGTGGGCTTTGCCAGACAGAAAGAAGCTGTCTTTTTGGCCTTTGAATTTTTAAAGAAATTGGAAGCATAAAGTGCCGAATCTAATTGAATTGACACCCTTACATACTGAAAAAACCAAACATTCAAATTTTAGGCGATCTTTAAGGTACGTACATGTAGCATATCTTTCGCACAAACTACAACGAAATTCTCAATAAGCAGCAATAGAGAATAACAAACGGCATTTTTGTCATGGGAAATCGCCCAATTCTTGAAGCAGCATTTTCATATTTTAACTGTCGAGCAAATGGGCGAACTCTCAACGATCAGTTAAAGTTACGCATTTGTCAGGGAAATTTTTCTGTTAACTAAGATGTTGATAATTGAAACGAATCTGAGTCAAAATTTGAGTTAAAATACAAAACAACAACAATAATTTCCCCCGTAATACAAAAAATATTGTATAAAAGACTTTGAAACAGAGAAGGTGGTTGATGCAAAAACACCCTGCGTTCCGATATACAGTTGAAGAATCGTTATAAAAAATAGATTTAAAAGAAATGATTATAATCAAATTTATGACGGCTACGTAAACAATTCCATTTTCTTTCAAAATCGAATAAAAGAGTTAGCACTGACCAATGTTTGTGTAATGATGAGTATGAGTTCCTTCCCATTTCGATAAATCAACCGTCCGATTCAGCAATTTCAATGGGCAAACTCAATGAGAACAATTGAATAGATTTCAACAGTCAACTCGTAAAAATGTTTTGTGGAAAAGGCCAACTTTCATCACAACGGCTTAGCTGTCATATGCAACATTTGCGTGAATTTTGGTCAGCGGCTATCTTGCATGTCTTGTAAAACACCAACTGGGTGAGTGTGAGTTTTGTTGGCATGTGTGAGCAACTCTGGTTAACTTAGTTAAGAATATTTTGGAAAATTTTAATTGAAAAGTTGAACAATTTTATAAGTTTGTTTTATTGCTTGAAAAATTTGCTGATTTTCTCACAGTTAATGTTTTTTTGTAAGGTGTATCTACAACCAATTGTTCAAAATGCTGTGCTTTTGTATGGCACAGCGTGCACAACAGCCGAAGGGCCCCTGGAATCCAAACTGAATCATTTGGTTAGAATTATATGCGGTTGCAGAAAACGCAACTCAATTCGTGCTGCGAGAAAACTGTACTGCGTTCTAACTGTAAAGGAACTGCATTTGAAAGAAATCTTAATGTTTTTAGTCGTTGTCTTGAGAAATGAGAGCACATTGGAAGAGATTAAACCAATAATAACTTGTGTTGAACTTGAGAAAGTATAAATTTCGAGAAGTACATATAGATCTATCAGACCATCTAATAACGCAAATGGTTGTAGTTCTAAATCTATTGTCTTAAGGGCACAGAAATTACCCAACATCATGCTTAAGTACGATCCCAAACTTTGCAAAAAGTATAACAGCAATGAACAGAAACGAACCGGAAAATTTTATCTCGATGTGTGTCAAATGTTACATTCAAAGTAATGCTGAATTACTTTCAAAATTTTACTGATATATATTTCTTTAAACTTTTGCTGGTTTTAAATTCGGTATTTTGTCAAATAGTGGATTTTCGTTAAATTTGCGGAAAGGTTTCTGGCCAAGTACCCTTAAACTGCTTCAAGACATCACAAGACTAGGCTTCTTTGAAGCCTATTGATGACCTGTTGAAACTGAGTGATGTGTTTGTGCTGAGTGGATAACATGTCCTTAGCTTTTGAAAACCAATTTAGTTTGTCAAAAAATTTTAACTCAATTTATTGGACATTTTTTCTGCGAAAAATTATAAATTTTGTGTTTTTATCAGCTAAATGTTTCCATCAGCCAAATGTTAAAAATAGTGATTTAAGATACGTAAAAAGAAAATTCCTACAGTTGAATTCTTTTAATGATGATGGAGTGAAATGGTTGTTTTGTTAAATGTTTCATTGGCTGAGAGAGGCTCACAGAAAATTACATCCACAGCTCGCAAAATATTAATATATATTAACAAATGAATAACAATATTTATTAACAAAGCATCAACAATGTACTCGAAACAAAACTTTGTGTGTATCGGCGCAACAATTCATAAGTAAAAGCATTATTTTTAGATTTGTTTTCAGTAATTTAGGGCATCGTAGAGCAATTTCATTTTTCAGTCTCAATTCACGGCCAAATCAATGTAATTTTCTATTTCCAATCCCTGCAATATCGTTGTAATTTTCTATTTCAAATCACCGCAAAAATTGAATCACTTTTTTGTCAATTTATCCGTAAAATTTTCATGGTAGCCTTCAATGGCTCTCGAGTGAAACTTGGAGCAAATATTGTGCTCTCTTGTGTCTCATAAGCAATATTTGAGCTTGATTTTTTTGTATGCTAAAATTCATAAATAAGTTATCACACTGTAATTCTAAGAAAAAAAATAATCAATTTTTATGCAATGTTACGCAAACTTTCCCAAACTTATGCAGAATTATGTTAATGAAATTTCGAGAAAACTGTTCAGACCATTGATCAGATAATTTAGTGGTTTGACGTACCGTGGGAACTGAGATAATATGCAACTAAATTACAGAAACCCCCATTATAAAAGTAATGAACAGTGATTGCGTTTGCATTCGACTTTAATCTGAAATGAGGAAAAGAGATAAGTTCTCTCCATTTTTGTTACAACTTTCTTATTACTGTTAAACCCGTGGGTTTTCGGTAAAATACTTTTACACAATATCTTAAAATCTCACAAAAACGTTCTCGAAATTGATATTAAATTTGTGTAGTACGGCATCCTGAATTAAATTTTGGATCTTTTCCGTTTGTGCCCCCCCCCCCCCCCAGCTTAGTGGGCGCATATTATTTGCACCCCCCAGACGCACGTGCAATATTTTACATAGTGATTTACTATGTAATGGCACGTGCTCTGTAACTGGGGGGCGCATAACGCACTGGGGGGGCATAAACGGAAAAGATCCTAAATTTTTACATCGTAAAACTTTGGGGCTGCTGACTTGGGACGTGCCGTTCATAATCCTTCTGCTCGCTTCAGCGATTTGAATTTCCATGTGACTTTTTCACGCGTGACTTCTTTTTCATTTAGAGCAATTTGAACCGCTTCTCTTATTCACCATGTTAGGCAACTGAAGTCAATTTGCGTCAGTTTACTATTAAAAGATGAAATCAAAACTGCTCCGAAAATGGTTTTATTTTTTTTTCAGTCTTAAATATAGTAATGGTCTAAATTAAGCTCTAATAATATCATTAGAAGTCCGTCCCTTCGTGAAATTATCCATGCTATTGTCCCCCCCCCCGCGCTGAATCAGGCAATGGATTCGAGAGGAATTAGTCCGACGTCATTAATCAAGTTTGTTTCTGATGAAGACCGTGATTGTTTAGTTTTAGCTATTCCCCAGTCAAAAATTAATGGATAATTTGTAAAAATTTATAAATCAGTTGTGAATATTTGCGAAAATAATGCATTATTTTTATAAATATTTACAAATATTTTGCAAGTTTTTGTTTTAATTTATAAAAAGTTTGCCAATTTTTGCAATGATTTATAAATTTTTTACAATTTTTGCATTTATTTATAAATTTAAATTTATGAATAAATGCAAAAATTGTAAAAAATTTATAAATCATTGCAAAAATTGGCAAACTTTTTATAAATTAAGACAAAAATTTGCAAAATATTTGTAAATATTTATGAAAATAATGCATTATTTTCGCAAATATTTACAACTGATTTATAAATTTGAGAAAACTTCTAGTTTGAAAAAATTAAACGAATAAAAATGAAATTAGAAAAACTACTGTTAAATAAACGATTCATTAAACTATTATCAGAGCTCCAAATGTGGAAAAAACAAGCTCCGAGAAAAATATCCCACCCATTTACATTTCATAACGATTAATGATGCATGTCAAATTTGAAATAATGGCCCACCCTATCAGAATAGGAGCATGTTTTTTTTAGTTTTTTTTTAAATTCAATCTGACAATATTAATTAAATTATTAAGCAAAACGAAACAGTAACAGATTAAAACATATCAGCAGCAAGACCTGTAATGTAATATTTCTATAGCTTTCTCCGAATAATATATTCAACTAGCATCAACGCTGATCATATAAAAATATCAGCACGAAAAAAAAAACAAAAAAACATGCTCCAAGAAAAGTATCCCACCCATTTACATTTCATAACGATTAATGATGCATGTCAAATTTGAAAAAAATGGCCAACCCTATCAGAATAGGAGCATGTTTTTTTGTTTTTTTTTAAATTCAATCTGACAATATTAATTAAAGTATCAAGCAAAACGAAACAGTAACAGACTAAAACATATCAGCAGCAAGACCTGTAATGTAATATTTCTATAGCTTTCTCCGAATAATATATTCAACTAGCATCAACGCTGATCACATCAAAAGATCAGCACAAAAAAAAACATGCCGCAATAAAAATATTTCAAACCAGTTACATTTCATACAAATGCAAGTTAAATTTGAATTAATGGCACACCCTATCAGAATAGGAGCATGTCTTTTTTCTTTTTTCAAATTTAATCTGACAATATTATACTATCAAGCAAACCATAAGTGTTTTAACAAGATTCAACAATGCAACAAAAAGGAAATCAATTCACCCCGTTTGTTTTGTATTCAAATTTTTTTTCAGAGAAGTTTGTATGTGCCCATTTCAGATTTCTTGTGTTCAATTTATTCGTTTGCTTTATGAGTTTCAGAACTTCCATCCACAATTTAAGACAAATTGTTCACTTATATCCACATTTCGACACAAAGTGTTCACTTGTATCCACAGTTTGAGAAAGTTGTTCACTTATATCCACATTTCGAGTGGGATCAGCATGATCAGTAGGATCAGTAGGCTCAGCATGATCAGTAGGATCAGCATGATCAGTAGGATCAGCATGATCAGTAGGATCAGTATGATCAGCATGATCAGTAGGATCAGCATGATGAGTAGGATCAGCATGATCAGTAAGATCAGCATGATCAGTAGGACCAAAATTATCAGTAGGATCAGCATGATCATCATGATCAGTATTTTAAGAAATTTGTAAATATTTTTATAAATTATGCATTATTTTCAAAAATAATTAAAATTTTTCAAATGGCTTCAGATACAAGTGAAATGCAAAAGACCTTCGCGTGAGCTAAAGAAAACATGTAGAAAACACTGAAAATCCTTCGTTGAAAAGTATATAAAATTTTTATAAATTTTGCATTATAATCTACAAATTTATAAATCTCTATAAATTATCCATTATTTTCAAAAAATTTATAAATATTTATAAATTATTCATTATTTTTTGACTGGGGTTGCTCCTCATCTCTGTCTATTGCATTCTGTCTTACAAGTGGATGTCGCTCTGGCTTCTTTTGGGTTTTTGGACATGTCACAGGAGACGGCAGCATGGGTACCAAAATCAACAAGATCGCGAGAAAAGCGGCCGTAATCAGACACAGGGGTATAATCTCGCTCTTTGAAAACTCCATAGCACGTATGTGGCTCCAATACAGCACTCAAACTGCAAATGTAGGCCGCTTTTGTTTTCTTTTGAAGAAACGTTTGGTTAAATTCAATATGGAACTACGATGTAAAATTTTCAAATAGTACCCTTAATAAAAATAAATGAAAATACAATGAAATAAATTTAAATTCCGTACGGGAAA
>NC_134469.1:48719939-48790410 GCF_964194025.1 Convolutriloba macropyga
TTGCATTTATCTTTAAAAGACGGGTTTTGAGAAGTCATACTAAATTTTAAAAAATTGATAACATTGACACTTTTGTTAATTCCACAATTTTACAGTGATAAAAAGGGAACGAGTTTGGGCCAGTTGATACCATTTATAGAAAAACTTGTTCAAATACCAGATGACATTCTCAATTAATTCAAATTTTAATCATTTTGCTCATCAGGACAACAGAAATTTAGTAACAATTTGTTTTCAGTTTTGTATTTTTTTCAACTATTTGAAATGAATTCTCTTCTATTGTAGACAACAGCGAAAAAAAAAAACAAATTTAAACAATAAATTGTCAATCAACTTCGATTTTGTTATTTTTCAGCTAATACGGAAGCAGAGTTTTATCCTAAGGCTATATATGCACAATCAACAACCTATGGTACACAAAACGATTTCTATTCTTTTTGTTGCAATGTATATGCATTAACCAAAAATCACAGAAATAAAATTTGCATCCAACAATTCTTTAATAGCATCGTCGTTGATGGCAGATAGTAGTTGATAGCATCTAGTAATTCTTTAAATGGCACCAACTGGCAGTTGTTGGATCATCTTGACAGCGAGAAGATCTAACAATTCTTTGAATTCAACAACTGGCAAAACAATGTTGGAATTCATCTTCTTGTGCAGCAGGAAACAAAGGTTATTTGATTTCAAAAAGTAGCATCTGGATATCAATTGAAAATGCACAGTTTTTGCGGAATGCATTGTATTGTTGAACATCAGTACCAGAGAACTTGAAGAGTCTGTTCCGATCAGGAAATTGGAGACAAATCCAGCTGATTATGATTCACAAACAGTTGCTAGACGTTTTCCCCATTACGAGTTTTTTGTGTCAAAAAAAAGCATAATTTTCCCAAAACTGATAAACAAATTGGGATCAATAATGATCAGATTATGATCATGTCAGTAGTATAAAATTCTGACTAGAACCTCAACGGGGGGGGGCGGATAATTACTGCAGCGTGGCAATCTACAACGTGGCAATGTATGTATGTATGTATGTATGTATATATGCATGCATGCATGCATGCATGCATGCATGCATGCATGTGTGTATGTATACATACATCCATACATACATATATAGATACTCACATACACATACATGCATACATATACATACATAAATACATACACACATACATACATACATACATACATACATACATATACATACATACATACATACATACATACATACATACATACATACATACATACATACATACATACATACATACATACATACATACATACATACATACATACATACATACATACATACATACATACATACATAAATACATACATACATATACATGTATACATATATATGCATGTATGTACGTATTGTGTATATGTATATATATGTATGTATATATGTAAAATAGGGGGGGGGGGACATTTTACTTCATTTTAAAAAATTCTAATTGTCCCACCCCGTTGTAGATTGCCACGCTGCAGTAATTGTCCGTCCAGCAACCCCCCCCCCCCCCCCCCCGTTGAGGTTCTAGTCAGAATTTTATACTACTCATGTCACTTTTTACTAAGAAATGAGTATTTTCAGACAATAAATAAAATCAGATCTCCGAAAATTCTATGAGCAGCCTACGGATTAAGAATTGATTTTCTATGAACAGGGAAAATTTTCATTCTGTTACTGCACTGCACAGGAAAAAACGACAAATTCTGGCAGGGAAAAACCGACCTTTTCTAAATTTATCTCTGAAAAACCAAATTCGTAAAGATGAATTAATATGTTTTAAAGGTTCCAGGCACTCGGCGTTAATTTAGACGTTTTGCCGTGTATTTACTGGTTCTGGCGGGTATTTTTTCGAAATATTAATACAATACTAGCAACGTTTTAAGATTAAGCCGTCGTCATGCTCACAAAGTGCATCGTCTAAAATTTCATTTTTTAAAAAAATTTTTTACAATTTTTATGATTTTCTTATGAACATCATGGGAATCAAAACGAATGATGCTTAGTCTATTTTCAGAAAAAAAGAGTATATATTAGACTTATCATGAAAAGCAAGATGCTCTTAGGATACACTGATACAGTACTGGGCCGACGATATACAATTGGATACAACGTTTTAGAAGTGTAATGCTATGTGACTAAGGTCCGGGTGAGTCACAATGGATCTAGAAAGCAAAACCTCATGGAAAAAGCCCCCAGCTATTTTAGATTGCGAATATGATTGCGTTTGAGCAAGACATATAGAACTATGATTAGTGGCACGTTTGCAATTTTGGCTTTATACTCTAAAAATTTCTTGTTTGAATGACACAAAATTTTGTTGTCATTACTTATTTTTAATGCGAAACGGACGCACAATAAATGTCCATTTTACAACTGAAACTGTTTTTCGGTAAGAACCTGAAGTTTTTGTGTTAATCACACAAATAGTACAAAATGTGTGCGAGCCTTGGTTCGTTTTGCGGGATTTTCAAAGAAATTCACTTCATTTTGGTTTTATCCTACAATAGACAAGATAACAGAAAAGGTAATTGGTCAAACCGCGGCATAATGAATAATTTCAAAATTTTGAAGCATTCAAGCCATAGGCAAATTGATGCTAGACAAAAAGAAACAATAGATTCTATAAGAAAATTTAAAAGGTCTTAATCGGAAAGCAATCTTGTACAGTTGTTCAGATCTAATAACATTGTTTGACATGGTGGATGGAAGCCGACAGCTAGTCAGTTCAAGGACACAGCCTTTTTTCGCTAAATTTTTTTTTTGACTAAGTTATTGTGTAAGAATTGAAAATTTTCATAAAAATGATGTAGTTATCAGTTATCAATCATTGTTTTTATTCCATTCAGTTAACACTTTTCTCACATCTCACTATATACTTGTTCAATAAGTTTTTTATTCACAGCCTCATTAATTGAGTTCTCAGTGGAAAAATTGTTCAAAAAACAACTCTTCATTTTCTGATCACACTACAAAGAGGCTGCGAGTGTTATGTTTTTTTTTCGGTTCTATGGAGCACGCAATTTAACAATTATTAATCGACAGTTTTTCTCTTATCGCTCCGAGCATGAAATTGATTTGCAGCCAAATAATTCATAACCAAATGCCAAGATACAGTCCAGCTGTCCTTAAAGCCATATATTGAACCTCATTTAAAAATCTACGTAAACAATGGAAATTTTGAATTCATTCATTTGCCGAAAGATATTAAAAATAAGAAGTGAGTTGAAGATAGTTGAATCACATTCCTGCCTCTCATTTGGGTCCAGTTTAAAGATAAGATTAATGACAATATATGGGGATAGGATACTCTAGAATATCTATCTACTCAGTTCAATTTTGGAAGTTATTCGGAATGAGGTAATTGTCTTCTGTGGTCTGTTATGCAGTAGTGTGTCCATGTCAGCAGCTGAAACAACATGAACAGGTGGAACCAATTCAAATATTAAATAGGGTTCCTTCCATTGGCGGGCGGTTCAATTATATTAAATCATTTTCTGATCAACCATATTTTTCCGAGTCAAAACTATTCTGCAGTAAATCTAAGAACTGATAGAAATGAGCCGGATTCAGATGAAATGAGCGCAATTACTTTGGTACCACGAGTCCAAAAAGATAATGGAAAATTAAAAGAATGCATCAAATTTTCCGATAACCATGTGGCGCACAAACGAACCCATTAAATGGGAAATGCTAAGACAATCAAACCATCATTTTCGATATATTTCTTATAATATTATATATTTTCGATATATTTCTTATTACTTTTCTTTCGATATATTTCTTAATTAACCTAAAGTTTCAACCTCTTCAAGGCATTTGCTCTGAAAACCGGCATATTTTTAAACTGTAAACGCTGTTGTTTAACTGTTAGTTGCAAGGCAGACTGGACTCAACTATGTAAAACAGACATTTTGTTCAAACGACGAGAATACTTGAAGCGTTTTCTTGTTTTGGATTCACATCAAACGTAGTGTACATTTTCGAGGTTTAAACCAACGGTTTCTTCAATGGGTACGGTGGTTGACGTTTTGCGAAATTACTCGAGTTGAATCTTTGAGAAATTGTTTGATGATAACTATCGGATTGATAACTTTTAAGAAAAAGGTTGCTGAATTGTCTAGACATTTGTAACTAACTGGCTGCTGCCAAATGCATCCAGATGGCGATCAGTGTCACTGTTGAAGTCGTCTTCGCAGTCTGGACTGCTGCCTCCCATCTGCTCCCCGTCCATGTGCAGAGGACGTGGCTGACCATCCTGGGGTCTGATGCGGGAAAAGCGTCGCTGTCTGCGCGACTTTTGGAGTAACTTATCACCCGTCACACTGAACAAAAGCAAAACACGATCAAAAGATAAATTAGGAATTAGAGGATCAATTAGGCCGAAGGCTTGTTGAGGATACAACAGAGCCTGAAGTCCCTCACTAAAAGTTGCTGTCCAGACCGAGAGGAACGCATCAATGGGGTGTCGTGCGTTCAAATTTACATGACTCGGAAACATGAATGAACGCACAGAGGCACAAATGTCTGCCACAAGAGCCACAAAAGAAATGCGGTGAATTTGGTGGTGAATTTTTGTAAGAAATGCGGTGAAAAGCGGTGAATTATTTTTTTTCACCGCATTCACCGCAATCACCGCATTTCTTACGATAATTCACCGCATTCACCGCATTTCTTACGAATATTTACCCAAAACCTCGACCCGGGTGGGCACAGGTACTCTTGAGCGCATGAAAATTCAGAAAAATTTTAAGAAAAACGCAAAAAAATTTACACTTTAAAAAAATTTGAGGTAAATTTAGCTGACCGTGTTCAGGTAATGTAATCGGAAGTTCAGATGAATTTCAGGTGTACACTTACCTGAAACATGCCTGAACAATGGTTCAGGTAATTTTCTACCTAACCAAGCTCTGGTGCAATTTCCTGAAAGAAAGCTTTAGAAAAACGAAAATACAAATTCTAGTGGACACAACAACAATTTATCAAGCAACGTCCAGCCGTTTTTTGAGTTTGGCAAAATTATGGTTAAATTTGTAATAATTTTTCCTACTCTGGAGCCTTTCTGTTGTGTCTAGCTCTTTCTTTGCTTTTTCTTCACCTAATCAAGGATTGCCGTAAAGAAATCGAGTAAACAATTGAAATCAACGGATCAAAGGATCGTTTAACTTTTAGAATGAAACCAAGAATTGAACAGTGATTTTATAGTGGATCGACTTGAATCCAATCATTTTTTCTATAGACTTTAATTTGAAAAATGTGTTCCAACAAAAAATAGATCACAAAAACCACCTTGATTTCCATCACCCTAGAAACAGTAATGATAAAAGGATGGTCTTCATTTACCTTCCGTTTTTTGAAGTCTGACAGACTCAAATTGAAATTTGTTTTAAACTTCAATGATTCACTTTTCCCCACAAGAGCGCTGCCAGGAAAATTTGCCATTGCAAAAAAAACGCTTTTTGTCACGTGAGAAAATTTTTTCCAAAACGTGACTTTCCGCAAAATATAAGTAGAATTCAGGTTCAATTCAGGTAAAATTACTTGAACTCTACAAACTACCTAAACAGTTGAAGTAATTTTTCAGGTAAAAATCAGGTGAGTTGAAGTAAAAGTTCGGTTAGTGATATCTGAATATTTTGGTGAATTTCAGGTATTTTTCAGGTGAGATAAATCTAACTGAACTGTTCAAGTTTAGGTGGTTTTTCAGGCATGTTTATCTGATATTTTTTGAGGCACAAAAAGGCTTGCAATCCTATCAAGTCTCAAATTATCGTCCATATTGAAAAGTTGAGAATTAGCATCTTTATAATCTTTATAATTTTTCCTGTGCTCTGTAGGGTTACACACCAAGCTCTACGATGATACAAGAGTGGTTTACGGTCTTGTGAAGTCTTCAGTTTTGTCTACTCTCAATTATATTTCACCTCAGATCTGCTCATTTGTCATCTCAATAGTTTATTTGCAAGCAGAAATTTGTCCACTGAAATGCAGCTGCTCTCTTTGCTTGACAAATAAATCGAAGTCCGGACAAACATAGCAGTTAAATGTGATTTTATCTGCTTTAACAATTTTTAAAATTTTTGGGTTCATGAGATTTTAAGGTTCATGATCTTTTAGTGAAAACGGATAAAACTTGGTTGTATGAACTCGGAATAAAACGTGTGAAATAACATACAGTAAAACCCACGTGGATAACTATTCTAAAGTTTGCGGTTTTTGCTTATAGCTGTGATAGGAATACGGTATTTTTTCCAATTTGATTTTTTTAGACAAATTTTTGACAGGAAGAAAATACTTGGTCCAACGGCCGATAATTTTTGGGATGGTCAAAGTAAAAAAATCAATATCAGAATTTGTGGGAAGTCGCAAAAACGTTAGTCATATTGTTTGCATTCCAGTGCATGACGTGATTTTTTTCCAAAAAATTTTTCCTATATTAGTTTTTCCTACATTAGCCTTTGGACAATTTTGGACCCACGAAGCACAACAAAACATGATTATTGATTTTTATTTAAGAACGTTATATCCCAGGTTGGTATTCACAATTTTGAGTCAACCCGGACCAACTATTTAATTGCGTTCAGTCGGCTATGCACTGGGTTGTCTTCAAGATAACACCGCAACATCGGTCAGTTCAGAACCTCGAGATAAAAATGGTACTTAAAAAAATAAAGCCAGACCACACTTATCGGTGGACCTCTAATAGCTATTTATCATCGCAGACAATAGTCAAAATATACGAGTAGACCTGCCAAATTTATGTTCCGCAACACCAATGACCTGCTAACAAAACGTCTAAGATCTCAACCGGGGGAAAACTTAACACCGGTGAGTGTGAATGACAAAAACCTATGATTACTTAAAGTTGTAAGTCTGGAAGTTGTTGAGAAAAGGGAGAAAAGTAGTCGAATAGGGTGGTAGTCTGACTCACCCAATGCCAATAGCACCAATAGGGGCTGAAATGAGGATGGCGAGGACTGCGACTGTGATGATGATTACACCCCAATCTTTATGTTTCTCCGCCAATTCCAGACCATCGCTCGACAAAAGACTGCCATCGCCACTCATGCTAATATTCCCACCCATACTCCCGTTCCCTCTCGTCCAGTTGTCCGTTGCAGTTGAGGTCAGGTTAGTTCCGTTAATGTCTAAGTTGTGATTAATGTGTGAAGGATATTGTGTGACTACGCTCGTAGAGTGGTGTTGGGCACGCTCTAATTGCTCTCTGAAACCACTTCTAATCAATATTTTTTGATATCTTTATGAGCTGCGTTTTCTAAATTTGTGTTTTTTCTTAATTTAACAGAGAATCAAAAATCAAATCAAATGAGGCGACTACACTACGTTTTAGAGCTGCTCATGAGTTTCATATATTTTTTAAAATCGAAATGTGTGTAATTCTTTTGAATTATATGTCATATTTATTGGCAATCAAGACTTTATCTACACGACTTAGGGAAATTTTTGGATCTCATCAGACATAAACAGCTTTTCTTATTAGGAGGGCGTTTCTAATTGAACTCGGTTATTATTGAACTTCTAATGGGAGCGCGGTTCTTATTGAAAAGCACATTACGCTGGAGTAGTTAGGAGTTTCACCCAACAAATAAAGAAAACATTTTCGCAGTTATTATGCTTTCCTGTTGTTTTTTGGCTATCAGTTTTTCTTTTAAAAATGTTTTTTAACCTGTATAAGGTCCCAAATAATGCCATCAATTGATCATTAAAGTTTCACGGAGACCAACTATCAAATGATGATTATTATCCAGCGGATATGTCAGCGCTAAGAATTGGAAGAACTTGTAAGGTTGGTGGCGAATGCGTTGAATGTATGTAAGATCTACCCTTAACACTTAGTTCCGGTGCTTTCACCGCAAAATTATGTGATAAAATTGTGGGAAATTTTCTAACTTTGCAGAGCTAATTAATTATCGTTTATCTTACATGGTTTTGCCGAAGCTTTTCCCCTAGGAAGTTCCATTAACATTTTACGACTGGAGCAAAAATTGCAGGCGTTGCCCCAATGCAGACCTGGAATTATTAAAAGACCATCCTTGACCAATTTAGGGCATAAAAAGTCTGTCCTCGACAGATTTTAGTATGAAAAGAATTTATATGAAATTTGCGTGACATTGGCTGGAACTAAAACAACCGTCCTCAACTTTGTGCAGACAATATAACGTGTCCTGCCATTTAGTTCGACAATAAAATTGCCTGGAATTTGGCTGGACAATAAAACGTAGTCCAATTAGACTGCGATAACTACTTTATATTAAAAATAGCAAAAATAGTTAAGTTTTTTGGCAGTTTTCGAACTGTTTTCTAGGTTTGACTGCTCTGGTGCATTGCTGTTCAGTCTTGCATCGGTGCTGCTTTTGTATGTACAAAAGCACATTTTAAGTAAAAATCGCAAATTTGCTTAAGAAACCAAAAAAAGACCCTGCTTGACTCAAGATAACTATAAAAAGACCCTGTGTGACACAAAATGCCTATGAAAAAATGTCTACTCGACCCATCAAAAGTATTTGAGTGAACTAGGTTCCTCGACCATGTAATTTGATCCAATATTTACCCCCCCCCACCCCACCTGGAATTAATAGTTCTTTTCATAGACTAGGGTGCTGAGTGTACGGCGAACTATTCGGTATCATAAATCTACTTTTATGAATTTATTATTAAATCCTCCAGACCACAGATCCCTCAATGTTTCTCTGTGATCCATATATTTTTTGCTGCTCCTCAAATTAAGATATATATCATTCATGTCAGGATCGCAATTTGACTGAAATGACGAAAAGGTCCGACTCTATCCATATTGTCGTAGTTATTACTTGGTTTTGCACTCTACATTTTCCCAAAAATTTTGTCTTCATGTCTGAGCTTTAGTTTCCCTAGTCTATTACCGACGGCTATCTTGCAAAAATCTTGCAAGAGTCTTGAACGATTACGCACCATCTTGCGAGATCTTACAAGATTCTTGCAAGATAGCCGTCGGATATGCAAGAATCTTGCAAGATAAGCGTCATTTGCGAGAATCTTGCAAGTTAAACGTCGGAGATGGACGAGCTTTTCTATTGGGATCATCAAACAAACCGTAAGTTAACCTTGCAAGGTCAAGTGGAATGCTACCCATAGCAGCCTGAACAGTGGCTTTAGGGATCCATGCTATAGAGACGAATATCCTCTCTCGAACGTTGAAGCCAGCACCCTGGACTGCCAGAAATGTGGCTAGAAATCTGGCCGATAGTCCACCAATTATCACTCCAAGAGAACCTGCAACACGTGCAAATATTGCAATAAATTATTCAAACTTACCGACTTTGATCTGAAAGAAACAAATGTTATCTCTTTTAAACCTTAGGAAACTTTCGTCTGTTTTCTTTCCTGATTCTTCGGGAAAATTTGACAAGATTTCATTTAGGAAATACTCACACTATTGCGTGATTATTTTTCGGCTCCTATAAATTATTGGGAAGATTTTTGGGCTGACATGAAACTGTTTTGAATTTAGAATGGGTTATTGAATACATCGACAGACAACTATTGTACCACAAAATGGAAAGATGGTTCGCCTTATAAAGTGTCATTAAGAAGGTAAAATGTTGCCAGTTTAGGGTTCTTACTGCGGTTGGAGAAAATTGATCTTCCTAATTTTTCTACAGCAAATCTTAGTTTTTTCCCATTGTCCCAAAAAAATGGCGTGAAAAGTCCTTTATCCCTCATTCCCACATTATTTGTGTAACATCGCAACCTTTTCTGCTGTACATAATTGCTTATCAACGTTTTTGTAAAAAGCGTGCAGATTTCTTAAGGAATACAGAAACTTTTGTTCACATTTACGACAGATTTTTTGCTTTGTAATATTTTTCTTTATCAAATGGCCTTTTCAGAAATGCTTCAGACCTCAGTTCATAGCCCATAATGAGCTCTTTTTGCTGCTTTTCAGTCCATTTGGTTAGTTGCAATTTTATGTCCGGTGAAAGCCACCCCATCATAATACTGTTATACAGTATAACACAGATAGAGCATTGTTTTCGAGACACCTATACTGAGAGTGTTATGGTTGAAAACAATCCGCAATTTTAATATTCCTTAATGGTTTTTAATGGGTGAAGTTGCTTTTTCATATGATCTGGTTTATATAATTTATAATCTGTATTCATACTCGAGCTTTTATTTGATACTATACTTTAAAGCAACAAATATAGGTAAAAAGTTAAATTTCTTCTTTAAATTCAGATTTTTACCAATCTCAAAACGAGCAAAAAATTTTGCAAATGGACTATTAAAAAAATTCTCCTGATCACAGCTTAAATTAAAAAAAATATTAGTCAAAGATCATTAAAAATTCAATGTCAGGAATAAGAAAACTGAGCTGCATAATTGCAATTGAGAAACAAGAAAAAAATGTAGAAGTTTAAGTAGTAAGGAGGTGGAATACGCTGAATTTCGGTGAACTCAGATCATTCGGTCCAACTTATTTCAGGGTTTTGAGTTTTGAGCTCACTTCACAATATTTTAAGCACACTCAGCGCTTTTGGTAATCAAAACTGTGAGTCCTGTGTCTTACTGAGAATAATGTTTGGATCTGCGAGTACTTTGAGGTCAATCTCACTCCCGATCAGTCCGAACAGAAGTGGCATAAGGGAGTTCCAAGCATGTCCGAATGCAGTCCCCACAGGCATCTTGGTCTCCATGTCCCAGCCCAGACCTATCATCAAACGCTCACCAAAACATGGCTCTTTCCAATAGCTCTACATGCACGAATTGACAAGATGAGTCAAGAACTCAAAAAAAGTTAAGTTTTTTTGCGGGGAAACCATCAGTTTTGATTGGTATTATAAAAGCAAAAATATGCGCTGATACTCTCTTTCGCTATCACAATCCATAACCTAATCTGCAATTTGCACAGCTCAGCGAAAGCTATTAATTAAAACCAACAAAAGTAAAGCTATTTTAATGCAAAGATTTACATGATTACAAGTAATCAGCGCGTTGGTACCTACTGAGGCAAAATCAAGTAACGTTGCAAAAATTGATGGGGAAAATTATCAGAAGCATCAAAATTTTGAATAATTTGCTCAAAATAAGAAACAATAGAACAATTGAAATTATTGAATAATTTCAATTGAAAGTGGAATTCTGCTTAGCGAGGAATTACGCTGATGATTCATATTGGTTTCTATTATGCCAGGGCAAATTAAAAGCCCCCGTATACTCTACTTGATCAGAGAATCTCCCTAATGTCCTAGCTAGATGTCGCCCCAATAAAATTATAAAACATAACCGACTAACGTCGGGCAAATTGCTCTCAAACATCCGGCGAGCGGTTGGCTTCGTCAGTAGGTAGCCACGATTTAGTGAGACTAGCTTTAGCTTGATTGGACTCTTCAACTTTTAGTTTCCTGTACTTTTTAGTAAATAAATCAAACAAAAAACTCACATTTTAAAAATTTGCAAAATGTTGCAAAATTTAAAAGAAAAGCATCCAGATTTTGCAGTAAAAGTGTTCAAAACTATTTTTTGTCATTGGAGTCATGTCAGGTAACCCATCTGCAAGGCTTGAAAAGCTTCGTTGGCCACTAACAATCGTTAAATTCAGAAAGACAATATTCAAAAATTTTGAAAACAATAGCAAATTTTTAACAAAATCTTGCTAAAATTCAAGGTATTAAAATCTTCAAAAATACGTCAGTGTCTTGAGAGACTATCCAGTATCCCTATTTCAAGCTTTAAATAGTTTCAGTGGCTCATTAAAATTCATAAAATTGGAACACGACAATAATTTTCCAAAATTTGAAAAAGAAAATAAATTTTATCAAAAAATTGCTAAAGCTGGAGTCATTCAAATATTGATAACCAATCCATTAATTTTAAAAACTATGCGAAAGCTTATCAACAACCCTTGTAGGCGGTCCCTGTGACCCTGGTGCCTGAGAAATTGATTTAAAATAATCAAAAAGATTCAAAAACTTGAAAATTGCAAATATTTTTTAAAAATTGCTGATATTACAATCTTGAAGAACATTCCATTACATCTACAATCTACAAGCTATGCAGTAACCTAAAACTAAAACCTACAGGACGTTGTTGAGTGGTTTTTGAGACTGGCGAAACCTAAAAATTGTCCAATAATTTCAAACTTGAAAAAAAAATATTGCAATCTGCATGAAAAAAATGCTAAAATTTGTGATAAAAAAGTTTAAAACAATTCCATGGCCATAAAAATTTTTTAGTGACTTATCAATCAACACTTAAGGAGATTTTCGGGCCCATGGGTCCTAAAAACTTGAATACTGAAAACTAAATGTCAAAAAGTTGAAAAAATTTGCACGTTTTGTCAAAAAAAATGCTAAAACTCGTGATGTTAAAATGTTGAAAGCATTCGACTACTACTAGAAACTATGCAGTAACATATTATAAAAACCTAGAGGAGATTATTTGACACCTGGGACTGAAAAAACTCAAAAAATGACAAAACTTTTCAAAAAGCTTGAAAAAAATTTGAAAATTAGTATAGAATTGCGTGATTTTAGCGATCGCTTTTTTGAACGTAGCCACGGTGGTGTTGGTGGTGGTGGGGGAGGGGGGGGGGGGGGGGGGGTGGGGTGGGAGTGCACCGGGGGCTGATAGAGAGGGAGTGGGCAATACTGGGGGGCAACAGCGCGGTGGGGGGGGCTATAGTGGCGGAGGGTCAACAGTGGGGGTGTCTTCAAACTCTCTTCCGCCCTTCACAACATTAATATAAGTCTCCAAAACAGAGCTGAAAGAGCTGAAACAGAGCTGAAAGGCTCTAAGAGCACTTTATGCCCGCGGGGGCTACCTGTTTATCCCGTTTTTGAGGATGAAAAGTCAAAAGCGTCGGAGGACGAAAAATCGATCAAGCGAAAAATTGCATAAAAAAGACCAACAGGACAAATGTAATTGCTACAAACTTTGTTTGAGATTATTTTAAAAAAAAATTATTAAACATTGGTTGTTTTTACATAGCATGCATTCAATAAACTCATTGACCGGACGCCACTCGGAGGGGGAGGAATAAAATGCTCAACTGATGAATTTTAGTGGGTGGATGTATCTATTGCAGAGAGTTGTGAGTGGTATCATTAGAAAGCCGGTCAAGCATAGAATATCTGATTAGAAAGTTTTTATTTTTGCTTTCATCTATTTCGAGTTATTGGGGTTCAATTTATTAGACCATTGCGGCTTCTTTTCACAACTTGATTTTTTGATACCTTACCCTACTTTTTTAAACAAAAACCAAATCATTTAGTTCAGCTAATATTGCTAGTAACTCTCAAAAGAACTCGTCGGATCTCTGCCATCTGCCATGTCAATTTAGAACAACAACTTGAAAAATTTTGCAAATTTAGGTCTCTCTAAGAAAAATTTCTTCACGTTCAGCGTCATTTTCTACCTTTTTTGTATTTCTTTCTTAACTTTTGGAACAAAAACCTATAAGCAATAGCAGTAAAGGTGTATTTTTGTCCTGATATCTATCAAATTTGATTAGGGAGCTAATTCCAATTGGAGCTGTTATTGAAGCGACGAAGCAAAGTGAAGCCAGAAATTTGTGTTTGAGCAACAAATTTTGGACTTTTAGAAAAAAATTGTTTGTGCTTTAATTCAATCTTTATGTTTTACGGCTTTCTCCTTGATTTTCCCGCGAATTGTACAAAGATTAATAAAAGTGCTCTACTGTTTATTATATGTTTTGGTTGGAATCGGTATGCGGGATGCTAATAATTTTTATGTCTCCAACGCCATGCTCTCAAAAACATTTTTGCGAATCGCTTCGATTTGCTTGTAATTTTTTTGTAGTTGTACCACACAGTCTTACAACTAGTAGGTTGCTGCAGTAAAGGTAGTTCTGCCGAATAAAATTTTTTTTCCTGACATGGTTTTTGGTTTTTATGGTTCTGATATATGTGTTTTTATTAAAATTTTGAAAATCGTTCAAGTTTTCAAAACTTTTGCAGTTTTTGTGATCCTGTATTTTAGTATGATGATTGAAAAGCCTCTTTGGTCTCACGAGGCCAACATTAAAGTTTTACACTCACTGAAACAGACAGTGAAATGTGAAAACGACTTTTAGTTTCGTTTAAAAAAGTAAGGGAGTTTTTGAGTTTTGCTCCTATTAGTCGCTCTTGTAATTGGTTTTTAGAATGTCTTATTAGTGGTCTCAGCTGCAAGTTTATATGCGGAACAGTGGTTGATCTCCTTAGAAATTTTTGTTGTCATTTAACTGAGCTCCTTAACTCTTTGTTATTGAGTAACAGTGAGCTTTGAGTTTTGCCTTTTTCGTTGCTTTTGATGTCTGAATAAAAAGTTTCATTTTCATTATCAGGCTCCAGTGGTCCTATTTAAAATCAGTTATCATTGAGTTAGTTTTTTGAATTTTTAATTATTAATATTTGATGAGAAAAATTAATTTTACATATGTCTTTTGATTTCTTTAATTCATGCTTTCATTGCTTCATTTTTTTTAAAAAATTGAGTTTTTGCCAAGTTTTTGCAATTTTTCGATTTTTGTTGCCTTGCTTGACAAAAGTTTTTTGACCAATCTGCTCTGCGACTTTTATCCCAGCACGAAGCATTGAAACTGTCAACTTGATGTGCAGTTGAAATTTTGACAAACCAATAATCATTTTTTTCACTGTTTTGTTCCAATTCACAATTTATCGAGCTTTTATATTGTTTTTTCTTGATACAAAGTCTTCCTCGTTGTATTTTTAATCATGTGATTGCGCTGCTTAAAATTAATGATATCAATATATTTGGTTGCTTCTACTCCACAGCTGAACCAGATTTCATAAGGTCCATTTTCAATGTATTCTATTTTGTTTGTTAATCAATTGCTATGTTATTTGAACATGAGTGATTCACCTCGCTCATTTGAGACAACTTCTGCAGCTACTTTTTTGAATCCGACTTAGGAAAGTAATTTTTTATCAACATGTTTCATGTTTCTACAACTAATGCCAGGCCTTGTCAGCTTTCTAGTTAAACATAAATGAAATCTCGTAGTGTTTTTGTTTCCATCTAATGGTGTTTTCACTGTGATGTTTCTTGGTATTGAAAATTTTAAACTTTTTGGTTTATGCAAAATTGTTGTTTTAAAAACACAATTTTCAATTTAAAAAATAATAGATGACTTCTTGGCCTTCTCATGTGCTTTGTTCCAATTTAAAGGCCAAAAACAAAGTTTTACACTATTTGAAACAGACAGTGAAATGTGAAAATGACTTTTACTTTCGTTTACGAAAGTAAGGCATTTTTTGAGCTTTGTCCCTATTAGTCGTTCTTGTAATTGGTTTTTAGAATGTCTTTTTAGTGGTCTCAGCTGCAAGTTTATATGCGGAATAGTGGTTGATCTCCGTAGAAATTTTGTTGTCATTTAACTGAACTCCTTAACTCTTTGTTATTGAGTAACTGTGAGCTTTGAGTTTTGCCTTTTTCGTTGCTTTTGATGTCTGAATAAAAAGTTTCATCTTCATTGTCAGGTCCCATTGGTCCTATTAAAAATTAGTTATCATTGAGTTATTTTTTTGAATTGTTAATTTTTAATATTTGATGAGAAAAATTATTTTTACCTATATATTTTTACTTTTTTAATTCATGCTTTCATTGCTTCATTTTTTTGAAAAAAAATTAGTTTTTGCCAAGTTTTTGCTATTTTTCATTTTTTGTTGCCTTGCTTGACAATAGTTTTTCGACAAATCTGCTCTGCGATTTTTATCCCAACACGAAGCATCGAAACTGTCAACATGATGACTCGTTGAAATTTTGACAAACCAATAATCATTTTTTTGACTGTTTTGTTCCAATTCACAATTTATCGAGCTTTTATATTGTTTTTTTTTATACAAATTCTTCCTCGTTGTATTTTTAATCATGTGATCGCGCTGCGTAATATTAATGATATCGATTTATTTGGTTGCTTCTACTCCACAGCTGAACTGGATTTCATAGGGTCAATTTTCATTGTATTCTATTTTGTTTGTTAATCAATTGCTATGTTATTTGATTATGAGTCATTCACCTCGCTCATTTGAGACGACTTCTGCAGCTACTTTTTTGAATCCGACTTAGGAAAGTAATTTTTTTATCAACATGTTTCTAAACCTAATGCCAGGCCTTGTCAGCTTTCTAGTTAAACATAATTGAAATCTCGTAGTGTTTCTGTTTTCATCTAATGGTGTTTTCACTGTGATGTTTCTTGGTATTGAAAATTTTAATTTTTTGGTTTATGCAAAATTGTTGTTTTGTTGTTTTAAAAACACAATTTTCACTTTAAAAAATAATAGATGGCTTCTTGGCCTTCTCATGTGCTTTGTTCCAATTTGAATAGTTGTTTCAGTTTACAGTCAATGTTCCTCGCTACTCGAACTTTTTTCCCAGAAACTTTATTTGATTTTTAATATTTTTGTTCTTCATATGCTTTTATTCTTTGTTTTTTCCCTTTTTGCTGCCTATTGGAAACAAAAGTTTAGCAATGAGCAATGAACTCTATGCGGTCGTTAAGATTTTGATTTTTGCTTACTTGTTCTTTTTACTTTGACGCAATTAATTTTCAAATTTTCAAAAAAATTTTGAGGTTCACAGTTGTAAATTTCGTTGTTTTTTGATGTTAAATGGTGTTTGTTTTTTGAGTATGCGGAATTTCATCAACAAGTGATTGGTGTTTTTTAACACCACTAGTGTTTGAGGAAATAGTTTTAATTTTCTTTCCCTTTTGTTTGCGTATATTAGCTTATGTAGGTTTATTTGCTGTTATTTTGACACTCAAAAGCTGCTATTAGCAGAAAAATTAGTGTTGGAGTCAATAATCAATTCTTCTATGGTTTTAATTAGATATAATGAGAATTCAGGTTCTCAATTTTTTTTTTCGCAAACTTCGGTGTTTAATTGATAAAATTGCCTTTTTCTGCTTGAGAAGATGTATGAGCTTGATATCTTTTTTAACCAAATGTTTTGCCCACTTCTCGAACCAAAGTTTCCCATCTCTACCTCATCTGCAGATAATTACGCCAGGAATATGGATGAGTGGGGGCGGAAAGTTATGTGCAATATTGCACATTACCGAGCCTCCTTGTTTGCTTTGAGCTTAACAATACTCCGAGAGGCGCAGCTTTGTGTGCTTCTCGCATCACAAATAGTTCCTCAGAAATGATGTATGAACAAACAGCAAACAAACTTCGCAAGTAATTATGAGATATCTCTAAATCGGAACAAGAATGACGTAACCAATCACCACACTGTGAAATGTGTCTAATTTTCGGGCTGCTCTGTTTGGTCATTTCACTTACCTGTAAAAAAGGCAGCACATAGGGTCCCCAAAGCACCTGCACCTGCCAGGTGGAGCTTGCGGGCTCCGAACATGAACAGGATGCCGCTTCCAAACAGCATCAGGAACCTATACAAAACTTCTGTGAAATACCGAAAGGATACTTTTTCGGAGACTAATGACATGAATGACACATTTTTATTTTGCTGGCGACTGGCTCAAAGGGTAATCGCTTATTTGTTTATGAGTTCACAGCTTCAATATGGAGTAACAGTCAAGGTACTCTTGTTAGTTCATAATAAATTTACCCAGGCTGAGGTCTTAGATGGAAGGTCGATATGTCCAGAACCAGATGAACGCACTACGGGGGTGTCGTGCGTTCAAATTTACATAGTCCAGAAACACGGAAGAACGCACGAAAGTCTGATCATGAACACAATATATTGTGAAGATCAGTATTGAGTAAGGACAACTTAATGTCCAGATATAGTTAGGCGGGAATGATGTTAATGAGTTACAGTCGTAGAAAACATAGTTAATGAGTTAGCAGCTTTCATCACTAATAGTTCGATTTTATGATTTCATTTGAAACTTCGACAAAAACCAGTGATGTTGGTTATACTTTAACAGGGATACCCGAAATTGATCTATCTGCAATCGTTTTATTTTTTATGTGAGCTAATCAAGAACTGGGTGTAGCAAATACGATGGCGCTTGGGTGCGAGAATAAATTTGACCAAAATAATGTGATATAATTTGTACCATGTTATTGATTTTTTTCAGGTCCACGTGGGTTGAATTGGGTGTACTTAAGCAAAAAAACCCGGGTCGAGGTTTTATCAAAAAATAATGTAAGATTAGCGGTGAATAGCGTTGAAAAAAAAACTTTTTTCACCGCAAAGCGCCCGCATCTTTTAGCGTTGAATGCGGTGAAAGCGGTGAATTCTTGTAAGATTTGCGTTGAATTTAGCGGTGAAAATTTTTTTCACCGCACTCACCGGATTTCTTACAAAAAAGAACATTGCGTACAGGGGATTCGAACCACTCAGCTCGCGCATGTCACCAACTTCTTATTCCACTGCGCCATCTGTCACTTGCTTGCATAATATTTCCTGTGAATTTAAGATAAGAGTTGAATTTAGCGGTGAATATTTGTAAGATTTGCGATTTTAGCGATAAAATTTTTTTTTTCACCGCATTCTGCTGGTAGCGGCGAAAAATTTTTTTCACCACATTCTACTGGTAGCGGTGAATAATTTTTTTCACCACATACTGCTGGTAGCGGTGAAAAATTTTACTTCACCGCTTATGCGGTGAAAAAAAAATTTCACCGCTTAATTTTTTTTCACCGTATTCATCGCATTGAGCGCTAATCTTACACTTTTTACTCAAATTCACCGCAAATCTTACATCTTTTAGCAATTTTTAGCGGTGACACCTCGACTCGGGAAGTTCTTACAAACTCAGCATGCTACCCTAAAAAAAATTGAAGTCGCTTTTTTCTAGTCTTTTAGGATAAGCAGAAAGCAAACATGTCTACAGCCTGTTCTGCGACAGACAAAAGTTCTTTACTCGAAGAATGCAATATTAGAATGAACTACGTTACTTAAACAGAAACTTTTCACCATTTAAAAATTATTTGTCAATTTACAGTCATGATTAGTTGAGACTTTTTAAAAAGCAGTCTTCTGGTGTTGCCATTTTACCTTTAAAGCCAAGCATTTTTTATCGATAAATGATATTTATAAATCATTAGTTGATTCTCAGATGCTTAACAAGTAAATTAGGTTTTATTTTTACAATTTCTAAATTACTCCGTGATTGGGTGAGAAGCACTCTGTGCATAGCGTAGATGTGTTCACCTGGCAGTGGTATGATCCTCTTGCTTTCTCTTTGGACGTCCATCCAAATCCAGCTCGTTCTTTTTGGGAGGGGGCACGTACCACATTATCACTCCAATCACCAATGCGGCTGCTACTCCTGAACAACGAGGTTTTATTGTACACAATAAGGCTGCATGGGCCAAAACGACGCATAGAATTCATTAGTTAGCTACGGGTGTTTCATTAAAAGTTTGTGCGAATGTTGCGGAAAAAAAGATCAGCGGATCTTTAAAAAAATTTTCAACAAACTTAACAGGAACAGTAAATTATTTTTTTAATGCAAATTTCCCATGGTTTAAAATTGACAGTCAACACCGCCACAATTTGATAGTTGAATTCCATGTGCGGTTATTTTTACAAAAGTTGAAAATTATAGAACACAGTTATTGTTCCGACCCACTTATGGGGGGGAGGAATTATATATTCAAACAGGTTCTTTTTTTGTTCAGTCGATTTTGGCCGAGCGATAAATTCAACGTAGAGAGTTGAGACTGGTATCAATAGAAAGCCCGTCCAGCGTAGAAAATGGAATTAAAACGATTTTTCTTATTATCTTTTATCACAGAGAGTTATCAAGGTTTCAAGTTCTGTGAATAGTAGACAGAATTTCGTTGCGTTTATTGACATTTATCGTATATTTTTCACCAAACTTTTTCAATTTTGCCAATATTTGTAATAATTGTTTTAAAAAATGTTATTGGTTTTACTTTTAGGCATGTCGATTGGTTTTATCCCAGTCTTTTAGTTAAAAATTTTGCTGAACTTTCCGAATTGCCGGAGTATTTAGAAGCAGAATTTATCAAAGTTCCTCCAAATTCGGCTTTTTATCTCAATTTGTTTATATATGGTGGCAGTGGAGACGTAATATCTTCTCTCATGATCCTTGAAAACAGCAAAAAGGCTACGTACTTGTTTTTCCTAAAGGAGTCTTTTGCCGGTTTTTCGGAATATTTGCTCAATAGTTACACAAAATGCATAATTTAATTTTGGTTTATTGATATATTTCATTCAATAATTGGTCTTTATGCAAACGTGAGAAAAAGTCGATTGTTTATGCGTGAAGCAAAGCAAAATCGGGGCCAGATTTGGACTCATCCCGGATACTTATAATCAAAAGCTTTTCGGATTAATTTGGGGCGCGTTTTTTAAATTCTATTAGATTTTATGTGTTTTTATACTGATTACTGACAAGAATGATTTCTACCCAAAAACCAATTAAAGACATATCTTATTCACCACAAAATGAGGCCAAATGAATATATATATATATATATATATATATATGTGTATGTATATATATATATATATATATATATATATATATATATATATATATAAAGTGCCTTCAGAGAAAGCTGTGAGAGCTCATAATTTTTATGGCTTTGACTATGTGTTTTTGTAAACTTTAATTGACTTTTTTTGTTTTGACCTAAATTGATATCTTTCTGCTGTTTCAAGACTTTGTCCAAATAATCAGAATTGCATTTTGGCTCCTTGGGAGCTGTAGGTGAACCAATGCAATGCTTTCAATTAGTATGGAAGGCCTTTTAGAAATTTCAACATATTTGATACCAGAAAATAACAGTGAAATTTTGAATTATCCAAATTGTCTCTGATTTATGTCTACATGTAGATTAGAATCACAGAACAGACAAAACCTATTGCGAGTGAAGTGAAAATACTGTTTTTGAGGTTAAATTTTTATCTAATGGTTTCTTGGCTTTCTTACCACGAAACTTCATAAAAGGTTCGTGATTTTTGCACCTCTGCCTATATTTCAGGTTTAATTTTTTCTTTTCGAATTATCACAAAACATAGCTGAAACTATCATTGAAAGAATGCGCAAGATAACATTTGTAGGGATTTCATTGAATAGCTCAGAGACTTAACGGTTGTAAAAACTTTCTCTCGCAAAACTCATTGAACTTCTGAGAGTTTGATCCTAATTTTCGTCCTTTTCGTTTTACTTTACAATTATTTCTCCTTGTCGTCAACAAGTATTTTAGTCGCTTTATTGACAAAACTGATCAACTGTCTAGTGCTTCAAACAATTTTTGCGCTGTTGTTCATGTTTTGAGTGACGTAATTAAAGCTGAGAAATGTGTTTTATTAAGGAGTTTATGAGTTTTCGATACAGATCAATACTTGTGGTTCTTTCATTGTATTTGTCAGCAAGCACCTATGCAAAGAGGAACCAAAATTAAAATCAGAAGAGCCGCACACTAACAGTTCTACTTTTTCCTTCAATTAAAAGTTTTTAATGGTCTTCATTGTCTTATAGTTCTTAAGGCGTCAACTCTGTGGTTTTGATAATTTGTTTGTGAAATATTGATTTCTGTCCGTATTTGCTGTTTTTGTCGTCCTAAGATGCAATCTCACCAATGACAAACACATCTGGTTTCCTTAGCTGTTGCAAGCCAAATGTTTTTTGCTTTAAGATGGAAGCCTATGGTTTGTTTGAATCTTTGAAAAAAATTTTAAAAAAATTTGAGAAACTCAGTTGATCTTTGAGCGTTGTCACTTTTTCCTGCTTCTGTCAATTTTGTAGCCTGGTCTGTGTAACGAAAAGTTGCGTTCAGTTTTAGTGAGTGAGATCCGTTTTTATAACAGTTTTATTATAATTGTGTCTTGGGTTTGGTACTACGCAATTTCAAAAGAAACTTTTGATTTCTGGATAATTGCCCCTTTTCTCAGTTCTTTTTTTGTTTCCTTCCAGCACTAACAGCCTAATGGGTAGTTCAAATAGCTTTGAAAGCTGAGCAAGGGAAAATACTTAAACTATACAAGAAAAGCTCGTGGTTTTAACGGTGGTGACACTGCTTTCTTCCTAAATTTAAGTGTTTTTTTTGTTCGTTTTTCCGTTCCTTTGTTGCCGTCAGACATACTATAGATAATGACGAGTCCTCCAAACTAAGAAATAAAAATAAACCTCTTTATGGAGCCGGATTGATACGATTTGGTCTTACTCAATTTGAATTTAATTTTTTTTTTCAAAAAAGAAATTTAATTTTGAACTTTGCCATTTGCGACTTTTTAGTCGATTTTTTACAAGGTCACTTTTTGACATGACTCGTTTCATATCCAATGAAGTGCAAGCTAAATTGTTTAGGTCAATTTCATCTGATTCCATTTTTTTAAGCCTTGTCTTTAAATAAAGACATCCGGTTTTGTTGGCAGTTAATGTTTGCTATTATTTGATTTTTATGTTTGTCTTGTCCAGTACTCTCATAAATTGTAAGTCTCATTGGTTCTATAGTCCAGTTTTTTTGTATGAGTTGCTTGCTGAACGATATGTGAATTTTTGGAAAGTTCTCATGGTTCCTATAATCGAGTTTTTTTTAATTAGTTGTTTGCTGAACGATATTAGAATTTTTGAAATGTTATCAATGTCTTCTTCATTTGGTAGACAGTTTAATAAATACGTGGATGAGTGGGGTCGGAACATTATTGTGAACGCACAATAGTGATCTTCCATGTTACTTATGGTTTGGATTTAACTTGTTTGGGTATGGCCAGATTCAACCAATCAAAAATTATCTCTATCTGTTAAACAATTTTTCTCTCATCAAAGTCTTTTTTAAAATTATTATTTTTTTATCTAGAATTTTGTCGTCCTTGCAAACTATTACGAATATTTGATTATAGCCACAATATGTTTTGTAATTAATATTAAATTTATAAAGGAAATGCAAAATTACAAAAAAAACACTAAAAAATGGAAACATTTTATAGGGTATATTGAAAAATTCAGTTAAAACACAAAACTCAATCATTTTGTAATTGCGTAGTGCGAATGAGAGAAAGTTCAGTATGCACCTCCTTAAAGGTTTTCGAAACTTTTGTATGATTTTTAGTTGACTGCGATTCTATAGGATGTAGCAATTTTTCACTCAAGGCAACCTTAGCTTTTTAAAATTTTTTGAGACTCAGTGTGGGCCATTCTGGTTCCAGCCATGTAAAATGTGTCTAATAAGTACATCTCAAACTTGTCTTTAAAGAAAACGATAGATAATTATGATCAATTATTGGTCAATAAATTACCGAAGCGAGTTGAATTTTTCAACTATTATATTAGTTATTACTTAATCTTAATGAATCGTTAGGTTTCTTGTTCAATCTTTTATTTATCGTAATCATTTTTGATTAATGTTTCTATTTATCTTCTCAATTTGATATGTCTTATCATGTCTTTTTTACTATTTTTTACTAGCTTCTGAAGATGTTGTTTATTAAGAACCGTGCAAAGTTTTGCTAGTTCGTAACTATCTATCTTGATAATTTTATGTATATTTCTAATTTCTGAGTAAGATGTACGAAGGTGTAATTCACTGGGCAGTTGGAAGCGAAATATGTCTTTCTCATTTTACCGAAAGATACGAGAAAATCAAAATTTCCCAAAAAAGAAATGAAGCTCTTCCTCATCAGATAGTGCACCTCCTCCTATCAATATATACTTACATTACACTCAATTCCAATCGATATGTGCCGTTCTTTCAGCTACTAAATGTAACGTTTGCTTTTCAAACCAATGTATATAGAACAGGGAGCACTTTTTCAATTATAGAATTCGGATCATAGTGCAAGAGTAAATCAACACTGAATCATAATATTTCAATTCTGTAGTCATAGTGCCATTATTGACATAGTCTGACTATTGCCATAGTCTGATCATGTCACTTTTTGCTAGGTCAAAGAAAGCAAAAATCCAATCAAAAAACTTTAAATTACTGAAAAACTCTCTGAACAGCTAAAGGAAAAGGAATTCGGAAAAAAATTCGTCGGCGAAATAGGAAAAAAAAATTTAGCATGAAAACTGAATTGTATAAAAAAAAATTCAGCTCAAAAAACGCGTCACAATGATTTAGAAATGTAAACTAACCTAAATTTCCTTTAGTATCATTTCATCAGAAATCAAGTTTGGGAAACAACAATCTTCTCTAAATTATTAGCCAAGCTCCAACAGCACTCCTTCCCCAAAAATTTGCTTAAATCTGGATATGGTCGCCTAGTTCGCGAGAAGTTTGCAAAAATATAACTCCATGTGTATATATGCAGGCGATATAGAAACCATCAAACGCTTAAGGCTGTAGATGAGAAGAGAGCCTAGATTTTTAAAAAAACTAGCGAGTAGTTTTTAGCTGTTTATAATAATTAAGTAGGGAGAAAGACCCACCGCCCCCTTCCCCGAATATGACCCAAGTTGATTTGATCTGAAGGATTTGGAGTCAGAAAACTGTCAACTTGGGCACAATTAAATTTATCTTACTACTACTGATGTAAACTATCATGATGTAAACAATCTGAAACAAAAGACATTGAAATGCAGCAAAATTTGAAATGAACCAAACAATTTTGGACTGGTAATTGACTGGTTTTCAGCTGGTATCCCTGGTCTAGACTGGATGGCTATCTTGCCGGAATCTGTCTGAAAACGGTTTATTTGGTAGAATCTGCCAAAAAATGATTAACTGGCAAAATGGCTATCTTTTCCTAATCTGACAGAATTTAGTTATCTTGTAACACCCAGGCTCAAAAATTGTCATCTTGCAGGAATCTGGCAGAAAACTGATTATCTTGTGGGAATCCGTTGGAAAAATGGTTATCTTGTAAGAATCTGCAAGACATTTCTGGCAGAATCTGCTAGATTCCTAAAAGATAACCATTCATTCTCGATTAGGGATTGGACTGCGAGCACTGTTATATTTGCTTTAAACCCTGAAATTTGCAAGTTAGTCACGCCAAAATTTATGATCATGTGTGCAACAAAAAGTTGCGTTCATTTTTAGTGAGTGAGATCCGTTTTTATAACAGTTTTATTATAATTGTGTCTTGGGTTCGGTACTACGCAATTTCAAAAGAAACTTTTGATTTCTGGATAATTGCCCCTTTTCTCAGTTCTTTTTTTGTTTCCTTCCAGCACTAACAGCCTAATGGGTAGTTCAAATAGCTTTGAAAGCTGAGCAAGTGAAAATACTTAAACTTTACAAGAAAAGCTCGTGGTTTTAACGGTGGTGACACTGCTTTCTTCCTAAATTTAAGTGTTTTTTTTGTTCGTTTTTCCGTTCCTTTGTTGCCGTCAGACATACTATAGATAATGACGAGTCCTCCAAACTAAGAGATAAAAATAAACCTCTTTACGGAGCCGGATTGATACGATTTGGTTTTACTCAATTTGAATTTGATTTTTTTTCAAAAAAGAAAAATAATTTTGAACTTTGCCATTTGCGATTTTTTAGTCGATTTTTTACAAGGTCACTTTTTGACATGACTCATTTCATATCCAATGAAGTGCAGGCTAAATTGTTTAGGTCGATTTTTTCTGATTCCATTTTTTTAAGCCTTGTCTTTAAATAAAGACATCCGGTTTTGTTGGCAGTTAATGTTTGCTATTATTTGATTTTTATGTTTGTCTTGTCCAGTACTCTCATAAATTGTAAGTCTCATTGGTTCTATAGTCCAGTTTTTTGTATGAGTTGCTTGCTGAACGATATGTGAATTTTTGGAAAGTTCTCGTGGTTCCTATAATCGAGTTTTTTTAATTAGTTGTTTGCTGAACGATATTAGAATTTTTGAAATGTTATCAATCTCTTCTTCATTTGGTAAACAGTTTAATAAATACGTGGATGAGTGGGGTCGGAACATTATTGTGAACGCACAATAGTGATCTTCCATGTTACTTATGTTTTTGTTTTTAACTTGTTTGGGTATGGCCAGATTCAACCAATCAAAAATTATCTCTATCTGTTAAACAATTTTTCTCTCATCAAAGTCTTTTTTAAATTTATTATTTTTTTATCTAGAATTTTGTCGTCCTTGCAAACTATTACGAATATTTGATTATAGCCACAATATGTTTTGTAATTAATATTAAATTTATAAAGGAAATGCAAAATTACAAAAAAAAACACTAAAAAGTGGAAACATTTTATAGGGTATATTGAAAAATTCAGTTAAAACACAAAACTCAATCATTTTGTAATTGCGTAGTGCGAATGATAGAAAGTTCAGTATGCACCTCCTTAAAGGTTTTCGAAACTTTTGTATGATTTTTAGTTGACTGCGATTCTATAGGATGTAGCAATTTTTCACTCAAGGCAACCTTAGCTTTTTAAAATTTTTTGAGACTCAGTGTGGGCCATTCCGGTTCCAGCCATGTAAAATGTGTCTAATAAGTACATCTCAAACTTGTCTTTAAAGAAAACGATAGATAATTATGATCAATTATTGGTCAATAAATTACCGAAGCGAGTTGAATTTTTCAACTATTATATTAGTTCTTACTTAATCTTAATGAATCGTTAGGTTTCTTGTTCAATCTTTTAATTATCGTAATCATTTTTGATTAATGTTTCTATTTATCTTCTCAATTTGATATGTCTTATCATGTCTTTTTTACTATTTTTTACTAGCTTCTGAAGATGTTGTTTATTAAGAACCGTGCAAAGTTTTGCTAGTTCGTAACTATCTATCTTGATAATTTTATGTATATTTCTAATTTCTGAGTAAGATGTACGAAGTTGTAATTCACTGGGCAGTTGGAAGCGAAATATGTCTTTCTCATTTTACCGAAGATACGAGAAAATCAAAATTTCCCAAAAAAGAAATGAAGCTCTTCCTCATCAGATAGTGCACCTCCTCCTATCAATATATAATTACATTACACTCAATTCCAATCGATATGTGCCGTACTTTCAGCTACTAAATGTAAAGTTTGCTTTTCAAACCAATGTATATAGAACAGGGAGCACTTTTTCAATTATAGAATTCGGATCATAGTGCCAGAGTAAATCAACACTGAATCATAATATTTCAATTCTGTAGTCATAGTGCCATTATTGATATAGTCTGACTATTGCCATAGTCTGATCATGTCACTTTTTGCTAGGTCAAAGAAAGCAAAAATCCAATCAAAAAACTTTAAATTACTGAAAAACTCTCTGAACAGCTAAAGGAAAAGAAATTCGGAAAAAAAGACGGAAAAAATTCGTCGGCGAAATAGGAAAAAAAAATTAGCATGAAAACTGAATTGTATAAAAAAAATTCAGCTCAAAAAACGCGTCACAATGATTTAGAAATGTAAACTAACCTAAATTTCCTTTAGTATCATTTCATCAGAAATCAAGTTTGGGAAACAACAATCTTCTCTAAATTATTAGCCAAGCTCCAACAGCACTCCTTCCCCAAAAATTTGCTTAAATCTGGATATGGCCGCCTAGTTCGCGAGAAGTTTGCAAAAATATAACTCCATGTGTATATATGCAGGCGATATAGAAACCATCAAACGCTTAAGGCTGTAGTTGAGAAGAGAGCCTAGATTTTTAAAAAACTAGCGAGTAGTTTTTAGCTGTTTATAATAATTAAGTAGGGAGAAAGACCCACCGCCCCCTTCCCCGAATATGACCCAAGTTGATTTGATCTGAAGGATTTGGAGTCAGAAAACTGTCAACTTGGGCACAATTAAAATTATCTTACTACTACTGATGTAAACTATCATGATGTAAACAATCTGAAACAAAAGACATTAAAATTCAACAAAATTTGAATTGAACCAAACAATTTTGGACTGGTAATTGACTGGTTTTCAGCTGGTATCCCTGGTCGAGACTAGATGGTTATCTTGCCAGAATCTGTCTGAAAACGGTTTATCTGGCAGAATCTGCCAAAAAATGATTAACTGGCAAAATGGCTATCTTTTCCTAATCTGACAGAATTTAGTTATCTTGTAAGACCCAGGCTCAAAAATGGTCATCTTGCAGGAATCTGGCAGAAAAATGATTATCTTGTAGGAATCCGCTGGAAAATGGTTATCTTGTAAGAATCTGCAAGACATTTCTGGCAGAATCTGCTAGATTCCTAAAAGATAACCATTCATTCTCGATTAGGGATTGGACTGCGAGCACTGTTATATTTGCTTTAAACCCTGAATTTTGCGAGTCACTCACGCCAAAATATATGATCATGTGTGCAACGCCAACTTGTTTCTCCAAATTTCAAAATGAATTTCATAATTTCCAAGCACTCATGCTGGTTTTAATGATCAGTGGAAACATGCAAAAACTGAATCTGCATTGCAAAATCATTAAAAAAACACAAACACTGGATTTGCTATGCCAAGTATTTACAAACAGATATGCTTGACATAGCTTAATACAGTGCTGATTTGACAATTTACTATTGGGATATGATGATAATCAGTACAGATATACTATGAGACTAATGTCCGGGAAGACCGCATACCTATGATGACTTCAAGGGGTGCCCGGAGTATCTCGATCCAGATGCCACCTGAGGAGTGGTCGGCAAAGTTAATAGAGAGCACAACTGAGAATGCGGAGATGGCTATGATGTCATCTATGCTTGCAGCTGCAATTATCAGTGTTGGCACCTGAAACAGAAAGAACGCTACACATCACCTCAGTCCACTCTACGGGCATTTGTATTTCTTGCTTACACTTGAAACCGAACTCACCAAACCAACATCAATCATGTTCAAATGTTGCGCGGATCTTGCAAGATGATTTGAAAATAAGCCTCTTAGCGTTAAAAAGTGTGTTCCAATTGTCCAAATAGGCACGGCTAGAAAATCTGAGGATACACTTCAGACCTCTAATTGATGAGAAATTCGACAAAGGATTCAAATTTATGTAACAATTTTGTAAGAATGCTCACATTTGAAAAAATTAGCTGAGTCTTCTGGACTAAGGATGGCGTCATATACTATGTCGTGAAATATAGACCAATTCTTTGTAGGATTCAAAAATAACTACGATGAAGTTTAACAATCTTTGTATTTGTTTAACCATGTACCTGGTAAAGCATAATTGTCCTTATAAGAAAGTTGCAGTAGCACCACAAACGATTGTAACTACTCAAATGTAGACCTTATTATTGCAAAAGCATTAACCTGCACCGTATGTGCATCTAAAATTGTTTTAGGTTATAATTTGTCTGCTCTGTTTTTCTTCAATAGACGTAGTCTACATGTATTGTGCAGTTAATTCGAGGAACGAATTTAATGAAGTAATTTTATGAACTCACTCCTTGATCAACTCCATATCCTCTGTTCTGAAGTGAGAGGAGAGATGGGACAACAACTGCGGGAGAAACAGCGGCTAAAACACCAACTAATATCCAACAAGCAGCTTGAAGGATTCAAAATGTGAAATGTTCGATGTCTAAATGATATTTAACATCTGAAACTTGAAAATTTTACTTGATCTTTTCTAAAATATTTTCTACCTAAACTGTCAATCTGAATATCAAAAACTTGAAAAACTCCAGTTAAAAGTCCATGTCACCTTTACTCTACTCGAGGACTGCGACTTGTAGATCAAACATGTGATAACTAAAACATAACATTTCACTGGAAAAATTGCATGCTTGGAAAAATCAAATGCTATTGTTGAAGATTCGACAAAAATTAAACGTTTTCAACGTTCTTCTCTTCTATAGAATATTAGTTGACGCACTAGAAAAATTTGTCTTCATTAACAAAAAAAACAGCAGAAACAGTCCCGGCCTAAAATTCAAAGAATTTTCATTAACTGTACAACAAAACTCGACCTAGAATGGACTATAAATGGATTGAAAGAAACAATTAGAAAAAATAAAAATTAAAATAGATAAAAAATTAAAAAACAGTAAAACTCGAAATTCAATTGCCGCATATGAATAAAAACAATTAGCGGAAAAACCAATTTTTGTTCAAACAGCGTTTTCTTATTCTAATTCAAAATTAGAGTCAAACAATTTCACACCACAAGAACTCGCTTGCAGTCTCACTCCAATTCTTGTTTCGGCGAGACCAAAATCATCATTTCAATTGGACTCCAAAAATCTTGAAAATATGGGAGCACATCTTTAAAAAACATACCATAAAAGATTCCAGAGGCGGCGAAGAGAACTCATAAAACATCTGATAGAATTTGCTTAAATTCCGACTCCAAAAAACTAGGTCTTTGGAAGAAAAACTCGTACTTTGTAAAACATGTAGTTTGCAACAAAATTAAATCAATTGACAGATAGATAATCTCACCCAATAAATTCAAAAAAATTGAGAAAAGGAAGAGGAGATGATGATGGACAAGTTCAAAAGTCACATTCTCTATAAAATACTAAAAGGCAATCTACCAAACAATATTCAGAGAAAAATTTTAATTATGTTTTCTCCAAGATCAGTCAACTATCCGCAAAATGGCAGAAAAAAATTTAAAAACAATGAAAAATTACAAATAACAAACAACCAGAAATACAGCAAATTAGAATTTTTTTCAGTGAAAAGCGGCCTCTCTGCCTTTCAAGCTTGTTCCCTATCATTGTTTAGCAAAAAAGTTTATTTGCCTCTTCTGGTACAGCAGCGAATTATCAAACAACAGTGAACCACTGCAAAAAACAGACAACACGAAAAAAAAAACAAATTGTTAAACTTGTTTCAGCGAACAGTACCTTGTCTGGTTTTCAAATATCTACTTGTAAATAGTTCAGCAAAAAAATAGAAAAAAAATCACTTCCGTTACATCAGTTATCAGTCCAAAATTTGTCAGAGAGAAATTTGACAGCAATTAAAACATGCAGAAAAAGAAAAACCGCAAAAAATTCTGTTTGGGAATTGATCAAGTAAAACTACAGCGAGGAGCATAAAATCAATAGAAACAAGTTAACAAAATATAAAGAAACATACTAGCTAAAACAAGTCGAAGTTATAATATTTCAAAAGAAAAAACATTTAAAACTGCTGTAGCAATTGATTTTACCTACAAAAATCAAAAATCCCCAGATGCTAAAGAGCACTGAAATGAAAAGCCAAAACCGTTAATAAACCAAAAGCAAAACCAAAAAACCTCAGGTAGTAAAAAAAAGGCTCCCATACAGACTATTATTAGTTTAGATAAATGACATATGGCACTGCTTGTTGACACATATGCGCTTAAAAGCTAATCAACCACTCACTAAAGAAAATGAGCTTAATAGTTAAAACACTTTTCTTTTTGACGCATCAAATGAAGAAAATTAACATTAAAAAAGCCAAAATTCAAATCTGGGAAATATCTGATCAAATTGTTTCTCAGGGCGCTACTCCGGAATAATTTTTGACAAAAAAAGTTGAAATACATGTTTATTTTTTGAAATAGCGATGATTACCATTGTACAGAAATCATAAGCAACGTTACATACAGAGAAAACCGAGGAAAAGAAAAAAGCAAAAAAATTCCTTAAAAAGGTAAAACGCTACCTCCTGACACTTATTCAGGAAAAGCTTTCAAATGTTGTAGTGCTCGATCAGTGCAAATCACAATCACAAAAACGCTAATCATTAATCAAAAATGTAACCAACGAAAAACTAGACAGATTTTACAAATTTATATAATTTCTTACAGTAAAAATGTTCATGTATAACCTTGAAATGGTACTATACCTTAATTCTTGTATAATAGCTCTAGATTATATAATGAGAGAGAGAGAAGTAATTGTGAAAAGTTCAATTTCAAAAACTATAGTCAAAACAGTGAAAAAAAAAGAAAATGGGCCAAAATTTGATTAACAATACTCCCTTTTTATGTATCAAACAGAATTCAAATTAAAAACTCAACGAGTCTAAGGTCACCTAAACCACGTACACTGCTAATTATAACCAAAAAAGACTTGTAGACCATAAGAAGTGAAGTTGAAATGAACTTTTGAAGAGACGTTCAATAGAGCATCATTGTAAAAACTTCAAAAACCTCAATTGCTTCTAATGGTCAAAAGTTTACTTCAAACAATCAAAAATGATCCGAATCGTACTATTAATAGCGTAAAATAGCTACAACAAATTGATTTTCTAAGCAACAAAATAGACAATGAAAGCAAATCTGCTTACTTTTAGTATCACAGTGAGGAATAAAATGATCAATGAAGTAGAATTTTATTTCAATCAGAGCATACAATGCTTTTCTGCTGCAGGGAGGTGATATGAACAAAAGGAGGAGGTTTTGTTTTAATATATTAATGAAAAAGGGAAATATCGACCAAGGTATGAGATTTACAAGTGTTTAATACAGCGAATAACAGAACAATGGATATTATACGCTTCCAGCAGTGAATTTTTCTTGAATGTTTGAGAGTTTGATCATATAAAAAATTTTCCGACAATTTCAAACAGATTAAAGGCAAAAACAAACTTGTCTGAAAAATATATATAACTCTGTGAAAAAGCACACGTCGATAAAACTTTCTGCATTTCTGCCAAATCACAAACCCAAGAACCAAATTTCGCGCAAAGAAAAAATTATAAAGTTAAACCAAATACTTTTCAACAGAAAGTTTTCACAAATGTCTCTAAAACTCTACGGAAAAGTGTGTTAACCCTGCTATTTCACAAGTTTCTAATTGACCCAAATACTTTGTGAGATAAGGTTGGTCTTCAAAATTTTAACATGATTTTCGTCAGCTCTGTTTTGTTCAGCCAAAATTGGCCGATTGATACCTATTTTGATTAGATAGAAAATAATGCTGTCAATAAAAATTTTTGAAAACTGAAATGATTATTGACAACACATTTTCAAAAGTTTCTTTTCTTGCAAAATATTTAAGTTACAAATTCCCAAATTTCGTTTTGGACAGTTTCACTCAAAGTTTTAAAAACGTTTTTTTTTGTCACAGGCTTCATTAAATTAAGTGAACGATTTTTAATTCCTAATTAAAAATTCTCCAAAAGAAGGTTCAATTGTATTGTTATTCAACTCTAGAACGTGATAAGTTGACTGAAAATGGCTGAAAAATGAAAATTTGCTTCAAAACAGTTCTTTGTGGAAAATATTCAAGCTTATTGTAAACAAGAAAAAGCTTAATTGTTGGAACACTCCATAAAAATGGAGAGGTGGAACTTTTTTTCAGAAAATCAACTGTTTTGCTTAGATGTATCAATCGTGCAGCTATACAAAGAAAATTATAATACGAAGCACCGAAAAAGGAATAGACTGTGGAAAAAGAACTTTCATAGGTTTGATTTTTCAAAATTATGTTTCGATTTTTTTTAACGTGCCATTTTGTGTACTGTTTTTGTGTAATTGCAAGTGTTTCAGCCAAGTTCACAATCTTCAGAATTAGAACTTAGAATAAGTCTACAGAATTAGAACTTAGAATTAATATAGTTTTCTGTTACAAAATACAAAGTAAAAGCAATATGATTGAAAAAAATTTGATCGAATTTTTTTTACCTCTGCACTTTTCCGTCGCAAGTTCAACCATAAAATATTTTCTTGCAATTTCAACAGGAGAAAAAAAATGTTTGAAAAATTTTAAATAAAACGATGTAAAGAAGCACATGCCGTTAAAGCGTTGTTAAATTTTGCAAAATCAGAAGTTTGAAAACAAGTTTTTCTCTAGAGAAAATTGATAAAATTATCTGAATTTTCTTCAGCAAACTGCTTTGGTGAAAGTGCATTAAAGTGTTTTATAAAATTTTACTCAGTGCCGCTATTTCACAAAATTTTGATTTGACCAAGACGTTTATAAATTGAAAATTGTCAATTAAATATTTTCGGGTTGCGAAAATTTGAATAGTTGACACAAATTCGGCCAATCGATGCATTTTTGATGTAATTGAAAATAGACCTGTTAATGAGAGCTCTTAAAAAACTAAATCGATTGCTGAAAGAACTTTTGAAAAATATTACAGGAATCAATTCTTTTTCTCATAAAAACATTTCTTTGTTGTCAATGATAGTGCTTTTAATTGTAAAAACAAACGCAACTTCATATTTTGAATACATCATAAAGAGAGGGAGGAACTTAATAGCAGCCCAACTTTTTTCCAGCCAAATTGCTTCGAGCAACAATACAAAAGATTAATAGCAAGCCAGAAAAAATCGATTGAAGAAGAAAAATTTTCAACAATTTCTATTTTCAAAATTAATTTTCGACAATTATTGCAATGTACTCGTTTTGAGTACTGTGTAAATAAGATGAAATTTTGCAGCAAAAAATTTTAGAGAGTGGAAATAATAACTTGAATGGTACAAAATACAATTAATTTGATTGAAAACTGAAAAATCGTAGAATGGATAATTTAGCGGAAATCAGTGTTTTATCAATTTGAATTACAGAAATTTGAAAACAATTGAGCCGAAACAATTAACACAGGTTCTCTGAAACATATTTCTTAGACAGTTCTGGTTTGATGGCTTGTTTTATAGCTGAGTGATGACGTAACCAATTTTGCAAAATCTCTTAGCTGTAATAAGGGGAACACAATCAAGCTTAAATTATTTTCGTTTTGATTAACGAGAAATTTATTTCCTACATTTTTTGAAAATCCTTTTAAAGTTGTTAGTTGTTATTGCATGCAAATAAAGTTTTCGATTTTACATTTAGAATGATTGGAGGAAACCAGTGATAAAATATGGTCACTTTTGTTCTAAAGTCATCAATTTTTTGTATTCTGGTCTTTGCAACGTATAGAAACTAATTTTGTCTGCTTGGTGTTTTTGATTGGTTTGCATACATTACTTCGGTCATAGAGCTATTTCTTTAAAAATTAAATTTCAGAAGCTGATCTTTTTAACGCCGAGAGCAGAGACGAGACTATGAAAATTGAAAATTAAAAAAAGCTTCTCTTCAACGTTTCTGTGGTAAAAAGTGTTTATAAGGCAAGTCAATTTTTACTTAAGACACAAAAACTTTGTTTTCATCAAAGCACTTCTGTGGGTTCTCTTTAAAAATAACAGTCAGCTGAGAGAATGTAAAAAAGTGCAAACACATTTCTTGAAAGATGAGAATGACTAGAAGTCTGTTTTTCGAAATGGTGTGTTTGGTTTTCAGCGGAGATACTGTGGACTGAAAATCAATCCGCTCCTGTAAAAGGAGGAAAAGAATATCTAAGTGAGCAACTGTTTGCATGTTTGTATGGTTTCAAGTTGATTGCAATATGACGGGTTGATCACTCACTACATTCAAATGCGCATTTGAATGAAACGCGCATTACTGATCCGCCTTGTTTAAGATAGATTTCGTGGGTTTTCGATTGTTTTTCTGGTAGTGACTCTCCTTTTTTCACCGAGCATTTTTGATTTACAAAAATTTGGAAACTGTTTTTTTTTCGAAAAAGTTGAATTTGAAGTAATAGTGAGTTCTTTATCAAACCTTTTGACAACTATGCATGAGCCAACTCCTTTGGTGAGCTTTTTTCAAGCTTCAATGTGTGGTTTAACTATTCTAACTTCCAATTATTGTAACAATATCTCAACTTGATCAAAAGTGGTTTCAATAAAACAGGGAAAGTTCATGTTCGTTTTTGATGTCAATAAAAAGAGAAAGAAAAAAATTCCGAACGATTTTTCAAACGCCGTCAAAACTTTTGAAGGTAAAGATTAAATAAAAAAACAGAAACAAAACGAATCGCCTGATTTGTCTTTCAATTACTTCAAAAATGTTCAATTGGCGAAATTTTATAAGAAAGATACATGTTCAATGTCCTTTCATGATTGTTAATGGATTAAACCAAAAAACGCGAAAATGATCAATGTTTATTCAAATAATGCACTGTAATCAAATATGGCACAGTAAACAAGTGAATCGAAGTTACCTAAGATCAGAACTATGATCACTATATTTTAAATATGGGGCCTTCTAAAAATACCGCTGACAAATGTATACGGTAAATCAAATGTTGTGACCACTGAAATTTGTCTGAAAAAAATTGTTGAGCATTTCTATGCTCCCATGTGTGTGTAGTTAGAACTTAAAATCTTTGTCCGTCATAGAAACAGATTTGTTTCTATTAAATCAATTGTTCAGAATAAGTAAAAACATAGCAGGACAAGTCCTGAAATACAATTCAAAGATATGTATCAAATATGACCTGACAATCATTTGCTCCGTTTTAAAGGCAAATGAGAGCTGTTAGTAGTGAGACTAAGCAATAAAAACAACAAAAACAAGCAAGAACAAAAATGTAATTTTTTTTGAAAAGACAGGATTAAAATCAATAAACAACTGCTATGAATTCAAACTGCCAAATACGTTCCTCTTTTTCTTATTATCAACCTGTCATTAAATGTCGATGAGTCTTTTCACTGATAATATTAAACGATAGGACAAAAATAACCAAAAATTGTAACAAATCTTGCGGAAACTTTTTGAAAAGACTTAGTATAAAAATCACATAACGCAAAAGCTCCTACGGCTGTAATTACATCAGTTAACTGAGTCTCAACGACCACAGTTAGGACCTGTCATCAATGAGATTAAGTAATAAGACAGCAAGAAGTACAATAAATACCAGCAAAACGGATCTTTTCTGTTTTTGCCCCCCCCCCCAGCAAGCACGTTATGTTCCCCCCCAGTAGGTTATGCGCCCCCAGTTACAGAGCACGTGCCATTACATAGCAAATCATTAAGTAAATATATGGCACGTGCGTCTGGAAGTTGCAAATAACATGCACCCATTAAGATGGAAAACACAAGCGGAAAAGATCCAGCAAAACTAAAGAATCACTCAGTTTTTTTAAGACGAACAAACGTACAAATCAAAAAGCAAAGGCTATGTACTGAAATGACTTGCTTTAACTGAATCCTTTTTAGCAACAAACGAGACTTGTCAATAATGAGACTAAAAGTTAAGACAGCATAGTTGGAAAGAAAAGCTAGCAAGACTCAAGACTCACAAACTGATTAATGAAAACAATTAGTGTGAGAAAGAATATAGCTCTGATCGAAAACGAATAAGTCAATAACTTAACCACTATTAGCACCATCAGAAACCTGTCCGCAGTGAGATGAAATGATTGGACATCAAAAAGTACAATAAATACTTGCAGAAATCAGAAATTCACTCAAAATGTTTGAGAAAAAGTAGTGTCAAAATCATGAAAACCACTAGCTATTAACTCGAGCCAATAATTTTGTTTCATTTATGCCTCATTAGCAGTCAATCTGACCTGTCACTGATGATACTAAATTATGGTACAACAGATAATTTTCAAAAAAGGGGCAAAATTTAAAACTCACTATTTTTTTTATGACATAATAGTGGCAAAGTCATAATAAAAGTATTAGCTGCCCCTTAATGAATTCAATTAAAAGCAAATAGGCAGAATTAGAACACATAACCACTGTCTTAAAATCACTGAGGGAGAGGAGGCTCTGAAACAGATGTCAAATTGACGCACCTGAAAAATAATCGATCTCAAAAACCGCCAAATTGTTCAAACACCAATTTCTCACTCCACTTTAAAGATATTTTGAAAAAAGTCACGCCTCAAACCTACTCGTTCTTTGGTTCCCTTTACTGTTTCAGTGTGACCAAAATCACCACTCTAATTTGACTTCTCACTGACGTGAAAAAGCCGATAAAAGCGTGAACAGATCTTAAAAAAAAGAGAGCGCACCAATACAACTCAAATTTTTTGAATTGTAAAAAATAAGACATAGGTAGAGCTGAAAAAGGATATAAAAACGAATTCACGTTAGAGCACATTTGTTGCCATGAAGCCCAGAAGTGTATTTGAGAAGCAAACTCCTGTTACTCATACATCAATTTGATTAAATTAAATTATCGGAAGGTTAATTCTGGGCAAACCAATGACTTTTGAACTGTAAAACGTACATGGGGAAATCCGGATTTAATTCATATTGCTGCAGATAAAAACCGACTACGTAATTGTTAAATTGCTATTTTTTAGTATTTTTTGGAGGTTTTGGCCAGCTACTCCAACTCCTGACGGCCAACCCTGTCGGAACTTGCTGCAGTCTTTTCATTTTGCATTTGAAGTTCTAGAAAAACCTAATTTCTTTTTTTACTTTGTCAGGTTCCATATTGAAAGGTGTTGAATTATATTCTTTATTTTGGCTTTGGACCTCGACCTGTGCAAAAGAAGCGCAAGAATTTTATTTGGGCAAAAATTTATGAAAGGTTTTTGCCTTTCATGAAACAGTTTTGCTTGTAAAAAAAGCAGATTGTAATTGTTGGATGCTTTTTCTAAATGTGAGCTTCACATTGCAATCCCAAGTTTGGTATGAAAGAGGAAAGAGCAACTAATTCGTGTTCGTTTCAACATTTTGTCCAAAACATTTTCAAAAGTAAATTCTTTTGCACATTTTTATCTTAACTAATAAAAGGCTTCTATTCTTTTTGAAAATGCTGGTAGTATTATAGCACTTTTGATAACAGTTTTGTTTCAGCGTAATCGCAGCGGAGCAGCATTAATCTTTTAATTTGCATTGCCTTAACAGTAGCCTGTTAACAGCTGTCCTTTCTTTTATTCCACACATTTCAGCTCATTTTGTGAGCGTGAATGCTCTTTTTGTGACCATGGCCATTTCTTTTTGCATCTGAAACTTTCACGTGGTATAGTCTGTCCCATAAAGTTGAAACAAGCGAACGTTCGAAAAACGCCAAAAACGTGCAATTGAGCATCAATGTGGTTATTTGAATGTCAACGTTTTTTCCGTTCAGCTTTCATTCATCAATTTTCTCTACATGTTTTAAAATTGAACTTTGAACTTTGAACTCTAACCTGTGGCTTTTGAAACGTTCGCTTATTTCAACTTTATGGGATACGCTATACCATCATTGCAGCCAAGAGTAGTCAGTCTGTTATGGTCAATCTGTTTAACATGTAGAATACAATAGATGTAGATGATTGAATTTACTAACCAAGAATGAATCCAAGCATGAGTGCCCAGAGGAGTGGCAGTCCGAGCAAGAAGTGAGCTAGGATGGCGACCACTGGGCCCTCTGTGACCACTCCGGGACAGAAGGCCAGTCTCACGACAACTCCACTCATCTCAAGAACACCTGCAGTAAGGGAACAGCAACTTAGCAAAAATGTGAATAAATTAAGTAGAGCTAATAGAAGCAATCTATAATTAAATATAAAGATTTGTACCGCTGCTTAGTGCCATCTATCAGATGCAAAAGAGGGTGACAATTGAAACTTTTAAGTTTTTCAAACAGAAAATTTTTAAACGATAGTAATCAGTAATCAAATTTGCAGATGAGCCATCAATTATTTTCAAAACCGCTTGTCAAAAACAGTTATGGGATATTTAGCTTACTGATAATTTGCTGCCAGCTGCTTTTGCATTCTTCAATTTCAAAGCAATCGCTAGAATAGCGGTCGAACAACTGTAATTGGGAGCGTTAAAAAGTTCCACTTAGTTCATACATACCAAAATGGGCCTGAAAAGGGGGGGTTTAAAATTACTTTTCAGGCTCCACACGTAGTTTATTTCTAATAATCAAATCAATTATTATTTTGATTGTTTGATTTTTTAAAAAAAACCACCTCGGGCATGCCGTATTCTTTTGCGTTGCATTAACAGATAAGCGATTTTCGAGAATATTGAAGAACAAGGGAACAGAGAAAAAAAATTGCAGAGTTCTTCGTTAAGAAAATGGGAAAACAACCGACAAAAATCTGTAAGAATTACGTCAACATGGATGAAAATCAGTTCAAAAACAACCAGCAACCGGCTCAACTATATTTTATTTCAAAACGCAAATAATTGGTGCCAGTATTTGCTGACTTCGCAAAAACTAAATGCTAAAAGGCAAAGCCAGAATCTGTTATATACATCGTCGCGTTTTCCAGACTTCAAGAAAGCTAATGAATTCATTTAAACTTTTGACTGAAGAAAGACAAATAACGCCCATATTATAAAAAGTTGGAGTTCTTGCAAGAATTGTCAAAAATCAAAATAAAAAGTGTTCACAAACGTGTCTTGACAAAAAAATGTTGTCGAATGTCGACAAAAAGGACGAAAAGCGAAATTAAGATGGATCAATTCTCGACTTCGGTCAGTAGTAAGTGGTCAAATTAATTCCTGAAAAAACATCCTCGTGAAAACAGGAAAGAGCAACGGAAAGAGCAACGGGAGCATCAGATCGATCTACAAAAATTTGAACGAGTTTGAAGTGTTGATAAAACAACAGGAGAGTCAACCTTTAGGAATATGTTTAACGGAAACGTGGCTCAAGGAGCAATCTAACACAAAGTGCATTAACCTTGATGGCTACCAGGAGATTGCTACAAGCAACCGAAATACCTCTAAAGGAGGAGGGGTTGGGATAGGATATTTGCAAGATTGGATTTACAACAAACAATCATTAAAGAGTTTGGCTGTACCAGTATTCAAATTTTAACTGTGAAAATCAACACAAAAAATGGCAAAAGTTTTTCATTAACAGTGATCTATATCAAACCAAATACAAGTATAAAAGAAATATCGGAAACTTTGCAGATGTTTTTTGAAGAACTATCTCCGGAACCGGAACAGTTACACATTGTTTGCGAAGATTTTAACATTGACCATATTAGCAATAACATCAAGCTTACAAAATTAAAAGACATTTTTAGTTCTTACAACTTAAGGAATATGTCCAGCGTTGGGTATACTAGAGAAAGCGCAAAGTCGAGAACTAATATTGACGTAGTTTACTGCTCAAAGACAGTAGAAATTGAAATCATCAAGTCAGCTGTAACGGATCACTATACTGTCCAAATCGTGTTCTCTGACTACGTGGAAAAGACTGTACCACTGAAAAACAAAGTTTACAGGGATTGGACTGCTCTTGAAAACCACTTAATTTTAGAAAAAATGGTTTTTAAAATAAGAGACAAATTAGGCAGACTTATGTCGCACTTTTTTGCTTTGGATTGTGATCATGCTTTTGAAAAGTTTCAAGAGGCTATCATTGAGGAAGTTGACAATTACATTCCATTGAAAAAATCAAAACCTTCTCAGCAACCAAATTGGATTGACAACAGTATAAAAAATTTAGCAGCAAAAAAACAGAGCTTATTCCAGACGTTCTTGAGACACAAAAATAATAAAAACAAGGAGAAGTTCAATAAAATCAGGAATAAGCTGAGAAAGAAAATAAAAGAAAACAAAAGAATCTATTATCAGAAAATGTTGCACAGAAACGCACAAAACAATTCCAGTAGCTTTTTTAATACAATGAGAACATTGAGTGGAAATACGCGAAAAGAACAAGAAGAGTTGTCAGAGAAACAGGTTGAAGGTTTCAACATTTACTTCACAACTATCGGAAAAATTTTATCGAATAAATTAATTGATCCTGGAAAAAACGGAAGACAAAAAAGAACTTTAAACAGCATGTTTTTGACCTCAGCAAATGGAGCCGAAATATCACTAGTCATTAAAAAATTGAAAAATAAATATGGCACTGATTGTGACGGTCTCAACAACTTTATACTTAAAAAAAAAATGCTATAGTTCCTACATTGACGTTTCTAGTCAATAAGTGTTTCGAAAAAGGAACTTTCCCAAAATGTTTGAAAAAAACACTAGTAATTCCTATACATAAGTGCGGGAATGCTTACGAAGCTCAGAACTACAGGCCAATTATTTTATTACCAACGATTGGAAAAATACTAGAAAAATTACTCTGTGATCGAATGACCGCATTCCTCGAGAAATACGATTTGCTTAATAAATATCAATTTGGGTTCCGACAAAAAAGAGGGACTACTGATGCATTAGTTAATTTCCTCGAGGGAATCAGAGAAGACTGGGAAATGGATTTAAAGAAGTGAAGGCTGTCTTCATAGATCTGAAGAAAGCATTTGTTACAGTTGAACAAAATTTGCTCCTCGAAAAGCTAGAAAACATAGGAATGAGAGGACCTGTACATAAATTACTGAAATCTTATCTGAGTGACAGACAACAATGCGTCAAATCGGTTGAGTTTAGGTCGGAATTCTTACCAATAGAATATGGAGTGCCGCAGGGCTCGGTGCTAGGACCACTGCTCTTTCTAGTTTATATAAATGATATTCAGGAGTTCTGCGGTGACTCAACTGCAATTTTGTTTGCTGATGACGCTGTTTTGAAGCAAAATGTGTATTCAAGTAAAGAAAAATTTGAGAAGTCATTAGAATCTGTAGCCGACTATTTTTTGCAAAACAAACTGACACTCAATTTAGAAAAAACGCATCTTGTGAATTTGAACGCAATCAGAAAATTTTCTCAACAAGAGATAATTTTGCAGAATGATGCGATCTGTCAAAAAACGTCTTTAAAATACTTAGGAGTACATATTGACGAAAAACTTAATTTTAATCGGCATATCCTCGAATTATGTGCGAAACTGTCCAAATTTTTTGGATTGTTTTATAAATTGAGATCAATTTTAACAACTGCACAGCTTCTTGTAACATATAAAGTTTACGTACAACCAATACTAAATTATGGTGTTTTAGTCTACGAAACCAGTAGCAAGAAAACACTTCAGCCTCTAGAAGCAAAAGTAAAACAAATTGCCAGAATCATTTTTAAAAAGAGAAAAACAGAATCAACACTGCAAAATCGAGAAAAGTATAAAATGCATTCGATCAAAGATTTGCACATTTTTGAACTGTTTAAAAAACTAACAGAGATACTTAGATCAGAATGCGAAATAAATAGTCCAAAATTGCTTATAACAAAGAAAAAAATAGAGTCAGTTGAGTTAAAAAGAACATCATCCCGTCAGTTAAAAAGTACAAACGCGGTTAGTGGACTTAGCCCTAAACGACTAGGAGTAAGAATAAGAAAATTGTTAAATTTTATATTAAAATTTAACCCCAATTTCATTTCAGAAGTACAAATCTTGAGTAAAAAAGAATTAAAACGTTATCAGTATAGTTTTAGAGACAATTACATTAGCAATAACCAACAAATAGTTTCGTTAATATATTGAGCCGATCATTTCAAATCCTTAGCATCTTTAGCATCTGACAATCTGTTTTTTAAAGTTTCTTAGTACTGCTACTGGCATCACTTGACGAGGACCATCGGACCTTTTGATGACCTATCAAGTAAGTGGCGGTTCTGTGCGGCCTAGTTTGTACAGCAATGCCAACTTACTTGAAAACAATTTATTATTTATTTGGAGTTATCAGCTGGAAAAAATTTATTAGCTTCATAGAATTTGAGAAATTTGAGCATTTCACTTAATGTTTCTTCAAAAACCATTCAAAGGATTAATGCTAGCGATTTGCGACAAATTCTCAGATGGACATAAGAAAGTGACAAAAATGTTGAGTCAAACAATCCCAGTTGAACAATTTTGTTCCCGCTTAAACAATTTTGTTCAACGTTATATAGCATTTTAAGTTTTTATTAGAAACTTTTCTGCTAAATTTTGGCATGCTTAATGAGCATTAACTTTAAGGTGTAATCACTTTGGTATTATTTGCCACGTTTTAAGGCTTAATCATTTATAGTTCCATGCGAGAAGTGTATCGATAGGCAATATTTGTGGAAAAATTTTGTGAGGAATATATAATATGTCAGCTCATTTGAATGCTGAAATTTTTGTCATAAGACGCGAACTATCAGCAGGATTAAAGACACGGTACCGCAACAACCACGATGAGTCAAGACAAGTTTTGGTAAACATTTTTTCACAGGATGAGCAGATGAAACAGGACAGGAAAGTAGAGATTGAAGCTGTTTAAGCTAAAAAAAATATAGAGGGAATAAGGTTAATTAACTCAAGGAGATTCAAAACAAAAGGAGAAGAGAAGATGTTAATAAAAATTAATCGTATTTGTAGTCCAAAAAAACAAATATTATTTCTACAGTTTACTTTTGTGAAATAGTTATTATATCCAAAAAATCAGGCGATTATGGGGCGTTTGAGAATGTGTCATTTCATGATTATATGCAAAAATTTACTTCACTTGAGATCGTTCACAAAATTATTTTTACTTTTCAATATTGGTTAAGAAAAAAATCAATATTTGACAAAAGTACAGCTCAAAACTGATCCACCTTTATCCTCTAAATTGTTGGCTGCATTTTCTTAGAAGATTGGTAAGTTTGTTTTCTTTCTGAGTTTATTAGCATAAAATAAGTTTCTAAGCTCTATGATTTTTTCTAAATTATTTTCTATGATCCAATATGAGCCTATCAGATCACAAAAAAGACAGTAAATTTTATATTAATTCCCTTTTTTACTCAGTGCCCATTTTTTCGGAACATTAGCACACATGAAAATATACATTTCTAGAAAACACTACATATTTTCAAATTTGAGTGCTAATATTTTTTGCGACTGAGACTTTCCTACCATATCGAAGCTTTTGCGTCTTCAATTAAGGGGCAAAGAGAAGATGCGCAAACTCAAAAGAAGTGTGCAAGTATACTCTTGGCGCGTACCTAATACAAAATATTAGAGCAAAAAAAATTGAAATCGATTTTCCTATTGAAATTCTGTAAGCTTGATATATTAAACTGTTATGGCTCTGTTATGCTTGAGTTGCTTTTGTTGAAACTGTTAACTGAATCAAGTATGCTACCAACGGTCCGCATTAATAACATAGTGATAGTTCTGAACAAAGATGGTTGTTTTTCCATTCCAAATCTGACTTTCAAGCAAGATTTGTTTAAAATTGTTTTTGAACCACACAGCAGTGCTCTGGCTATATTTTTTTTAACTTAGTGTAACTAGTTGCTTGCTAGCTTACATTTTCAGTTGAGTAATAATCCGTATTTTGGCATTCAATCGCATTCTGGCAAAACGGTATCGGTAATCAATCTACCAGATTATCGCAAAAATAAGGTTTGCTTCTATCGTAGCAAAAACATTTTTTTTGCTATTTTCCAAATCTCACTAAAATTCCCAAAAAATACTAAGATATTGTTTTTCCCACTTTTCAAACTGATTTCTTGCTTACTGTTCTGTTTTAAGTACAACAAGGTTGTTTTTTATGTCTGAACAAATAACTATCTGACTCATTCAAAAATTTTAGCTATGTCTTCGGATATATTTCAAACTAAGATTATGCAAACATTCTAACTAATCTATAGAGAAAACTAGTTTATATGGAAAACGTAGAAAGTCTTTTCAACCGAATAAATATTTCAAAACTATTCAAAAGTTGATGGTTTTATGGGGCTTAAAAGAATTCACGCAACCAGAATGCTGAACAAAATCTTCATAATTTTTGGATCGTTTTCTCCTATTTTAAATGGTCACTGTTTGTTGTTTCTAACCTTCAGACCCACTAAAAAGCCATAACTTTATTTTGTAGCTTTGAATTGCATTACAGGAAGTTTGGAGACCTCGATGCTTAGTCACAATAGACGTTTATTATATAAAACAATTGTAACTTTATTGTTAGTACCTTTAGGGTTGAGACTGAGTCCAGCTCTGATGAGGATGGTGATGAAGGCTACGTCTCTCAGTACCTCTTTCCAGTAGGGCTCTACCTCCTCAATCAGTCCAAAGTGTGAGTTCACGTTGCTCATACAGATCCCAGCCATCAACATACCCAACAGGGGAGGCAACTTGGCCAGTGACACTGAAGAAACAAAACTTTGGGATTTTTGTAGAAATTTTACTATGTTTGACCATTGATGAAAATGTTCAAAAGATTTGGAAACAAATGTTGGTGGAATCTTATAATCCATACGTTGCTTGGGCGTAGTTGCAAAGACACAATGTTATGAACAACTGTGGTTTCCTTCAGCAAATCTTCTGCATTTCAAGAATTTACAATGCGACAACGATAATGTGAAATAGATTGCTTTACCTAGGAAGCCTGTCAGTCGGCTGATGATGTAGAGTACGAATATGTAGACCTCAGGCCTGGCATCGTCTGGACCCAGAAGACCATACAGAGCTCCCAGCCCAATTAAGAACCCAACCACCCTTAAACAAAGAAAAAAACCACTGCAGTTCCCGTCATTCATGGCTTTGTCAAATCTAAAAACGTCATCGCTCTTAATATTTTAAAAGTCAAGGTTTTGAAAAATTCAAATAATCTCAAAATTTATAATAAAAATTTGGCAGATACTGCCTACATATTTGTGTCAGTTTATTCCCTTACTGTCTTTCTCCATTTCGTAAAATCCAACTCTGTGGATTAAACTCATAACTATTCAGGTAAAATTTTTGCTTCAAAATTATAATTAAAGAAAAAGAACATTTCTACACCATTTATAATTGTAGGACAAAGGATTTTTCTTTCTTTGAAAGGCAGATTCACATGTCCCAATTCGATCCCGGATTAATCTAGAGAAAATATAGGCCAATGCTCTGATTTCGTTGGCGCTTCAAAAGATAGATACATGGGAAAACTGTTAATCAGTTTTGGAAGAGTTTTTGTTGAAAGAGCTCAAAAATAGTGGAAAAAAATTAGTTCAAAATAGTTTTAGGACGGGTGAGCTCTCTTCAATGCATTTAGCGCCTTTATGCGCTTGTTGCAATTTATAGCCCCAACTCAATTAACCCAAGTAACGGTAAATTGAATGATTAAAAAGTTTCCTTCAAAGTTCTTCCAAGATCGATCTTGAAAGTTCCTTCAAGAATAATCATTTGTTCTTGATTACCCCAACTCGATGTCACCGCTAAAAAGTTGTTTAAAAATGAAGAGTTTGCAGTGAATGCGATGAATGGATTAAGATTTGTTTAGCGCAGTAAAAGCAGTGGATGAGGTGAAAAAAAAGTTCACCGCAATTCTTGCAAAAATTCACCGCTGATCACCACAAATCTTTCATTTTTTCCATTAAAACCTCAAATTGGTTCCTGAAAAATTGTTGGTGGCGCAAAATGTCTAAAGGCTAACCGAGTGAGCACCCATGCAACTCTGCCGTGTGGTGGACACTGGAAGTGCCATCTGGCCTTCTGGAATGCAGTTGGCTTGTCTGGCAGTGGATGAGCCCTCACTCTGAAGGCGGACACGAAAGAAGAGCTCTGAACTTTGTCACACAATCTTCCATTACAGCATTTGGCGGGTGAAGTAGAAGAGGAGGAGGACACAGCTGGCGTCTCATTCGCAGCTGCTACACCTGTTGATTAAAAAATTGCTCATGTCTCTGGGTCAAATGTCCACTCTTTCAGTCTTACACTTTCTTTTAATGAGAAAAAAATGGATACAAAAAGATATGCCAACATTTTCTATCCGAAAAAACATCTCGAATAATATGAAACAAGGGAAATCGCGGTTTCCTGATCAAAAAACAGCAACTGTTCCAACCTCGACAACAGATCTGGCAGTTTACCAGCTGTTGCTTCGCCATTTTTTAGCCTGAACAAAACATATGGTAAATAACATGAAATAACTTGAAAAAGTTTGGTAACTTTGCTCATTTTAACTCAAAAAATAGACAAAATAGCTCGTTAACCCTTAGATTTTTAAACTGTCCTCAAATAATCAACTATTGTGAAATATCCTCAGCTTACCTCAACATTACACATGAAGTTAGTATTTTGGGAGGATTAAAAACATGCGTGAATAAAACTCACTTAAATATGAGCAAAGAATGGCACCAAGCTCACCAATTAGAGAAATGGGAAATTTTGCAGAAGTCGCTATTAAGTTTAAGTTAATAGCTCTCCTAAAAACAAAAGACACAAATTACGAACTTCAAAAACAAATAATCGACGAGGTATTTAAAACTTTGCTAACACCAGAAGGCAGAAAGCAGAAAGTAACAACAACATCGTTAACAAAAACAGTTGCAATGTTTGCTAAAATTTTAGCCGTTCGTTTTATTAAAATCGTTGCCTTGTAGCTAGAAGAAAAGCAGAAAAATAAAACGTTTTTAGCGGAATCCGGAAGGGAAATCCACACGGATAAAACAGAAGAGCAGAAATAAACCCTAAATATATGATCTTTTCAGAATAAAAAAGCTACATGTGTCCTTTATTTCAAAAAATTGAATTCTAGACAACTAGCACCACAAATCATGAATAAGAACCCAAAAAATTTCATGGTACCCTGACCCACAAAATAGCAATTCTTTCCCATTTACAAAATAGATATGAGATTAACGAATCAAAATGAGAAAGCAGCAAATTAAAGGTAATTCAAAAACATGACTACAACAATTGAACTGAAATTTGTTGAAGTTGAAAATCTGTTGCTCTACAATATAAAATCAATTGAATTATTGATCAATAGTCATCAAACATAAAAATAACATAAAAACTTTTGGGTGTAGCCTAAAAAAATCATCAAATTTCAATCTAAACAAAAATAATTTTGATCTTTTTAGCTCTGACAAAAAAAACAAACAAAACAAAAATTGTGATACAAAACAGACTCCTCAAGTTGTTGTAACTTTGTTTGAAGAACATTCGACTTCTTCAAAAAGCACGGCAAAAAATTAAAATAAAGTAACAAATTAACAAGAAACATGGCAAAAAATTTTGTTGCTGCTTACAGGCGAAGTAGAAATTAGAATGCCACAATGAATTAAAACAAATCAGCGAAACACAGTTATTAATACAAATTTGCTGTTTTTGCGCTCAATGGTTGAGAAACCGTAAACTAATACATGAAACGCGCAAAAATCAGAAACATCCTGGGAGAAAAGAAGGCACCCAAAATTGAACAGGCAAAAACGAACAGAAAAAGATCAAGTACACATTTGCTTATACAAGGCTGCACACAAACGCACACACGCAATAATGAACGAATGTTTCTTTCCTGGTGTGTATCTGGAGTTCACTCCTGATAAGAAATAAAAGCTCAAACAATTGCTTGGTTTCGTTTTAAGTAAAGCAAATACTTTTTTCTATCTTTACTAGCCAAATCAGTTTTTGAGTAGTTTCTCGCTTTTTCATTTTGCTGAGCAGAAGATATACTTCTACTATCTATGTCACACGAAAACAACAGGTCCCCAAGCATCGATTTTCAGCAACGAAGTTAGGTTTAGAACAACGAAGCTGCAAAAAGATTCGTTTATTTTGCCGAATATATGCAATTTTTCCTTTCACTGCTGTCTCGGTATTTATGATGGATTTTTCTAACACCTTATCTATATGTTGGCAACTGCCTATCTTAAAAACATTGTGAAATGAATAAAAAACTTCTCTACAGCTCTAAATTAATTTTTTTTACTAGTCGCTATCAAATGGTTGTAAGGTTTATGACGCTGGGAAACTTCCAACTTGAAAGAGTTCAACTCTTTTGTTTCCTTAACTTTGAAAAATTTATCATGCTCAAATTTTTATCTTCACCTATGAAATTGAAGTTAATGTAATTTTTCTGATTCGAAACGTAAATTTGTAAATTATTTCTATTTTTGTAATGTTATAGATAGGCAAAAACTAACAGTAACCAAAAAAAACAGAGAAACTTGTACAATTAGCACTAAGTTAAGAAACCTACTCACAACAAACTACTGCAGTCTCAAGGAGCAGCGAAACAATCAATTGTTTTCTGCAGTTATTTCTCAAAAAAACTACAAATTTTCTCAAAAAGACAACATTCATCATTGCACATTTCTCAGCTGTTTCACTTCAAACTTAGAGATATATGACGATAATTGTATAAAGTGTTCTCGGGAATGAGTACAGTTGCTCAGTCAGCGACTTCAAGAAGATGTCCGCAGTCATCTCAAAAACTATCAATTGCGATGGGTTCTGATCAGAGCTTCAAAACGTAAGTGACTGCTTTTTTCCTTGCACGGAAAACTGGATAAAAGCTGTATTTTTGTCAGTTGGGGAGGTTTAAAAAGAATAAGAGAGGTGAGATTGACAACAAATTGGAATAAGCTGCAACAGAAAAACAAAAAGCTTGGACATTATCAAAATCAATTGGGGAAAAATTACTCAAAAACGTCTTGAAGAAGAATGTAAGTAAGTTAAGTGTATGGTCACAAGATAAACGCAAAACTTTAATCAATATAAGCTCAAAGTTGCATCTCGTAAAGACAAGAAGTCGTTTCTATTTGATGAATTCTTTGATAGATATTTTAAAAAATCTGATGTTGATATTCATTTAGATCATTTCAACAATTTTTTTTGCAATATGGGACAAAATCAAACGAATAATTCTAACCAGAATTAATTATGAAAACTCAAGAACCAGTAAAAAAAATGTTATCGTGGTATCAACATCAGAGGAGGAAGTTATTGAGAGAGCCGAAAACAGAAAGCAAATACAGTTTTGATAACGATGACCTAAGTTTTGTTTTCTTTTTAACTTAATGGAATCTAGTAACTCCTGTTTCAACTTTAATGATCTGATACTTAAAAGATTAAGTTTCTCCAGATTGACTGGAAATTAAAACAATCATATCAATTCTTTAGGATGATATGAAATTGATTAGTCGAACTAGATTTAATCCTTGTTACCGGTTCTTAGCAAAGTTTTGAAAAATTCATATATAATAATCTTATTTTCTTCCCTTACAAATTTTGTTTTTTAATCGAATCGAGAGTTGTTTCCGAAGTACTGTGGACTGCATCATAAAATTATTTGAAGATTTGTCTTAAAATCTCTGATGTTATGAACGCCACGAACTCTTAACAGTCTTTGACCTTATTAAGAATCTGATCATGTTGATCAAAGCAATATGCTTGACAATTGTAACTCTCCAAACATGCTATAAAGTTTTTAATTAAATTGTTGGCATCTTTTGTATACCAATTAGAGTTGTTCGTTAACAAAATTAGAAAAAAAATATTCTTGAATGCCAAAACAAGAACTACATGGTTATCAGAGATATTGTACTTAATTTTTTAGCGAAAACAATGTGAGCATTTGTTGAAAGATCTATATATAAACAAAACAATAAGCCAAATAATTTCGTGGCATCAGAAACTGATAAGCTGTATTTTTGTAAATTTTTTGCCCGTCATGCTCCTCTAACTATAGCGTTTATTTTGCCATTGAATGTGTTTGTTCATTTTATGCGCCCATCTTCAGCACAAAAACAACAACACTATCGCTGACATAACTGGAACGCTAGTAGTAAACTTCTCGTAACGTGCTTTATGTCTTTTTGAAAACAAAAATGTGAGTGTATCAACCGAATGTTTCCACCGATCGTGACAATTCGAATCGCTTTACTGTCACTTTCATGGATTGAGTATTTAATGTTGTTCTGCCGCTTTTTGTCATACCTTCTTTGACTCTGTCTTGTCATCGTTAAAAGGCGACCGGTTCCTGTCAATTTTTTTAAAATATAGTTGCCGTCGTTTGAATTTTTTTATATAGTTGCTGTCATAAAAATTATTTTTTATATATTCGCTGTCGTTAAAAAATAATAATTAATAATTTTTGGTTCCTGCGTAATCGCAGCGGAACAGCATTAGGCTACAGCGTCCTGTTCTCAGCTGCCCTTTTTCTTATTATACCCCACATTTCAGACTGTTTTATGAGCAGCATTGCTCTTTTTTGGTGACTATGGCCACTTTTTTGCGTCTGAAACTTTCACGTGGTACCATCATTGCAGCCAACATTGGTCAGGCTATGGTCAACCTGAAGCTATGGTTAAGTAAGAGCTCATCCTCACACAGACAGCTTCACGGAGGCAAGGGATTGAACTCTCAATCGTTGGCGGATGAAGCACACACCTTTCCTCTCGGCTATCACGCCATAAATTTTTTTAAATATTTTTTATATAGTTGCTGTTTTAAAAAATATATTTTTTAGTTAGTCGCTGTCATTAAAAAATATTTTTATATCGTTGCTGTCATATAGATACGATTAAGCCTATTAATATTTGCTATGGTAAAGGTAAACGAAAGTATTCTCTGCATATTTTTCATTGCTAATTATCCTATAGGCACCATTGTGGGAATATCACTAATATGTAAAGATAACAAGGAGGAACTGAGAAGTTTCCTTACGCTACGTCCTGCATAACTTTTATTCCACGAGACTTTTCGATATTTTCCTGTTTTTGGTGTAATTCCGAATCCATCACTTGAGAAATCGACCAATTCTAATCAAATGTACAATTTTTTGGATATAGAATTAGGGCTTTTGAAAGCCTTAGACGCATTCATTTGCATTATCTTCAAAATGATTAGAATAAAAGGTGAATAGAAGTGCATCAGTAGCCAAAATTCTTTGGAACCTCACTTAAGCATCACTCTCAAAAATGTCAAGCAAAAATTTATTCGTTGATTTTTGCTTGCATGTTTTTCAAGTGTTTTGCAGATATCAATACTCACATTGCAGTTCTTTTGCTTGAACCTCTGGAGCCTTAGAGATTGGCTTTATTGATTGCTCCGACCCAATTTAGTCGTGGGAGGAACTATATACTCAAGTGGGTTTTTTGTTCAAATAATTTTGGCCGATCGATATAATCATCGTAGAGAGTTGTGAGTGGCATCATTAGAAAGCAGGTACAGCACAGATTGTGGAAACAATTAGTTTTTTATTTTGTTATAGTGAGTTATCAATGTTTAAAATTTTGTGAATTGTAGACGATATTCGTTGTTTTTAATTTGAATTTTCCGTATTTGTGAACAAATCTTCGTCAATTTTGCAGCAATACGTTGAAATTGTAAAGGATATTGTTATTGATTATATCTTTAAAGATAGAGGAAAGTTGCTGAAATGTTCCATCCGAGTTGCTTGGCTAGAAGTTTTGCTAACTTTTTTCATAATTGACATTTTTTTTGTCAAAAATGAGACCAGATGTGTTTCTCTTTAGCACATTTTTTTTTAATTTGCTGGAAGTAAATGCCTTAAAACTCCGGTCATTTTCCTTGTGAGCACAAAAAGAGAGCTAGTTTTACTCCCACTAGCTTTACGAGTCCTCTGTAATTTTAACTTTGCCAGTCTTCACAAATTTATACTCGATGATTATACAAAATGCATTTTTCATTTTTTGAATTACTGCAAAATTTCCTTTGAAAATTAATCTTTTTCACAACCATTTAAACAATTGAGTGTTTTTTAAAAGGCGCAGCAATATCAGCGCAGGTCTTGATCTCCCCAAGAATCCTTACCGTAAAAACTCTTTTAGATTTTAATGGGTCGCGGCATTTTTTTTCACAATATCCCCGCATTTAGAGATTTTATGTAAACCACTGACATAAATTTCAAATCAGGGCTCAAACATCAACAGATTCTATATACAAAAATGAGGCCGCACGAAAAAGTGTTATAGTTTTAGAGTTAAGCTTATTGTTTCTATGGCTCTGACCAATTATTTTCGTAAAATTTTATGTAATTCTGCTTTCATGTGTTGTGCTTTCATGTGTTGTACTTATGTTCTGCTTTCATGTGTTGTACTTTTTGTAGTCCATTGAATTAGTCTCCCCTATCAAAGATCCAGCTGGATTTTAAGAGGTATAAATGAACCTAATGATGCTTTGAGTTGTTATGTGATGTCTCTCTTTACTTAGAATTTATGTGCTTTAAAAAAATGTCGGTGAATTTTTGAAATTTGCAACTATTTTATATTATTTCCCTCAACTTCTGGCGTAGTCTAAGTAAAAACAGGCTGAAGCTCTAATCTTGTGAGTTATCAAATAATGTTAAAAACGATTCATTTTTAATTTAATGGTTTCTTGTTTGATAGTACGAGTTTTTAATTTTTTTTCATTTTTTGGGCGTATTTGCACATTTTATAGGTTTATTTTGATTCTTTGTCAAATTACCACATTATTGACATGCAAAGTTGGGAAGACGCAAAGCGCTTTAAAAAACGTATTTGAGTAGGTTAATAGTTTTTTGTCTAGCTTATGCGCTGGAATACAATTTTGGGCTGAGACACAGTTCTCTCGCAAAATTTGGTGATTTTTTTTTGTTCTCTAATCTTTTTCTCTCCTTTTGCTTTTGTACATCACCATAAAACTCTATCTCACTAATTAGAAATCTCAACTATTTTTGTTGACTTGAACATTATTTTCTCTCTTGGTTATATGATTTGACTGATGGCTTCGACCAATTGTTTTTCGTTGCCAATTCTACAAAGTCTTTTTTACAGGGAAGACTTGATGTTCAACTGTTTTTGCAGGCACTATATTATAACTATAAGGCCCTGAACACTGTGGTGTTATGAGGTCGTTTGTGAAATTTCGGCTTCTGCCTGTATTTGTTGTTATTTTGTAGTCTCAAGACTTAGTTTCATTAATTTTAGAACCACTTAGCTTCCTGAGGTTGTGAAACTTAACCCATACTTTCAGTTGAAATCTTTAGTTTGTTTTGAGTTTTCAGATATCTGTTCCCTTCAACATACTTTTGAGCTTCTCCCTTTAGTAAATCGTTTTGCGGTCCAGTTTTAGCTTAGTCTCTGTAAAGACCAGTAACAACCCGTTTCCAGTGAGCTATAATTTGATTTTGACACCAATTTTAGTTTCAAATATTTGTTTCTGGGCTTTGTTAGTACTATTACTACGAGATATCATAAAATGTGTGAGAATACGTTTGAAGGATTTTTCTTTTCTTTTTAATTTATAAAATTAATGGTTGGTCCCCTTGGCTTTGAAATACTGCGTAATTGAACCATCTTAATGCTCTTAGTGACAAGTCTCAAATTTGAAAGGCTTCGTTGCCATTTTTGCGCCAAGTTGATTGGAGTTTGTTAATTCTGCCGGTTTTTGTCCCTCTTTTTGTAGTCCTATGACGTGTAATGAATAATGTCAAGTCTCAGTTGTTTCCTTTGGAGATATAAGTGAACGTTTAAGTGGTTTCGGTTAATATCTAATGATAATAGTCACTTCGAAACTAATTGATTCCAAAAATGGAAACCTAATTTTGAGCTTCTCAACTTCGCATTGTTTTGGCTTTTTTGTCGACCTGTTACTGAGTCGGATTGAGGACAGTTCCCATATTTTTTCTAATGAAGTGTAGGTTAAACCATTCTTGGCTAGATTACATCTGATGCGAGGTTGATTCTGTTATTTTTTTGATATAGACAACGAGTTTTGGTCGTAATTAATGTTCATTATTTGATTTTTATTATTGTATTTTCTAGTAGTCCTATTAACAACAAATTTCATCGGCCCTCTAGCGTGGCATTATGGTATCCTTTTAGTGATTTATTGAACGATAAGTATGTTTTTGAAAGTTTTCTATCTCTTCATCATTTGGTAGGCAATTAATTTAAGATTGTGGATGAACGGGCTCGGAACATTAAGTACGTACGCACATTACCGAGCCTCCTTGTTTTATTTAAAATTCAGAAAGCTTTTTTTTGTGATTGGACAGAATAATAGGAGGTTGCGCAACTTTGGGCATGATATTTTACACAGATAATAACACACGTCCAGATATTCGTGTGTTTACCAGACATTCGAGGGCTTATTTTCAGAATTTCGTGAGTTCATTTTCCGAAACCCCCTTCCCGAAGTTTTAGCTTGAGCGAGTGGCTTCAGATAGAATCATCACAAAGCTCATCATTATGTATCGTACTAACAATTTTCGTATCTGTGTTAATTTAAGTCTGATATGCATTAGTAGTTCAAAAAGTTCATTAATTACTCAAATTTCATAAGCAAACTAAGATCAAAAGCAATTTTTATTATAACTTTACTGCCAAACTCTTGCAACGAATGTCCACATTTGAGATTCATTTTAGTCCACTTTAGCTTTTACATAACTTGACGAAAGCGTGTTGCAGTATATAGAGATCGTTAAAGCGGCCAGCAGTAAAGCGGCAAAAGGATATTAGGCCAAAGGAATCCGTTTTCGTAAGATTTTGCGAAATTAATTCAGCACTAATTTGAAACACTTGAAAGGCGCTTCAAAATCCACGTGACAACATATGATAGTGTAAATCCGTAAGATCAGGGTCATAAGGCAAAGGAGTTAAAAACCTTGATACATGTTAGAATTTTGATTCGAGTTGAAGACTTAAACTTAGTATTATTAGAAAGTTTAAATTACCAAATTAATCTGACAAAGGTAAATTGATTCAAGTCACCAATACTGATATAAATGAAACTTCAAGAAATGGTGCTGCGAATCAATACTCGGTTCAAACTGATGATTCTACATAACTATTATTAGAGTTAGATTAATTGATGTAAAATCTTCCCAGCATGTATTAAATGATTATGAAATCTCCGGAAGTGTGAATGAATTCTTAGAAAAGTGCAAATGCATTCCATTTATGGTTTCCTTTGCGACTGATTTGCAGAAGCAAACCATATTGGGTAATCCTTGCGACCCCCACTATAAATCATGGTGCTAAGATTAGTTTTGTATCTTGACTTTTTCACACTGATAATGGGTATAAATACAGCTGATTTTTGAGTCCTTTTTCATCCCCAAAATCAAATCACCATCTTGATCTAATAATCACATCTCTCCAGTAAACCTATGAATTCTACTGTATAATATCATTCTTGTTATTCTCTCATTTTGAGAAATTAATTTTGTCTACTTAGTTATAAACATTTTTTATTCCGCTTGCGAAAACCCATATCACAACAGGGAATGGGCCCAGAAATTTTCTAAGTCTTAAAACTAATTTCTAAAACAAAACTAATTTGTTGTTGACAGTCATAATCCTTTTCTGCTTAGTACCTTTTCTTTTCACAACTGTTTTGCCTGCTCAAACTATGATGGATCGACAGACAGTGAAGCTGCTGACCTACACAGGAAAGGCACAGGACTTTCCAATCTGGAGCACAAGATTTGTGGCAATGATGCAGACGAAGGGACTCTACAAATCAGTACTTGGGACAGAGGAGCAACCCAACGAGCCTGCACCACTAGCCAATGGGGCGAGCAATGATGAAAAGAAGAACCACAAGGTGCTGAAGGATGCATATGAGAAGGAAGTTGCAGACATCAAGGAGAAACGGAACAATGTGTGGTGCCATCTGGCACTGACTCTAGATGCAGCACCCCTCATGCTGATGAGACATGACTGTGTGGGAGATGACGGCATCGGAGATGGAGCAAAGGCTTGGAAGCTTTTGCAAGAGAAGTTTCACAGTGTGGAGCCGCCAATAGTGGTGACTTTGGTGGCACAGCTTGCTCAACTGCAGCTCGAGGATGCTGAGATTTGGATAGCTTCTTCATCAGAGGACAGAAGTTGCTCACAAGGCTACAAGAAGCAGGGGAAGCAGTCTCAGAGACCCTCTTCAACGCCTTGCTCCTCAATGGTATGCCAATGAGGTATGAAAATTTTGTTATACAGGAAAGCTTTAACCCGACAACGAACTTCACAGAGTTGAGGAAAAGGCTTCAGAATTTCCATGAGAGCACAGCACAGAGGCACAAAGGACAAAGTGGTTCAGTGGCACTGGCAGTGAAGCGTGACTTCAAAAAGGGACCCAAGAAAGGAAACTGCTTTGTGTGTGGGATCCCTGGACACTTTGTCAAGGACTGCAGGAGGCAAGAGACAGCACAATGCAGCAAGTGTGGTGAGAAGGGTCACCTAGACAGGGCATGCAAGAGACAAAGAGATGGAGGCAAACAGGAGTCAGTGGCATTGGGTTCAACATTGGCTTCACCAGACGAAGAATACTGGGCAGCTCTTACCCAGTGGAAGACAGCAGGCATGCTAGTGGGCAGTGGTTGTACAGATCACAGAGTGACGAAAATCGATGCGTTCTTGGACTTTGTGCCCATTAAATCAGTGGTCAAAAATCCCAACGGAGAGGCTTCCAGAGTGGTGAGCAGAGGCTCTGTGAGGATCAACACACCCTCAAACAAAGAAGAATTTCAATGCGAACTCAAAAACTTTTTGTTTGCACCGGACTATTCTTCAAACCTCCTATCAGTCTCAAGAAGCACGGAGTGGGGACATAGTTTCACTTTCGAGAAAGGAAACAGCTGCATGAAACTCCAGAAGGGAACTCGGGTAAAACTAACACAAGTAAATAATTTGTTTTACTTACCCTGCAGCGTTCTAGAATTCAAGACGAGTTCCAACAGCGTGAAACTTGACAGTGCAAGGAAGTGGCACTGACGATTGGGTCATTTGAATCAAGCGGATGTGGTCAAGACTGCAACAGAGACAGTGGGGAAACTCGATGATGTATGCAATGTGTGTGCATTGGCCAAGATCACAGAGACTCCAGTACCAAGGGTGACAGAGACCCAAACAGAAGAGAAGCTGGAGAGGGTGTTCACAGACGTGATTGAACCTTTCAGAGTAAAGTCAATTTCAGTGTTCCGGTTCTGCATTGTGTTTGCAGACCAGTACGCGAAGTTTGTGTTTGTAGACTTGCTTAAGGCAAAGAGCGAAGCACTGGCCAGCCTGAAGAAATTTGTTCTCAGGGTGGGACGCCCAAGAAGCTGAGGCAAGACAATGCGAAGGAGTTTCTCTCAGAGCAGTTCAAGGCATAATGTTTAGATGCAGGCATTCTACAGGGGAAGACCATAAGAGAAACGCCACAACAGAATGTGATAGCTGAGAGGTGCAACAGGACACTGCCGGAGGTGGCAAGATGTTTGCTCATTGACTCAGGACTTCCCAAGATGATGTGGGGAGCAGCAATTCTTCACGCAACAAGGATCAGGAACTTGGTTGTGAGACGACGAGAAGAAAAATGACCAGCAGAGCTGATGCGAGGTATAAAACCTAAGCTTTCAATTAGTAAACTATCTATTTTTGGTTGCACAGTCTTCATGAGGAAGCGGAACAGAGGTGTCAGCAAACTTGAACCCAAGGCACTGGAAGGAAAATTGCGGGTTACACTGAAGGAGACAACAGATACCTGCTGTACGTACTCAACACACGCAAGGCTGTGGCAGTTCGAGATGTGATCATCAAGGAGTCCGAAGTGGGCTCAATCCCTGACAACACAGAGACGCCCGACCTACTAGTTGAGGGGTCACAACAACTGGAGATCTGGCACCCAGATGATGGTCATCAAAACGATGGCAAGAAAGAGGAGCAGGGTACATCTACTGCAATAAAGGAAGAGTGGCATGACGCAGAACACTCAAGAAACGTGAACACTCAAGAAACGACACTGAGACGATATGCCTCAGATGTTGAGGAAGCAGAACTGGATGAAGAATCTACCGCAACAAGAGGGAGTCTCAGAGACTCTGAGTCACTGGAAGACAGTGAAACGGAGGACTTCTCACAGACAGTTGGCTTCTATGAAGAGGCACTGGGGCAAGGGGACAGGGCAGAGCCCAGACGAGGGACACCAGCAAGGAATGTTTCGCATTTTTTTGGAGAAGTCAGGGCCCATCTTGCTGTGACTGAGGGTAACTATGTGGAACCCAAAACAGTCTACGAAGCCAAGCGAGCTGACGAATGGGACCAGTGGTACCGGGCAATAAATGACGAGGTCAATGCACTCTAAGACGACGAGACTTGAGACCTTGTGAGACCACCCACAGACAGGGACGTCATACCGGGCAAATGGGTCTACAAAGTGAAATTGGGACCCAGTGGTCAAGTCGACAAATACAAAGCACGCTATGTGGCGAAAAGTTTCAAGCAAGTAGAAATCCTGGACTACTTTGAGACTTTTGCGCCTAATTGTAAGCCAGAGACATTCAGGATTCTACTTCAGCTATCAGCGAAGCAGGGCCATTTGATGCACCAAATTGATGTCAAGACTACTTTCCTGCACTCACCAATCGAGGAAAAAGTGTATCTGGAACAGCCACAGGAGTTTGTAAAACGCGGATCAGATGGGGAGAATTTAGTATGTCGACAAAATAAATCAATTTATGGTTTGAAACAGGCTGCTAACAACTAGTATAAAGAGCTGGCAAACATCCTACTGAGACAAGGGTTCACCAGAAGCAGGAACGATCACTGCTTGTTCGCAAGATCAGAGACAGAGGATCACACCTTCATCTTGGTCTGGGTTGACCACATCATAGTAGCATCAAGAAGTATGACAGTGATCTCTGATGTCAAGAAGGCACTAGAGGCAAAATTTCAAATGGAAGACAGAGGGAGACTACACTGGTTTCTGGGCCTTAGAATCAGACAAGAAGAGGGCAAAGTCACAGTTGACCAAGAACGCTACATAGAAACAATGCTTGTGTGGTTTCAAATGGATCAATGCAAAACCTCAAGAACTCCAGCTGATTTGAATTTGAAACTTCAGACAGCACAAAACAGAGACGAAGAAGAGGACCAGAGATCTACATAAGCTTGGTTGGATCACTTCTTTATCTGGCCAAACAGACGAGGCCAGACATCATGTTCACAGTCAACATTCTGTCCAGGCACATGAACGCACCTACCAATCAACACTGGCTATGCGGAAAACGACTTCTGCGATATCTTCAAGATTCAAAAGGTTTAAAAATTACTTACATAAAAGAGGCTATTTATGATTTAGTGGGGGAAAGTGATGCAGACTGGTCTGGAGATGTGAACGACAGAAAATCAACAACGGGCTATTACTTCAAGCTCAACGGACGTGGCGCAGCACTCAGCTGGGTTGTCAGGAAGCAGGCCACAGTTGCCTTTTCTTCATCAGAAGCAGAATATCAGGGCATGGCAGCAGCAGTTCAGGAAGCACTCTACCTGAAAAAACTTCTAGAGGATTTTGACATCCAACAGAAACGTCCAATAGCAATTGGAGAGGAGAACCAAAGTTGTATCAGACTTTGCCAAAACCCAGTCATGCACAAGAGGAGCAAGCACATCGAGACAAAGTTTCACTTCATTCGGGACAAGACGGAGGATGGGACTATTTCAATTCATTACGTTCCTACAGACAAAATGGCAGCGGACATCTTCACAAAGTCCTTACCCATTCCGAAAGTGGAAACATTCAGAGCACTTTTTATGGGAACAGACTCTACGCAATTAACTCAAGTCTGAGTGGGGGTGTTAGAATTTTGATTCGAGTTAAAGACTTAAACTTAGTATTTTTAGAAATTTTTACTTACCAAATTATTCTGACAAAGGTAAATTGATTCAAGTCACCAATACTGATAGAAATGAAACTTCATGAAATGGTGCTGTGAATCAATACTCGGTTCAAACTGATGATTCTACATAACTATTATTAGAGTTAGATTAATTGATGTAAAATCTTCCCAGCATGTATTAAATGATTATGAAATCTCCGGAAGTGTGAATGAATTCTTAGAAAAGTGCAAATGCATTCCATTTATGGTTTCCTTTGCGACTGATTTGCAGAAGCAAACCATATTGGGTAATCCTTGCGACCCACACTATAAATCGTGGTGCTAAGATTAGTTTTGTATCTTGACTTTTTCGCACTGATAATGGGTATAAATACAGCTGATTTTTTAGTCCTTTTTCGTCCCCAAAATCAAATCACCATCTTGATCTAATAATCACATCTCTCCAGTAAACCTATGAATTCTACTGTAAAATATCATTCTTGTTATTCTCTCATTTTTAGAAATTAATTTTATCTACTTAGTTAAAAACGCTTTTTATTCCGCTTGTGAAAACCCATAACCCAACAATACACTTTACTACTTTTAAAGTTTTTGCATCATTCTAACCAACCTCCTCCTTTGCCTCCTTCCTTTCTCTCATGCTCAGCTTCATTTTTAAATTACACTGAAAAAATAAATTATAGAAAACCATATGAATTAATCCAGTTTCTCTAAAATTCTTTCACAGTTTCTGCAATGTCTTCCCAGGTGGCTTTACAAAATACAGTCAATAGTTCACTTAAATGGTAAATGGTTCTTCAATAAAGTGTTCTTCTTCTTTTTAAATCAACTAGGCTACGATTTTTTTTTATATTATAGCCCATTGGATCGGTATTTGTACAGTGAAGTTTTGACTAAAGCAATGTATCATTTTATTATACGTTGCTTTAGTCAAAACTTCAGTGCACAAATACAGATCCAATGGGCTACATTATCAAAAAAATCGTCAAATTGATATAAACTGAATATAATCAAAAGTATGCAATAAGTGAACCATTGACTGTATTTTGCAAAGCAAACCAACCTGGGAAGACATTGCAGAAACTGTGAAAAAAATCTAGAGAAACTGAATCACTCGATATTGTCAATTGGATTTTAAAGCGCCTTTTTTAGTGTTTTACTTGGTGTTCGTTTAATTTCCACAGAATCTAAGTCGTATAATTATGCCAAAGGTAAACAAAAGTTGACTTCTCTAAACTTTTTGCTGCATAATATCCCATCCTTGTTTTGATAATTATTTGATCTCAGTTTATAAAAATAATCTCCCTTGCTTTTCTCTTACAAGTCCGTACCATAATCTATTGCATTAGACTTCTCATTTCGAGTTTCTGATTTAAATTTGTGAATAGTTTATAAAAATCATACTTCACAACAAACTTGATAACTTGAAAAAAATTCTTGAAACTAATGGATTAAAAATTCTCGGACAATTATGAATTTACTGGCGGCATGGGCACCAAATCTATTTTGTGTTTAAGAGTTAGGGAATAGATTCAAAAATGGTTCTTCGAACTTTTTTAGCTCAGCTGCTCAATTTCGTCTCCTGCCGAACGTTAAGAATATCAGAATGATAACAGCCGTTAGTTAGGCCTATATTGCTCATGCTATTAAAGGAGCAGGGTCTTCTTTCGATTTTGTCCACTGAAATCTTCTTACGTCGCAAAATGACGGATAACTGTCACCCAAAAATTCAAGCAACTCAACAAACTCTCTGCACTTGTTACCAATGTCAAATTAGGTCATCTCAAAACAAGTTCTTTTATTTCCCATTTAGCTCCAATTCCCAATTTGAGGTAGTTCAACTTATTTGACTAGGAGTTCCTCTTGTTTTTTCAAACTTACTGTTTTGAGCTACCTAAGTTTCCCCTGTCTAAAAGGATTGCCTCAAAAATTAAAATTTAGCCTTCTAACTATACCTAATTAACTTGCTCCTATCTCTCTGAAGAAAACGCCAATTCCTCCAGCGCTGACACAATTGTTTTTCTTAATTTTTTCACATCGCTTCGGAGGGTCATGTTTGTTATACCAAAAAGTCACTCGACTTGAAGTAAAATCAACTTTTGGTCTGTGGTAAGAAAGTTTATGTAACAAAAAAGATGGCACACCCGTCACTGGAACCAATATTTGCTGTGTAAAAATCTCACTCAAGTAATTCTGAACAATCTCAATGCCGCATTTCAGTGCCGCATTAAGGAATTTAATGTATTACGTGCGAGTAATAATATTACGTGTGAGTAATAATGAGTAGTAATTAATGCATTGACTCTCCCATTCAGGTTTCAAAAAAATTTGTTGTGATCCTACAATCGATCTCCTGACTTTATAACTCTGGTACCAATGCAATTTGTTTCGGTCTTTTATATCTATCATATTTCCTCCTTGTGTTCATAATTGTCTTCATTTGTTATATAACTTTAGTTTAGTCATGAGCTTTCCAAACAGCCACCTACAATTAGAGAGTAATAAAACTAAAAAACATTCAAGTTCGAAATTATTTCCTTAAATTTAGTTTGCAGTTTTTATCTTAAATCCGATTGGTCTTGCTATAGAAAAAGACGTCACCGGACTTTCGCCTCATAGGATATCATAACTGAAGCATAGACATCACATTTTAGCCAGAACTGAATCTTGGTATCGCAATGGTAAAATCTCTCATGTGTCCACGTTTGCCGCATAATATTTGAGCAGAATTTCTTTAATCTAAGGTTTTTATTGTAATTTGCAAAAAACACAAACACTTACTTGGTATCTTTACTTCTTGTAAGACAAGACCAATGGTATTATAAACCTAACTTACATGCATAAAAAATTGTTATGCAAAAAGTAACTAACTGACTTTAGTTGTCTGAAAACTGTTAGATCAGTAAAAGTTGCCTGTTTCTCGTAGCTGATACCCGGAGTAGCAAAACTCAAGAATTGAGTCGTAGATTAGAAATATTGTACTGCGAGGCTCGATTGTTTCAGCTGGATTAAAAGCAGCATCGAGTGTTTATTAAAAAATTAATTTAAATTTTATAAATACCTGTTCAACTATTTGGATGAAAACTTTGCAAATATAAACAGCTCATATTGGCAAAATCGGGTTTATATGTCTGGCGAACATTTATTCTTGTCATTGTCAAATGGACTTCACCTATTGCTGCCTTCAATGCAGCCTATGTAAGATAGAGAGCGTTCACAGATTCACAAAACCTGGCACAAAATTGAAAATGTTGTTAAAAAAGTGGGTCATTTTTGATCGAAGCTCAAATGAACACCCAAACACTTGCTGAAACGTGATTTTTATTTGAAAGGGTGGAGGTTGTTTTGATGTTCTTTGTGCGAATACAGAACGAATCAGCGTAGGAAACCATTAAATTATCCGATAAAGTTCAGAAATAGTTTCCACAGTCCTCAAAATTTCAAAAAGAACACTAAATATCCATACACAGAAATTATTGACGATATTAGAACTTCGGCTAATATAGGCTCAAAAAGTAGGGTTAAAACATCAGCCCTATAATAATGAAACTTAACATTAAAACGAAAATAAAAACAAGAATCTGATAGAGAGCAAAATCAAGAAACAATATAAAAAAAGAAAAGGAAACCAGAAAATAAAAACTATAGGAAGCAATTATTCAAATTTTTTACAATTCCATACACTCGGTTTCGAGATTGATAACAAAAGACCTACTAGATGAATTAAAACTTCCATATTTTGAATTATGGGCATAACATTTGAGCAAAATTTTTTTAGTCTAAGGTTCATTATTCTAAACTGCATAAATGCATCTACTTGGTATCTTTACTAGAAAAACAAAAAAATTAGGCTTTAAACAGGATTCGAAAACTAAAAACCAGGTTAATAAAGTTCAGATATAACGCCGCAGCGCATTTGTTCATGCTCATTTTTTTTAGAAAACTCATCTTCAAGTAAATAAACTGGTCAGACGAATAGAAGCGATAAGTTTTCATGTTCACAGCATTTGCAAAAATTGATACGCATTATGTTTACTGAACAGTCAGTATTTTTAAAATCGTATTCATTTTTAACTGACCTCAAGGGGCAAAAATTTTCGAAGCTCAATTAACACGGTAATTATACCGCAAACTTTCCAATCTTGGTTAAAGATACCGCAAAAACGGAAGAGAATAACAGTCTTTGCTGGTTAAAGAAAATCTCATCGAACTTTTTAATTGTCTACAATTGTTATCGGAAAAAGGCAATTTTAGAGATGATTTGAAGCAAGCATGTAGAAGCGTAAAGTTCTGATAAAACCAAATAAAGTTTCCAATTTGCTCAAGGAGCAGCAAAGTTCAAGAATATTAAACATTAACAACAGCCAAGATGAACAACTGACATATACCGTCGTCCCTTATTGTTATTTCAAAAAATTGAAGCATGCTCATCAAATAAGGAAAAAAATGGAAAAATAAGTCCAATTCAACAAGAGATTGTCGTAGAATTTCTTTGGACCCTATGTGAACAAAAAGGTGGAATATTAGTCCCTCTGTTCTTTTTGTGAGATAAGACCAATTTTATTTTATACCTAACTTATATACATAAAAAATTGATTTGCAAAAAGTAACTGACTTTTTAGTTGTCTGAAAATTGATTAAATCAGTAAAAGTTGCCGGTTTCTCGTAATTGAAACGCAAAGTAGCAAAACTCAAGAAAAGAGTCATGGATTTGAGAAATATTGTACTGCGAGGCTAAAATATTTCAGCAAGATGAAAAGGTGCGTCGACTGTTTTTTTAAAAAATTTAATTTAGTTTTGTTAAAGGCCTGTCCCACTATTTGGATGAAAACTGCAAAAATAATCAGCTCATTTTTGGCAAAATTGTGTTTATATGGCTGGCAAAGAATTATTCTTGTCACTGTCAAATGTAATCCACCTATTGCTGTTTTCAATGAAGCTTATGTATGATAGAGAGCGTTCATATATCCACAAAATCTGGCACAAAAATGAAAATGTTGTTAGGAAAGTGGCTCAATTTTGATCGAAGCTCAAATGAACACCCAAACACTTGCTGAAACCTGCTTTTTGTTTAGAAAGTGTAGAGGTTGTTTTCGATGTTCTTTGTGCCAATATAGAACGAATCAGCGGAGGAATCCATTAAAACATCCGATAAAGTTCAGAAATTGTATCCACAGTCCTCAAAATTCCAAAAAAGAACACTAAATGTTCACACATATTTTATTGACGAGATTGGAATTTCACGTAATCTAGGCTCAAAAAGTAGGTTGAAAACATAATAAAAAAATCATAGAAATGAAAATAAAGCCAAGAGTCTGACAGAAAATAAAATCAAGAAAAATAAAAAAAAGGAAACAAGAAAATTAAAAAGTATTTAGTCATTCTTTTTACGATTCCAAACATTTGGTTTTGAGAGCGACAACAAAAGACCCACTAGTGGCCATTGTAATATTTGATTATTCAGACCGAGAGAGGATTACTTTTAATTTAAGTTTAAAACGATATTTGAACAGAAAATTTTTTTTCAGAAAAGTCTTAGGTTTTTTGTCTTAAAATTTGGTTATATCATGAAAAGTTAGCCCGCTCACTAAGTGTTTCTGTAAAATTGAAAATAAGTGAGTTGTTCATTGGAAATTATCTGTTGTGCTTCTCATTGGCAAATAAAGATATAATAATTTGACAGATAGGAACATTGGTGGATTTTTTCAAATTTATTTGAATTTTTTGTTGATATTGTTCTTTTAGAGTATTGCACAAACAATTTGACAAATGACTTAGAGCCAATCGATTACCAGAAGCGGAAAAGAGAATGGTTACTTGAATTCAAGAAGTCACATAGCAAAAGATGATGAAAAAAAAATAAAAAGTTCGCAAGAATTGGAAAAACGGCTGAAAATCATTGCATATCTTGACAAAAGTCAATTTAATTTAGCCAAAACCTGTCTTTAGAAATTGATTTTGGACATCACACTTGTTTGAAATCAAGTATCAAGTATGAATAAACTATGGAATAGAGAAATGAAATGATTCACCCCTGCTAACACTGGCACTTTGTGTTGATGCTTGCCTATGGGTAAACTCTCCCCCATTCACGTGATCATTTCCAGGTCCACTTTGATTGGTCGAACCTTCCACCACTAGTTCGCCCATGCGTTATATGATAAGTTTAATTTTAGCTTTGACACTATAATGAGCTAATAAATCTACGGGAAGCACAAATTTTTCCCTAGACACCATTGAATTCAAGTGTGGTACTAGGTGACAATTTGGGTGTTGTGCTGATTGTGTTGTTGTTGTTGTTGATGTTGCAACTGATAAATGTAGAAATTGTGCAAGAGAAATAATAAATGTCGATATTGGCTCTAGAGAGATCTCTTGATGTGAGTTAAGATCTGCGGACAATTTGCAGCCTCTACTAATGTGAAAGGTTGAGGTCTAAAGAGACTTGCGATCGTAAAATAGCTTATCTCTTGTGCACCAGAATAGAAGAGTCAATGCAAGTGCCTGTGTAGTATATGACTGAAGAACTGTAGAGAAAAAATATTGGTATTAATTTTTCATCTATGATCGACGTAGTTTAAGAGCTGTTTAAAAGGCATGTCTTCACAATTCTATACCTGCGCTCACTTCAGCTCAGCAATTGTTCAAAAAGCTGGCGTAAAATCTCGACGCTTAAAAATCTCTCAAAATTTGTTGTATGCGTTATTTGTCCGTAATTTCAGAGGCATAATTGAAAGCGGTACAGTGTATGAAGCCCGTTTGAAGCGTCATTTGAGAGCAAAAAGCTTTGTTGTAAATTAAGTAAATTAATTTGTATTGTTTAAAGTTTTCATTAAAAGTATGCTAACATTATGATCAACTTTCATTTGAACTCTAGTATAAGCCAAAAACATCCAGTGACGATTGAAGCAAGAAAACAGATTTAATTATGGTTAATAGTTTAAACTTACTCTTCGAATAATATACCATAAATTAAATATGAACTACTGAACATTTGAAGTAATAAGTTTCAAAGAATCGTCAATAATTGACTAAGAAAGCCTCATCTCAAAAGGAAATCTTGAAGGAAGTCTGAAATTCAAAAATAATATTTCTCTCCACCGACGTCGTAAACACATTAAAAATGAATGATTTGAGAAATAAAATAACGAAGCCGATGATTGAAGAAGTTCAAATTGGAGGGTTTGAAAGCGGATAAAATCAATAGATTAATTCCTGAGCTCACACTTGATTGTAATCCGTCGATTAGGGAGAGGATTTTCAGAAGCATTTCACTCAACACTTTTTATAAGGTTGCAATGTCGAATGGGTTTCCAAATAGTCTCAATTTTCAGGAAAGGTTCAAAAGACACATTTGCTTTTGGATGAACCCTTGAAACCTCCCTCTCCTTTCAATTTAGTTGAGCGGGAAGTATTTTGAAGTTTAGTCATGCGAGTTTGTCACGATGTAACGAGATTAATAGGCAACGGCTGAGTAAGTGTTTGTGTGTGTATGTGTGTGTGAGTGTGTGAGAGAGTGTTGTTGTTGTGTGTGTGTGAGTGTGGATGTGTGTGTGTGTGCGTGTGTGTGCATGTGTGTGTGTGTGTGTTTGTGTGTGTGTGTGTGTGTGTGTGTGTGTGTGTGTGTGTGTGTGTGTGTGTGTGTGTTTGTGTCTGTGTGGGTATGTGTGGTTTGCGAGTAGTGTGTGTAAGAATTTATAGATTGATAGAAACTGGTAGTAAGGTAGTTAGAAGCGTGGTACTGCTTATTCACTTTTCAACTAAAAACCCTACTTGATTAGTGTGAGTGATTTTCATTCCCGGTATTACCAATATCAACTTACAATTCCACAAGTAATCATTATCTCTTCCTTGCTTCCGCTTTTACAGTTACTTTAATCTCTTAATCGTTTTCGCTTCTCTCATTCAAGCCATACATGCTACCCCCTCCGTCTCTCAAATTTAATGTGAACCCCTCACCCAACATCCCCATCACCATCCCCTCCCCACGATCTAACATACTCTCCAACGTTAAAAACGAATGGAATTTGCGCCCATTTAGAAACTGTGAGCAGTATCAGCACTTATTTTATTGTTATCATGTTTAGGTTTCAATCACAAAAAAAGCTATCAAATTAAATTTAGTATTAGAAATAAATTGTGCAACATAATCATAAAGTAATAATCCCCTCTGAAGCTATCATGTTTTGATCGTCCAATCGGGACGTAGGGTATAAGGCGAAAGCTTAATTATATGGAAATAAGTACTCAAATGTCCCTAACATTTGTGTGGACATCAAAATTAGTCAAATAAGTGAATGTAAAATATATTATTCTTTCAAACTATCGCATCATGTCTACACTTCTCGGTAAAAATAAAATTGGCAAAAGTTACGCGCGGAGAATATAATTTAGTTTAAATAGTTCAGAGCTATGGAGATGGAGCGTGGAAATATCGAGATAAATCGAGATTAAGGGGTAGGACCTTTTCTGAATTTCCGTATATGCTCAGCATTTGTTTTAAAATATGTGACAGTTTTTTTGTAAGTTGTTATCACATATAAACAATTGATAGGGATAACTGAGTACTTTATAGCTTTTTAAGGAATTAATGAAATGTAATTTGAGAATTCCATAGTTACTTTTAGCCTAACTTATTAAACTAATTAGTTCAATTTTTCAATAAAAAATCATTCTGGGTTGGCCCCATAATTCAAAAATTACAAAATTACATTTATAAAATTACAACTTCATATTATGGAGTTTGGCATGTGTTGGTATGTGCATGTGTGTGTGCCTGTTTGTGCTTGCGTGTGTGCTTGTGTGTGTGTTTGTGTGCGCGTCATTGTGTTTGTGCATGTGTGCGTGATTGTGTTTGTGTGTGTGTGTTTGTATGGGTTTTTATGTGTATGTGTGTTTTTGTGTATGCATGTAAGTGTGTGTGTGTGTGTGTGTGTGTGTGTGTGTGTGTGTATGTGTTTGTGTATGTCTATCTGTATGTAAGTGTGTTTGTTTGTGTGTGTATGTTTGTCTGTTTCTTTGCGGTTTTGTGTGTGTGTGTTTTTGTGTGCGCATGTATCTGTGTGTATGTGTGTGCATGTGGGTGTTTGTGTGTATAAGTGCCATTTGTGTGTTTCTGTGTTTGGGTGTGTTATTGTGTATATCTATATGTTTGCAAGTGTGTGTGTGTGTGTTTGTGTGTGGCTGTGTTTCGGTATATGTGTTTGTTTGTGCCTTTTAGTGCTTGTGTGAATGCTTTTGTGTGTTTGTGTGAGCGTGTGTGTGTTTGTGATTGTATGTTTGTGTGTGTTCTTTGTATTAGTTCTTCTCTTTGCCTGTTTGTGTGTATGCTTATGAGTGTGTGTTTGTGTGCTTGCGTGTTAGTGTGAGAACGCTTGTTTGTGTGTGTTTCTGTGTATATAAATTTATTTATGTGTGTGTATGTTTGTGCATGTGTATTTTTGTGTGTTTGTCTTTGTTTGTATATATACATATACGTATATATACGTATAAGTATATAAATATACATATACATATATATATATATATTTATATAATTATATATATATATATATATATATATATATACATATATATATATATATATATATATATATATACATATATATGTATTTTATATATATATATATATATAAATATATATATATATATATATATATATATATATATATATATACATATATATGTATATATATAGATATGTATATATTTATATATAGAAGTGATTTTGTGTATGTATGTGTGTGTGTTTCTATGTGTGTTTGACCGTGGCGGTGATGGTTTATATATA
>NC_134469.1:48790610-49040610 GCF_964194025.1 Convolutriloba macropyga
CAATATTGACGCATACATTTTGTTGCAAGATAACGCTCAGAGTATATGTTACCAAAAATTAAGCACACATTAGTCCCCCATGAGCATATACCGTAAGTTAAATTTTTTAAGTACAGAAATTTGTCTCTTAAAAACTAACTAACTACACATTAGTCGCACTCTTGTCAAGAAACGCATATTTATGCAACTTTGTAGTCAACAATTGGAGTAAACAGCATTATTAATAGCATAAAGACCTAAGAAAGTTTGAAAAACAAAAATTAAAACCACGTATGAACAAACAACGCCCCTCATTTATAGCTACTCTATATTAGAATTTCGCCCACATACGGACAAACATAACTCCTCAACTAGAACGAGTAGAATATGAAATAAATTCTTGGCTTAACACAATGCTAACTTCATTGAATTGAGGATTGAATCCATCACTAAATTTAAATTATAATATCACCGAAACCGTAAAAATTATACAAAGAAATTCTATTTTTCGTTAAATTTTGTTCTCTTGCTTTTATGAACGCGTCAAGATACAATATATAAATTTTGTCCCCCTACACACAAAAAGTAGCAAACAATATTGTGCTAGCAAATTTTCAATGTCAAGCCCATATGCAGAGAAATTACACCTTGAAAAGCAAAAAAAAATAAGGAAAAAAAAACTTTCAGCTCACTAAATTCTACGAAGTCTCCGAAAGTTTTTTATGATGCACAAGTGTTATTTTTTTACTTAACTCAGTCACCAAGACCTTAATAACAAGCCATACATCTGGCTTTTTTTTAAGTTCGACTGAGAAATACATTCTTTTAGACATTTAGTTTGATCATAAAGCGGACGTATAAAACAGCCATTCCTGAACTTTAGGTTTTGAGACTTTTTTGTAATTTTCCTGTCATATGACAGGTTTATCGGCATAATACATGGCACTGGCTAGGGCTAGTTATTAGCCGAACAGATATGATTTGACTTTTTGGTAAATTAACCCTGAAAACCACTATTTAAAAGCCTTAGCAATATTCAAAATTAGATTTCTAAGTTACATTCTGAAATCTCTTAAGCTCAAACTTAACCATCTTTCTGTTATTCTCTCTCTCTTTCTCTGTCGCACATTCTATCTTTCACATTTGCCTTTTAGACTTTTAAACGACTTGAACATTTAATGGACATCCCAAATTGTTAAACAGTTCAGAACAAATCTTCACAACACAGTTATCACATTTCACAGCAATTTCTAACCTTCTTTTCTCATGCAGCAACTATAGAACGGGTATATCTCTGAGCTTGAACATAGTGCAAAACTGTTAATTCAAGGAAGTTTGTAGTTTATTGGATTTAAACCAACGAAAATCACATTAAGCACCTTCATCAGCAATTAACGAAATAAGCGCTCCCGTAAAAGTTGACCAAATATAATTTTTAAGTTAAGTCTCATTCGACAAAAACGTTATTCTTTCTTCTCTCGCTACCAATCCTAATACACTTGAGAAAGTCAATATTAAAGAAAATCAAAAACGAAAACTCAACAATGTACTGAACACCTGCCTAAGCTGTTGCCAATTTTCTAACAAAGCAAAAACTAGTATTCTTTGCTATTTGTTCTAACAAAAAGCCTATTACTGTCCTCTGGGGAAAAATAACCCTCAACAACTTAACACCTTGTTAACTCAAACTAATTCTTCAAGATTAGTTGACTAAGACCTTCTAAATGTTCCTTTGGTTTTCAAACACCAACTAATCACTGCTTATTCCTGCAAGCGATTATTGGACTATAGCATTAAGAGTTTTTCACTACATTTTTTATCTTCTATTTTCCCCCAGAAGATCTTGAAGTATAACAACAAATCACCTACTATATTTGGATCGCATATCTCGTATAAAGGAAACCTGGTTAGTTTCTTCGTCAAATATCAATTTGAAAACTTGGAAATAAATGTTTGCTTCTTTTATCAGTTCAACAGCAAAACGGAACTAAACTTCGATATCACTGGAGCTCCCTTTCCTGTAAGTCCTTAATCTATGCTGCCACTATCTCTTGAGACACAGTTCGCACTTCTTTAGCATACGATCTTATATTATCTATATTATCTGATATTAGAATATTCCTTCTACAGAAAACGTTGAAATTCAGAAAAAAAAACGAAACACTTGACAAGTGCTTAGTTACTAATCAAGAGACAAAAATTGCGTTCGTTATAACATTAGAGACGGCTACAAAACTTGTCATATTTTTGTCTCCCTAAAACCCGCTCACGATTACAAGCTAAAAAATCAAATTATTTTTACTGGTAATAAAAATTTGAATTTGTTAGACGCACTGTCTTCGTTTATGAAATGGAAGATAGGTAAATTAAAAAATAACCCGCAATTGACAAAGAAATTAACGTAAGTTACCAAATGTTTATAACCATGGTACTTTGTTTTTAGCAAATTTTGGTGAACGCATAGAAAAGTTTGAATTGATGCTCCTTGATTACCTCGAGTTTCACACATATTTCAAATAATATGTCAAAAATAAGTACAATTGTGTGTCTGAAGTTGTACCATACCCTAAGTTATTCAGGCATGCTGAGAATTATCAGCTACCAAAGATTGGTCAAAATTTAATGACCCTGTAGAAGTGTATGACCCAAATCTAAGCCCTTGAAGCAATGAAAATAAATTTTTTTGCCCCAAGAAATTTTTTGCCCCAAAAATACAAAATTTAAAACCTGCAAAAATAATCAATTTCGTTCTACTCAATTTCTGAAACTTTTTGCTACAAAAGCTCTTGCTCTTCTCTGTGTAATAACTGCATGCTCTGCAAAATATTTGATTGTCTCTATATGCCTTGCACTACTACTTGTAACTTCTCTTCCTGACGTTAGAACTATTGAAAAGATGAGTAGTTACAAAAATGCAACACCTAATCTTCATGTTAACCGCTTTGATTGCTCAAAAAATCCAAATCAAAATCGATGTCAATTTTTATTCCTTTAACAAAGTAGTACCTACAACAACTCAGCTTTTACCAAAGAAACTTTGTTTCTAATTTAATACCAAGGTAGTTAAATTAGAAACAACTATGTGTAAAGCAACTCAACAACAGTTAAGTCGGTTTTGCAATTCTTTTGACTCAAAAGAAATAGATGACATACAAACTACTATTACTAATTCAGTTAAGCTAGATGCTCAGAAATGCAAGTTTGCAAAAAAAAACAATGACGGTAAAGCTTTGCCATTTTTCCAAATGAAGAGATTTTGTTTTTGATAAGACTCTGTTTTCAAACCATTAACTCAGGCAATATTGGAACCTACAACAACCAATGTAGCTGCCGAGCATGAATTAGGTCCTGCAGTCTTCTGGCTACCTGAAACAGGTGTGAATTCTATACCATCTACTGATAATTGATAATTGGCGGTTTTTAAATCATCATGCAAATCTTTTTCATGAGATTCAGTGTTTAGGGGATAACAATTCATTTTAAACGAGAAACTTACGAAACAGAAAAGTAAGCTAAAAAATTTTAAGGCAGAAGTTTCAAATATTCATAAGACAAAGAACGAAATTGAAAGTCGAAAAAAAGACACGAAAGATTTAAGATTGAGTTTTCAACAGAACAAGTTAGAGAAACTGATGTGTTGCAAAGATAAGACAGAAAGCAGATACCCAGTCAAAACAAATCTTAGACAATTTACGTGATTAATCAGCTTTGCAATCTGTTATACATGTTATATATACATAATTTCTATACATGTTCAACCTTTTTAAAATTTCAATATTGACGCATACCTTCTGTTGCAAGTTAACGCTCAGAGTATATGTTACCAACACTTAAGCACACATTAGTCCCCCATGAGCATATACCGTAAGTAAGTTAAATTTTTAAAAACAGAATTTTGTCTCTAAAAAACTAACAGCTACGCATTAGTGGCACTCTTGTCAAGAAATCAAGAAACGCATATTTATGCAACTTTGTAGTCAACAATTGGAGTAAACAGCATTATTAATAGCATAAAAACCTAAGAAAGTTTGAAAAACAAAAATTAAAACTACGTATGAACAAACAACGCCCCTCATTTATAGCTACTCTATATTAGAATTTCGCCACATACGGACAAACATAACTCCTCAACTAGAACGAGTAGAGGTTGAAATGAATTCTTGTCTTAACACAATGCTAAATCCATTAAATTGAGGATTGAATCCTTCACTAAATTTAAATTATAAAATCAGCGAAACCGTAAAAATTATACAAAGAAATTCCATTTTTCGTTAAATTTTGTTCTCTTGCTTTTATGAACGCGTCAAGATACAATATAGAAATTTTGTCCCCTTACGCACAAAAAGTAGAAAACAATATTGTCCTAGCAAATTTTTAATGTGAAGCTCATATGCAGAGAAATTACACTTTAAAAAGCAACAAAAAAAAGGAAAAAAAACTTTCAGCTCACTAAATTCTAGGAAATCTCCGAAAGTTCTTGTTGATGCACAAGTGTTACTTTTTGGCGTAACTCAGTCACCAAGACCAAAACTACAAGCCATACATCTGGCTTTTTTTAAAGTTCGGCTCAGAAATACATTCTTTTAGACATTTAGTTTGATCATAAAGCGGACGTATAAGACAGCCATTCCTGAACTTTAGGTTTTGAGACTTTTTTGTAATTTCCCTGTCATATGACAAAACAGATGGCACTGGCTAGGGCAAGTTATTAGCCGAACAGATTTGAGTTGACTTTTTGGTAACTTAACCCTGAGAACCACTATTTAAAAGCCTTTGCAATTTTCAAAATTAGATTTCTAAGTCACATTCTGAAATCTCTTATGCTCTAACTTAACCATCTTTCTGTCATTCTCTCTCTCTCTTTCTCTGTCGCACATTATATCTTTCACATTTGCTTTCTTTTTGATCTAATAACTTAGAAACTTTTAAACGATTTGAACATCTAATGGACATCCCAAATTGTTAAACAGTTCAGGAGAAATCTTCACAACACAGTTATCACTTTTCACAGCAATTTTTAACCTTCTTTTCTCACGCAGCAACTATAGAACGAGTATATCTCTGAGTTTGAACATAGTGCAAAACTGTTAATTCAAGAAAGTTTGTAGTTCATTGGATTTTAACCAAAAAAAATCACATTAAGCACCTTCATCAGCAGTTAACGAAATAAGCGCTCCCGTAAAAGTTGATCAAATATAATGTTTCACTTAAGTCTCATTCGACAAAAACGTTTTTTTTTCTTCTCTCGCTACCAATCCTAATACACTTGAGAAAGTCAATATTACAGAAACTCAAAAACGAAAACTCAACAGTGTACTGAACACCTGCCTAAGCTGTTGCCAATTTTCTAACAAAGCAAAAACTAGTATTCTTTGCCCATTTGTTCAAACAAAAAGCCTATTACTGTCCTCTGGGTAAAAATAAACCTCAACAACTTAACACCTTGTTAACTCAAACTTATTCTTCAAGATTAGTTGACTAAGACCTTTTAAATGTTCTTTTGGTTTTCAAACACCAACTAATCAATGCATATTCCTCCAAGCGATTATTGGACTATAGCAATAAGAGTTTTTGACTACATTTTTTATCTTCTATTTTCCCCCAGAAGATCTTGAAGTATAACAACAAATCACCTACTATATTTGTATCGCATATCTCATATAAAGGAAACCTGGTTAGTTTCTTCGTCAAATATCAATTTGTAAACTTGGAAATAAATGTTTGCTTCTTTTTTCAGTTCAACAACGAAACGGAAACAAACTTCGATATCACTGGAGCTCCCTTTCCTGTAGGTCCTTAATCTATGCTGCCACTATTTTTTGAGACACAAGTTCGCACTTCTTTAGCATACGATCTTATATTATCTATATTATCTGATATTAGAATATTCCTTCTACAGAAAACGTTGAAATTCAGAAAAAACGAAACACTTGACAAGTGCTTTGTTACTAATCAAGAGACAATAATTACGTTCGTTATAACATCAAAGATGGCTACAAAATTTGTCATATTTGGTCTCCCTAAAACCCGCTCACGATTACAAGCTAAAATATCAAATTCCTTTTACTGGTAATAAAAATTTGAATTTGTTAGACGCACTGAAATGGAAGATAGATAAATTAAAAAGTACTCCGCAATTGACAAAGAAATTAACGTAAGTTACCAAATGTGCATAATCATGGCACTTTGTTTTTAGCAAATTTTGGTAAACGCATAGAAAAGTTTGAATTGATGCTCCTTGATTACCTCGAGTTTCACACATATTTCAAATAATATGCAAAAATAAGTACAATTGTGTGTCTGAAGTTGCACCATACCCTAAGTTATTCAGGCATGCTGAGAATTATCAGCTACCGAAGATTGGTCAAAACTTATGACCCTGTAGAAGTGTATGACCCAAATCTAAGCCCGTGAAGCTATGAAAATAAATGCTATGCTCACAAGAAACTTTTTGCTCCAAACACAATTGCAAAAACAACCAATTTCGTTCTACTCAATTTCTTAAACTTGTTGCTGCAAAAGCTCTTGCTCTTCTTTGTGTAATAACTGCAAGCTCTGCAAAATATTTGATTGTCTTTATATGCCTTGCACTACTACTTGTAACTTCTCTTCCTGACGCTAGAACCATTGAAAAGATGAGTAGTTACAAAAAAGCAACGCCTAATCTTCATGTTAACCGCTTTGATTGCTCAAAGAATTCAAATCAAAATCGATTTCAATTTTTATTCCTTTAACAAAGTAGTACCTACAACAACTCAGCTTTTACCAAGCTAATAAAATTTAAACTAGAAACAACTATGTGTAAAGCAACTCAACAACAGTTAATTTGGTTTTGCAATTCTTTTGACTCAAAAGGCATAGATGACATACAAACTACTATTACTGATTCAGATAAGCTAGATGCTCAGAAATGCAAGTTTGCAAAAAAAACAATAACGGTAAAGCTTTGCCATTTTTCCAAATCAAGAGATTTTGATTTTGATAAGACTCTGATTTTGATTTTGATTTTGTTTTCAAACCATTAACTCAGGCAATATTGGGACCGACAACAACGATTGTATCTGCCGAGCATGAATTACGTCCTGCAGTCCTCTGGCTACCTGAAACAGGTGTGAATTCTATACCATCTACTGATAATTGATAATTGCGATTCAATGTTTAGGGGATAACAATTCATTTAAAACGAGAAACTTACGAAACAGGAAAGTAAGCTTAAAAAATTTAAAGGCAGAAGTTTCAAATATTCATAAGACAAAGAACGAAATTGAAAGTTGAAAAAAAAACACAAAAGATTTAAGATTGAATTTTTAACAGAACAAGTTAGAGCAACTGATGTGTTGCAAAGATAAGACAGAAAGCAGATACCCAGTCAAAACAAATCTTAGATAATTTACGTGGTTAATCGGCTTTGCAATCTGCTATACATGTTATACATACATAATTGTATACATGTTCAACCTTTTTAAAATTTCAATATTGACGCAAACCTTTTGTTGCAAGTTAACGCTCAGAGTATTAGTTACCAAAACTTAAGCACACATTAGTCCCCCATGAGCATATAACGTAAGTAAGTTAAATTTTTTAAATATAAGTGTTTATATTAACATTTACGTTCCAAAATAATAATAAATCACAGTCTCTATGTGGTCATCCACGAATAGTATACCCTACGCCATATAAATTGCTATACATCAGTCTACGTGACGGCTTCAATAAGAACACTGGAGACCTAATCAGAAAAAAATCTGATACAAGAGCCATCTAGTTTTAAAAAAAAGTTTCATTCCAGTGACTCCAAAACAGCTGGTTCAAAATATTGTCAAAATTGTGAAAATATTGATTTTGAAGTACATCTTGGAACAAAAACTGCCTATTTGCAATTGAATATTTTTCCGCAACGGCAAACTTCTACTCTTGAGTTACAAAAGAATGACTCTGAGTTGAACTATTCTCAACTCATTATTGATTTCTCATAAAAATTAGCGTTTAGATGGATGTATTTTGTAACAATAAAGCTCTCAATGTTTCTCAAAACAAACGGCAATTTTGCCTGGCTGTGTAAAGGTCATGAATTTCTTTCAACTTTAAAAATTTTCAATAAATGTTACAAGAGGAGACTTACTTTTTATGTATATGAAACAATTTTTTTATCCTATTTCTGGACAAGGCTTCACTGAAGCCGAAAAAAAAATTGGCTCTAAAAAGTATTTAAACTTATTTCAACTAGATACTGATGATAATTCTTGGTTTGAAATAACCCTACAGATAGCAATGTCAGAGATCTGCACTCATTGAATCACACATAGTCTGCAGCAAATTGCGAACATAATCACTGAAATCATTCAATCATGCTTCTATGAACAAATATAAAGAAATAATACGTTTCCGGAATTGAAACACTATAGATTGCGATATGAGAGGAGTTCTAAAAGACATAACAAAGTTATTATTAAGCAGCCGAGAATCTTTTTCAAATATTTCAGGAACTAAATATTATAATACTAGAACAATTTTTCCGGATTACTTCATTTCACCCAATTTATTTTAATAAATAATTTGTTGAAAACTCGGGAAGATACATTATATAATTGAGCAATGCGATTATTATTTGCCGCTTATAGGTATGATTCCATACCTATTCCCAGCATTGCAAGGTAATAAGATTAAAACTGCATATATTCGCTTTGAGAAAGCACTCTTTGCTTCAACATTTGATATGTCAGTGTCAATTCTGACGTCTATATTTTTTCAAATTGTTCGGGTAAAAAAAACAATGAAAAAAAAGCAAACATTGAAAATTTCAGAATCAGAGTGCTACTATCAGAGAACGGTAACTCAAAGCCAGCTGATTAAAAAAATAATGGAATGCATCTCAAAAAGTCTCACAAGTGGTAATCGAAATCTATCTAATGATGAGAATAATTGAGACGAAAACAGAAACGACCACACAGCTCCTACTTCTCCTGTATAATGACAAATTGACTTCATTTTCACGACTGACTGATTTCGGAAGAAAATAAAAAAGAGAATAATAAAAGAAAATACTTGCAAAATAACTTCAAGAAAACACTCTTAGGACAAAATAGAAGTGGAAAATTTTAGTAATTTTCTTCTATCCCTTAAGAACAGATAGCAATTTTTCAGAGGGAGCCTTCAATCGTATGGCCCGATCACATTACACAATCAACTTTTTAATCTTTGACCGGAGTTGAACAACGCGACCGATTTTTATCATTAGTGCAACCCACAACTCATATTACACCATCTACAGCATTCCTCTCAACGATCAACTGTTCAGCAGTTGAAATTCAAGCAATTTGTACCAATTTAGCAATAGCGACTACATCATCTAAAAAGAGAATATTAACCGCGGAGAAAATTTTGTTACGTAAAAAAAGACCATTTAAAAATTTTGTTAGAGAAAAAATTAACTCAGCAAAACCACTGAAAATAAATAAACCGAGGAAAAACAGCACCGTACCCAACGTCTCAGCAAACACTACGACCACCCAATCATCCCATGCAAACTTTCTTAATCTTCAACTTAACGCAACTACCTCCTGCAAGACAATAATCAATATCTTATATACAAGCAAAACAATCCGGTTTTAGTGGACAACCAAACTACGATTCAAATCTAATCTACCAGTTGCATTCAAACATCAGTATAATCAACCTCAATAGTAAGCTGTCGAAAAAGATGTCTTATTCACTAACTAATCAAACTATACAAGGGCAAACAATATGAGTCTCGTTTGCCAACATTACGGCCAATCTTACTCCCCCCGCTACATTTATTTATCAGATACAACAAAACTTTCTCACAGAAATACAACACTCTCAACAGCTAGATCAACGCATCACTGAGCTAAAACTCGAGATCGCAATTTTGAAGCATCCACTTCAAATCCTCCGCTCATCGCGCTGAGCACCTATTGAATGAATTTGATAAATTTGTGGTTGTTGAAGTTCAGTACTTCCTTTTTTTCTTCTTTCACCGGTGGTGAGGAAAATTAAATCTTATACAAATTCGTTGTAAAATCTAATCTTTAGAGTCATATTGATTAACTGACTGGTGCCATTACTTGCGAAATCAAAATACCAAACATTTGCAACGAATCTGTTCTTCTGCTAACTCCTATGAAGATATTAAAGCTTTTTCACTATCCGTTGAAATCATATTGATTCAGTTTAAACCCTTGACTGGTTCCACTGCTGGAAATTTATAGCAAACAAGGAGGTCTGATAAGCAGATTGTTAATTTTGTTTACATGTCATAAAATCTTTATGTAGAGGTTAAATACTTTAAAACCTTTTGCAATCTTGCTGATTCTATTGAATCGAGAATTATTTAAACCTCGAATACGTTCTTATTAGAAAACAAAATTTACGCTTCCATTTCAGTCCATTGAACATTCCAGTTACAAGAAATTATCCTCTTTCTGAAGGACAAAAATTCTAATGGAATCGTTCATCAGATTCTTGAGTACGCCGTATTCGAATATTCGAAAAACTAAAGCTTATTTATAAAAAAGAAATCTTAATTATCAATAATTTAAAAATTCAATCGCTTGCTTATAACAATAAAGTATTTCCATTATTTTCAACGCAATCAATTGTCTTAATTTCCACTGACATCAGAAAAAATTATTGTACTCATGCCCCCTGTTTATATTTTTCTATCGGTTTTTTTTCAAAGATTAGTTCATTTTTCAATTTCTCCACTGCTATTGACTTAAACTTAAATGAACTTCCTCATCAAGAACACACGTTTTGAAGGAGGCGTTGATATCGATTTACAGACTATTGCTCACTTTCTGAGCTCATTTAATCCGCACGGCTAACGTTGTTTAAACAAAATTCTTTCAACAATAAAGTTTACAAGATCCCTAAATTACAATATTCCAATTTTCAACGCGAAGTTAGTTTATTTTTTGACATTGTACAGAAGGACGTTGTTATTTATTTTGAAAAGATGATCAAAAGCAAATTAATTGATTTCTCAAAAAACGATTCAAAATAGTTCTAAAATTTTCTGTATATTGGTTCCTTGAAATACATTTTAAAGCTTTTTCAATTGAAATATTATTTATTAGCCACTCAATTAGAGATGAATTACGAAACAAAGAAACTTTTTTGGGGAAACACTTCTCAAAAAAAACTTATGGTGTTGTGCGTGTTCAATATAGGTTTTTACTTCACCACTCAACTACAGAGGTATCAACAGTACATCATTTAAAGAAAATCTACAAACGGTCTACTACAACGGCCACCCAAAAAATGGAAACACTAATTTGTACGATTATGTGATTCAGGATATGGTCATTTCTTCTTCAAGAGAAAAATTCAGTAACAAGAAGCTACAATAAACTTTAAATTTTTAAACATTTAAGGCTTAATTATAATAAAATTAAGCTAAAGAAATAATTTATCTTTGTAAAAAATTGAGTTTTGATGTTATAAGTTTTGACTGGGATTAGATGTACTGAGTAATAATGCCTGATAATCTTAGAGCTCTTTTGGGAATTACTTTTTAGTGCGTGAAGTACACACTTGATTTGGACAAAGTCCAATTTACCATGTGAATAAATTGCTAAAAAGCTCTGAGTAATCTACTGTTATAACATCACGAACTCGAACTGATATTACTGTGATTATTTCCCGCCACTTGTAGAATGCCAACTTAACCTTGATATTTGTCGACACTAATATCTCTATCCAATAGGGTCTTGAGAGTCACGTGTCCACAAGTATAAAAGGAGGTTGCACGCTCAACCAACATCAGTTTTTGGTCCCCGATAACTTCAGATTTAAATCATATTCCCGTTTAATTCCCTTTCATTAGTCTGAAATAACATGGGCTGCATTTTAACTGAGCACATTTTATGACTAGTTCTTAACTAAGAACTCTCTGAGTCACAAAACATTAACTTAGCGCAATTTTGCACTTAAAGTAAGTCCAACTTAACATCTCTTAAGTTCTATTTACGTTGCAGTTTATTTAAGAATAAATCAACCTCTGCTACCTAGTGCTATTTCAGTCTTATTAGCTAAAATGTTCTATTCCTTCATGCTCGGTCCATATTTAATGCTGTTTAACATTACTTATTAACTCATATTTGCATTTGACTTTCTGTAATACAAAACTCTATACCTAGATTAGAACTAGGGGGGTTGAACTCTCAAGCCATACATGTGGTCCCTCGATTAACCACTTTGTTTAAATATCTGTTGTACGGACCAGCAGTATTTTACTTTTCATTGAGTTTTGAGTTTTCCTCTGAGAGGATGCAAAGTTTTTAGAGTACGATTAGAGTTATGTACCGTTTTGCTACGGTACTCATGAACTGTTCATATAGGTGGTCAAGTAACTTTTAAGCCTGGCGACTTTGATTGCACGCTAAACTCACGAGTTGATTGCAACTAGTTTTCAGTGCACGCGGAAACTTCATCAAAGTTTTTATATCCGGAAACTTCATCAAAGTTGAAGACAATTTTTCGGAAGATGCGATAGTAAGCATTCTTCACTGATTCTCGAAATATATAAAACCTGTGAACAAAAAAAACAAGACGTTTTGAAAGTGGCAACTACTCTAGGCATGAAAAATGGTTAGTTGCAAAGATGAACAGAGGAAGATAAAGCAAATGCCGCCGATGCAAAAAAAGTCAGTAAGCTGATACTGGACAGTACCCCCTAATCTTTCTATTAAAAACTATTTGAAAGTGTTTGAATGAATTGTTTTCTGTCATCTCTACGCCTTGTAGTTTTTCATTAGAATATCGTCATCAGATCACACTGCATATTTTGAAACCATCGATCTATTTTAGCACGCTTTCAGACTTAGATGAACTATACCAATGGATAGACCTGCCAGATATCACAACTTTTTAATAAAGGAATCTAATTAATCAACAAAAATATTTGATTTCTTTTCTATAAGAAAACACCACCTAATGAAATGAAAAAAGAAAGATAAATATGAAATAACACCCACGCAGGAAAATCTCAGGAAAACTTCTGGCAAAATGAGCATATGTCAAACTGAACTAAAGAAAATCATTCAAACTTGCGCCAAATTGTAACTGAAAGGGGCCAAATCATCCTAAACATTTTCTAATCCCTAGCTTTGCAACAATTTGGAAAATTTTTTTAACTAATTAAAAGAACGGAAATGAATAAAAAGAAATAAAAAAGCAGCAACCCTATTTGAAACTCAATTCTCATTTTGGAAACAACTTTGATTGTAGTGCAAGCCACAATCCATTCCTATTAGTCAGACATGCCAACTTTTCAATTCGAAATTAACAGAATTCTACCTTTTTGCGGCTAGAAGAGTACTGCATAAGAGTAGAAGAGGTTTGACTAGCAACGCAGATGATGTAGCGTCAATTGTTGCCACTGTGCGGAGAAACTGATGCCACTCACTCGAGGATATAAACATCCACGCAAAAAAAACAGAACCGAACACAATGACAAAACCGCGAGAGGGAGATAACGATCACATTTAACTCAAAACAAAAATTTTTTGATGACTTTTGAAAAGACATGATTAGAGTAAAATTAGTGGTTTTTATTACGTGCAATTGCCAGACCGCAATTTATCACTCGTACCACCTGGCGTACATTTTCCAGCTGTGATGACTTACCCCTGATGAGATACAAATTTCAGTGTGCATACAGCAACCTATTCATCGCAAAAAGATCTCGCGTCTGTTTTTTTTTTATTTCTTTATCCCCATCGGGGACACCCTGGCTAATTCCCGCAAGCACATTGCATCAGCACCTAATTTGTTCTACTCGACGTTTCGTGCACTGCTGCAGAAATCAGTTGGGCAATGTGAATGGAACCCTGCTTCTTCCTGCTTTCAACGTGCACACCTATTCTCTTGCCTGCACACGACATCCTAATTTAACTCCCGACGAGCTGCGTGAATTGGGTCCTCTTTGGGTTAGGCAAGATATTACTCATCTTCTAGGTTAGCCTGAAACACGAACGATGGAGTCACTTTTAGTCATTGAGTATCCAAAAATCTCTGATAACAGATATAAGCTTATATTTGTTTTCAGAGATTTTTTGTCCGTGATTCTGGAATTTTTATCGTGAGAACTGATAAGAACTGATAAGATGCTGATCAAAAATCTTTATCGTGTAAGATCTAATCTGGTCTTACACTATAAAAATTCTGCCCTACTTGAACATTAATTGTGTAAGATCTGATAATAAACTTATCAGATTTTATAAGATAAAAATTCAATTTTGCTGAATTGTTATCTTACAAGATCTCATAAGTATCTTATCAGAACTTACACAATAAAAATTTACGTAGGGTAGAATTTTTATACTGTAAGATCTGATGAGACCTGTTTCAATCATTTCAATATTGCCGTATAACGTAGTCAAGTGCCTATCAAAGTAAACCTAATCGGTCAACTAACCAATTATAAAACAAAAAAATGTTGAGTCCAATTTGACGGCATTTTTTTATCTGAGTCTCAACTAGGTAATATGGCCCAACTCAGCAGTCTAAGATAATTTTCGTCTTAGAAAAAAAATAGCCTAGTTTGATAACCATCGCTTCGAAAACGTTTTTCACAAAAGAGAAAATCAGATATTTATCACGTCTCAAAAGAGAAAATCAGATATTTGTCTCTATGTTGCTCTGACACTTAAGTGTTGCATGCTGTAGCTTTTTGGGCATCTCTAAGTTGCATTCAGTTTGAAGAACATGCCACGCTTCGGAATTTTTTGGATCGTTTAAGATCTGATAAAAATCTTGTTCAAAACGAGTCATAGTTTTCCAAATGTTTATCATATAACTTATAAGATTCTTATAAGATCTTACATGATGAACATTTTTTGTCAGGGCAGAATTTTTATCCTACAAGATCTTATAGAGCAAAATTTTTATCTTGTAAGATATCTGACTAAATTGAATTTGATCGTGTCAGATCTTATCAGACTTGATAAATTATTTTACCGTGCAAGACCTGACAAAATGTCTTTCAAATTCTTAGTCAGGCGACGCATAATCTAGCAAGTTATCGTAAGACACCTTTGTAATAAATTTGTAAGATCTTACGCGATAAAAATTCTCAAATGTCCGGGGAGAAAATAGCTAAAATATAGCTTGTAGAGAAAAAAAAGCGATGTGCACAAAATGAAAGAGAGAGAAACAGTTTTTCGAAAAAAATAACTGGTTTTTTAAAATAATAAAGGAGAATAACGTTTGTAGATGGTTAAGTATTGCTGATTGGCTAATTTGGGTTTAGTGGCTGTTTCATGTTTTGGGCCGTAAATAAAAATTCAAAAAAAATGTGTCATTAAGGCGACGCAACGGTACGCCCAAAAGCGCGCACTTAAGTCAGTTGTTTCTGCATTATTTAAAAGCGGGCGAGGTTCTAGTAGTTGCGTTACGGGCCAATGCGTCAAGGCCCGCTGGTCGAATCCACCGCTGCAATAAATTGAGTGACAGCAGTCGAGGTTTTTTGAAAAGAATCTCGAGGATTCTCAATTCTTTTCGTTGTATATTATATGGATGACAAAAAATTTTGTTTTAAAAATGCCCTGTTTTGCAGAGAAAAATTTCAACTCGTTTTCAGCTGCTCAGTGTAAAAAAACTCTTTATAACTTTTAGCTTAATGCTAATCTTTTTAATTATGACCTAATTATGATGTTTGAAAATATTCGTTTCAGGATAGTTCATCGTTGGCTAAAATTGTTATTTCACACTGTGTAAAATATCAGACTGATAAATCCTTCCTTTTAGGATTCTGCTGTTTTGCCTAGCCAAGGTTTGATCAGAACAAAAGATCCATTCTTTGAGCTCTTTTAAAATTTTCTTTTTTTAACAAAAATAGACTAAGTTTTCAATTTACACAATCAGTGTTTTTATGTCTATTTTTTCACATTGCTAGGACAGAATACAATAAAGGTAAGTTTAGAAAGAAATAGTTTCTCATCATTGAGATAAAGATTTTCTTCCCAAAAAAATAGTTGTCATATTAACTAATAATTTGTAAGTCTAAAAATGCTGGTAGGTCTAAAAATCAGTCTAGTTTTCTTGAATAAAGTTTTTTAAAATTAAACTCCTAATTTTAATTAAAAATTAGGTCTTTTGTTTTGGTCAATCCCTGGAAAGGTAAAAAGAAAAGCCAACAGCAAAATTAATAAGCTGCATTATTTGAAGTTACCCCATAGGATAGATTCGTCTTTTCCTAAAGAACGAGCAACAACATTAGTGCTCGATGATCCTTCGAAAAAATTGCTGCGAAGATAATCTTTCCAATACTGCTGCTAAAACGCTTAATGCTCTAGCAATATCTCTATGTATTTGGACGCCGCGGTCAGCTGAGCCTGTTGTTGTCTGCGGCTACTCCTCTGCTGGTGGGCTTGAGTTGCCAGCCAGTAGGTTGTGTCCTTGAAGATATATAAAAAATTCACAACGATTTCACTGCTTTTTACTGTGATGATTTATACTTCATTCCACCTGGCATAGCCCGATTGGTTGATTCACTATGTCACCATATACTAAGTCAATAGCACAGGAACATTGCATCAGATAGCATTTAAATTTTTTTGACTACTTAGTATCCAGTACCACTACTACATCTCACCCCAGTTTTGAGAAACTTTTTTAACTTTGTGAATATTGATGAACTTCTTTTTTGTTTGATACGGATGTCTTTTTCTCTTGTATCATTTTGTTGCATCCAGTTGTTGTACTTTCTTGGCACTTCTCTGACGGCATTAGTTCAATTACATTTAGGTACCAATGCGTGGGCAAAATCTGCCTCACCAAAAAGTCATTTTTGTCAAACAGTCAAAATCACTGCTTTTTCGAAGTTTTCATAAATAAACGAATAAATCTGACAGATAAATTGGTTGTCGCAGTCTGCAACCAGACAATAATAACGGAAAACAACAAAAACAAAGCGAAAAAATCATCCCTCCGCGGACGAAAAGAAAAAAATACGTTAACATTTAACGAGGGGAAAAGGTGTCAGAATCTTAGGGTGTAAGTTTTATGCTGCTCGGCGCACCAGATGTTGGAATATAATTATGCCTGCATAAGGAGATGGTGTATTGGGAACAAGAACCTAGTTACAGTCATCACTCTCTATTTTAGCGCATATTTGTATGTGTTACTGCGGTATGAAGAAAAACCAAAGATTAGCAATCATGGCTCGCGCAATATCGCTATATATTTAGCCAGCGCTCTGAGCCTGTTGTTGTTTGTGGCTTCTGATGGGCTAGAATTGCTGCCCAGTGGATTGTTTCCTCGCAGAGGTGGAAAACGCTTCCACAACAACTTCAGCTTTTTATAGGGGTTGTTTATACAATTGCCTCTGGCATAGCTTGATTGGTTGATGTACTAAGCCGACATATACTAAGGCAACTGCACAGGAGTATTTCATCAGATAGCACTGAAGGTGTTTGAAATTGTTTGATACGGATGTCTATTTCTCTTGTATCATTTTGTTGCATCCAGTTGTTGCACTTCTCTGACGGCATTAGTTCAATTACATTTAGGTAACAATGCGTGGGCAAAATCTGCCTCACCAAAAAACCATTTTTGTCAAACAGTCAAAATCACTGCTTTTTCGAAGTTTTCATTAATAAACGAATAAATCTGACAGATAAATTGATTGTCGCAGTCTTGCAACCAGACAATAATAACGGAAAACAACAAAAACAATGCAAAAAAATCATCCCTCAGCGGACGAAAAGAAAAAAATACGTTAACATTTAACGAGTGGAAAAGGTGTCAGAATCTTAGGGTGTAAATTTTATGCTGCTCGGCGCACCAGATGTTGGAATATAATTATGCCTGCATATGGAGATGGTGTATTTTGAACAAGAACCTAGTTACAGTCATCACTCTCTATTGTAGCGCATATTTGTATGTGTTACTGCAGTATGCAGAAAAACAAAAGATTAGCAATCATGGCTCGCGCAATATCGCTATATATTTAGCCAGCGCTCTGAGCCTGTTGTTGTTTGTGGCTTCTGATGGGCTAGAATTGCTGCCCAGTGGGTTGTTTCCTCGCAGAGATGGAAAAGTGCTTCCACAACAACTTCAGCTTTTTATAGGGGTTGTTTATACAATTGCCTCTGGCATAGCTTGATTGGTTGATATACTAAGCCGACATATACTAAGGCAACTGCACAGGAGTATTTCATCAGATAGCACTAAAGGTGTTTGAAATTGTTTGATACGGATGTCTTTTTCTCTTGTATCATTTTGTTGCATCCAGTTGTTGCACTTTCTTGGCACTTCTCTGCCGGCATTAGTTCAATTACATTTAGTTACCAATGCGTGGATAAAAACTGCCTCACCAAAAAGCCATTTCTGTCAAACAGTCAAAATTACTGCTTTTTTGAAGTTTTCATTAATAAACGAATAAATCTGACAGATAAATTGATTGCCGCAGTCCGCAACCAGACAATAATAACGGAAAACAACAAAAACAATGCAAAAAAATCATCCCTCCGCGCCCGCGGACGAAAAGAAAAAAATACGTTAACATTTAACGAGGGGAAAAGGTGTCAGAAACTTAGGGTGTAAGTTTTATGCTGCTCGGCGCACCAGATGTTGGAATATAATTATGCCTGCATATGGAGATGGTGTATTGGGAACAAGAACCTAGTTACAGTCATCACTCTCTATTCTAGCGCATATTTGTATGTGTTACTGCAGTATGCAGAAAAACAAAATATTAGAAATCATGGCTAGCGCAATATCGCTATATTTTTAGCCAGCGCTCTGAGCCTGTTGTTGTTTGTGGCTTCTGATGGGCTAAAATTGCTGCCCAGTGGATTGTTTCCTCGCAGAGGTGGAAAAGTGCTTCCACAACAACTTCAGTTTTTTATAGGGGTTGTTTATACAATTGCCTCTGGCATAGCTTGATTGGTTGATGTACTAAGCCGACATATACTAAGGCAACTGCACAGGAGTATTTCATCAGATAGCACTAAAGGTGTTTGAAATTGTTTGATACGGATGTCTTTTTCTCTTGTATCATTTTGTTGCATCCAGTTGTTGCACTTTCTTGGCACTTCTCTGACGGCATTAGTTCAATTACTTTTAGGTACCAATGCGTGGGCAAAATCTGCCTCACCAAAAAGCCAATTTTGTCAAACAGTCAAAATCACTGCTTTTTCGAAGTTTTCATTAATAAACGAATAAATCTGACAGATAAATTGACTGTCGCAGTCTGCAACCAGACAATAAAAATGGAAAACAACAAAAACAATGCAAAAAAAATCATCCCTCCGCGCCCGCGGAAGAAAAGAAAAAAAATACGTTTACATTTAACGAGGGGAAAAGGTGTCAGAATCTTAGGGTGTAAGTTTTATGCTGCTCAGCGCACCAGATGTTGGAATATAATAATGCCTGCATATGGAGATGGTGTATTGGGAACAAGAACCTAGTTACAGTCATCACTCTCTATTGTAGCGCATATTTGTATGTGTTACTGCAGAATGCAGAAAAACAAAAGATTAGCAATCATGTCTCGCGCAATATCGCTATACATTTAGCCAGCGCTCTGAGCCTGTTGTTGTTTGTGGCTTCTGATGGGCTACAATTGCTGCTCAGTGGATTGTTTCCTCGCAGAGGTGGAAAACGCTTCCACAACAACTTCAGTTTTTTATAGGGGTTGTTTATACAATTGCCTCTGGCATAGCTTGATTGGTTGATGTACTAAGACGACATATACTAAGGCAACTGCACAGGAGTACTTCATCAGATAGCACTAAAGGTGTTTGAAATTGTTTGATACGGATGTCTTTTTCTCTTGTATCATTTTGTTGCATCCAGTTGTTGCACTTTCTTGGCACTTCTCTGACGGCATTAGTTCAATTACTTTTAGGTACCAATGCGTGGGCAAAATCTGCCTCACCAAAAAGCCATTTTTGTCAAACAGTCAAAATCACTGCTTTTTCGAAGTTTTCATTAATAAACGAATAAATCTGAGAGATAAATTGATTGTCGCAGTCTGCAACCAGACAATAAAAAAGGAAAACAAAAAAAACAATGCAAAAAAAATCATCCCTCCGCGCCCGCGGACGAAAAGAAAAAATGCGTTCACATTTAACAAGGGGAAAAAGTGTCAGAATCATAGGGTGTAAGTTTTATGCTGCTCAGCGCACCAGATGTTGGAATATAATAATGCCTGCATATGGAGATGGTGTATTGGGAACAAGAACCTAGTTACAGTCATCACTCTCTATTGTAGCGCATATTTGTATGTGTTACTGCAGTATGCAGAAAAACCAAAAGATTAGCAATCATGGCTCGCGCAATATCGCTATACATTTAGCCAGCCCTCTGAGCCTGTTGTTGTTTGTAGCTTCTGATGGGCTAGAATTGCTGCCCAGTGGATTGTTTCCTCGCAGAGGTGGAAAACGCTTCCACAACAACTTCAGCTTTTTATAGGGGTTGTTTATACAATTGCCTCTGGCATAGCTTGATTGGTTGATGTACTAAGCCGACATATACTAAGGCAACTGCTCAGGACTATTTCATCAGATAGCACTAAAGGTGTTTGAAATTGTTATTGAATATAGTTGCACTACTACAGTAACTTCAGTACTGCTCACATTTTCTCGTGTTCATTACATAAGTTTACTGTATTCGATTTTTCTTCATTTGTTGATTCTTTTTGTTGTAAAAAAAATTGACGGTTGAAAAGCTGATATGTTGTTTTTTCCTGTTTCAGGCGGTTATTATGATTCGGCTGGCTGTTTGTACTATTGAAGCAACGCAACAATCGGCTAGGGAAATCTGCGCACTTAAGCAATTGCTTTTTTTTGTTTTTAAATAAAATACCCCGGGACAAATGTGTTCCATAAATCCTGCTTTTTTGAGTTAAGATGGGGTTTTATCTTTCCTTGGGGGGGGGGGGTAAATTGAGTCAAGAGTAAGGGCTAATTTGGCTTGGGGGTTAAAATGATGTAAGAGTGGGACTGGAATGGGAGGACTTTTCATTAATTGCCCCCTGGTCCAAAATAGCGATGTAATAGTAAACTGCGATTGGCTGCAATGGCAGGAATTTCGAGGAATCACACTCCTGGCCAAAGTTTTGATGTAGGCGGAGGCTGCAGCTGGCTCTAACGAGAAGAATTTTGAGTCATTACCCCTGGCCGAATTTGAAATTTTAAAGTGGTCTTCAATGGGCTGCAAAAGAGCTGAAGTGTGCCAATTTTGCGATCTAACAGGGGATTGCAATTGGCTGCAAAAAAAGTTTTTTTGAGGAATCACGAATTACCCCGCCTGGCCACCTTTGCGATTTAGACTGGGCTTATATGGGCTACAATGGTAAGAACTATGAGGAGTAAGACCTTGGCCAAAGTTGCGATGTATGAGTGGGCTGCAATCGGAGGATTTTTGAGGGATTACCTCCCACGCCAAAATTATAATACAGGAGTTCGCTGCATTACTGGACTGTTAAGGCCTTACCCCCAACACCTGGTCAAAATTGCGATGTAAATGTGGGCTGCAATTGGATGAGTTTTTGGGAATTATCCCCATGAAAAAAATTGCGGTGTAAGAGTGTATCGCAATGGGAGGACTTTTGAGGAAATACACGACTGACCAAAAGTGCGATGTGTAAGAGTGCGGGGAATTTGTTCCGAGAGGTAAAACTGTTTACGAGCGAGGGCGAAATTTTTTCAGAGTGGGTAAGATGTAAAGATTGAGCTGCGAAGGGAGGTAAAAATAATAAGAATGACGGAGTAGTTTGTTCAGTAGGGCAAAATGGTTCAAGAATTGGGCTGCCAGGGGGTAAAACGATGTACGAATGAAGGTGTATTTTGTTCATTTCTTCAGAGGGTGGAAAAAAATTAAAAGTCGGGCTGCCAATGGGGTAAATTCATGCAACTGTGACGCAGTAATTTGTTTAAAGTGGTTAAAATAGTGGCAGAGTATGGAAGTAATTTGTTCAGAGGGGATGAAATAGTCTCAAAATTGGGCTGTCAAGAAGGGAAAATTTTTGAATTTGAGGAGGTAATTTTTTCAGTGGATGCAAATCTAAGTAAGAATGTGGCTGCTAAGTGGGTTAAATTGATGTGAGATTGAGGGAATAATTTCTTGAGAGGTGTTAAGATGATGTAACGTTTTATGTTGGCTGCCATGTTGGTAAATTGATGTAAGAGTGAAGGGGTAATTTGTACAGTCGAGGGTAATTCTACCAAATATTTTCCAGATAGATGGACCGTCGAGAGTTTGACAAGCATTGATGGTCTTGATGGTCCGGAGGCTAGGGAGAACCGGATGAGGGTACAGAGGTTGTGTGATCAAAACTGTCAGTCTTTGAGCAAGCAGAGGGGCTGAATCAATCTAGGATTAGCGCTTCCAGGGGGTAAAATGATGTGAGGGTAGTGGGTAACTCGTTGGGATGGGGGTAATGGTGTAAGATTAGGGCTGCAAAGTTACCCCCTTTGCTGCCCTAATCTTACACCATTTCCCCCATCCCAACGAGTTACCCACTACCCTCACATCATTTTACACCCTGGAAGCGCTAATCCTAGATTGATTAGCGCTTCCAGGGGGTAAGAGCGGGGCTGCCAAGGGGTACGGTGATGTCAGAGCGGCATTGCATTAGATGGATTTCTGCTGGGAAAATGCAGCTTAAACCTCTTACATCTTTTCGGGCAACAATAGGCTGCCAGGGGTAAATTGATGTTAGGTTGAGAGGTTAAAAGATAAAAGGTCTGTCAAGGCTGGCAAATTGATATACGAGTTAGGGGGTATTTTCTCCACTAACCCTGTCTTACATCGTTTTACCCCCATTGACAGACCAAAAAAATGTAAGAGTGGGGGTTTAATTTATCTTTTACTACCTACTCTTACGTCATTTTACACCACTTGGTAGCCCACTGAAGCTCAAAAAGGTGTAAGAAGTTTGAGCTGTGTTTTCCATAATAATTTTTGCATTGCAGCGCCACGATTAGGTTGTTTTGCGGAAATATTTGACCTGTGAAGTTGTGTTGCAGTCAAAGATTTCAAAGCTAAATGGCCCAAACCATTGCTGCAAGAATGAATTTCAGTTTCTTATGACGTTTATTGAAGTTTTTTATATGTAAATGAAATAATTTTTAATCAAATTTTTTATTTTTTCCTTATTTTGGATCTCTGACGTGTCAAATAGGCAACTTCGATAATTTGTTCAATTTTATGTGAATTTTGCTTGTCAAAAAACCTAGTTAAAATGTCCTGATTCAGATTGTACCTTTTTCAGAAAATTTTTATCTACAGAACTAGACTCACATAATTCTCTAATTATGCAACCAAATATTGCTTTTAATTTCTTTGATTGAATGGGAAAAACTCCAATAGGAAATAACTTCAGAAACAAGTGCTTTCTGTGTAATGTGAAAAAATGATCACCAACTAGACAAGTTTTTTACTCTCAGCAAGAAATCAGTATCGGATCATAAGTGCCCAATTTTGCGCAGAGAACTATTAAGCACAAAAAAATGAGAAAAGCAAAACAAAAACACTATTGCAAAAATCCTACTACTAAAGACAGCAAATTTTCCTTGTATCTGATAATGAGTGCCTGCTCTTTCGCGAAAACAAAATTAAAGTTTCTCAAAAATTGTTTTTGCAGCAATTAAAAAAATATTAGATTTTTGAATCAATTATATTTGGAGGTGCAATAGGGACGAGGCCTTCGGCTCATAGAGGACCTGAATGAATTGGAAACAAGTGTAATGTATCTCTTATGTGTTTTGCTGTCCTTATCGAAACAAATGATCTATGCATTGATGAAATGAGCTGATTTGTGAGCGTTGTTTAACAAAATTCTTCCTACCAATAACTCAGTTCTCTAAGGCTGCTTTCGCAAATATAATAAACTTTTCACAAAACTGATTGTTTTTACCCACGCAGTCTATTTTGCAAAGGAAGTGCATTAAAATTCTCATCTTTAGCCGATTTTTGTCCTAAATCGAATTTCAGGTTCAACTCGAAGGATCTGGAACCCAATGTTTATATGCATTTTTTTGCTTCTTGAGTCGAATTTTATTATCAGTAAGCATCTGAAATTTTATCGATAAAACTGTCAGAAATCCGTCACACTACGGTTTGTTTAAAATTATTGTTCCAACCGTATCTCAATAGTTTTTTATTGTTTTTTATGATCTCCAAGAAAAAGATTAATTTCAAGTGGCGTGCCATAAGGACACCTTTCAGGTCTTCTATTTTCTCATGCCATGCAGAAGCAAATCAATCGATTTGGAGTCAAATCAATGCTTAGACATTAATGTTGTTCGGTCTTATTGTTTCCCGATTATTGCAACTACTTTAGATGACCTGGCAAATGTTCTATTGTGAACACTCTGCCAGATTGGGAACTTGCCGCCCGCTTTTTGGTTAATCTATAGCGTATTTCAAATGATGATTGGCAAAACTCAATCAATTTCATTGATTACCAATTGGCCCATTTCATTGATTACCAAATTAATTCAAATGTTTTGTTGTTTGCCCAATGCTCTATGACTCAATACGTCAGAGTTCCTATTTACATCTTGAAATTTATCGGCGGAAAATTCTCTGTTCAACAACAACGAAATGCTTATAATTTTTGATGCGTCCAGAAAAATCAACCTATCAACAGAAATTTTTTCTGATGACATTATTTCCATAAAGTAGAACCAAGTTTCTTTTGAACTAAAGCTTGTCCAAATTAACTCACATTTCGTTAACTTTTGAAGACTGAACACTTATCTCTTTCGAAAAGCTGATACTGTTAAAATTCTAAATAGCGCTTAAACCATCATAATTACCAACAGAGTATGACTTTGAGTTGAACAGGAAGTTAAAGTGATTTGCAGAGACCCGGTTTAACGAATGTCTTAATTTTCCCTCCCTATTTTGTTTGCAAAAGATGGAATATCTGATTTGTTTCGTTGAACTATAAAATTACTTGGTATCATATTATTATAATAATTTTATAATGTCAAAGCATTAAAATTTAAAAAAGTCGGTTTTTATCATTTAATAATAATAATAATTGTGGTTACTGCGTAATTGCAGCGGAACAGCATTAGGACTGTTCTCAGCTGTCCTTTTTCATATTATTTGAGAAACAAAAAAATGTTAGCTTTCTAAGAAAGATGACTGTTCAGAGGGGTGAAGCTGGTGTAAAATTTTATGTTGGCTGCCATGTTGGTAAATTGATGTAAGAGTGAAGGGGTAAGTTGTACAGTCGGGGGTAATTTTAACAAATATTTTCCATATAGATGGACCGTCAAGAGTTGGACATTCATTGATCGTCTGGAGGCTAGGGAGAACCGGCTGAGGGTACAGAGGTTGTGTGTTCAAAACTGTCAGTCTTTTGAACTGAAGCTCGTCCAAATAAGCTCACATTTCGTTAACTTTTGAAGACTTAACACTTATCTCTTTTGAAAATTTAATACTGTTAAAATTCTAAATAGCGCTTCAACAAATCAAAATTACCAACAGAGTATCACTTTGATTTGAAAGTGAATTAAAGTGATTTGCAGAGACTCAGTTTAACGAATGAAGCTTAAAAATTACACAGTGTCATATTATTATAATAATTTTATTATAGGTCAAAGCATTGAAGTTTAAAAAGTCGGTTTTTTTTCAATTTAGAAACAAAAATATGTTAGTTTTCTAATAAAGACGACTTTTTATAGTATCAGATTCATCTCAAAGAGGAGACGATTCAAATCGAAATGTATAGCAAAACTGATGGGTCGTTCGCGCAGAGCAGAGATGATATTTGAAGTGCGAACAGTTGTAGCTGTTTGATATAACTTGAAGAGTCGGTGCACCTGATGAAAATCAATATATTGACCAGACGCTGGGTTTTCAAAACACTGTAATTTTTGTATTAGAGGAATATAGTCGTGAGAATACACTAATCTGGTTATAACCAGATTACTGTAATCTCACGACTATGTTCTTCTAATTCAAAAATTACAGTGTTTTGAAAACCCAGCGTCTTGTCAATTTGTAGATTTCATCAAGTGCACCGACTTCTAGTTTTATCAAACAGCTACATTTCAATTAACACGTGAAAACTAAATTTCACAAAAAATTTTCACAATTTTTCCCAACTTGCGGTCAGAAGGCGAACAAACAAAAGTTGCGTTTTGTTGGTGATCAATATGCGACGTGCGCTACAAAACCACTTCCACAAAATTCTTGAAATACATCCGAAAGCAACGTGTAATACTTTTTTGCTGATCAAAAATAGATAACGCTATTGTCAGCAATAAAGCGGTAGCTTAACCACACAGGTTGATAAATGGCTTCAAGAAACATTAGGTAACAGCTGAGCTAAAGTGGTCCCTGGGAATTTTAGTTTTCAGAGTCTCTGTTGTAGAAAGACTAGCACTACTCAAAAACTTTTCCAATCTGTTTGATATAAATTACTTATTAAAAATTAACAGATTTTCTTCCAAACGAACTAAATTAATAAGTATTAAAAAGACGAGCAGATCAAAAGTTTCCTTAGCAGTTGAAAGATGAAGACCAATGTAGAGCTATTTCATTTTCCAATCTGAGATGAGAAACAGATCGTCCGTAACTTTTAGAAAAGTAGCAAGTGGAGAAATTTTTTTCTGTGGACACTTTGAAACTGGCACTGTAATAATCACTGTGTTCAGTCTGGTCTACAAGTTGAACGCATACGGCTCTTTCCATTAACTTCCACACGGAAACCCCTTATGATCAAAAATTCAAAGTTTTTCACAATCAAAGAATATTTTCTTAATGTATTATTTCACAACTGGAGGTCTAAAAAACAAAATAAAAAACATAAATTTTCCGATATTCCCTTCTAATAGAATAAGGAAGAATGTTTGTTATTTTAATCACAATGATACCGAGTGTTGATTTGCTCATCACGAAAGATAAATGTCTGATTTCCTTCAAGAATATCTACAGGTTTTATCTAAAACTTCCTCATTACTTTTTTCGCCGTGACTGGAAAATCCGGAGAAGGTGCACACGCATTATATTAGACAATATCTTCCACATTTGATAGAAAAAAGTAGTTAGTTTTCTCTACAAAGTATCTTGTTTCACAGACTATTGACAGCTTCTTTAGCCTTTTCAAAAAAGTACATAATGTGTAGTGAACTTATCACACGAATAATTTAGCGTTACAGCTTTTTAATAGAGAACGCGCTTTTGAAGCAAATTGTCAAAATACAATTGTGTAAAGCTATCAAAAATTTTCTTCAATTTTTTTCTCCGGAAAGTTCATTCCAATTCTTTTCACAGTCTTTCAGGTTGCGAAGCTCTTGATCAACAAAATGAAGAGTTGTTACTAATTTATTTTTAAATAACAGAAAGGAATCATTTTTATTGGTTCCTCTGGGATCCCCTGACAACATGGGCATTTCATTTTATCGACCAGTTTCATAATCTTCCAAAAAGTTTTAGCGATGACGTTCACGTCAACTTTCTTCTAATTTCTACACATATATAAATGTTGTATTTCGCAAACTATAAATTTCTTAAAGAAGAATTGGTCACTACGTGATCTGAGCACAGAGCATGTTAAGAAAACATAAGTTTTTTACATCAAAGGCAATGTCAGTGGCAGTTATGAAATAATCGAGAAGTCCACGCTATTGTAGGTTTTCATTTTAAATTGCTCTTTACAGTCGAATTTTTCAGAAACAGAAATCCACATTGTTGAAGCAGGGTTGTTGATTATAATCGGGAAACATTAAAAAATTTCATGAAAAGCTATACCTTTCTTTTCAAAAGAACTGCTAAAACTGTCAACAAAAAGCGGGACATTTCCATTGGTCTAATAATAATAATTTTTCTCCTCAGATTTTAATAACAAAGCGCAAGGTTCAAAGGATTCTGATGATTTAAGTCAAAAATTTGCTCAGTAAGATCTGTTCTATGAAGGGATGATCTTACTTTTTTTGAAATTCTTTTTTAACCTTCCTCGATTTTGCGTTTAAACCGCAGCACTTCAGCTGAATATTCTAAATTTTTCAAATCCTTTCACGTAGTCAACGTAGACAATTATATTAGGACTGGAGATCCATTCTCGTGCAAGATTATGTAGATGAAATCTAAGCAATATGCTATATTTTCGAGCGAAACCTCAGTAGAACCAACTTGCTCATCCTCAACTTTAAACTACATTTAAGCACTTTGAATTGGGCTTCTGAATTGGAAACTCTTTATTCATAATGAAAATAAACTTTTTTTTGTAGAGCACTTTTGCTCCAGCTTGTTTTTTTGTTTTTTTTTGGCTCAAGCGTACAGAAGTAGCTTGACTTTTATCATTCTCTTCAATTTTACAAAAAATTGTTTGTACCCGATTTCATTTCTGTCGGTTTCCGTGTTTTTCTTCCTCACAGATAATTCTGTTTTCCACTTTCTGCTGCTTCTCATTCCTTCCTGTCAGTATACCTAGTTTCGAAACTTTCAAAAGAAGAACTGTGGCGTTCCTTCCCACTGGCAAATTCTGTCCAATTTTTTGCTATCTGTTGAGCAAATATAATTTTTTTCCAACTTGTTCTATATTGCAGTAAACCTGACTAGGGCTAACAGTTTGGCTGTAAAATATGATGAGTATATGATAGTACGAAAAAAATCTTCGGTATGTTGAATTGTTCGCGATTTCGTAGCCGCACAAAATGTACGCAAACACTTCTTCAACTTACACAATCTGCTAACTGCGGATTCGCATTGCGTGGAAGTGATATCACATAATGATGGCTTCATTATTGAAGTCGGTGTAGAAGTGGATTTGAAGGTTGTTTGCCTGATTTAGGACGTAACTTAAAGTGAAACAAGCAAATGGCAAAAACTCGAATGCTTGAGTTACAAACTAAGGAAAAAAGAAAATGAATAGAACGACAAAAACACGCAAACTGCCACAGAGAGTGCTCTGGTTAGGTGTTTGGATGAGGAAAATCTCGAATTGATCAAAGAAACAAGTTTTTTGAATATCTTATTCCAGCAATTAAAACACAAGGTGTTTGAGTCCATCTGATTCTATTACCTCTAGTCCAAAAAGTAACACGGCCTTCAATAGAATAGTACTAGAGATATTCAATAACATCAGTAAAGCTATTTATATTGCGTCAAACATCTTATATTTGCTTGTTTTTAAATCAATTTCAACAGATTTGTGCTTAATTTTTAACAGTGACTTCTGAATCTTTTTGCTCGACTTTTTGATCTTTGTTGACTCGTAGTAGAGCGTGTTTTCTCATTTTTCTTTTGCTGGATAAATTTCCTGTCAAAAATGGGTTACATTACTCACATAATGGACTTTACTCTATAGAGATGACGTTTGCTTACTTTAATCGAATCTCTCATTTTCTTCAATTTAATTGAATTTTTCATATTTTCTGCTGCAATTCGTGATTGCACGTCTTCGAAGCTACATCAGCTATTTGGCGGCAATCCGCCATCACTGTTTATTATTTTATACCATAGTTCTTGAATCTCGCAAATCTGCAGTCAATTTTTCCGAGTTTGTACCAACTGTAACTCTGTTTCTGCTCAGCTACTGTACGTTAGGGCCATTCTTTCCGGAAACGTATTTTGTGGTGATTCATTCCATTAAAAACGCCAGTCACTAAAAGTGAAAAATATTCTTTGAAAGATTGTCTTATCTTCCAAAATATGCCAAACAGTGATGTTACTGCACCAATCTCGCACCAGGTATATGAGTTTCTGAAGGAATTCCTCAACTTTTCTACCCATCCTTTGCAGTTCAAGGCGTGCAACATACTTCGTAAGTCACCAAATTCAGCATGTCCACCTGCAACATCCTCTAAGTTTTATATTTTGACGAAAAAATGGAGATATTTAGCCGCAAGCCATGGATGGCTAGAACTAATAATCCTTCGAATGGTCGTTGAATTTTTGTCAAGGAGAGTCTTCTCAGAGTCCATAAAGACAAAAAAGAGCACGAAGAATCTCTTGGCTTTATTACCAATATATTCAATTGCAATGTGAAGGTCTTCAAGAACACCACAGAAGATAGGAGATAGGAGTGCCTAAGAAAAAGCATCCACCTCTTACCAAGACAGCAGCCGGGATTTTCTGTCATGAGAAAAAGCCAAAGCAAAGTGACATCGAGAGCTTCAATTTAAAAAAAGAGAGAGAGAAAAACGCCTGGTGAAGGCGGTGCTGTTGTGAAGTTACAGCGAGTGGCAAACGCGACATAGTGTTCGTTTGCGTTCAAACTTCCATATGTGTTTTCCTGAAAATTAGCAACGCTAAGCCAGCGAAAAAGAACCTAAGAAAAAAGTTTGACCGCAAAACGTAACGAAAAACTTGTAATCAAAACTATATTTTTATTCCGAGGACAAAGCCGTGGCTAACAAACAAACAAACAATCAATTGCGATATCTTAGGACTGATTATTTGGTCTTTTAGGTGTCACTTTGACGAATTGGTAATCTTTGTGGACAACTCTGATACAAAACCGGATGTGATAGGCCTTAAGGATACCTCGCTGGCAGAACAATATCCAGTAGGAACATATCGCCTCGAGGGGTGTCAGCCAATCATTTCTAAACTTCGCAATGACTCGCGAAGAGCTGATGCACTTGCCTTCTATGTCAGAAACGGTTTCCCATACATAACAAGGGAACCGTCGAATACCAAATTGAAAATTTGATAATCGAGATTAAACAAAAAACAATTTTCCTGATTTACAGACCACCAAAGTACCGGTTGACAGAATTCTTGGATGCATTTGAGAACTTGACCTTTATTGTCACCTAAATATAATAAAATAAGCAATTTAAGAAATTTAGCTATTTATGACAAAATACCGAAAAAAGTCAATTTTCCAACACATAATTGTCAATAGACAACCTTTTGGATTTGATGCAATAACGTTCGTTGAGTCCATGATTATCTTAGAGGTCACCCTAACCGTTTGTTATAACCTCGGGTTCCTAAGGTTTTTCTTCCAACAATTGTGGAGTGTACAAAATTTCGGTGAAAAAATTTTCATCTTAGATCATTTTGAGTTTTGACAAAATCGAAGTTTTTCACTTACAAAAGTTATTTCTCGCCGTCTGACGGCTGCGGATGCTAATTTTAAGTGCAGCCAACAAATACTACGTTTGTTAAACCTGTAAAAAAGTCGTATGTATACCAAACTGTGGTCTAAACTCTCAATTCAAATTTCTAATGTGTTGGAGGAAGTGCATTAAAGTTTAAAACTCGTTCCTCTCTCGTATAACAGTCACGTTTTTACTTATCCTTAGTTTTTGTTAAGATACGAAAACAAAATAATATACTCTTCAAAGCCCAATTCACTCATTTCTCCAAAGAAAGCGCAAGTTTGAACTGATTTGAAAGAGACATAATGCAAAGCACACTAAATCATTAATGACAAATGCGTGGAAGATCATGAGTTTTACTGTGGTAAGAGAGTTGGATTGTACCGTTTTAGTCGTTTTGATACAATAGCCTTTAAGTTTTTTGGTAACGTTTTCCACTTTTTATTGTAACAGAATTGATTGTTTGTTGCAACAATTAATTTTTTAAACTGATTTGATTTTTGCTATCATATTTTCCCCTGTAATTAAAGTCATGAAAGTGTTTTGCTTTTGATTTTTTTCATACGCGAGAAGGTAACACACTCTTTTTTAAGCAATCAAACTCAAATTATCGAAAGAAAACTAAATTTCTATGTTTTTAAAGATTTCCTACAAAGAAATGAAAGCATTATTGATACCGATTTTTTCCGACTAAAAAACAAAAAAAAACAATCACCCGGATAATTCAAAATTTCACTAACTTTCTCTGTCAGTCCCTTAAATAAAAGTTAGTAAAAATTTTTTCGTAAAACTGTTCTCTGAGGAAGACTTCCAGTTAGGATAATGCATTTTGACATAACTCCATCAAATCAAACTTGTTGTAGTGGGTCCTTAATAAAACTTTTTATGTTCTGTAATACAGAATTCGAAATGCACTGAAAATTAGAGGTTGCAATTAAACCAGTAGTATTTGATAATCGAGTGAGTTGAAGACTTGAGATAGACTGAGCAAAAGAGCTTGAACAATTTTACCGTTATCAACTTCATGTTGCACTAAATCAAAAAAAATAGAATATTATCCTGATACCCTACATCGATATCCATATTGAAGCGTGGACAATTTTTTATTTTTCTCAGTATAATATGTAATCTGAACGTGCAAGTTTCTCCAATATTTAAGTTATTAATATAGAACGATAGTGTGTAGCGTCCATGATATTATTGTTTTTATAGATTAGGATTCAGACAGTTCTTTTAAGCATCATAGGAATAAGGCGGTCAAATTGCATTGCTTTAAAATAAACATCATGTAGAAGTCTAAATTTTGCTGACAATCGGTGTTAGTTCAAACGGGTTTTTTAGAAAGTCCCGTCATATCAATTTTTTTTTCAGATAAGGGTCAAAATTTAAATGAAGCGGTCAACAACAAAACATTTAAACCATTATACAATCATAAGTTTGCAAAACTACAATTAAAATTTTTCACAATTTTGTTGTGAACGATTGTAGCACTGAAAGAAATTTGTACTGAAGCAATATATACAGCTTGGTTAGTTGTCTTCATAACAATATTGATAAAACTCCAGTGATCATTAGCAGTACTAAGCTTGCTCAAAATTTCCACCAGACACATTGTGGTACTGAGTACCTTGTCGGTGAGGTTTCCGTTGTCGTTGTCCAAAATTGAGATCTTGACTTTCTTGCAATTTTGAACTAGCCTCACCCAGATTGCACCAAATTGTGGGGCTCATGTTGGATTGAGCTTCCAATCAATTTATTTGAAACAATCTGTTGAGCTAAATCAATCTCGACCTTAGCTTTGTCCCTCTCGTTCCTGAATGCTTTCAACTTGATGGATGCTCGAACTAAATTTGTTTGTTGTCACTGATAATGGTGTGTGGGGAGCCACGTCCTGCAATGAACCTTGTCACTGCCGCTAGACAGGACTCGGTGTCTAATTACTGTGTCACTACGATTTGTTTTACTCTGGTTGTTAGCCAAATGGAATGGCGGCACCATCTCTTCATGGTACGTCGTAGGAACTTAACTTCAAGGAGTCCGAAGTAATCGACTCCGGTATGGGTGAATGAGAAAACATGTTCATCGAGTCGTTCCCGTTTTAGGTTCACCATCCATGGATGGATTAGCATGGCGTTCCTATGTCCGCATTTGATACATCTCGACTTGATTTTCCTTAACGAATTTTTTATTCCAATGATCCAGGACTCTTGTTTGAGCATGTTTTTAACGTATTCTGTGCCCTCGCATAGGTAGTCAAGATGCACTCTCTCCAACAGAATTTGTACAACTGGATATTTTGCTGACAATAGTAATGGATCTTTTGTATTGTAATCAAAAGTTGAATGCTTCAGTCAACCTTTCTCTTCGAAGCGTTTAATCCTCCTCTATGAAGGGTGACAAAATGGCAATAATCAAGGTTTTTGAGATTTCTCTGCTGCCAGTTATCGATTTCGAAACATCCAGGATGCTTTCGTGTTGAATAAATCGAAACAAAATCTGTTCTGCTTGGTGGATATCGTCTGCTTTGAGAGGTTCCTTCCGCTTCCTTTTGAGCCTCATGCAGTAGGCAATGAAATTCTAATTCGGTTAAAGCCACTGTGTCTCCTCTCAAAAAGTTGGTCCAACTTAGCTTCTGCGGCTACTGTACCGGTAGTTTGCTCAAGATTATCTTCGTTCTATTGGCACCATGGCCTTGGCCACTTTTCTTCGTCTGTCTGGAGCCATGCTGCCTCATTCATTCACTCGGACTCCATGAGGCCTTCGATGGACATCCTTCTCCTGCCTATGTTTGCTGGGAGAGTTTTCTAGTATTTCTGATGCCCTGTTGGTAACGAATACTTGTTGTTTCTTGTGAGCTGACTGTAACCACTGTTACACTGTAGATAAATTTGTCTAATGATAAATTTTGTCAATTTTTTCATCATGTTCTCAAAATCTGCCTTTTTAGTCAAATTCCGTTGACTGCATCTTGAAAATCTAAATTCGTAATCGTATTTTGTCTGATAGGTGCTACGCGGCATTTTCCTATCACATAGGTAAGTTTTATTGTGGCCTCGTCTTGCAGATATGCCAAAATGCAGATTGCTTCTTCTTACGCGTCTCTGAAGATGTGAAGTCTCAAAATTTGAACACTCCTGTTCTTTCTGACAACTTTTTGTCTCACAATTGTCTATTGCTGCCCGAATGGTTTTCAGTAGAAACCGCATCCTTATCGTGAAATGTGAAGATATCCCAGGCGGGTCGAACACCACTGACACAAAAAATAGGACAGTTCGCTGAGTTGTTTTTGCTGGAATTTCCCGCCCAGGTCCACGACAGACAATGAGACTATCTGTGTCTACATTCCAGTCCAGTCCAAAAATTGAGAATGACTGTGGTTCGGCCTCGAAAGTTTTCACTTTTTTGATCTCTCTGCCGCGGGGATCTGTGACCCCACTTCTTTGTCACTCCTTATCCATTTCGATAAAGCAATTCCACCTTTTCTGAGAAGATTTCGAACTTTTGGTAGATTTTAATTGCTTGTTGGGTATTCTGACTGACTTGAGGAAGTCGTTTATGTAGAAGTTTTGCTGGACAGCTTTGACAAGATTTTCGTCGTCCTTCTCGCTATCTTTCATCAATTGATGCAAAGCGTAATTTGGCGAGCTCTTTGTCCCAAAGACGTGTCGTGTATACACCTAGACCTCTATCCTCTGCTCTTGATCTTCTCGCCAGTGAAATTATAAGCACTGGTTGTCATTGCTTGGGACAGCAACTTGGAAAAACATCGCTTCTATGTCCACTGAAAGCGCTATTTGGTGTTTTCGGAAGCAAAGAATAATTCCGAATAGATTCCGCAACAGATCTGCTCCAGGTAGAAGCTGGTAGTTGTGGGCTAGACCTTGATAATTTGCTGCTGCTACTGCTGACATTCTCGGGTTTATGAGAGTTGCTGACAAGATGATGTGGCAATTAACCTTGAAGCTTATCTCTGGTTTTGTTCAGTGCAACTTGATCGACTTTGCGGACATAAAAAGCTTGGTCGTCAGTGTCAACAGTTTCTTGATAACGTTTTAGTAAGGCATCGTCTTTCTGTAGGCGTCGTTCTAGAGACTTAGTTGTGCCATAGCAGAGTAGACGTTACTTGGTAACTTCAGTTTTTTTCTCTCCACAGAGGTTCAACATCGAATCTTTCACCTGTGAACCAAGTTGTTTGCTCCATTGTTTTAATTTTTCTGTTCGTTTTTCAAAATCCCGAAGGCATCACAATGTGAGGCGTAAGATTCGATGTCCCACCATTTACTCAACTGGCTTGCTAATTTGTCTCCCGATACTGAGGTTGCTGTTGTAGCAAGAGCTGCTGCTTGCTTCATTGGTAGGTGACCAATTAAGGCTCCTCCTATTTTCGTATATTCGATTTCACTGCCCATGCTGGAGTTTTGTTGTCTGCCTTCTTGAATTCTAATCGGTGATGAATGTCGTAGCATCCTTTTCCAAGGATTACTTGACTTTCCTTTAGATTGTAGCTCTGACTTGGCAAGTTCCTCAAATGTGGGATACTGTTGTAAATGGTTGAGATTCTTTGAGTCCTGAAAACGCTATCGTCACTGGTTCCTTTTTAACAATTTATGGTCCGTGGATTTCTGCTGCTGGCAAAGACGCTTTTTGGTCTTGCAGCTTCAGTGTAGATAAGATTGACATATCCACGAATCAAAATGAGGATCATGTATCAAACATTGCCAGCATGCTCAGGCTGTGGTCTCCATTCATCAGTTTTATGCATATTACAGGGAGTTTTCCCAGGGATCCTGATCTTTTGATCATTGTTGCCACTGATGCCGTAGAAACAGAGGCACTTGCTGTAGTCTCTTTCTTCGAGAAGTCAGTGTGCAAAAATTTCTTGTGTCGTCTTCTACATTTTGGTTTGCAACTTCTGCTTTTGCAATGTTTTGACCGATGACTGGCTCTCAGGCAACTAAAAAAGTCTGAACTTTTGCACATGTTTCGTCGTTCATTCAAGTTCATTGACTTAAAATTCTCGCAAATCTAGATGGCGTACCGTCCATCTTTGAATGGACACTCTGAGTTCTTTGGTTTTGTAGAATCACCGCGTTGGTCCAATCGCGTTGGATGCGAAACTACTTGTTTTTGGCTCTTCATGATGTTTGGGTAGTTTGGCTCACTGTTGTTTGATTTTGGCTCTCCACCGATCTGTTGCAAGAATTGTGCTGGGGACTCTGGCGTTTCCGTTTCCGCTCGAAATGGACTGCTGCCATTCCTTGCTGTTGGAACATCGTCTTTGGCAAAAGCGTCTGTAGTTTTGTCAATCTAACTGATTTAGGGATTTTTGGTTTTTTGAGATTACACATCTTGCGGTTGCGTTGAGAAACTTTATACAATCGCGTGAAACAGCGGCGTAGTTTTCGGGTAGGCGCTGATATGTTTGTCATCTCTGTCCTGTCTGCCCATTTTAAGAGGGTTAATTACAACATTTGGAGCGAGAGTCGGCTAAGACCAGATTGTTGGGCCACTGAAGTTGCCCAGCCGGCTCGTTTTTTTAGCTTGCGTCTTGATTCAACAGTTTCCAAGTTGTCTGCCTGCGATCCAGATGCTCTTAAACTCTTTTTTGTCAGCTCAATTTCCATAAACTTTTGCTCTTCGTCGGCTTCGGTTTTCCTACTTTCATAATCAAGGGTTCGCTCATGCTGTCGTAGACACAGTTCGTCTTCTTGTTGCAACTTTAGACGTAATTCTTGTGCTTGTTGGGGTTGTTGTTGCTGTAAACGCATTTCTTCTTGCTGACGAAAAATTTCTATTTCCTCACGCTCCTGCTCTAACTCCAGCTGTCACACTTGCAGTCTTTGCTCTGTGGCTTTCATAGTTCTTAGGTTTTTGAGCTCCCTTTCTTCGATCTGTTGTCTTCTCCATGATCGGGAGTTTGCAATACTATACTCGTTTCTGCTTCCGTTTGTAGCAGAGTGCCTGGATGAGGCCTCGACTATCTCTTCGGCATTTTCTAATGCTCCATTTCCTGCAACAATTGCGCAAATATGGTCTCGTTTGGGTCTTTGTCAACAACCGATGTAGATGACACTAACGATGTTCGGTAACCACGCCATGTGCTAGCTGAAAAGGAACTGTTGTTTTCTCGGCTATCAGAAGTGTTTTCAACCCACTTCTGATTTATTGTGAACTTACCAGTTTACGTCGCCGGTACAGTGGGAGTGAGTTCCACTTCAACGATACATGACTAAAATATGCTTAGAAGAGGAGGAAACACATGTAATTTTCCCTACAAAAATAATTCGAATAGTGTTTTGGCTGCTCAAGAATCTCAGCAGAACCGATATATCCCAACCTGGTTCTCGATCTTCACGCCAACTTGGTTCTTCACGGGGTTCGATTGATTAATAATCTCGTCGAAGCAATTAGACAATCGGACGTATTTAAGGACTTTAACTTCATGTTTGTTGATTGAAGTTAAAAAAAATCCTTAGTGGCAATCTATGTTCAATCTCGTGCTCAAGTTTGTACGGCTTCAGCCTGTGTTAGTAATGTTGCTAACTTCTCCTTAAGAAAACTCAACAAAATTAAAACTAGTAAGAATTTAACATCTAGAAGAACCTAGCAAAAAGACCAAATATGTTGAGGAATCAAATTTTAGTCCAATCTGAGAGCCAACTGTTCTTGGTAACTGTCTCTAATGGTTCGGAACACAAAATAGTTTCACTGTTCAAAGAATTGATTGTAAGTGAATAATCAAGTAAATATCATTTATAAAATCATTGCTACTTGTTTCTGATTGGGTAATCAAGAAAGTAACTTAGGGCGTCTTTTACATAGTAAATGTCAAATTACTTCGATATATACTTTTACTGATATAATCACGGATGGTTTTTACGTATCTCTAAATTCCTCAAAGGTAATGTATTTGACCTTTAAAATCACCTATATATCATAAAACAAGAAATTGAAGAAATTTAACTATTTTTGACAAAATACCGAAAGAAGCCAATTTTCCAGCATATAATTGCTAATAGACATACTTTTGGGTCTGATGCAATAACGTTTGTTGGGTCCATGATTATCTTAGAGGTAACCCTAAGCGTTTGTTATGACCTCGGGTTCCTAAGATTTTTCCTTCCAAAAATTGGGGGCTGTACAAATTTTTGGTCCCAACTTGTAATATTTTCAAAATTTTTCAAAACTCAAAATCATTTTTGAGTTTTGACAAATTCTAAATTTTTCAGTTTCAAAAATTATTTCTTGCTGTCTGACGGCTCCTGATGCTGATTTTAAGTGGCACCAAAATTAGTAGTTAATCCTGTAAGTAAACGTATAAAAGTTAAACTCTGGTCTAAAGGTCAATTCAATATTCTAATGTGTTGGAAGAAGAGCGTTAAATCTTTAAACTTGTTCAAATTTTGTATACCGATCTCTTTTTAAGATAAGAAAACAAAATAATATACACTTCAAAGCCCAATTCACTCATTTCTACAAAAAACGCAAGGTTTGAACTGATTTGAGAGAGACATAATTCAAAGCAAACTTAATCATTGATGACAAATGCGTGGAAAATCATGAGTATTACTGTGGTAAGACAGTTGAATTGTACCGTTTTTGTCGTTTTGACACAATAGCCAAGTTTTTTGGTAACGTGTTTCACTTTTTTATAGTAACAGAGGTGATCTTTTGTTGCATCAATTGTGTTTGGACACTCTTTTGTAGTTTCTATCATTATTTCTCTTGTGGTTAAAGTCTTGGAAGTGTTGAGCTTTTGATTGTTTCACACGCGAGAAGGGAACACACTCATTTTTTAAGCCATCAAACACAAACTATCGACAGAAAACTAAATTTCTATTCCTTCAATGACTTCCAGCAAAGAACTGAAAGCAATATTGATACAAAATTTTTCCGACTACAAAACAAAAAACAATCATCCGGACACATCAAAAATTCACTAACTTGTTTTGCCATTCATTTAAATATGAGTTAGAATTAATTGTTAGTAAAATTGATCTGTGAGGAACACTTTCATTTAGCATAATGCATTTTGACATAACTCCATTAGATCAAGCTTGTTGTAATCGGACCGTACAAAAAACTTTTTACAATCTGTAATGCAGAAGTCGATATGTAATGAAATTTAGAGATTGCAGTTTTCTCAAGAGTTTTTTATGGTCCAATGAGTTGAAGAATTTAGATAGACTGAGCAAAAGAACTTGAACAATTTTACCGTTACCAACTTCTTGTTAAACTAAATTTATGAAGAATTGAATATCATACTGATACCCTGCGTCGATATCCATATTGAAGTGGGGAGAGTTTTTTCCTACTCTCAATAATATATGTTATTTGTTCTTTCAAGTTTTTCTAAACTATAATTTACCATGATAGTGTAATAGTTTACAGTGTCCATTAAGTCATTTTACTTATAGACCAGCATTAAGACTGTTCTTTTGAGCATCGTAGGAAAAACGCGGTCGATAATGCGTTGACTTCAAATAAACATCAGGTAGGAGTCTAAACTTTGCTGACCATTAATAGTAGCTCACAGGGGTTCTTTAGAAGGTCCAGTGATATCAAAATTTTTATTTTCTGATAAAAGCCGAAATTTACATGGTGCGGTAAACAACAAAACATTTAAACCATAATACAATCATAAAGTTTGAGAAAAATTAAGTTTGAGAACCTAAATTTAAAATTTTCCGCAATTTTGTTGTCAACGATGGGAGCAGTGATGGAATTTTTCATTGAAGCAATACTTACAGCTTTGTTAGTTGTCCTCCTAACAGTATTGATAAAACTCCGGCGATCTTGAGCAGTACTAGGCTTGAAAAACAGTTCATGGAGACTTTCTCTGTTCTTCCTCCAATCATTCGGACAGTTAGATTTGATTATGACTGTATACAGATCAACTTTCTAGCGATGAAATCAAACAATAAATCTCATAAGCTGATTGCTGTTCACGCAGTAAATCTTAGCCTTTCTCGTTGAACCAGGTTTCCGTTAACGTTTTTGGAAGTTTTGCATTCTATAGAAGACAAACAAAGATATTAATCATGCCATCGACTTTTGATTGTTATAAAAGTTGAACAACAGCATATTTGACACTGGTTTGCAAAACAGCAAAAGAGCATAAACAGTGTTACCGTTATCAATTTCATGTTGGACTGAATCAATGAAAAACTTGTTTCTGATTGGTTAATCAACAAAGTAATTTAGGTTGTCGTTTACATAGTAAATGTCAAATATTTTCATTATTTATTTTTACTGTTATAATTATATACCACTAAATGCCTCGAATTTACGCTATTTGACCTTTAATGATCACCTAAATATCATAAAATAGGCAGTTTAGGAAATTTAACACTATATGACAAACTACCGAAAAATGCCAATGATACACCATATAATTGCTAATAGACACACTTGTGGGTCTGCTGCGATAACGTTCGTTGTGTCCATGATTAGCTTAGAGGTCAGTCTAACTGATTGTTATGACCTCGGGTTCTTCGGGTTTTCCTTTCCAAAAACTGGGGGTGTACCAATTTTCGGTCCCAACTTGTAAAAATTTTCAATTTCAATCATTTTTAAATTTTGAAAAATTCTAAATTTTTTCAGTTTCGAAAGTTATTTCTTGCTGTCTGACGGCTCTTGTTGCTTATTTGAAGTGGCGCCAACAAAAACTACGTTTGTTAATTCTGTAGATAAATGTATGTAAATTAAACTGTGATCTACCGGCTCAATTCAAATTTTTTAATGTATTGGAAGAAGGGCGTTAACGTTTTAAACTTGTTCAACTCTAGTATACCAACCGGGTTTTTACTTATCTGTAGTTCTTTTTAAGATACAAAAACAAAATAATATACACATCAAAGCCCAATTCACTCATTTCTCCAAAAAATCGCAAGATTTGAATTGATTCGACAGAGACATAATGCAAAAGACACTACATCATTGATGACAAATGCGTGAAAAATCATGAGTGTTACGGTGGTAAGAGAGTTGGGTTGTACCGCTTTAGTCGTTTTGATAAAATAGCCAAGTTTTTTGGTAACGTGTTTCACTTTTTTATTGTAACAGAGGTGATCGTTTGTTGCATCAATTGTGTTCGGACACTCTTTTTGTAGTTTCTATCATTATTTCTCTTGTGGTTAAAGTCTTGGAAGTGTTGAGCTTTTGATTGTTTCACACGCGAGAAGGGAACACACTCATTTTTTAAGCCATCAAACACAAACTATCGATTGAAAACTAAATTTCTATTCCTTTAATGACTTCCAGCAAAGAACTGAAAGCAATATTGATACAAAACTTTTCCGACTACAAAACAAAAAACAGTCATCCGGACACATCAAAATTTCACTAACTTGTTTTGCCATTCATTTAAATATGAGTTAGAATTAATTGTTAGTAAAATTGATCTGTGAGGAACACTTTCATTTAGCATAATGCTTTTTGACATAACTCCATTAGATCAAGCTTGTTGTAATCGGACCGTACAAAAAACTTTTTACAATCTGTAATGCAGAAGTCGATATGTAATGAAATTTAGAGGTTGCAGTTTTCTCAAGGGTATTTTATGGTCCAATGAGTTGAAGAATTTAGATAGACTGAGCAAAAGAACTTGAACAATTTTACCGTTACCAACTTCATGTTGAACTAAAATTATGAAGAATAGAGTATCATACTGATACCCTGCGTCGATATCCATATTGAAGTGGGGACAGTTTTTTCCTACTCTCAATAATATATGTTATTTGTTCTTTCAAGTTTTTCTAAACTATAAATTACCATGATAGTGTAATAGTTTACAGTGTCCATTAAGTCATTTTACTTATAGACTAGCATTAAGACTGTTCTTTTGAGCATCGTAGGAAAAACGCGGTCGATAATGCGTTGATTTCAAATAAACATCAGGTAGGAGTCTAAACTGTGCTGACCATTAACAGTAGCTCACAGGGGTTCTTTAGAAGGTCCAGTGATATCAAAATATTTTTTTCTGATAAAAGCCCAAATTTACATGGTGAGTTAAACAACAAAACATTTAAACAATAATACAATCATAAAGTTTGAGAAAAATTAAGTTTGAGAACCTAAATTTAAAATTTTCCGCAATTTTGTTGTCAACGATGGGAGCAGTGATGAAATTCTTCATTGAAGCAATACTTACAGCTTTGTTAGTTGTCCTCCTAACAGTATTGATAAAACTCCGGCGATCTTGAGCAGTACTAGGCTTGAAAAACAGTTCATGGAGACTTTCTCTGTTCTTCCTCCAATCATTCGGACAGTTAATTTTGATTATGACTGTATACAGATCAACTTTCTAGCAATGAAATCAAACAATAAATCTCATAAGCTGATTGCTGTTCACGCAGTAAATCTTAGCCTTTCTCGTTGAACCAGGTTTCCGTTAACGTTTTTGGAAGTTTTGCATTCTATAGAAGACAAACAAAGATATTAATCATGCCATCGACTTTTGATTGTTATAAAAGTTAAACAACAGCATATTTGACACTGGTTTGCAAAACAGCAAAAGAGCATAAACAGTGTTACCGTTATCAATTTCATGTTGGACTGAATCAATGAAAAACTTGTTTCTGATTGGTTAATCAACAAAGTAATTTAGGTTGTCGTTTACATAGTAAATGTCAAATATTTTCATTATTTATTTTTACTGTTATAATTATATACCACTAAATGCCTCGAATTTACGCTATTTGACCTTTAATGATCACCTAAATATCATAAAATAGGCAGTTTAGGAAACTTAACATTATATGACAAACTACCGAAAAATGCCAATGATACACCATATAATTGCTAATAGACACACTTGTGGGTCTGCTGCGATAACGTTCGTTGTGTCCATGATTAGCTTAGAGGTCAGTCTAACTGATTGTTATGACCTCGGGTTCTTCGGGTTTATCTTTCCAAAAACTGGGGGTGTACCAATTTTCGGTCCCAACTTGTAAAAATTTTCAATTTCAATCATTTTTAAATTTTGAAAAATTCTAAATTTTTTCAGTTTCGAAAGTTATTTCTTGCTGTCTGACGGCTCTTATTGCTTATTTGAAGTGGCGCCAACAAAAAGTACGTTTGTTAATTCTGTAGATAAATGTATGTAAATTAAACTGTGATCTACCGGCTCAATTCAAATTTTCTAATGTATTGGAAGAAGGGCGTTAACGTTTTAAACTTGTTCAACTCTAGTATACCAACCGGGTTTTTACTTATCTGTAGTTCTTTTTAAGATACAAAAACAAAATAATATACACTTCAAAGCCCAATTCACTCATTTCTCCAAAAAATCGCAAGATTTGAATTGATTCGACAGAGACATAATGCAAAAGACACTACATCATTGATGACAAATGCGTGAAAAGTCATGAGTGTTACGGTGGTAAGAGAGTTGGGTTGTACAGTTTTAGTCGTTTTGATAAAATAGCCAAGTTTTTTGTTAACGGGTTTCACTTTTTTATTGTCACAGAGGTGATTGTTTGTTGCAACAGTTAAGTTTTGACACTCTTTTGAATTTTCCTATCATTTTTGTTCTTGTGGTTGAAGTCTTGGATGTGTTGAGTTTTTGAATGTTTCATACGCGAGAAGGGAACAAACTCAATTTTTAAGCCATCAAACACAAATTATCGATAGAAAATTAAATTTCTATGTTTTTAATGATTGCCTGCAGAGAACTGAAAGTAATGTTGATACATAGTTTTTACCGACTACAAATCAAAAACCAATCATCCGGATACATCAAAATTCCACTAACTTGCTCGGTCAGTTCATTTAAATATAAGTTTGAATTAATTGGTCGTAGAACTGATCTGTGAGGATCACTTTCATTTAGCACAATGCATTTTGACATAACTCCATTTCATTAAACTTGTTGTAATCGGACCGTAAAAAGCTTTTTTGATCTGTTTTTCAGAATTCGAAATCTAATGGAATTTAGAGGTTGCAATTTTCTCAGTGAAGACTTTAGATAGACTGAGCAAAATAGCTTGAAAAATATTACAGTTATCAGTTTCATGTTGAACTCAATCAATGAAAAATAGAATATCATCCTGATACCCTACGTCGTTATCCATATTGAAGCGGGGACCATTTTTTCCTTTTCTCAATACAATATGATATTTTTTCGTGCAAGTTTTTCCAGTATTTAAGTTATTAAGATAGAACGATAGTTTACAGTGTCCATGATGTCATTTTTTTTAGATTAGGATTAAGACAGTTCTTTTGAGCATCGTAGGAGTAACCCGGTGAATAATGCACTGATTTCAAATGAACATCAGGTTGAACATTTAAACCATAATACCTTCATAAGTTTGAGAATTTAAAATAAAATTTTTCCGCAATTTTGTTGTTAACGACCGTAGCAATAAGGGAAAATTTAACTGAAGCAATATTCACAGCTTGGTAATTTTAGTTTTCCCCCTAGCAGGATTGATAAAACTGCTTGGATCATCAGCAAGAATAAGCTTTAAAAAACAGTTTAAGGAGATCTTCTCTGTTCTTCCTCCAAATATTTGGACAGTTTATTTTGAATCTTACTTTATAGAGACCAACTTTCTAGCGATGAAATCAGACAATAAATCTCACAATATTTTTGCTGTTCACGCAGTAATTTTTAGCTTTTCTTGTCGAACCAAGTTTCCTTTAACGGTTTTGAATGTTGTGCATTCTATAGAAGACAAGCAAAGATATTATTCATTCCGTTGACTATGATTATTTTATAAGTTGAACAACAGCATATCTGATAATGGTCTGCAAAACAGCAAAAGAGCTTAAAAAACATTACCGTTATCAAGTTCATGTTGGACTGAATCAATGAAAAAGAGAATAGCAGCATTTTGATACCCTACATCGATATCCATATTGAAGCGGGAACAATATTTTCCTACTCTCAATACAATATGTTATTTGTTCTTGCAAGTTTTTTTAATTGTTTAATTTATTAAGATAGAACGATAGTTTACAGTGTCCAAGATGTCATTTTGTTCTATATTAGCTAGATTAGGATTAAGACAGTTCTTTTCAGCATCATAGGATTAACGCTGTCAATAATGCATTGATTTCAAATAAACATCAGGTTGGAGTCTAATTTTTGTTGACCATAAATAATAGCTCAAACGTGTCCTTTAGAATGTCCAATAATGTCAAAATTTTTTTTTTTGATAAAAGAAAAAAAATGAAATGGTGTTTTTAACATCAAAACTTTTAAACCATAATACAATCATAAATTTGAGAACTTATCATTGAAATCTTCCGCAATTTTGTTGTCAACCATCGTAATAATAAGGGAATTCTTTACTGAAGCAATTTTGACAGCTTGGTTAGTTGTCCTCCTAACAATTTTGATAAAGCTCCGGCGATCTTCAGCAGCAGCAAGCATGAGAAAACAGTTCAAGGAGACCTTTTCTGTTCTTCGTCCAAATATTTGGAGAGTTTTTTTGAAGCTTACTGTATAGAGACCAGATCTCTAGCGATAGAATCAATCTTTAAATATCAAAAACTCTTTGTTTTTCACGCAGTAAATTTTAGTCTTTCTCGTCAAACCAAATTTCCTTTAACAATTTTGAAAATTTTGCTTTCTACAGAAGACAAACAAAGATATTAATGATTCCATTTACTATTGATCATTATATAAGTTGAAAAACAGCATATCTGACAATGGTTTGCAAAACAGCAAAAGAGCTTAAACAATATTACCGTTATCAACTTCATGTTGGACTGAATCAATTAAAAAGAGAATAGCGTCTTAATATCCTACATTGATATCCATTTTGAAGCGGGAACAATATTTTCCTACTCTCAATACAATATGTTATATGTTCTTGCAAGTTTTTCTAATACTTAAGTTATTAAGATAGAATGATAGTTTACAGTGTCCATGATGTCATTTTTTAGAGATTCGGATTAAGACAATTCTTTTGAGTATCCTAGGAGTAACGCGGTCAATAATGCACTGATTTAAAACAAACATCTGGTAGGAGTCCAAAGTTTAATGACCATCAATAATAGTTCAAACGAGTACTTTAGAAGGTCCAGCGATATCAATATTTTTTTTCTAATAAAGTCAAATTTTAAATGACGCAGTCAACAACCAAACATTTAAACCATAATAAACTCACAAATTTGAGAACTTAAAAATAAATTTTTCCGCAAATTTCTTGTTAATGATCGTAGCACTGAGGGAATTTTTTACTAAATCAATATTTAAGTTAGTCTTTCTTGGTTAGTTGTCCCCCTAACAGCTTGGTTAGTTGTCCCCCTAACAATATTGATAAAACTCCTTCGATGTTGAGAGCAGTACTAAGCTTAAAAAACAGTTCAAGGAGACCTTCTCTGTTCTTCCTCCAAACATTCGGACAGTTAGATTTGAATATGACTGTATACAGATCAACTTTCTAGCGATGAAATCAAACAATAAATCTCATAAGTTGTTTGCTGTTCATGCAGTAAATTTTAGCTTTTCTGGTCCACCCAAGTTTCCTGTAACGGTTTTGGATGTTGTGCATCCTACAGAAGACAAACAAAGTAATTAATGATTCCATTGACTATTGATCATTATATAAGTTGAATATCAGCATAGCTTACAAGGGTATGCAAAACAGCAAAAGAGCTTAAACAATATTACCGTTATCAACTTCATGTTCGACTGAATCAATGGAAAAGAGAAAAGCATCTTGATGCTCTACATCGATATTCATATTGAAGCGGGAATAACATATTTTTCTACTCTCAATAAAATATGTTTTTTTTTGCAAGTTTTTCTAATATTTAAGTTATTAAGATAGAACGGTAGTTTACAGTGACCATGATGTCATTTTTTATAGATTAGGATTAAGACAGTTTTTTTGAGCATCGTAGGAGTAACGCGGTCAAAAATGCACTGATTTCAAAGAAACATCAGGTTGAACATTTAAACCATAGTACATTCATAAATTTGAGAATTTAAAATTAAATTTTTCCGCAATTTTGTTGTTAACGATCGTAGCAATGAGGGAAATTTTTACTGAAGCAATATTCACAGCTTGATAAATTTAGTTGTCGCTCTAGTAGGATTGATAAAACTGCTTCGATCATCAGCAATAATAAGCTTGAAAAAACAGTTTAAGTAGATCTCCTCTGTTCTTCCTCCAAATATTTGGACAGTTTATTTTGAAGCTTAGTGTATAGAGACCAACTTTCTAGCACTGAAATCAGACAATAAATCTCACAAGATTTTTGCTGTTCACGCAGTATTTTTTAGCTTTTCTTGTCGAACCAAGTTTCCTTTAACGGTTTTGGATGTTTTGCATTCTACAGAAGACAAGCAAAGATATTATTCATTCCGTTGACTATGATTATTATATAAGTTGAACAACAGCATATCTGATAATGGTCTGCAAAACAGCAAAAGAGCCTAAAAAACATTACCGTTATCAAGTTCATGTTGGACTGAATCAATAAAAAAAGAATAGCATCTTGATACCTTACATCGATATCCATATTGAAGCGATAAATATTTTCCTACTCTCAATACAATATGTTATTTGTTCTTGCAAGTTTTTCTAATTGTTTAATTTATAAAGATAGAACGATAGTTTACAGTGTCCATGATGTCATTTTTTTCTAGATTAGCTAGATTAGAATTAAGACAGTTCTTTTGAGCATCATAGGAATAACGCTGTTAATAATGCATTGATTTCAAATAAACATCAGGTTGGAGTCTAATTTTTGCTGACTATAAATAATAGCTCAAACGTGTCCTTTAGAATGTCCAATGATGTCAAAACATTTTTTTTTTGATAAAAGAAAAAAATGAAATGGTGTTTTTTTTAACATCAAAACCTTTAAACCATAATACAATCATAAATTTGAGAACTTAAAATTGAAATTTCTTGCAATTTTGTTGTCAACGATCGTAGCACTGAGGGAGTTTTTTTTACTGAAGCAATATTTACAGCTTGGTTAGTTGTCCTCCTAACAATATTGATGAAGCTCCGGCAATCTTCAGCAGCACTAGGCATGAAAAAACAGTTCAAGGAGACCTTTTCTGGTCTTCTTCCAAATATTTTGACAGTTTTTTTTTTGAAGTTTACTGTATACAGACCAGATCTCTAGCGATTAAATCAAACTTTAAATCTCACAAGCTCTTTGCTGTTCACGCAGTAAATTTTAGCCTTTCTCGCCGAACCTTCAACGATTTTGGAAATTTTGCTTTCAACAGAAGACAAGCAAAGATATTAATCATTCCATTGGTTATTGATCATTATATAAAATGAACAAAAGCATATCGGACAATGGTTTGCAAAACGGCAAAAGAGTTTAAACAATATTACCGTTATCAACTTCATGTTGGACTGAATCAAAGAAAAAAAGAATAGCATCTTGATACCCTACATCGATATCCATTTTGAAGCGGGAACAATATTATCCTACTCTCAATACAGTATGTTAATTGTGCTTGCAAATTTTTCTAATGTTTAATTTATTAAGATAGAACGATAGTTTACAGTGTCCATGATGTCATTTTTTTATAGATTCGGATTAAAACAGTTCTTTTGAGCATCGTAGGAGTAACGCGGTCAATAATGCACTGATTTAAAAAAAACATCTGGAAGGAGTCCAAAGTTTGCTGACCATCAATAATAGCTCAAGCGGGTACTTTAGAGGGTCCAGCGATATCAATATTTTTTTTCAATTAAAAGTCAAATTTTAAATGATGCAGTCAACAAAAAAACATTTAAACCATAATACACTCATAAATTTGAGACCTTAAAATTAAATTTTTCTGCAATTTTGTTGTTAACGATCGCAGCACTGAGGGAATTTTTTACCGAAGCAATTTTTACAGCTCGTTCAGTTTTTCCCTAACCATATTGATAAAATTCCTTCGATCTTCAGCAGTACTAAGCTTGAAAAAAAAGTTCAAGGAGACCTTCTCTGTTCTTCCTCCAAACATTCGGACAGTTAATTTTGAAGCTGACTGTATAAAGGTCAACTGTCTAGCGATGAAATCAAACAATAAATCTCATAAGTTGTTTGCTGTTCACGCAGTAAATTTTAGCTTTTCTCGTCGAACCAAGTTTCCTTTAACATGTTTGGAAGTTTTGCATTCTACAAAAGACAAACAAAGATATTAACCATTCCATTGACTATTGATCATTATCTAAGTTGAACAACAGCATATCTGACAATGTCTTGCAAATAAGAAATTTTGAAAAAAAATTTAATCAAAAATTTTTAACCTGATGCTCATTTGTTTCTGATGATTATACTGGTAAGCAAAACAAAAACAAAAATATTGTCTTTAAAAAGCCTTCCTAATACAAAACTCTTTGTCTGAGTCAAGGTTTTCTCTTGAATAAAGTAATCAAAGTGAGTTCATATTTTCTTTCATACATTCGTTGGTAAATCTGGCCTAGGTAATCTGAAACCGTAGGGTAGAACTGTAGACTCCAATTTTTTTTGCAAAGAAAAAAATTTCTGTATTATAAATTTCTATTAGAGTGTTTTGAATGAATTCGCAAAATGGATTTTATATTCGAGAGTAATTGCTCATGAAACTGACTCTGATGTAGATTGTATTATATATTATTTTTAGGGATTGCATTATATATATTCAAAAGCGTTTAATAATTTTTTTACAATTTTTTGCAATTTAGATTTTCTTGACTTGTTATGAAGAAGTTGAAATGTTACAAAGTTTAGAGATTGTAATAGTCTCAAGAGGATTTGAAAGGCCAATAAAGTAAAAGTTTTAGATTGATGGAGCAAAAGGGCTCAAACTATAATACCATTATCAATTTTCAGTTAAACTAAACCGATGAAAAATACAAAAGCTATTTGATTTTCAACTAAGACACCCCTATTTAATCTTGGACACTATATTCTCACTCTCAAAATAATATGTGATTTTTTCATGCACGTTTGTTTTCCAATGTTCCAGTTATCATAATACAATCATAAGTTACAGAACTTAAAATTAAAATTAAACCATAATACAATCATATGTTTGAGAACTTAAAACTAAAATTTTGTAAAATTCTGTTGTCAACGATCGTAGCATTGAAAGAATTCTTTACTGAAGCAATTTTTAAGCTTGTTTAGTTGTCATCTTAACAATATTGATAAAACTCCAGCGATCTTCAGCAGTACTAAGCTTGAAAAATACAGTTCAAGTAGACCTTCACTGTTCTTCCTCAAATATTTGGACAGTTTATTTCTCAGCTTATTGTATACAGACCAACATTCTAGCGATGAAATCAAACAATTTTTCCCATAAGCTTTTGTTGTTAACGCAGTTATTTTTAGCTTTTTCCCTCGAACCACCTTTCCTTCAACGCTTTTGGAAGTTTCGCACTCTACAGAAGACAAACAAAGATATTAATCATTCCACAGACAATTGATCATTATATAAATTCAATAACAGCATATCTGACAATGGGCATCGTAGGAATAACGCGGTCAATAATGCACTGATTTGAAATAAACATCTGGTGGGATACTAAATTTTGCTGACCATCAATATTTGCTCAAACGGGTACTTTAGAAGATCCAGCAATACCATAACATTTTTTTTCTAATAATGGTCAAAATTTAAATGATGCGGTCAACAACAAAACACTGAAACCATAATACACTCATAATTTTGAGAACTTCAAAAAATAAATTTTTCCGCTATTTTGTTGTTTACGATCGTTGCAATGAAGGAATTTTTTATTGAAGCAATATTTACAGCTTGTTTAGTTGTCCCCCTAACAATATTGATAAAACTCCATCGATGTTCAGCAGTACTAAGCTTGATTAAAACAGCTCAAGGAAACTTTCTCTGTTCTTCCACGAAACATTCGGACAGTTAATTTTGAATTTGACTGTATACAGATCAACTTTCTAGCGATGGAATCAAACAATAAATCTCATAAGTTGTTTGCTGTTCACGCAGTAAACTTTAGCTTTTCTCGTCAAACCAAATTTCCTTTAACGTTTTTGAAAATTTTGCTTTCTACAGAAGACAAGCAAAGATATTAATGTTTCCTTTAACATGTTTGGAAGTTTTGCATTCTACAAAAGACAAACAAAGATATTAACCATTCCATTGACTATTGATCATTATCTAAGTTGAACAACAGCATATCTGACAATGTTTTGCAAATAAGAAATTTTGAAAAAAAAATTTAATCAAAAATTTTTAACCTGATGCTCATTTGTTTCTGATGATTATACTGGTAAGCAAAACAAAAACAAAAATATTGTCTTTAAAAAGCCTTCCTAATACAAAACTCTTTGTCTGAGTCAAGGTTTTCTCTTGAATAAAGTAATCAAAGTGAGTTTATATTTTCTAAATCAAACTTTAAATCTCACAAGCTCTTTGCTGTTCACGCAGTAAATTTTAGCCTTTCTCGCCGAACCTTCAACGATTTTGGAAATTTTGCTTTCAACAGAAGACAAGCAAAGATATTAATCATTCCATTGGTTATTGATCATTATATAAAATGAACAACAGCATATCTGACAATGGCCTGCAAAACAGCAAAAGAGGTTAAATAATACTACCGTTATCAACTTCATGATGGACTGAATCAATGAAAAAGAGAATAGCATCTTGATACCCTACATCGATATCCATAATGAAGCGGGAACATCGTTTTCCTACTCTCAATACAATATGTAATTTTTTCTTGCTATTTTTTCTGATATTTAAGTTATTAAGATAGAACGATAGTTTACAGTGTCCATGATGTCATTTATTTCGGATTAAGACAGTTCTTTTGAGCATCGTAGGAGTAACGCGGTCAATAATACACTGATTTAAAAGAAACATCTGGTAGGAGTCCTAGGTTTGCTGACCATCAATAGTAGCTCAAACGGGTACTTTAGAGGGTCCAGCGATATCAATATTTTTTTTCTAACAAAGTCAAAATTTAAATGATGCAGTCAACAAAAAAACGTTTAAACCATAATACACTCATAAATTTTTAATCAAAATTTTTTAACCTGATGCTCATTTGTTTCTGATGATAATACCGGTAAGCAAAACAGGAACAATAATATTGTCTTTAAAAAGCCTGCCTAAAACAAAGCTCTTTGTCTGAGTCAAGGTTTTCTCTTGAATAAAGTAATCAAAGTGAGTTTATGATTTCTTTCATACATTCGTTGGTAAATCTGGCCTAGGTATTCTGAAACCGTAGGATAGAACTATAGACTCCAGACTTTTTTGCAAAGAAAAAATTTTGTGTGTTGTAAATTTCTATTAGAGTGTTTTGAATGGATTGGCAAAATGCATTTTATATTAGAGAGCAATTGCTCATGAAACTGACTCTGATATAGATTGTATTATATATTATTTTTAGGGATTGCATTATATATATTCAAAAGCGTTTAATAATACTTTACAATTTTTTGCATTTTAGATTTTCTTGACTTGTTATGAAGAAGTTGAAATGTTACAAAGTTTAGAGATTGTAAAAGTCTCAAGAGGATTTGAAAGGCCAATAAAGTAAAAGTTTTAGATTGATGGAGCAAAAGGGCTCAAACTATAATACCATTATCAATTTTCAGTTAAATTAAATCGATGAAAAATACAAAAGCTTTTTGACTTTCAACTAAGACACCCCTATTGAATCTGGGACACTATATTCTCACTCTCAAGTAATATGTGATTTTTTCATGCACGTTTGTTTTCCAATGTTCCAGTTATCATAATACAATCATAAGTTACAGAACTTAAAATTAAAATTAAACCATAATACAATCATATGTTTGAGAACTTAAAATTAAAATTTTGTAAAATTCTGTTGTCAACGATCGTAGCATTGAAAGAATTCTTTACTGAAGCAATTTTTACAGCTTGTTTAATTTTCATCTTAACAATATTGATAAAACTCCAGCGATCTTCAGCAGTACTAAGCTTGAAAAATACAGTTCAAGTAGACCTTCCCTGTTCTTCCTCAAATATTTGGACAGTTTATTTCTCAGCTTACTGTATACAGACCAACATTCTAGCGATGAAATCAAACAATTTTTCCCATAAGCTGTTTGTTGTTAACGCAGTTATTTTTAGCTTTTTCCCTCGAACCACCTTTCCTTCAACGCTTTTGGAAGTTTCGAACTCTACAGAAGACAAACAAAGATATTAATCATTCCACAGACAATTGATCATTATATAAATTCAATAACAGCATATCTGACAATGGGCATCGTAGGAATAACGCGGTCAATAATGCACCGATTTAAAATAAACATCTGGTGGGATACTAAATTTTGCTGACCATCAATAATTGCTCAAACGGGTACTTTAGAAGATCCAGCAATACCATAACATTTTTTTTCTAATAATGGTCAAAATTTAAATGATGCGGTCAACAACAAAACAATGAAACCATAATACACTCATAATTTTGAGAACTTTAAAATAAATTTTTCCGCTATTTTGTTGTTTACGATCGTTGCAATGAAGGAATTTTTTATTGAAGCAATATTTACAGCTTGTTTAGTTGTCCCCCTAACAATATTGATAAAACTCCATCGATGTTCAGCAGTACCAAGCTTGAAAAAACAGTTCAAGGAGACTTTCTCTGTTCTTCCACCAAACATTCGGACAGTTAATTTTGAATATGACTGTATACAGATCAACTTTCTAGCGATGGAATCAAACAATAAATCTCATAAGTTGTTTGCTGTTCACGCAGTAAACTTTAGCTTTTCTCGTCAAACCAAATTTCCTTTAACGTTTTTGAAAATTTTGCTTTCTACAGAAGACAAGCAAAGATATTAATCATTCCATTGGTTATTGATCATTATATAAGCTGAACAACAGCATATCTGACAATGGCCTGCAAAACAGCAAAAGAGGTTAAATAATACTACCGTTATCAACTTCATGATGGACTGAATCAATGAAAAAGAGAATAGCATCTTGATACCCTACATCGATATCCATAATGAAGCGGGAACATCGTTTTCCTACTCTCAATACAATATGTTATTTTTTCTTGCTAGTTTTTCTGATATTTAAGTTATTAAGATAGAACGATAGTTTACAGTGTCCATGATGTCATTTATTTCGGATTAAGACAGTTCTTTTGAGCATCGTAGGAGTAACGCGGTCAATAATACACTGATTTAAAAGAAACATCTGGTAGGAGTCCTAGGTTTGCTGACCATCAATAGTAGCTCAAACGGGTACTTTAGAGGGTCCAGCGATATCAATATTTTTTTTTCTAACAAAGTCAAAATTTAAATGATGCAGTCAACAAAAAAACGTTTAAACCATAATACACTCATAAATTTTTAATCAAAATTTTTTAACCTGATGCTCATTTGTTTCTGATGATGATACCGGTAAGCAAAACAGGAACAATAATATTGTCTTTAAAAAGCCTGCCTAAAACAAAGCTCTTTGTCTGAGTCAAGGTTTTCTCTTGAATAAAGTAATCAAAGTGAGTTTATGATTTCTTTCATACATTCGTTGGTAAATCTGGCCTAGGTATTCTGAAACCGTAGGATAGAACTATAGACTCCAGACTTTTTTGCAAAGAAAAATTTTTGTGTGTTGTAACTTTCTATTAGAGTGTTTTGAATGGATTGGCAAAATGGATTTTATATTAGAGAGCAATTGCTCATGAAACTGACTCTGATATAGATTGTATTATATATTATTTTTAGGGATTGCATTATATATATTCAAAAGCGTTTAATAATACTTTACAATTTTTTGCATTTTAGATTTTCTTGACTTGTTATGAAGAAGTTGAACTGGTACAAAGTTTAGAGATTGTAATTGTCTTAGAAACTCTCAAGTGAAAGTTTTAGATTGATGGAGAAAAAGGGCTCAAACTATAATACCATTATCAATTTTCAGTTAAACTAAACCGATGAAAAATACAAAAGCTATTTGATTTTCAACTAAGACACCCCTATTTAATCTTGGACACTATATTCTCACTCTCAAAATAATATGTGATTTTTCATGCACGTTTTTTTTCCAATGTTCCAGTTATCAGAATACACTCATGAGTTAGAGAACTTAAAATTAAAATTAAACCATAATCTTTTGAGCATCGTAGGAGTAAGGCGGTCAATAATACACTGATTTAAAACAAACATCTGGTAGGAGTCCTAGGTTTGCTGACCATCAATAGTAGCTCAAACGGGTACTTTAGAGGGTCCAGCGATATCAATATTTTTTTTTTCTAACAAAGTCAAAATTTAAATGATGCAGTCAACAAAAAAACGTTTAAACCATAATACACTCATAAATTTGAGACCTTAAATTTAAATTTTTCCGCAATTTTGTTGTTAACGATCGCAGCACTGAGGGATTTTTTTACCGAAGCAAAATTTACAGCTCCTTTAGTTTTCCCCCTAACCATATTGATAAAATTCCTTCGATCTTCAGCAGTACTAAGCTTGAAAAAACAGTTCAAGAAGACCTTCTCTGTTCTTCCTCCAAACATTTGGACAATTAATTTTGAAGCTGACTGTATACAGATCAACTTTCTAGCGATGAAATCAAACAATAAATCTCATTAGTTAATTGCTGTTCACGTAGTAAATTTTAGCTTTTCTCGTCGAACCAAGTTTCCTTTAACATTTTTGAAAGTTTTGCATTCTACAGAAGACAAACAAAGATATTAACCATTCCATTGACTATTGATCATTATATAAGTTGAACAACAGCATATCTGACAATGGTTTGAAAATCAGAAATTATGAGAAAAAAAAATTTTAATCAAAATTTTTTAACCTGATGCTCATTTGTTTCTGATGATTATACCGGTAAGCAAAACAGGAACAATAATATTGTCTTTAAAAAGCCTGCCTAAAACAAAGCTCTTTGTCTGAGTCAAGGTTTTCTCTTGAATAAAGTAATCAAAGTGAGTTTATGATTTCTTTCATACATTCGTTGGTAAATCTGGCCTAGGTATTCTGAAACCGTAGGATAGAACTATAGACTCCAGACTTTTTTGCAAAGAAAAAATTTTATGTGTTATAAATTTCTATTAGAGTGTTTTGAATGGATTGGCAAAACGGATTTTATATTAGAGAGCAATTGCTCATGAAACTGACTCTGATATAGATTGTATTATATATTATTTTTAGGGATTGCATTATATATATTCAAAAGCGTTTAATAATACTTTACAATTTTTTGCATTTTAGATTTTCTTGACTTGTTATGAAGAAGTTGAACTGGTACAAAGTTTAGAGATTGTAATTGTCTTAGAAACTCTCAAGTGAAAGCTTTAGATTGATGGAGAAAAAGGGCTCAAACTATAATACCATTATCAATTTTCAGTTAAACTAAACCGATGAAAAATACAAAAGCTATTTGATTTTCAACTAAGACACCCCTATTTAATCTTGGACACTATATTCTCACTCTCAAAATAATATGTGATTTTTTCATGCGCGTTTTTTTTCCAATGTTCCAGTTATCAGAATACACTCATGAGTTAGAGAACTTAAAATGAAAATTAAACCATAATCCAATCATATGTTTGAGAACTTAAAAACAAAGTTGTCGAAAATTGTGTTGTCAACGATCGTAGCATTGAAGAACTCTTTACTGATGCAATTTTTAGAGCTTGGTTAGTTGTCATCTTAATAATATTGATAAAACTCCAGCGATCTTCAGCAGTACTAAGCTTGAAAAATACAGTTCAAGTAGACCTTCCCTGTTCTTCCTTAAATATTTGGACAGTTTATTTCTCAGCTTACTGTATACAGACCAACATTCTAGCGATGAAATCAAACAATATTTCCCATAAGCTGTTTGCTGTTCACGCACTTATTTTTAGCTTTTTCCCTCGAACCACCTTTCCTTCAACGCTTTTGGAAGTTTCGCACTCTACTTAAGACAAACAAAGATATTAATCATTCCACTGACAATTGATCATTATATAAATTCAATAACAGCATATCTGACAATGGGCATCGTAGGAATAACGCGGTCAATAATGCACTGATTTGAAAAAAACATCTGGTCGGGATACTAAATTTTGCTGGCCACCAATAATAGCTCAAACGGGTACTTTAGAAGATCCAGCAATATCGAAACATTTTTTTCTAATAAGGGTCAAAATTTAAATGATGCGGTCAACAACAAAACATTTAAACCATGATGCACTCATAAATTCGAGAATTTAAAATTAGATTTTTCCGCTATTTTGTTGTTAACGATCGTAGCAATGAGGGAATTTTTTACTGAAACAATATTTACAGCTTGGTTAGTTGTTCCCCTAACAATTTTGACAAAATTCCTTCGATCTTCAGCAGTACTAAGCTTTGAAAAACAGTTCAAGGAGACCTTCTCTGTTCTTCCTCAAAATATTCGGACAGTTTATTCTGAAATTTACTGTATAGGGACCAACTTTCTAGCGATGAAATCAATCAGTAAATCTCATAAATTTTTTGCTGTTTACGCAGTAAATTTCAGCCTTCCTCGTAGAACCAAGTATCCTTTAACGATTTTGTAATTTTTGCATTCCATAGAAGACATGCAAAGATATTAATCATTCCATTGGTTATTGATCATTATATAAGTTGAAGATTAGCATATCTGACAATTGTCTGCAAAACAGCAAAAGAGTTTAAATAATACTACCGTTATCCAATTCATGTTGGACTGAACCAATGAAAAAGAAAATAGGGTCTCGATACCGTACGTCCATATCCATATTGGAGCGGGAAAAACATTTTCCTACTTTCAATACAACATGTTATTTGTTCGTGGAAGATTTTCTAATATTTAAGTTATTAAGATAGAACAATAGTCTACAGTGTCCAAGATATCATTTTTTATAGATTAGGATTCAGACCGTTCATTTGAGCATCCTAGGAATAACGCGGGCAATAAAGCACTGATTTGAAATAAACATCTGGTGGGAGTCTAAATTTTGCTGACTATCAACAATAGCTCAAACGGGTACTTTAGAAGATCAAGTAATATCAAAACATTTTTTTTCTAATAAGGGTCAAAATTTAAATGAAGCGGTCAACAACAAAACATTTGAACCATAATAAACCCAAAAGTTTGAGAATTTAAAATTAAATTTTTTTGCTATTTTGTTGTTAACGATTGTAGCAATGAAGGAATTTTTTACTGAAGCAATTTTTACAGCTTGGTTAGTTGTCCCCCTAACAATATCGATAAGACTCCAGCGATCTTCAGCGGCACTAAGCTTGAAAAAACAGTTCAAGGAGACCTTCTCTATTCTTCCTCCAAATATTTGGACAGTTTATGTTGAAGTTTACTGTATACAGACCAATTTCCTAGCTATGAGATAGAACATTAAATCTCAAAAACTCTCTGCTGTTCACGCAGTATATTTTAGCCTGGCTCGTCGAACCAAGTTTCTTTTAACGTTATCGGGAGGTTTTGCATTCCACAGAAGACAAACAAAGATATTAGTCATTCCATTGACTATTAATCATTATATAAATTGAACAACAGCATATCTGACAATGGGTATCGTAGGAACAACGCGGCAAATAATGCACTGAATTAAAACTAAAGTCTGGTAGGAGTCTAAATGCTGCTGACCATCAATAATAGCTCAAATGGAGACTTTTTAAGGTCCAGCGATGTTAAAATAAATTTTTTCTAATAAAGTTTAAAATTTAATTGATGCCGTCAACAACAAAAGCCTTTAAAGCATAATATACTCAAAAGTTTGAGAATTTAAAATTAAATTTTTCCGCAATTATGTTGTTACCGGTCACAGCACTGAGAGAATTTTTTTTACTGTTTACAGCTTGGGCATTTGTCCCCGTAACAATATTGATAAAACTCCAGCGATCTTCAGTAGTGCTAACCCTGAGAAAAGATAGTTGAAGGAGACCTTCTCTGTTCTACCTTCAAACATTCGGACAGTTAATTTTGAAGTTTACTGAAATTTTGTACTCTACAGAAGACAAACAAAAATATCAATCAATCCATTGACTACTGATCATTATATAAGCTGAACAACCGCATATCTGACAATGGGTATCTTAGGAATAACGCGGTCAATAATGCGCTGATTTAAAACAAAAATCTGGTAGGAGCCTAAATTTTTCTGACCATCAATAATAGCTCAAACGGTTACTTTAGAAGGTCCAGCGATATCAATTTTTTTTTCTAATAAGGTTCAAAGTTTAAATGATGCGGTCAACAACAAAATACTTCTTGTTTTGTTGTTGACCATTCAAAACACTCTAATGGAAATTCATAAAATACGCTCATAAGTTTGAGAACTAAAAATTAAATTTTTCGGCAATTTTGTTGTTAAGGACCGTAGCACTGAGAAAAATTTTTACTGAAGCAATATTTACAGCTTGGTCTGTTGTCCCCCTAACAATATCGATAAGACTCCAGCGATCTTCAGCGGCACTAAGCTTGAAAAAACAGTTCAAGGAGACCTTCTCTATTCTTCCTCCAAATATTTGGACAGTTTATGTTGAAGTTTACTGTATACAGACCAATTTCCTAGCTATGAGATAGAACATTAAATCTCAAAAACTCTCTGCTGTTCACGCAGTATATTTTAGCCTGGCTCGTCGAACCAAGTTTCTTTTAACGTTATCGGGAGGTTTTGCATTCCACAGAAGACAAACAAAGATATTAGTCATTCCATTGACTATTAATCATTATATAAATTGAACAACAGCATATCTGACAATGGGTATCGTAGGAATAACGCGGCAAATAATGCACTGAATTAAAACTAAAGTCTGGTAGGAGTCTAAATGCTGCTGACCATCAATAATAGCTCAAATGGAGACTTTTTAAGGTCCAGCGATGTTAAAATAAATTTTTTCTAATAAAGTTTAAAATTTAATTGATGCCGTCAACAACAAAAGCCTTTAAAGCATAATATACTCAAAAGTTTGAGAATTTAAAATTAAATTTTTCCGCAATTATGTTGTTACCGGTCACAGCACTGAGAGAATTTTTTTACTGTTTACAGCTTGGGCATTTGTCCCCGTAACAATATTGATAAAACTCCAGCGATCTTCAGAAGTGTTAACCCTGAGAAAAGATAGTTGAAGGAGACCTTCTCTGTTCTACCTTCAAACATTCGGACAGTTAATTTTGAAGTTTACTGAAATTCTGTACTCTACAGAAGACAAACAAAGATATCAATCAATTCATTGACTACTGATCATTATATAAGCTGAACAACCGCATATCTGACAATGGGTATCTTAGGAATAACGCGGTCAATAATGCGCTGATTTAAAACAAAAATCTGGTAGGAGCCTAAATTTTTCTGACCATCAATAATAGCTCAAACGGTTACTTTAGAAGGTCCAGCGATATCAATTTTTTTTTCTAATAAGGTTCAAAGTTTAAATGATGCGGTCAACAACAAAATACTTCTTGTTTTGTTGTTGACCATTCAAAACACTCTAATGGAAATTCATAAAATACGCTTATAAGTTTGAGAACTAAAAATTAAATTTTTCCGCAATTTTGTTCTAAAGGACCGTAGCACTGAGAAAAATTTTTACTGAAGCAACATTTACAGCTTGGTCTGTTGTCCCCCTAACAATATTGATAAAACTCCACGATCTTCAGCAGTACTCAGCCTGAAAAAAAAATAGTTCAAGGAGACCTTTTCTCTCTGTTATTCCTCCAAATATTCGGACAGTTATTTTTGAAGCTTACTGTATGCAGACCAATTTTCTTGCGATGAAATTAAACAAAAAATCTCAAAAACTGTTTGCTGTTCAAGCAGTAAATTTTAGCCTTTCTCGTCGAAACAATTATGTTTAGATTGGTTTTGGAAATTTTGCACTCTACAGATGAAAAACAAAGACATTAATCATTCCGTTGACTATTGATCATTATATAAGTTGAACAACATTATATCTGACAATGATTTGCAAATCACAAATTTATCACAATTTTTTCAATCTAATTTTTTAAATCTGAAGCTCATTTTTTTCAGATGATTATGCTGATAAGCAAAACAGATCCACAAATAATGACTTTAAAAAGGCTGCCGAATGCAAAATGCTTTATCTGAGTCAAAATTTTTTCTTGAATAAAGAAATCACTTCAAATTTATGTTTTCTTGCAGACATTCGATGGTAAACCTGGCCTAGGTATTTTGAAACCGTTGCGTAGAACTAGAGACTCCAGTTTTTTTCACGCAAAGAAAAAAATTCTTTGTCATGAATTTCCATTAGAGTGTTTTGAATGGATTTGCAAAATGGATTTTATATTAGCCAGTATTTGCTCATGAAACTGACTCCGATAAAGATTGTATTATATGTTATATTTAGTGATTGCATTATATATATTCAAAAGCGTTTAATAACACTTTTGCATTTTAGATTTTCTTGACTTGTATTGCTGAAGTTGAACTGTAATAAAATTTAGAGATTATAATTGTCTCAAAATGATTTGAAGTGCCATGGAAGTGAAGGTTTTAGATAGATCGAGCAAAAGCGCTCAAACTATATTACATTATCAATTTTCAGTTAAAGTAAATTGATGAAAAATACAATAGCATCTCAATTCTCTACGTAGGTACCCCTATTGAATCTGGGACATTATATTCTCACTCTGAAAAGAATTTGTGATTTGTTCAAGCAATTTTTTTTCTAATTTTCCAGTTATCATAATACAATCATAAGTTTGAGAACTTAAAATTAAAATTAAACCACAAAACAATCATAAGTTTGAGAACTTAAAATTAAAATTTTCCGCAATTTTTTAGTCAACAATTGTAGCACTGAAAGAATTAATTACTGAAGCAATATTTACAGCTTGATTAGTTGTCCTCCTAACAATATTGATAAAACTCCAGCGGCACTAAGCTTGAAAAAACAGTTCAAGGAGACCTTCTCAGTTCTTCCTCCAAACATTCGGACAGTTATTTTGAAGCTGACTGTATACTGATCAACTTTCTAGCAATGGAATCAAACAATAAATCTCATAAGCTGTTTGATGTTCACGAATTTATTTTTAGCTTTTCTCGTCGAATCACCTTTCCTTCAACGCTTTCGGAAGTTTCGCACTCTACAGAAGACAAACAAAGACGTTAATCATTCCACTGACAATTGATCATTATATAAATTGAATAACAGCTTATCTGACAATGGGCATCGTAGGAATAATGCGATCAATTTTGCACTGATTTGAAATAAACATCTGGTGGGGGTCTCAATTTTTCTGACCATCAATAATAGCTGAAACGGTTACTTTTGAAGGTCCAGCGATACCAAAATGTTTTTTTTTCTAATAAGTTTCAAAATTTAAATGATGCTGTCAACAACAAAACACTCCACTGTTTTGTTGTTGACCATTCAAAACACTCTAATGGAAATTCATAAAATACGCTTATAAGTTTGAGAACTAAAAATTAAATTTTTCCGCAATTTTGTTCTAAAGGACCGTAGCACTGAGAAAAATTTTTACTGAAGCAACATTTACAGCTTGGTCTGTTGTCCCCCTAACAATATTGATAAAACTCCACGATCTTCAGCAGTACTCAGCCTGAAAAAAAATAGTTCAAGGAGACCTTTTCTCTCTGTTATTCCTCCAAATATTCGGACAGTTATTTTTGAAGCTTACTGTATGCAGACCAATTTTCTTGCGATGAAATCAAACAAAAAATCTCAAAAACTGTTTGCTGTTCAAGCAGTAAATTTTAGCCTTTCTCGTCGAAACAATTATGTTTTTATTGGTTTTGGAAATTTTGCACTCTACAGATGAGAAACAAAGACATTAATCATTCCGTTGACTATTGATCATTATATAAGTTGAACAACAGCATATCTGACATGGGTTTGCAAATCAGAAATTTTTTTACAATTTTTTCAATCAAATTTTTAAAATCTGATGCCTATTTCTTTCCGATGATTATGCTGGTAAGCAAAACAGAACAAGAAATGTTGACTTTAAAAACCTGCCTTATACAAAGCTTTTTATCTGAGTCAAAGTTTACTCTGGTATAAAAGAATCACTGTGAGTTTATGTTTTCTTACAGACATTCGTTGGCAAACCTGGCCTAGGTATTGTGAAATTGAAGGGTAGAACTAGAGACTCCAGATTTTTTTACGCAAAGAAAAAAATTTGTTTCTTATGAATTTCTCTTAGAGTGTTTTGAATGGATTCGTAAAATGGATTTTATATTAACCAGTATTTGCTCATGAAACTGACTCTGATAAAGATTGTATTATATGTTATATTTAGTGATTGCATTATATATATTCAAAAGCGTTTAATAACACTTTTGCATTTTAGATTTTCTTGACTTGTATTGCTGAAGTTGAACTGTAATAAAATTTAGAGATTATAATTGTCTCAAAATGATTTGAAGTGCCATGGAAGTGAAGGTTTTAGATAGATCGAGCAAAAGCGCTCAAACTATATTACATTATCAATTTTCAGTTAAAGTAAATTGATGAAAAATACAATAGCATCTCAATTCTCTACGTAGGTACCCCTATTGAATCTGGGACATTATATTCTCACTCTGAAAAGAATTTGTGATTTGTTCAAGCAATTTTTTTTCTAATTTTCCAGTTATCATAATACAATCATAAGTTTGAGAACTTAAAATTAAAATTAAACCACAAAACAATCATAAGTTTGAGAACTTAAAATTAAAATTTTCCGCAATTTTTTTGTCAACAATTGTAGCACTGAAAGAATTAATTACTGAAGCAATATTTACAGCTTGATTAGGTGTCCTCCTAACAATATTGATAAAGCTAACCAGCGGCACTAAGCTTGAAAAAACAGTTCAAGGAGACCTTCTCAGTTCTTCCTCCAAACATTCGGACAGTTATTTTGAAGCTGACTGTATACTGATCAACTTTCTAGCAATGGAATCAAACAATAAATCTCATAAGCTGTTTGATGTTCACGCATTTATTTTTAGCTTTTCTCGTCGAACCACCTTTCCTTCAACGCTTTCGGAAGTTTCGCACTCTACAGAAGACAAACAAAGACATTAATCATTCCACTGACAATTGATCATTATATAAATTGAATAACAGCATATCTGACAATGGGCATCGTAGGAATAATGCGATCAATTTTGCACTGATTTGAAATAAACATCTGGTGGGGGTCTCAATTTTTCTGACCATCAATAATAGCTGAAACGGTTACTTTAGAAGGTCCAGCGATACCAAAATGTTTTTTTTCTAATAAGTTTCAAAATGTAAATGATGCTGTCAACAACAAAACACTCCACTGTTTTGTTGTTGACCATTCAAAACACTCTAATGGAAATTCATAAAATACGCTTATAAGTTTGAGAACTAAAAATTAAATTTTTCCGCAATTTTGTTCTAAAGGACCGTAGCACTGAGAAAAATTTTTACTGAAGCAACATTTACAGCTTGGTCTGTTGTCCCCCTAACAATATTGATAAAACTCCACGATCTTCAGCAGTACTCAGCCTGAAAAAAAATAGTTCAAGGAGACCTTTTCTCTCTGTTATTCCTCCAAATATTCGGACAGTTATTTTTGAAGCTTACTGTATGCAGACCAATTTTCTTGCGATGAAATTAAACAAAAAATCTCAAAAACTGTTTGCTGTTCAAGCAGTAAATTTTAGCCTTTCTCGTCGAAACAATTATGTTTTTATTGGTTTTGGAAATTTTGCACTCTACAGATGAGAAACAAAGACATTAATCATTCCGTTGACTATTGATCATTATATAAGTTGAACAACAGCATATCTGACATGGGTTTGCAAATCAGAAATTTTTTTACAATTTTTTCAATCAAATTTTTAAAATCTGATGCCTATTTCTTTCTGATGATTATGCTGGTAAGCAAAACAGAACAAGAAATGTTGACTTTAAAAACCTGCCCTATACAAAGCTTTTTATCTGAGTCAAAGTTTACTCTGGTATAAAAGAATCACTGTGAGTTTATGTTTTCTTACAGACATTCGTTGGCAAACCTGGCCTAGGTATTGTGAAATTGAAGGGTAGAACTAGAGACTCCAGATTTTTTTACGCAAAGAAAAAAATTTGTTTCTTATGAATTTCTCTTAGAGTGTTTTGAATGGATTCGTAAAATAGATTTTATATTAACCAGTATTTGCTCATGAAACTGACTCTGATAAAAATTGTATTATATGTTATATTTAGTGATTGCATTATATATATTCAAAAGCGTTTAATAACACTTTTGCATTTTAGATTTTCTTGACTTGTATTGCTGAAGTTGAACTGTAATAAAAGTTAGAGATTATAATTGTCTCAAAATGATTTGAAGTGCCATGGAAGTGAAGGTTTTAGATAGATCGAGCAAAAGCGCTCAAACTATATTACATTATCAATTTTCAGTTAAAGTAAATTGATGAAAAATACAATAGCATCTCAATTCTCTACGTAGGCACCCCTATTGAATCTGGGACATTATATTCTCACTCTGAAAAGAATTTGTGATTTGTTCAAGCAATTTTTTTTCTAATTTTCCAGTTATCATAATACAATCATAAGTTTGAGAACTTAAAATTAAAATTAAACCACAAAACAATCATAAGTTTGAGAATTTAAAATTAAAATTTTCCGCAATTTTTTTGTCAACAATTGTAGCACTGAAAGAATTAATTACTGAAGCAATATTTACAGCTTGATTAGTTGTCCTCCTAACAATATTGATAAAACTCCAGCGGCACTAAGCTTGAAAAAACAGTTCAAGGAGACCTTCTCAGTTCTTCCTCCAAACATTCGGACAGTTATTTTGAAGCTGACTGTATACTGATCAACTTTCTAGCAATGGAATCAAACAATAAATCTCATAAGCTGTTTGATGTTCACGCATTTATTTTTAGCTTTTCTCGTCGAACCACCTTTCCTTCAACGCTTTCGGAAGTTTCGCACTCTACAGAAGACAAACAAAGACATTAATCATTCCACTGACAATTGATCATTATATAAATTGAATAACAGCATATCTGACAATGGGCATCGTAGGAATAATGCGATCAATTTTGCACTGATTTGAAATAAACATCTGGTGGGGGTCTCAATTTTTCTGACCATCAATAATAGCTGAAACGGTTACTTTAGAAGGTCCAGCGATACCAAAATGTTTTTTTTCTAATAAGTTTCAAAATGTAAATGATGCTGTCAACAACAAAACACTACACTGTTTTGTTGTTGACCATTCAAAACACTCTAATGGAAATTCATAAAATACGCTTATAAGTTTGAGAACTAAAAATTAAATTTTTCCGCAATTTTGTTCTAAAGGACCATAGCACTGAGAAAAATTTTTACTGAAGCAACATTTACAGCTTGGTCTGTTGTCCCCCTAACAATATTGATAAAACTCCACGATCTTCAGCAGTACTCAGCCTGAAAAAAAAATAGTTCAAGGAGACCTTTTCTCTCTGTTATTCCTCCAAATATTCGGACAGTTATTTTTGAAGCTTACTGTATGCAGACCAATTTTCTTGCGATGAAATTAAACAAAAAATCTCAAAAACTGTTTGCTGTTCAAGCAGTAAATTTTAGCCTTTCTCGTCGAAACAATTATGTTTTTATTGGTTTTGGAAATTTTGCACTCTACAGATGAGAAACAAAGACATTAATCATTCCGTTGACTATTGATCATTATATAAGTTGAACAACAGCATATCTGACATGGGTTTGCAAATCAGAAATTTTTTTACAATTTTTTCAATCAAATTTTTAAAATCTGATGCCTATTTCTTTCTGATGATTATGCTGGTAAGCAAAACAGAACAAGAAATGTTGACTTTAAAAACCTGCCTTATACAAAGCTTTTTATCTGAGTCAAAGTTTACTCTGGTATAAAAGAATCACTGTGAGTTTATGTTTTTTTACAGACATTCGTTGGCAAACCTGGCCTAGGTATTGTGAAATTGAAGGGTAGAACTAGAGACTCCAGATTTTTTTACGCAAAGAAAAAAATTTGTTTCTTATGAATTTCTCTTAGAGTGTTTTGAATGGATTCGTAAAATGGATTTTATATTAACCAGTAATTGCTCTTAAAACTGACTCTGATATTGATTGTATTATATATTATATTAAGTGATTGCAATATATATATTCAGAAGCGCTTAATAACACTTTTGCATTTTAGATTTTTTTGACTTGTATTGCTGAAGTCGAACTGTAATAAAGTTTATAGATTATAATTGTCTCAAAAGGATTTGAAGTGCCAGGTTGGTGAAGGTTTTAGATAGATTGAGCAAAAGGGCTCAAACTATATTACCATTCTCAATTTTCAGTTAAACTAAATCGATGAAAATTGCAATAGCATTTTGATTTTCAACTAAGATACCCCTCTTGAATCTGGGACATTATATTCTCACTATTTACACTCAAATAAAATGTGGTTGTTCGTGCAAGTTTTTCCTAATATTCCAGTTATCACGATAACACGATAGATTAAATTGTTGATGACGTAATGTCTTTTGTTTGTTTGGGTTAACACAGTTCTTTGGAGCATCGCAGGAAGAATAAGGTCATCTTTGCATTGATTTAGACTAAACATTAAGTGGGACTCTAAAAATTGCTGGCCATCAATAATATCTCAAACGGTTACTTTAAAAAGTCCTGTGATATCAATTTTTTTTTCATGATAGGGGCCAAAACTTAAATGATGCGGCCAAAAACAAAACAATTAAACAATAAAACAATTCTAAGTTTGAGAACTTAAAATTGAAATTTTCCGCATTTTTGCTGCCAATGATTGCAAAACTGAAAGAGTTTTTTACTGAAGCAAAAATTAATGCTTGGTTAATTGTCCCCCTAACAATATTGATAAAACTCCAGCGATCGTCAGCAGTACTAAGCTTGAAAAAACAGTTCAAGGAGACCTTCTCTGTTCTTCCTCCAAATAACTGGACAGTTTATTTCTCAGCTTACTGACATTACAGCTATACAGACCGACATTCAAGCGATGAAATCAAACAACAATTCCCATAAGCTGTTTGATGTTCACGCAATTTTTTTTAGCTTTTCTCGTCGAACCAATTTTTTTTAACGCTTTTTGAAATTCGTACTCTACAGAAGACAAACAAAGACATCAATCATTCCAATGACTATTGATCATCATATAAATTGAACAACAGCTTATATGACATTGGTTTCCAAAACAGAAATTTATTATAATTTTTCCTTTTAAAACTTTTTAATCTGATGCTCTTTTTTCCTGAGAGTTATGCTGGTAAGCAAAACAGAAAAAAATTATCGACTATAAAAGCCTGCCTAATACAAAGTCTGCTATCTGCGTTAAAATTTTATGTTCCTTAAAGGAATCAATGTGTGTTTTTGCTTTCTTACAGACACGAGTTGTTAAACCTGGCCTAGGTATTGTGAAAGAGTAGGGTAGGACTACAGACTCCATATCTTTTTTGCAAAGAATAAAAAGTTTGGTGTTATAAATTGCTATTGAAGTGATTTGAATGTATTCTCAAAATGAGTTTTATGTTAGCCAGTTATTGCTCATGAAACTGATTCCGATATAGATTGTTTTATATATTGTTTTCGGCTATGGTAATATGTAATCAAAGGCGCTTAATAACAATTTACAATTTTTGCAATCTAGTTTTTCTTGGCCTGTAATGCAGAATTTGAACTGTATTAAAAATTATATATTGTAATTGTCTCAATAGGATTTGATGTGCCAGTGAGTTGAAGGTTTTAAATAGATCGAACAAAAGGGGCTTGAACAAAAATTCCAATATCAATTTTATTTTAAACTAATTCCATCAAAACTGCAATAGCATCTTGACACTCTACTATGATAGCCATATTGAATCCGGGATACTATTGTTCTATTCTCAAAATGTATGTGACTTGTTCTTGCAAGTTTTTTGCTAATGTTCCAGTAAACAAGATAGAACGATGGTTTACCGTTTCGATTTTTTATTTCATTTTTTATTATGTCATTTTTTTATTGGTTTGGGTTAAGTCAGTTTTTTGGAGCATCGCAAAAAAATACCATCCTTATTTCATTGATTTAGAATAAACCTTAAGTGGAAGTCTAAAATTTGCTGGCCATCAATAATATCCCAAACAGGTACTTTCAAAGGTCCCGTAAATTTTGTGAATATAGCTATCTCATGATATCAAAACTATATTTTTGTGATAGTGGACAAAATTTATGTGGCGAACAGCAGAACATGTTGTTTCTTCACTTTTTAAACCGATATACAATGCTAAGCTCGAAAAGTTAGAATTTTAGGCCATTTTGATCTTAACGATCATAGCACTAAAGGACATTGTTACTGCAGGAATTCTTTCAACTTGCTTACTTGTCCCACTAACTATATTGATAAAGGTCCAGCAACCTTTAGCAGCACTAAGTGATGAAGAAACAGTTAAAGAAGAACTTGTTCTGTTTTTCCTCCAATATAATGCAGGGTCTATTTCTGAGCTTACTGTATACAGACCAACTTTCTAGCAATGAAATAAAAAAAAAGACCTCATAAGCTGTTTGATGTTTACGCAGTAAGCTTTAGCCTTCCTAGTTGAACCGATTTTCCTATAAAGTATTGGAATTTTTGTCCAGATACAATCAAAATGATTCTTAGGAATGTTTTTCTTTCAACTGCAGTCGTTTTAAGACAATTAATTATTAAATATATCATTGACATTTATATACTATAGAACATAGAATATCTGACAATAATTTGTGATATCAAGCGTTTAACGGGAATTTATCATATAAAAAATGTTATTATTTTTTCTCTGTCAAACCTCTTCAATCTCATGCTTCTTCTTTCTGGTGTTTACGCCCTTAAACAAAGAAGAACCAAAGTTATCGGTTTTGAAAGGCCTGAATAATACAAAGCTTTTAACTTCGGTAAGTTTTTGGTTGAAACGTAATGAATTTGATATTTGTTTGCTTTAACTACAGACTCCGGATTTTTTTCGCATAGAAAAGCAATTTATGTTATAGACGCCCAAAAAACTGATTGGTACGGGTTCGCAAGATGAACACTTTATATTAGCCAATAATTGCTCGGGAAACTCATTATGATATAGATTGCATTATATATTATATGTAGGGATTGTGTTGCATATTCAGAAGCACTTTATACTTGCAGTTAATTGCAAAATTGCACAAAGATTTGACCTAAAATGAGTCGTATTTTGAGTGATCAAATGAAAACGTTTTAATCCTTCGTTCTCTAGGAGCAAAGGCACAAAAAAATACGACACCCCTTCTTTTTGAATTTTTTGCACTTCTATCCTCACATCTAAACAGATAAAGAGCAATGAGAGCAACTTTTTATATGGACGTTTCACCGTCTGCTTTCAGTAAACTTTGTGATATACCAACAATCGCAATGTTACTCATGCTTGTCACTAAAAAAACCTTCATACGTTTTCTAGCTGAAGTGGAAAAGTAAACATGCGCAACGCTAATGTTATTTAATTCTGCGACACTTTGATTATGTGGACTATGTAGCTTTTGTTTTCACTTTTAGGGCCTGAATTTTGCTCATTGTCACCACAGTGGTTCAAAAAACGTCCACAACTCAAGAGAAAGGTCTACGCGTCAGAGGTTTTTTTTTCACCAAGAAAAAATTTTCACATTCATAAATACATCATAGAATAGCTCATTATCCCGTTCATTGAATTTTTAGAGATATTTGAACACAATCTCTTCATTGTCGCGAATAAACACAAGAATTTTATCTCCAAGAGTAAGAACATTATAAAAATTTTCCCTCTTCCCCAATCTAACATTTATCACTGCACAAACTCGGGTCAGGCAATCATTAACAAATATAATGTTCCCTTGTATCTTCGTCCATTTATGTTTAATGTCATGTCTTACTTGCTTGGCGGTCACCGGTTTGGTGCTTTGAGCTCCATCTTTTATAGAATGGAATTTACTAACATCATTTGCAGTGACAACGGTAATCGCCGTTTCAACTACACCCACCATCTTTGCAATGAAATACTTTTTTGGCTCCTCATTCACATCAAAAATTCTAACGTTTTTCTTGCGTCCAAACTAACAACGATATTGGCCTCTATGATTGAAGCTAGGTCATGAAAACAAGATCAACGCTTCCGTTCCAGTTCCTGAACAACAAAGATAACCACAGAGGAAGGGCTTCGAAAAAAGATATTGGGTCGGCACCGAGATGAATGTCGGCACCAAGAGGTTTGTTCAGATGATGCATCCAATCTCACCAACAACTGAAAAAGCAAACATCATAAGATGATTGTTGCCGTCTGCTTATATGCTCGAAATGTATGCTTTATAGTTTAAAGGTGTGTTCATTCTAGTCTTGATGTTTAAATTTTACTTAATCCAAGGAGACTCATTAAACAACCCGGGCTAATTGAATAGATTAAGACTACTCTAAGTGTAATAAAAGCTGTAATTTAATATTTTTCTAGCATACTCAACTCTGTAGATTTTTAAGTTTTTCACTTTTTAAATGTAACAAACCGAGTTTTTGTCATTTGAATTAAACCAATTAAAGATACCAGTGCAAAAAAAAACGTTTTTGGCAATCAAATTCAACCTATTGATAAAGGGGCACAAGATGAAGTACACCAACCTCCTTATATTTTTTTGAAATTATAGCATGTCTATCAAATCTAAGTTGTTCAAGAGTATTGGGAGCAAGATTCCATAAGGAGGTTCTTTCATATACTGTCAGCCACCCTTTTCATATACCAACAATGTATTGATTACGGTATAGTGGTATGTTGAAACAAATCTAGTTCTAGTTTTTTTCCGAATACAAACGGTAAGTTTTATAATTTCTCTGAAAAATGTATTTGTGGATTGAAAACTTTTTATTGAGTCCATCACTGCCAAATATGAGCGCATCGATATTTTACTGAAAACTGGTTTTAGAACAATAAAGGAGGAAAAACATTGCACATTTTTGTTTACTTTTAATACTGGTAAATTTGTTACCAGTTTTGATTGAACTTTACTGCGTTTCAATACATATTTGCAACTTTTTATAAATTGTGGAATGTTTGTGTAATGAAATTTTTCCTTCAAAATGTGAATTTTATTTTATCTTACAGAAAACATATGCGCAAGTTATTTTGATATAAAAGCCAAGGCAATAAATTCTTCATGTTGCTGAGAACTCGTGTTTTCTCAGCAAACTTTTGACAGTACCTCAAAAAAATTTTGAGATGTGTAATGGAGTCTCATGATAATCTTAACACAATGTTTGCAAACGAACTTCTAGACATTTCTCTTATAACGCGCAAACTTCAAGAAGGTTGCAATCTATAAAGTAGTAACTCGCAGCAGATCCCCCCAAAATATTCGGGTAAAGAATATTTTATTTATCAAATAAGAATTTACAAACGAGATAAACTTACAGACCATAGCACTATTATTTTGTTTAGGGAAAAAAGACGTCAATTAACTGAGGGCCTCTCTCCTAAAAGGACGGACAGTCGGTCATTTCGGGTGCGGCAAGTCAACTCCTAGAGAGATAAAAATCCTGACATACGTTGAAAATTAAATCATCTTATCCGAAAGATGGAGAAATTAAATTATCAGAATTTAAACAATATTCAATATGATAAATAGCAATCAAGTTATAAATTGTAGTGAATTTGAATCAGGATAAGAAAAAATATATACCGAAGATTTTACGCCAAAGGCCCCTTTTCATCTGCAATTTTTTCTATTGAGGCTTCTACTGCAGGGACCGGCGAAGGGAGCATAACGGAAGCAGAGTATGGAGCCAAGTAAAAAATTTTTCTGTCTTTATGTACGTGATCACGTCCAACTGTGAAAAATTTTTCTTAACGCTTGTCCGGGAAGCCAGCCTCTCTATGGTTTTTGATGCTGATGGAGCAGCTCTTCTTGTACTTGAGAAGAATTAACGGACAGAAGGTGGCTTTCTCGAATTCGTTTATTGTTTGCACGTATTACTGTTTCTTGATGGACTGGTGATATTTTTTTAAATCTAACATGCTTCTTTGGCAACTCTTAGGATACGGATTAAACACTTTCGCATCCAAACACGTCCAAACACGCTGAAACGTGAGTTGAAGAAGCCATTAGTTTAGATATCCAGTCGATTGTCTTCATCAGTAGTGGTACTTCTATTTCAAACACCTTGTAAATTCTTAAGACAGTGCACTACTTCGACATCAATGCAGATCTCACTGAACAGGTTAACAAAAAGTCGCAGATCTCATTGTGTCTTATGCGTGTTTTACCATTTTTGGACATTTAGGAGCGTGCGCTATGTTAAATATGTTAAAGAATTCTCCACTTGCGCTTGCTGATGGCAGTTTTACGCGATGCCATCCATGTCTAAAGACAAATCCTATCTAAATTTTCCCGTGGCTTGATCAAATTAATATCACTTCAATATTTGAAATGAATTTAGCCTGCAAGTTGCTCTTTTTCCTATAGCCAAATCCAAGGAATAATACTCTTTTTCATCAATGAGTGTTTTGATCGCCAACGTTTTTGGTCGAGCCTATTCCTGTTTTTGTTTTCTGATTTTTTGAAGCATTTTTTCTGATGCAACTCTGCATCTAAAGCGTTATGATTCTGTAGCAATTCACATATCCAACTAGATTTATCAGATTCTTTTGCCATGTCTCCAGATAGAAGAATGTTTAGGCCACCGTCTTTAATCCTTGACACGCTTTGGCCAATGTTTTCAATCTTCGTTCATCATCATCGACAAAAACAACAGAACGTCTATTAGCAGAAGCATGGGCAAGGCAAAACCATTCAGCAGTTTAAGTGGGGTTTACCTGACATCTCTGCATGAAGTGATCAACCTGACAGATTTTCCTGGAAACCTTTTAGCTGTGTCAATTCAGTTCTTGATACCGATACGCAAACGACACCATACAACAGCACTGGAAGGATCAATGACATCGAGAATCCAAGTTTGATCTTCAATTGAACCTCAATTGAGGGTGTCAAGCTATTTTTAGCTGTTTTCAGTGGGTCAACTTTTGCAAGTTCACAGTATGTTTTTAATTGTTTTTGTAAATTGTTTCTGTGGCTTCCTTCAGCAAATTGTCCGCATTAGTAATAGTCCGAGCTTAAAAGTCATATTATGTTGCAGTCCATTTGTAAAGGATTTGTACAGATTCTGAGGGGACGCCTTGCTATGCTGGGCCAATTTTTTAATTATAATAGAATGTTAAATGACTTTTCTTTCATTCAATATCTTACCATAATCTATATTTTTGTCAACGGCTTTAAACTATCCAGGACTGGTTTTCTTCTAATTTTTTTTAATGCTTCTGAAGTGCCTCTTCCTGGAAGAACAAAACATCAAATGTGGACCAGGTCATTCTAGACAAGTCTTTTGTTCTTGAAGCATCTTTTTCACTTTTTGATCTTGCAAGAAGTAAGCTTGGCATTATTGTTGTGCAAACCATAGCTCATTCAGTCTGCGGCACATCCTCAAATGTGTTAGTGAGGGTGATGGTCTCAACATTGGCAATTTTGAAGCCTTCTTTATTATTGCAAATGGTAAAGAGGATTGCTTTCCAGTGAACTATTTCCTTGAAACTTTTCCGTAGAGTTTGTTCTTCTTGATATTTTTTCCAAAAGTCCCAAGGTTCTGGGGACTCAAAAGTAGCAAGGTTTGTTGTTGTTATTGTTGTTTTTGTTGTTGCGCAAATTCCTTTGTAGGGTTCTTAGTCCCAGTCATCAAGTTTTAACATATTGTCCACATACTTCTAAAAAGATGACAACCACAGAACAGTTGCCATCTGCAGACGGTCTTTTCTGAGTAATTTCTGTTGACGAAACGCCACATTATTGCTATTAATCTCTTTCAATCCTGCTTCACTCTCAAATATAATGTGTTTGTCCACTCCATTATTCACAAGTAGGCAATTTTTGAAGACGCACTCTCCTCGAGCTTCTTCGGTTAACTTTTTAGCGGGTATAAAATTTTCTATTTTCTTTTTCTTCTTGCACAGTTTTGGACAGCTCGATGCAGTTTGAAGCTTCGTTCATCATCATTAACGGAAGCAACAGACTGTTTATTTGCAGAAACATTGTCAGTGCAAGAATATTAAGAAATTGAAGTTAATTTTGACTGACATCACTGAGTCCAGTAATTTTCCTGGAAATTTGCGAGCTGTTTAAGCTCAGTTCTTGATGCCGTTATGCAAACGAAACCATACAATAGCACTGGAACAATCAGGGACTCATAGAGTTCAAGTTTGATTCTCGTTTGATCCTCGATTAAAGATGCCGGGCTATTTTTAGCTGTTTTTTGGGGGTCAATTTGTTCATTTTCACTGCAATGGTTGAAAATGAAGCTTGGTTTGTGATCGTTTTTAGTTGACAGGCCACTGCATTAAATATGCATATATGTTCCTCCCCGGAGGTGAATAGAACAGTTAGAACAATGGGTTTGACATTGTCATACGAAGGCTCTTCACCAAGGCTTTCGTGCCTTCTAACTAGGGGGCTCACAACTAATTGGGTTCAAGAGACAAAAACTATTTTTCAGGAAAAGAAAACAATACACCCGGGATTTTTAATAACTCTGAAATAAAGATTGTATTGATCTTGGTGTAATAACGGTAAATAAAAAGTTCTAAATGTGATTTTAACTGTAGATAATTTCAAAAATTTGTTGTTATTTTAAGGCATTTCTTAGAACTCAATTAGTAGAGTCAAAGAGAAGTTTATATACTTTGTAAATGATTTTATTTGATTGTTGAATTTGACGATGAACGCAATGTTCGAAAACTTTCATTTTTTTCAAACCAATATAAATTTTAATCGACACTTACTGCTTCTCTGCAACTCCTCTGTTAAGTTTTAGCAGCGAGAGTTACCGCCTTGTGTAAAGTTAAAAATTTTACGCACTGCCCTACAGAATGGAAAACAGCGTTTTCCACCTAGCTGTATAACAATTTTTTGAGCTATGATATTAATAAATACCGTCTCCTAAGTTTACTTAACGACCTTACCCCTGTTTTCAAAGAAATAAAGATTGTTTTTATATTCAATATCTGGACGGCTGGATATTGAAAATAAAAATCATCATCATTGACAAAAGCAACAGAATGTCTAGTAGCAAAAGCATTAACATAGCAAAATCATTCAGCAGTCTAAACCTGACATCTCTGCATGCAGTGATCCACTTGACAGATTTTCCTGGAAACTTTTTAGCTGTGTCAATTCAGTTCTTGATACCGATACGCAAACGACACCATACAACAGCACTGGAAGGATCAAGGACTTGGAGAATCCAAGTTTGATCTTCAATTGAACCTCAATTGAGGGTGTCAGGCTATTTTTAGCTGTTTTCAGTTGGTCAACTTTTGCAAGTTCACTGTATGTTTTTAATTGTTTTTGTAAATTGTTTTTGTGGCTTCCTTCAGCAAACTGACCGCATTAGTAATAGTCCAAGCTAAAAAGTCATATTATGTTGCAGTCCATTTGTAAAGGATTTATACAGATTCTGAGGGGACGCATTGCTATGCTGGGCCTATTTTTTAAGCATAAGAGAATAGTTCATTGACTTTTCTTTCATTCAATATCTTACCAGAACCCATTTGTTTGTCAACGGCTTAAAACTCACCCAGGTCTGGTTTTCTTTTGAATTTTTTTACACGCTCCTGAAGTTCCTCTTTCTAAAAGAATAATACATCAAATGTGGACCAGGTCATTCTAGACAAGTCTTTTGTTTTTGAAGCATCTTTTTCACTTTTTGATCTTGCAAGAAGTAAGCTTGGCATTATTGTTGTGCAAACCATAGCTCATTCAGTCTGCGGCACATCCTCAAGTGTGTTAGTGAGGGTGATGGTCTCAACATTGGCAATTTTGAAGCCTTCTTTTTTATTGCAAATGGTAAAGAGGATTGCTTTCCAGTGAACTATTTCCTTGAAACTTTTCCGTAGAGTTTGTTCTTCTTGATATTTTTTCCAAAAGTCCCAAGGTTCTGGGGACTCAAAAGTTGCAAGGTTTGTTGTTGTTATTGTTGTTTTTGTTGTTGCGCAAATTCCTTTGTAGGGTTCTTAGTCCCAGTCATCAAGTTTTAACATATTGTCCACATACTTCTAAAAAGATGACAACCACAGAACAGTTGCCATCTGCAGACGGTCTTTTCTGAGTAATTTCTGTTGACGAAACGCCACATTATTGCTAATAATCTGTTTCAATCCGGCTTCATTCTTAAATTCAATGTGTTTGTCGACTCCATTATTCACAAGTCAGCAATTTTTGAAGACGCACTCTCCTTGAGCTTCTTCGGTTAACTTTTTATCGGGCACAAAGATCTCTATTATATCTCCTTTTTCTCGCACTTTTTCGGACAGCTCGATGCAGTTTGAAGCTTCGTTCATCATCATTGAAGGAAGCAACAGAGTGTGTATTTGCAGAAACATTGGCAGCGCAAGAATATTCAGAAGTTGAAGTTGATTTTAACTGACATCTCTGAGTTCAGTAATTTTCCTGGAAATTCGCAAGCTGTTTAAGCTCAGTTCTTGATGGCTGTGATAACCCTGACGATAGGGTACAATCGTGCTGCGAATCCACGTAGATTTAGATGTATGGATTTGAGGTACGAATCCTAGTTTCCAACGTCAATTGGATTGTTACTTTTAGAATTAACTACAATCGCGGCGCGAATGTAGACAAATTAAATGATGATGGATTTCTCCTTCAAATCCGCTAAGTTTTTATCTAGTGGAAAAGAGATTAGATTGTGAACGACTGAATTCAGTAAGAAGATTCAAAAGAATGAATGGTTGAGTAAAAGTGGGAGGTGTGAACAGTATGAAATAATGACTTTTTAGTCGGCGGTAATTTATAATTATGTGAACATTGACTTTTAGTTATACAAGGACAAGTATATATTAATTAAGTACAATTTACTAAATGAGAACTAAATTATGGTACAACCGTACCACATATCCTGCGCTGAACGAAAAATTTTAAACTGCATCAATATAAAATTTAGAATAATATTAAAATATGTACTGGTTATTATAGATAGTATACATAATGAGTAACGATAAATGAGTGCCGTAGGATTAGTGTATTTGAGTCTCGAATGTAAGAAAGAACGAACATAACGGAAACTGACGACATATGCAGTAAATTTTATGCACGCGATATAAATTAATGCACAAACGTGATTCGAATCCATCCAACTTTATAATACGCGAGTTAGCGTTACAAATGCAACATCAAATTAAAGGAATGGAGAACTAACACACAATGAGAATTAAAATTAAAGGAAAACATGAAATGAATGTAAAAGCAGGGCAATTCCGAAATGATTTTAACAATTACAGATTGGAACTAATTTGATAAGTTAACAATGACAGTTTGAAATAGTTTTAGTTTAAATTCGGTTTTCCGCATCGAATACACTCATGCTAACTTCACGAGCGTAATCGTCGTAATTGTATTCTTCAGGGGACCAAGTTCCCACTGGTGGTGGTGCAGAGGGGCTCGCAAGCGTCAATTCATAGTCTGTTTCGGGAACTGGCGGCCGTGTAGCTTCTTCATTGAGGATTGTTTCGATCACCGGATTTGGTCGTTTCGGTTTCTTGGAAACCGGAGCTGTAGAATCATCACTAACCGAATTGACCGAGCTTTCGAATCCGTAATATTCTGGAGCTCGTCGGTTTCGTTTAGTACTAGTATTCGAGGGAGACGTGGTTGAAGACGTTACTGAAGGGGCAGCAACAGACGATGCATTTGACGTATTCATACTCACCGATGTGTTACGTGATCGTTTTCCCCCAACTTGGGGCTTTCGTGGTTTTCGTGCCAACATTGCTTTTGAAATGTTGCTATTGGCAGATGACACACCCGATGCTGCATCTGACTGTGTTGGACGGTGTCGAATTTTGATCTCCCCGCGAAACTTCTTCTTTAAGTCCTTAGTGTGCTGTGCGATTTTCTCTTCCGTAGTTTTATCGTAAGGGAGGGGTCGACGTTGCGCATATTGCCATAGTTCAGTATTCCTTTCGGCGCGAGTACCGAATTTAGCAATATCGCTATTGCGAACACTTACTTCAGGTACTCCTGGTTCTTTGATGACGGTTGTCGTATCTGATGTACGAACAACCGTACTTCCTGGTGCCAGTGTTTCCCAAAGACCGCGAAGATCTCGTTTGGAGCGTTTAGTCACTTTGCGAGCGAGCTTCAAGTCCAGTGACTTTTCCGATCTGGGGATGGGGTTATTCAGTTTGGGATGTAATATGAAGCGAGAGACAGATTTGTTGTGTTCGCCGTTGTAGCGGCGTCCGGCGTCAACTTGTGCCCGTTGCATTGCCTCTTCAATCAGCATGTCGCTTCTGTCTCCCGTCACCCATCCGTTTTCATCCAGATAGTCCTCAACAGGGACAGTATCAGCGTCTAAATAGTGGTGAAGAATGTTTTCATATGACAGATTAGATGATTTAGGTGTTGTACTTATATTACTTAGTGGTGTGTTTGGCTTACGTCCAAAGTGTGCTTGGAAAAGTGTTACATTTGTAGTCTTTTGTTTACATATACGTAATTGATATACAATTGACTTTATTGCTTCTTTAATTGTGAATGTTTTATTTCTATTGTCTAATTTCATGCAGCCTAAGCGTCTTTTAATTGTTTGTATCAAACGCTCCACTAATCCTATGGCTCTATGATCATTTACAGGGGCAGGGAGTATGTTAATATTGTAATGTTTGCAAAAGTTTTTAACTTTATAACCTATTAAACATCGTGCTTGATCAAGTCTAATATTTCGGGGAACACCGTGAGTTTGAATGTAATCGTCTAAAAATTTTAGTACATTTGGTCCATTAGCTTTATCAAATATTTCTACAGAAGGATATTTGGAAAAACGATCAATACATGCAAGAAAATATGTGTCTTGATCTTTTTCATTCGTGATAGGACCTCCAAAGTCAATCTTTATTTCTTCATTTGGCTCTCTACATGGCAATAAAGGTTTCCAATTAGACGCCGGAATAACAGGTTTAAGGTTCTTACCAATATCCGTGCAAGGTTTGCACGTGGCCGCTTTATTTAGAATTTCGCGGTGCATACACGGCCAGAACGCGTATTGGCCAAGCGTTATCATCCCCCAACTTCCTGGATGCGTTAAGTGGAGGCTTTCCAAGACCGCGTCTTGAATGGAGTGTGGAATCGCAACGCGTTCGTCCACACAAACACATCCTGAGCGGACGTGCAAGTCTCGCCAGTACGAGAATAGGTACGGGTTGACTTCCTTGCATCTCTGGGGGTCATCTTGAAGTATGCAATCCCGTACCTCCTTCAGAACTGCGTCCTTGCTGGTCAGTACTGCCAGAAAGCCTTTTGTGAACAACTGTGTCAGGTTGTTCTCAAACACCTCTTCTTTTGACAATTCGACACTAGGGGAAGGGTGTCCATCAGTTGGAGATCGGGTCGTTCCTGAATTTGGAGTGGATTGAAATGTCACTCGGCTGTGGGTAGGGGGAGTTTGTGGGTTTCGGCTGTGTAAAGGAGAAGTACTCATTTTGTGGTTTTCAATTACGTGGATATGAGTTTTGTAGGATGTTGTATTTATTTGTGACTGGATTTGAGTTGAATTTGTACTGGTATTAGAATGAGATTGCAATTGTGCTGCGTTTGCAGAGTATTTAAAAAGCAACTGATTTGTGTTTTGATTAATGGCAGAAAGCAAATTGGAATAGTTTGTTGAGCTTGTTGAGCGAGGATGTGAGGCACGTGTGGAATGTGTGGTAATGACGCTGTTAAGGTGTTGTGATTGGCAGGTTTGTGGTGTGGTATTTATATAAATTGCTGCAATTGCGTCACGAATGCGGGTAATTGTTGCTACCGCAAATTCCTCGTCATATTTGTTTGTAACTTTTGCTTTTTGATTTGGTTGGCGAGAAATATAATCTACCAGCCCCATTTTTGCACCGGGGATATGTTCAATGTTAAAGTCAAAAGGTAAAAGACGATCAATCCATCGTTTTAATCTACTATTATAAGATTTGTTTGATCTGTGTTCTTTCATGATTGAGAGTAATGCTCGATGATCTGTGATGATTGTAAATGATTTGCCAAATAAATAATATTCAAAATATTCGACGGACCACACAACACCTAGTAATTCAAGTTCGTTAATGCTATAACGTTCCTCATTTGAGTTAAGGAATCGAGATGCAAATGCAACCGTATGCCAACCTGTAGGTGAACGTTGTTCTAGTGCTGCTCCTAACCCTGCTCTAGAGGCATCGCATTTGATCCGCGTTTCCAAGTGAGGATTGTAATGTGTGTTTTCTGTGGCGTTTGCTACTCTATTTTTAATTGCTTGGAAATGTGTATCATGTTCTATGTTCCAAATGAATTTTGTGTTCTTTTTTAATAATGGACGAAGAGGATGACATAATTGGGATAAGTTAGGAATGAATTTACCAAGGTAGTGTACAGAACCTAAAAATGATCGGAGTTGTTTTAAATTTTTAGGTGCTGTTAGAGATGCGATTGCCGCTGTTTTTGACTCAAGTGGAGCTATTCCAGATTGACTGAATTTATGTCCTAACCATTCTATTTAAGTTTTTGCAAAATGACATTTAGGTAAGTTGATTCGTAGATTATCCTCATCTAATTTTTGTAAGCACTGGTAAACAAGTTTTAAGTGGTCTTCTTTGGACCCACGGCTAACCACTATAATGTCATCTAGAAAGCATTAAGTATTTTTTAGTCCGACTAAAGTATAGTCCATTACTTTTTGGAAAGCTGCTGGCATATCAGTTAAACCGTAGAAACCTGTAATGAACCGATATGTTCCCGTTCTCTCACCGCTGATAATACTAAAGTTACAGTGTTTGGCCGTTTCCGGATCTAATTTAAGTTGGCTGTATGCGTACTTCAAATCCAGTGTGGAATAATATGCTGTTTCCTGTGATGCGGATGTGTTTAAGTTTTGCTGAATTGTGTCAATCAAATTATCAATATTGTGCATTTGATATTTGTTTTTGTGAATAGACTTATTTAAAATTTTTGAATCTAGTGCTAATTTAATTGTTTTATCTCTTTTAACTGTATTAACTATAGGTGAGATGAAGTTTTTGTCGGAACAACTGTTTAATTTTATCATGTGTTTTTCATCAAGTAATTTTTGAAGTTCTATGTTAACTAATGGTTGTAAATTAATAGGTACTCGTCTTCCTTTTTGATGAGTAGGTGTAAATTCACTATGAAATGTAGACTTTACTGAATGTTTTAGAGATTTACCGACGCGGGTGATGAGTTCAGGAAAGTCAAAAGAAATTTGCCGCTTAATTGGGCATTGATTTTGATCAATGTTTGCCACTTGTTTTGATTGGATTACTGAGAAACCTAGTTTTGGGAAAAGGTCTCGTCCAATGATTGGTCGGTGACCATCTTCAACGACAGTTACATCAACATCTGAGGCTATCCAGTCGTTACACTTTATTGATGTCTTGATTATACCTTTTATCTTGATTATGTCATTGGAGAAAGTTTTTAAGTCGTGTATTTCAGGGGACTGTATCCAATAGCTATCTTTGCATTCCGATACCACTTTGTCTGCTAGACTTTTGTTAACGATCGTACAAACACTTCCTGAATCCACCAATGCTTTGGTGCTTGTATTTCCAACTCGAATGTCCAAATTTACGGGTTCTACCTCGCGAGCGTCGTTATTGTATGAAATTGCCGCTACACAATTGTCATCGTAATCATCGTAGTCGGAATCGTAATTGGCATCGTATATGCTCTTTTGTTGAAGAAGTGTGCTAATATTGTTTACTTGTTCGGTCACTGATATCGTGGTGCCGACTGTAGCCGCTTCCAAAATTGAGTCATCTACGTAATTTACTCGAAATCTAGGTTTGTTAGCTTGTTTTGGTTTTCGACAAACCTTAGCGAAATGGTTAGAGATTCCACAATTTTTACATATTTTCCCACGGGCGGGACAATTTTGTCTATGAGAAGGAGTCCAACCATACCCACAATTTGGACAGATTGTCGGTTTTACAAATTGATTTGTAGATGGTCGCTTTCTATTCCACGGTCCTTGGATATTGTTTATCGAGTGAACTTCATTAGTTGAATTGTTTGTTGAGGTTCCAGAGATTTTAAGTTGTATTTGTATGCCCATTTGGATACTGATCGCTACTTCGAGAGCTTTTTTAGGTTCTCGTGTTTTTTTTGGCAATTCTCTTTGGATTTCTCCATCTTGCATGTTAGCGATAAACACATCCCGTATTATCGATTCCTCATGGCTTCCTAAATCACAATTTAGGGAAAGTTCTCGAAGGCACCCGTAGAACTTTTCCACTGGTTCGCCTTTCATTTGTTTTCGAGATAAAAATGTATATCTGTCAAATGTAATATTCCTTTGTTTGGTGAACACTTCATCAAGGCATTCCCACAGAACTTTCATGGTCACTCTGTCAATTTGGATACTTGGTTCCTGTGAACCAAAAATTCGTCTCCCTTCAACTCCCAGGCTGAGATACGTTAGGGATACTGCTTTACTGTCAGAGTATTTCCAAGGCTTTTCCCCACATAGTATGCCCACAAGTTTTGCTTTCTGGCATCGGTTAAGCCATGAGTTTTTTAGCTGTTCATTCCTAGTACGTCTGTCTCTTTCGCTTTGAGCAGTGCTGTTTTGAACGTCCTCCTCGTAGATGGGTTCTGGAGGAAGGGTAACTTTTTCTGGGGGGTCCTCAAGAAGAGTATCGATTGATATACCTTCTTTAGCCATGATGGCTAACTTTAGCATGACCTGCCATCTGTCCCATTGCAATGGAGGTTCCAACGTCGGTTTTTCCCAAAAGGGCTCGATTCCCAAGAGTGCGCGTTCTTTTGTAGCTGACTGCGCCATGTGATAAACCTGACGATAGGGTACAATCGTGCTGCGAATCCACGTAGATTTAGATGTATGGATTCGAGGTACGAATCCAAGTTTCCAACGTCAATTGGATTGTTACTTTTAGAATTAACTACAATCGCGGCGCGAATGTAGACAAATTAAATGATGATGGATTTTTCCTTCAAATCCGCTAAGTTTTTATCTAGTGGAAAAGAGATTAGATTGTGAACGACTGAATTCAGTAAGAAGATTCAAAAGAATGAATAGTTGAGTAAAAGTGGGAGGTGTGAACAGTATGAAATAATGACTTTTAGTCGGCGGTAATTTATAATTATGTGAACATTGACTTTTAGTTATACAAGGACAAGTATAAATTAATTAAGTACAATTTACTAAATGAGAACTAAATTATGGTACAACCGTACCACAATGTCGTTATGCAAACGAAATCATACATTAGCACTGGAACAATCAGGGACTTGTAGTGTTCCAGTTTGATTCTCGATTAAGGGTGCCGGGTTATTTTTAGCTTTTTAGGTTATTTTTAGGTTAAATAAAATGTTGTAAATGCGATTTTAACTGTAGACGGTTTCAAAAATGCGTTGTTAATTTAAAATATTTCGTAGAATTCAGTAAACAGAGTCAAAGACAAGTTTATATACTTTGCAAATGATTTTATTTGATTGTTAAACCTGACGATGAACGCAATGTTCGAAAACGTTCATTTTTTTTAAATCAATTTATTTTTCAATTTACAATTCCTTCTTCTCTGCAGCTCCTCTGTTAAGTTTTAGCAGCGGGATTTACCGCCTTGTCTCAAATTAAAAATTTTACGCACTGGCCTACAGAATGGAAAACCGCCTTTGCTACCTCGCTGTAAAACAATTTTTCAAGCTGTGATATCAATAAATGCCGTGTCCTCAGTTTACTTTACAACCTTACTCCTGTTTTCGAAGAAATAAAGGTTATTTTTATAATCAGTATCTGGACGGTTGGAGTCATTCTCATCATTCACTGCAGCAGAAGCTGCCTTGTACCATGAAGCATTTCTGTGAGCTTCGCTTTAGGATTGACTGAAACATATATAAAACGTATATATTTATATCTGTTCATATATATATATATATATATATATATATATATATATATATTAATTGTATATTTGACTGAAATAGGACGTATTCTGTTTTGCCCGCCCCCATTGTTTTTTACGTCCCAATTGCTGCACAGATCTTTGCTGAAATGCACAAGATTTAGTAATTGGCACGTCTAGGACAAATAATATTGAAGGCATCGCAGTCGGAGCAAACATCCACTCATATCGCGGAGCTAATTTAATTGACCTCTTCAATGTAGTCAACCAGTATCCTCTCCTCAATTTGAGATCAGTTTGCATTGTCGCAGGATTCAATGATCACCACAACTCATGCTCTCACCTCATTGAATGCTACCGAGTTCTGTTTGATATCATATGTTATAAATTCCGACTGCTTATTGTGTCACCTAAAATAATTGCCACTTCAAATAATAAAATTGCTAACAGGAAAACATATTTCATGAGCTTGGCTCTGGATCAATTTTTCAATTTTATGCAGTTCTTTTGATCATTTCACCATATTTTTTCTTCAGGAAGTCTGTATTTTGTTGAGATGGAACTAATTTCTGTTTCTACAATAACCATTTGTTTACCTTGTATTAACATAGTATGGTATTCTTTTGCAATTAATTATATGCAAAGTTATATTCATCTTTATCAATAATCTACACTCGGTAAACAGCCTCCTTCTGACAATGTCAGATACTCAAACCCATTGTTCTAAGTGTTATATTCACGTCCGAGGAGGGGGAGTCTGGTGCTACGTTTGCGGTACATATATGCATATCAAATGCAGCGGCCTGTCAACTAAAACGATCACAATCAAAACTTCATTTGCAAAGACAGCAGTGAACCTGCAAAAATTGACCCTCAACAAACAGCTAAACATGACCCATCACCCTCAATTGAGACACCCCCGGAACCATGCGACTTTTGGAAAAATTTTCAAGACGAACAAATAGAAACACTACGGAAAATATACAAAGAAATAGTTCCCTGGAAACCAATTTTTTTACCATTAGCAAATATAAATTACGCTTCAAAGTTTCAGATGTTATGAACATCATTCTCACCAGGACGCTTGAAGATGGGCCTTCTACTAAATGCTCTATTATTTGCAAAATGATAATGCCAAGTTTAGTTCTCGCAAGATCCAAAAGTGAAAAGGATGCTTCAATAACAAAAACTTTATCTAGAAGGCTCGATCTGTGGATCAAGTATAAATTCGACGACCTTTCTATTGAGGCCAAGACACTTCAGGAACGCTTAAGGAAATTAAAAAGAAAACGAGAAGTGGATGAAATTAAAACCTTTCACAAACAAATGGAGTCTGGTGAGATAGGGAAAGCTTTAAGATGTCTTTCAGACAATGCAAAAGGTGGTGTGCTATCAACATCCGATAAATTACTATCAAAGGAAAAACCTGCACCGTAATCGATCTTCTACAAGAAAAGCATCGATTTAGTCAGAAAATTGATCTTAAATACAAAGTAACTGACCTGACAAATTGGGATTTGCCGTTCCATCCTTCTATTTGTGAAAAAAAATAATGGCTCTGAATTAAAACGCGCCGCAAGGAAAACAAATGGCATCCGGTCTTGACGCTGGCGAATGGAGTTGACTTTTGAAATCAAACAAATCCTCCTCAATCGATCTTTGCAAAAGAGTGTCCAGACTTGCAATCAGAATTGCCAGCGAAGAATTAAATTTCTTGAATTTTTATAACGCTTGTCGTCTGATTGCACTAGGTAAATGCCCTCGGGTTTGACAAATTGGCATTTGGGAGCTCTTAAGACGAATTATAGGTAGGATTATAGTGACGTGCTTTAAACGGGATCTACATATACTTGGGGAAGCGCACAAATGTGCCTTGGACAAAATAGTGGCATCGAACATTCTATCCATGCACTCCGGCGGCGCTTTCTTGAAGATCGCTCTGAAAGGATCCTACTGATTGATGCAAGGAAAGCGTTTAATAGCTTGAGTAGAGATTTGGCTCTAAAAAACATCAGAAAGGTTTGTCCCTCAATTTATACAGCAATCAGAAACTCGTATAAGACCCCATCAGACCTCTTCATTGATAAAAGAGTTATCAATTCTCTAGAAAGAACAATACAAGGTGATCCAATAGCCATTGCAATGTACGGAGTTGCTACCCTTCCTCTCATCGACATGCTCGAAGATCAATTTTTGACTCATAAATGGTATGCAGATGACGGTAATGTGGCCGGTAGCCTAAGCTGGTAGATAATTTCTATGAAAATGGCGGTGCTTCATCTCAATAAAAATTTCATCTTATTACAAAACGTGATTTCATCTTATTACAAAACCTGATTTTGTTCAGAAGGCGAACAAAGTTTTTTCGGAATTAGACGATGATGTTATTGAAATTCATCGAGTTCTGGGTTCAGTTATTGGTTCTGATGAAAGTTGTAACAATTTTCTGAAAAAAAAGTCAGTGAACTGCTCTAGCATGCTTGAGAAGCTCGTCAAACATAGTAAGGTGTCCCGTCAGAATGCGTACAAATCATTTACGAACAAATTGCAACACAAATTGATTTTATTGCAAGGATTACTCCAAACGCGGACAGTCTGCTGAGGGAAGCCGAAAAAAAATTTGGTTAAAATCTTATAACTACAATGTTGAATCAGCCCTTTTACAATGACAGATGCCGGCAGGTTTTCTCTCTTCCTCTTAAAGAATTTGGGCTAAACATTCTTCTTCCTGAAGACAGGGCAAACGAATATCAAAGATCTATTCGAACTTTTGAGCCGTTACAGAATCATTAAGCTATACATGCAGAGTTTCTTCAGGAAAAAATCCTTCAGAAAATCAGAAAAGAAAGAGTTCTTATCAATTATAAAGACGCATATTTCCTAGATTTGGCTATGGAAAAAAGAGCATCATGCTGGCTAATGGCACTTTCATTGAAAGATATTATTTTGATTTAACCAAGGGACAGTTTACAGATGGAAATGCTTCTAGATATGGATGGGATCCCGTAAAATTGCCATCAAGATGCGCATGTGGAGAAAACTATTGTAGCGCATGCTCTTCGTTGTCCAAAAGGTGGCTATACGCACATAAGACACAATGACAACTGTGACTCTTTTGCCAACCAGCTCAATGAGGTCTGCGATGATGTCGAAGTAGAGCCCTGTCTTCAGTCTTTGCAAGGGGAAACCTTCGCAAATAGAACTACCACTATTGATGACAACGCTGAACTAGATACCAAAGCTAATGGTTTCTTCGATTCACGCTTCAGCTGAACGTTCTCTGATGTGAAATTGTTTATTCCGTATGCGAAGAGTTGCCCAAGAAGCATGTTAGATTCCAATGAATATCAAGAGTCCATCAAGAAGCTGAAATACGAACAAAGGATTACGATGTCGAGAAAGCCACCTTCTCTCCGTTAATCCTCTAGTGTACAGGAGGAGCTGGTCCGTAAGCATCAAAAGCCATACAGAGATTGCCTTCCAGGATCAGCGATAAGAAAGAAGATTCATATTCGGACGTGATCACGTACATAAGGACAAAATTAAGTTTCGCTCTTTTGCGTAGCTCCATACTCTGCTTCTGTGATGCTCCATGCGCCGGCGCCCTGCAGTAGAAGCGTCAATAGGAACCATTGTAAAGGAAGGGAGGCTGTTGTGCAAAATGATTTATATTTTCTCTAATCTAATCTTGATTCAAAATCACTACACATTATACTTTAATCGCTATTTACCATATCTATTTTGTTTATAATTCTGATGCTTTTTTTCCTTATATTTTGCATCTGATGCTTTAATTTTTGACTACTGTCAGAATTTATAAATACACATAGGAGTTGACTTCCCGCCCCGAGTTGACGGACTACCCTTTTAGAGGAGGGGCTTTCTCTTAATTGACCTTTTTTTACGCCCCAGTTACAAAAAATATGTTGTATAGCTTGTCACTATGTAAGAAAATAGCATATGCTCCTGGGGAGCGTAAAAATAGAAGCTAAGTAAGGTGGGCGGGGGGGGGGGGGGGGTGTAAAACAGAATGTATCACAAATAATATTCTTTATAATAGCTTTAATATTCTGTATGCTTGACAAAATTCTATACTAATTTATACTAATCTTGAATTTCAGCAAGATTTTGTTGAAATTTGCGATTGTTTTCAAAATTTTTGAATATTGTCTTTCTCTGAATTTAACGATATATTACTGGCCAACGAAGCTTTTCAGGTCTTGCAGATTGGCTACTTGACATAACTCCAGAGACTAAAATAAGTTTTCAACATTTTTCAATGCGAAATCTGGAAGCTTTCATTTTAAATTTTGCAATTTTTTGCTAAGTTTTAAAATATCAGTTTTTATTTTAACAAGGCTAGATAACTAAAAGTTGCAGAGTCAAAGCAAGCTAAGGTTATGTTTTATTTATCGCTTCTGTTTGCTGTCAGCTCTGGTTCTCAGCAAGCTAGTGTCCCTGGCCCTTTATTGTTAATCTTTTGAATGAGCTGCATGCAGGTGATTTGAAGTTGTTATAGGTTTACTATTTTGGAGACCTAAAAGTGATAATAGCAACCTTTTTAGTTGGTCATTGAGAAGTTAATCGAGTTTCGGCCTAATAAATGCAAAGTGTACAATGCATCTGGTCTTCAAGTATTGGCGCATCGAAAACATTAAACTAAGGAGTCTCAGACTTAAGGTTGCTTAATACTGAAAATCGAAGTCGGACTTAAACTTAAGTTTGACAAGTGTGGACAAATTTTTTGACACAATGGTGGAGTTCCTTCTACTTTACTTCTGAACTTGGTGTTTTACCATCGGTACTCGGAGTTTTGGAAGAGACTCCGCTCAAAATGTTGCTCTGGGTTTGTAAGCTCGGCTATGTATCCATTTGTTATCAACTTGCGGGTGTCAGTTTAAGTCGTCGCCTTCGGAAAACTTGACATGAAATGTTGGTTGAACGCCACATAAAATTCAAACATTAAGAGTCTGCACAAATTCAATTGTTGAGGATGGGGCAAAACTACTTTAAAAGTTTAAAAGCGATAACTGATTTCCGAGGCTCCACAAACTTCCTTACTTCCATTGGTGTAGTTGATTTTTGACACCTCTTTGAACGTTTCTTGCAATCGTTATAATGTTTTCTGAGACCATTTGACCGTTTTCTTTTGACCATTCTTGACCATGCACTTATTAAGTATTGATTGCTGTGATGATTGCAGATCATAGTTGTCACTATGCTGTGTACTTTTCTAGATTGTCGCGTCCTTTTTTACTGTGCATTCTTTTTATCTGGAATTCAGGTGTTTTAAGTCATAAGAACGATCTATAATAAGCTGAATTAACACCGATTTAAGCTCCTTCGTACCCGCACTTCCGTTACAAGCTACCTTCCCCCGGTTTGAAGCAGGTTATTTAAGCCTCCAGTGCAGAGCAATTTGTTCGACGTGAGTCAGTTTCTATAACCTATGGCGCCGTTCTTCGAGAATGGTCGAAACAATGGAGGTATTCATATTTTCAGGTATATGTTGGAATCAACAAAACCGGAGAAAATGGCAGTAATGCTCGCTGTTCTGTTTCAAAAATCTCATAAATAGCGTGTTTCTTTCATTTTTCGAATTTTCAACATCGAAATATGTAGGCTTTATTGATCAATATGTCGCAGTTCAGATACTGTTCAAATGTCGAGAGCAGCTATTTTTTTTTTAGCATTTAGTTGTTTTTCTCTGGTGAATCGCAAGAATGTGTTTTTAGAATTCTATGATTTTCTGTCTGCGATGATTAAACGAAGATTAGATCCTACAAGGAACAACAAGAGACCCAATCCGCGTCCCAAGAAATCTGAAACTATTTACAATAGGTGAGGGTTGTTGCTTCTTTTTTTTTAAGAAAAATGAAAGTTAATAAGGCCCGTATTCTGTATAAACGCAGCTTATTGTTTTCTCATTGGTAAAGAGTTGTTAACCTTCCTTAGATACTATGCGTTGGAAGCAAAAAAACTAGATATTGTGCGTTTTGAAGCAAATTTTATAATGGTTTTGATATAGTTTAAAATATTTTGTTTACAGCACCCTCTTGTATCTCAAGTTTGTACTGGTATGGGGAGGAGTTCTGTTAGCTGACTTCATGCTTGGCGTGCGATTTGAGTACCTGTGGCCCGTGTGGCTTTTCTTGCAATCCGTACACGACACTTACAAGTATCAAGGCCTGGTATGTATTGTTTCTGTTATATATTTATTCACTTTATGAAAATCATTAACTGTTTCTTGATCTTTCAGGCATTCAGTTTGTTCTTCAGTTGCTTGAGCTTAACTTCGGATATTCTATGTTCGTATGCCATCAAAGACGACTGGATTTTTTTCCTTGCCAGTTCGTATGTTTGGGTGCAATATGTGTGGCATACGGAACGAGGAGTATGCTTTCCCACTATTTTCCTGTGGTTCCTCTTCGTTTGGGTAGAGGCGGCTGTCCGATTAAAAGACATCTCCAAAGACATGAGTCATCGTGTCAATCTTTGTAGACCGTTTGCCGCACACAGGTATTAATAAATTGAATTTTTTAAATTGGTATTGGGGCAATTAAACCCCTGTCAAAAATACCCAATAAATAAACATTTTAATTTTTGGACGAATTATGCCTTGCTTATGTCTTAATTTTCATAAATCTTTAATTTGAAAAAAAAATGTCTCATGAATAGCCCCAAAACGGCACTGAGGATTATTGGGATCATCGTCGTTTCTTTTTACAATTCAGAAAGTTTTATTTATATTGCAGCGTTTTTTCGGCTCGAAGAAGTGAACGATTTTTCTACGACTCGAATAGATGAATTATTATCATATCCATTTTTCAAAATCGGTCCAGTGGATCTGAAACACGATGTAAAAGCCAATAACGCACTTGATGATTTTTTGATGTTCGTGTTGTTGAAACGAATAAAGAACGGAGAGAATAGAGAGTGGTGATTTTGTTCATGCCCGTTTTCGAAAAACAAGCGAGTGTAAGAATTTGCGTTAAGCGAGTGTTTCTTCAATCACGTTAGGCTTTTTTGAAGCGTTTTTTCAAGTTTTTCTAAACACTAGCGTTTTCAAGTTTTTCATAGATCAGAGTTTTCCTAAAACAGGGTTTTTCATAGATCAGAGTTTTCCTAAAACTAATTTAGAATCAGTTGTTTGTTTGGAAGATTTTTGGCTACTTAAAGCATCAATTACAGGTTTAAGCTATTTTTTATTTCGCCTTTTAAATAAATTTTATTTCTATTTTGTCTATTATTTATAGCCGCGAAACGATAGCGGCTATTATTGAGGACATCGTGGTTTTTTTATTCGTCTCCATCTATGATTCTTGCGACCATTGACTTTTTCAATTTCAGCTGCTTCTATAAGGCCTAATCAAACAATATTGTGTTTTATGAGTAAAGCGCATGGCGTTTATGACTTCGACAAATAGTTTTCGTAAATTTTTATTGAATTCTTGATCTTCAAGCATTTGTTGGTTTTTTGTATTCTAATAAAGTCTAATTAATGAAATTTATATTTGTGTATCTAGGGAACTATTAAAATTTATCTTATCCAGATACAATCTTTTTTTGGTAATATTACTCGATAAATATCTAAAGTTAATCATTTAATTTTGATAAAATGACTTTTGGTCAAATTAACTACTTCGATAACATTTGGTATATTCTTTGCTTTAATGGTGACGCAGGAATGAGGCCATTTTTTTCTGTTTGGATTTTTCTATTTCAGAAATTATCAGATTTTAATGGGGCGCTAAATCTTTTTTAAATACGTTCGCCCTCGTTTTTTTGTTGGTTACAGTTCAAAATGATTTCAAAACAGACCTGAATTTTCTAAATTTAAAATTTAATGGTAAAAGGGAGGCCAATGAGCATAAATAATAATTTCAGTGAAAAGCATACGGGTTTATGGTTTGAACATAGTTTGCATAAAATTGTTCGAGAATTAAGTTTTCAATAAAAAATGTTCGAGTTCTGCCTGTATTAAGTGTTAATGTGTAGTCTTTTGATTTAGTCTCACTAATGACGTGTACAACTGTCCTCTAAAGTAGTAGAAAACTTAAATTATTCAGTTTTTATTGTTGGAAACTGATAGTTGTCATGTTTAACGGTTTTAAGAATTTGATTTAAAAAAATAATGGTTTTTTGAGATTTGTCAATTTAGATATCATTTTTGCAATCTTGAAGCGCAGTCTCATTAAAAAGATGGATCGCATTCTGTTTCAAGTGAGTGAAAGTGTAGTCTCAGTTGTTTTAACATTTAATTAAATGTTTTGTGGCGTTGATACTATGAGTTTTCATAAATTGTGTTTATATTGACGTCTTCCAATTTTCAGGTTCTCTTTTGCTGTCTTATCCCATCATCATTTTATTGGCACGTTAATGACAAGTTGAATATCACAATATTGGCGTTGAAATATGGAGCAATTGATTTTATTCAATGTTTTTAGGGAATAGATTTTGATCTTATAGTCTCCGATACCCTTTCCTCGCTGTAGCAGGAGGCACGTGCTAAAAACTGTAACTTAAGAAACACCAAGTCATAATGTTGATTATATAGATGTAATTCAATGGTTAGGAAATGGATGACTTTTTCATGAAAGCAAAAGAAGATTTGTGAAGCAAATCTCACGAAAATTTTAACTGTTGCCAAGGAACAACAGTGGGCAAAGGGTAGCCCAGGCATATCGTGCCAAAGTAACTATAACTCAAGGGTCTTTTTTGAAACCCCACCAGCACTGGCGTTAGTGAAGCAAGCTGATTAGTTTGCTTCTCTGACGTCCGGCCACAGCACCACCCACACTACACATTCAATATTAACTGAAGGCGGAACACCGCACAGTTTTTTTCGGGTGCACTCAGTTTGCTTCACTGACGCCAGTGTTGGTGGTGTTTCCAAGAAGACCCTTGAGTTATAGTTACTTTGGCACGATATGCCTGGGCTACCCTTTGCCCACTGTTGTTCCTTGGCAACAATTAAAATTTTCGTGAGATTTGCTTCACAAATCTTCTTTTGCTTTCATGAAGAAGTCATCCATTTCCTAACCATTGAATTACATCTATATAATCAACACTATGACTTGGTGTTTCTTAAGTTACAGTTTTTAGAACGTGCCTCCTGGTACACTCGCAAAACTAAGCTGATTTCGTGATTTTTGCCTGTTTTTTTTTGTAGTCCTATGACATTCTGGATAATGACAGGTCTCAAAGGTTTTGCATAAAAGTATAATTGAAGCCATGGAATGATTTCAGTTAATAGCTAATTGCTTTCATGACTGAATTTAATTGTTTTGAAAAGGTGTAAACGTATTCTGACCTTGACGTATTCTCATTTGGCTGGGTTTTTTTTTATTTTGATGCTATTTTGACCTTTTCATTAAAGTTTTTCAAAAAAATGTGTAGACATGTAAAAATATAGCAATTTTTTGTTTGACCTTGAAGCGATATAATGGATAAATCAATTATTTTCGAACAACAATTGATTTTTGAAAGTTGTCCATCTTCCTCATTTGGTGGATATTTCAGTCAAAAACGGGGTGGGAACTTTATAATGGCATCTCTGTGGTTTTTTGTTTCAATTTTGAAAGTTTTACAAAAAAAACCTGGCAAATCAGTATGAAAAGCGTAATTACGGGCATAATCTTCAGTAATTCACGGCTGGCTGCGAATAAAGGACCGAATATGAGTTCATTTGCTCCTTGTCCGTACAATAAGGGGCCCCGTAATAATAATGAGATCTTGCTTGAAGCGGATTTAAGATTAATGAATTTTAAGTGGAAAAAAAGTATTCAGAGATTATCAGGTTTGTAAAGTTTTAAAGTTAATGTATCTTTGGGCTTTCTTAAAATCATGTTGGATTAAAAGGTTTTGATCAATTGTGTTGCTAGAGAAACTATTTGAAGGGACACCCGGAAGGAAATCGAAAGAAAGCCAAAAATAGAAAATTGAGTGGAAGCATTCAGATTCTTTAACGGCGTTTTAATCATTCAATGTGCGATGGAAGGTTTTTTCAGCTGTTAGTGGTTTTTAGAACCTGTCAAATCTTACTCTTTTGTGAATTTTAAAGAGAAAAAAGTTCTCTTACATTAAATTTTCTGAAAACATTGTAGCAATTATTTGGGCAAACGTTAGTCTTCTCCGCGATAACTTGCTGCATCTTTTTTGTCTCACTGCTATGACTTCTCGTCCTCGAAGTCTTTTGCACGGGTATATCCCGAGGGCATTAGGTTGCTATGCCTTCCCTAAGAGCTTTGTTAGTCTCTAAGTGAAAGATTCACCGAATCTGCTGCGTAGGCATAATTTTGTGCTTTAAAGGGCATTATTGATAAGTTAGAGCCTTTCGTTTTTTTCTGCTCTTCGCCCTTTTGTGCTGCTCGCCCAGTGAGGCCAGCCTCTCCAATAAGCTAACTACAAACAAAATTTTTAAATGTCATCGATGTATGTATCTATTTTGTCCTTGGGTCCCTCTGGAGTTTTGTATCCCTCGACATCCGTGATGAAAGACAGACATAAAAAAGAAAAAGGGACAAATATCTGGTGTCCTACTTTCTGCCATTTTGAGCAAAACCATTCATCCTGTTTTGGGATTGCCCTTCAAATTTGGGATTGCCCTTTTGGGATTTCATTATTAAAGTTTATCATCACTCAAATGTGCCTCCTCAGGTTTACTTTTAGTATTGGATATCCTACTTTTAGTTAAAACAAGTTTTACTTTTAGTATTGGATATCCTGTAGTGACATTGGGATTTGGATTCAAAAGCTACATCACTTACAAACTGCGACTTCGAAAACAACTCGAAGTTCAGAAAGAAAACGACTTTTACTTTCAACTGCTCAAACAAGCCCTGCCGAAACAACATCCGCCGTGTAAGTATTTTCCAACGTGTATTTCAAAAGGAGCACATACACTAATAAAAAGCAATCGTGTAGCCCAGATTAGAGATTGTTCTTGATGCAATTCAATTAGCATGGTCTTTGTTGCCATTCAATCCAATGTTGATTGAATGTTCTTTTATGATTTTCTCAATGGAAGTTGTTTCAGTTGCCCCTGAGGACTATCCTGCGATTGACGACGAAGGCATACATGCCAATGGCCATATACATCATCCTCCCGGCATTACCCATCAACCCACACCCTGCTGGAACATCGGAGGCAATCGTGATGCAGCTCCTAGCACTGCTGAAACGAGAACCAGGAACTGGGTGCAAGGAATTGCTTTTGATGCAGCGACCAATTCTACAAATCGCAATGTCCGCAATTTATCCACAGACGCTGCTCAAGCACCAGCCTCTAATTCAAACACTACAAGTGGTCACGGGGGAGGCTTTTTCCCATTCTTAAGGAACTCAAAAGCCAGCAGTAACTCTGAAAACGCTTTACATAAAAGCAACAGTCAGGTCAGCCAGCATGGTAGCACGGGAGGGAATGCTGCAAACGTTGTTAAAAGTGTTAGTGGATACACTAATTCACAGAGCCACAATTCCCAGCAGGTTACTTGCAATGGAACAGCCAGCCATACTGTCTCAAGTGGCAACCCTACACAAGTACCGGCTGTTAATCAACACTTATCAAATGGGAGCGCAAGCAGTACTTCAACGCCCAGCACTCTGACAAATGAGAGGACTGCGGCAACAAACACTGCTTCAAATCCAAAAATTCCAGACACCATGAAGGCATTAGCAAAGGTCCTAAACACTTGCTTAACAACATCCAATAACACACTACATGAGGTAACTTTCAACCTCTTCCCATATCCCCAAATCGGGATTACACGAATTGAAACGAAACGCAAGACAAACTATGATTCTTTGTGGGTTTCCAATAATCTCAAAGCAATATGATTGCTATACATGTTATGTTTGTTGCCAACATTTTTGTACGCTATGAAAAACTTTGTAATAATAATAATAATAATAATAATAATAATAATAATAATAATAATAATAATAATAATAATAATAGCCGTGAAACAAAGAATAGGAGATACTAAGGTTATCATTGGTCTATTTTTCAATCTATATTTGTCGGCTGCGTAAATTTTTCTTTTGACGAATTCTTCGCATTTCAGTTTCTCTGCAATTGAATTTTGTAGGTTATTTGTTAAACTCGGTTGGTTTTTCGGTCTGTTGCCTTCAAGTCCAGAATGTATAAATCGAAGAAGAAATTCAGGAATCTGCTGGCTACATTGAAATTTTGTATCCCAAAAAAGATTTTCTCATTAGCATCTGTTTTACATTGTTGACGTGTGACTATTATAAATCTTGCAGCAAGAATTGCACTCCAATGTTGACTTTTTGTTCCCACATACTTGACCCCCTTCTTGGGCATCCCATACAAACGTAAATGTTATCATTTTATTGATGTGTCCAGAAATTAAACAAGTTTCGGAATTTATCGTTTTTGAAAAATGCTCGGAAAAATTTTTGGCCAATTTTATCATTTTGCTCGTTCTCGTTGTTACAATGCTGTTTTCTAATGAATTTTATGAAAACTTGCTCATTTTGTTAGGGAGAAATATGGTTTCTCTGAATATGGATTTTCTACTTTTGCATGATCAAGTTTGACTGCTATACCTTATTAACAGTAATTTGTTGAATTTAAATAAATTAGTTGTAGTAGACAAGAACTCAATTACCTTCAACAGGATATCCAATAATTAAAATAACACAAAAAAGCGTATGCACTTTATAGTTTTAGACTTGTATTAAATCTATTCAATTATATACTATTCAATTTTCTCCTATTCTCTCGTCCTTGTTTTAGTAGCTTGTAGTCACTTATTTTTTAATGTGAGTATTACTCCCACCTTACTGATCTGAACCACATATTCGGGCCCATATTATAGCTTTTTGAATCTTAGTTATTCTTAATAACACTTAACTGCCACTCTCAGACAGCGTACTATTCTTTTGTGGAATAAAGAAGGCAATTTCTGAAAGATTTTTTTTTTGACATCCGATGTGAATTGTGTACTTGTTTATTCGACATAATTCTAAAATTGTTATCTGTGATGCTTAGCCTAACGAATTTGAAAATTTGCTGTTTTCTGATTACGCTTTGGGTGAGATGTTGGTTGATCATTTCTGTTTGCTCAGATAAATTTTCGCTGAGATATTTTACTCAGTTGAACATTTTGTCTCTTAATATAGTAATTTGTAGGAGACATTTGTCAGATTTGACTAAAAGAAAATTTTTAGGCCCTCATCCCCTCATACCACCTATTGCTTACAACACTACGCCCCAGCTGTGTACTACCGAAGCATACTACCAGCTGTAACGGGAATGAACAGGTGGAGACGGGAGGGCTTTTATTCTCTGAACACACCCCTAAAGATCTGCTAGTCTCTAAGTGCAATTCATCAAGGCTACTGCGAATAAATGAAATCGTAGTTTAAGAATTTTTTTTACCGGTTTGGACGCCCTCCCTTACTCCACCGCCCAGGCCAATACTACCAGCCCTCTCCCATTATCCCCCGGCCTCCCCTCAACCACGCGCTCGACCTCCCAAGTTGGCTACCACCAGAGCTAGCAGGTTGTTGAGAGCGATTTGCGCGACGTTATGTTCATTACGTTATGTTTATTAATAGCCGCCGTCGGCCTCTCAACGGCTAATATTTAGGCGCTCTTTTCTTTTAATTCGCTTAATCTTTTAATCACGTTTTTGGTTTTACATGAGTCACGATTTTCACGTTTGACTCCTGACTTTTCTCATTCAATGTTTAAAGTGTATAGATCTTAAATTCTTTCAGGCATTGAATTACGCAATGTATTGAATCGGATATTATAGCGCTCCTATTTTATACAATACAAAGAATTTGACTTGTATTGGGGCTTTGTCTTTTTTAAGATCTGTTTACACATTTTCATGATTTTTCAAGTCAAAATGGAATAGTGATTTTGGTCACGCCGATACAGGAGATGGAGCGAAAAGGCGAGTAATTTTAAAGTAGAGTGAGAAAACGGTGTTTGAACAAAAGTTCGCCTTCTCGCTAGTGGTTTTTTGTTCAAATGGGGGCATTTTAACTTGATTTTCAGGTTTTTTAATCTGATTTTTTTTTTGGAAATGGTTTTCCCTTTTCACTCTTAGTCCGTTCTAGGTCTAGTCTTTTGTTTAGTCGATGAAAATTCTTTGAATTGTTCGTCAGAACTTGTCCTGCTATGTTTTTTAACTTCTTCGAATAAAAATTTATTCGCTCTTTTTTGGTTTACAGCGTGTTAAACATATTGTGTGAAATCTTTTTGACTTCTCTCATTCTTCTAAGCATAAAGGCAGATGTTGCTCCTCAAAGTAATTCATAATGAACGAAATCATAAATAGACCATAAGGCCCAATTTTAGATGCTCGTTACTCGCTCGAACTTTGTTCTTAGTTATCATCTCTACTGGTTATTGTTATTTATAATAGCCCTTGTATCGTCTCACTCCGAAACAGGAGTATGTTCAGCTCAAAATTACATCAAAATAGTTTGCACTTCAAAACTGTCGAGGTAAAATAATCATTTGATTAGTTTTTTCTCTTCTTTCAATCCCAATCCTGTTTACGGATCACAGCAGAGCAATTCAAAATGAACAGAGTCAGTATCAAAAAAGGAAATCATAAATAGAAAGGGTTAAACCCTTGAAGCCCAATTTTAGCTGCCCGTTACTCGTCGAACTTTGTACGTATTTATCATCTCTAGTGGTTATTGGTATTTATAATAGCCATTGTATGGTCTCAGTTGCTCAGCGAAGCAGTTAAACAGAGTCAGTATCAAAAAAGGAAATCTTAAATAGAAACGGGTTAAACCCATAAAGCCCAATTTTAGATGCCCGTTATTCAAACTTTGTTGTTAGATACCATCTCTAATGCTTATTGGTATTTATAATTGCCCTTGTGTCGTCTCACTACGAAACAGGTGTTTGTTCAACTCAAAATGACATCCAAAAAGTTTGCACTGTAAAATTGTTTGTAAAAAAATTATTTTTTCATTATTAATTTCTTTTTTACAATCCCAATCTTGGTTATGGGAATCAACGGCGATTATTTTCCGGAAATCTGCCGGTGCTGTTTATCAATTACTCTCAAACGAATCTTGTAGTTATTACTCCTGCGGTGTTTTTTATAGCTGCGAAGCTGTAAGCTGAGCGGAGCTATATTGCAGTGCTTCTTCTGACGTTCTTCGGTTTACATTTAATCTTTCAGCAAAGATAAAACAGTAAGTTTTTCTGATTGACTTCCTCTCACTATTGGCTTGGCGAGCGTTACGTCATTTCTCACTCTCTTTAATAAAAGTTTTGTTGCACGCACGTCGGACTCTTCTCACTTTTCGTAATCAAAAACGGGATAAACAGGTAACGCTCGGGGGGGGGGGGGGCTTAAAAGGAGACATTAGTCCCTGATGGGAAGGGCAAGGTCTTTCACCCCTCTCCCCCAACCCTCAACCTCATTTCACCCATAATTCCAGCTCTTAACCCGTAGACTCATCACCCCCCTCTCTCTCTCTCTGCCGCACCCTCCCCTATTCCTTCAACCGCCGTGAGTCCTTCTACCCCCTCCAACCCCCACCACACTCCCCTTGAGTTAAGCTAAAGGTAGCGTCCGTGAGATGCAGTTACCTTCAAAGCCAACCGCTCGCCTGTGTTTGAGAGCAATTCGCCCGACTGTCCGGTTATGGTTCTTACAGCTTTTTATCATCCTAGAAACCAAGAAATTTTTCTAACTTTGGTTGCTGTTGAATTCTATAAACATTTTTTGGACTCAAAGATATATGTCTATCAATTTGCAAGAAGTTTCTTTTTGTGGTTTCCTATTGCTTTGGTTAGTTTAGGGCAGCCAATGAAGGAAAATCCTTGGTGGCTTTGTTTTTTGTCCATTATAAAATATTCTTTTAGACATCCGTATCTTACCTAGATTAGTGGCTGCTTGAATTGGTTCAGTTGTGATAATCAGGTGTATATTGGTCCTTATGGTCTGTGAATGCAGTTAACTATTTTAGCAAAACAGCTTTAACCAATGAAGTCGGAAGGCATTAGATTCTGTCCCGATTTTTTAAAGAGCTTCAACAGTCTCTGCAGTGAATTGTAGGGGAGGCAGTTTGTGGGCCAATGGTAGCTCCGAAAGCTTCGAATGATTGCTGTACATTTTTATAGCCTTCTAGGCTATCTGAGATTAGAGTGGTAGCCGCCACTGCCAAACCAAGTCATAACCGATTTTCATGAATTTTCAAATCAAATTGGTGTAGTGATTTTGGTCACACCAAAACTGGGAAAGGACTGAAAAGGCGAGTAATTTTAAAGTAGAGTGAGAAAACGGTGTTTGAACAAAAGTTCGTCTTCTCGCTAGTGATTTTTTGTTCACATGCGGCAATTGCACTCTAATTTTTACTGTTTTTCAGTTTTTTGTTTCCGATTTTTTTTCTTAAGTTTTTTTCCAATACACTCATAGTTCACTATAGGCCTAGTTTTTGTTCGACTCAAATTTTATTTATCGTTAGTGGTTTTTTGTTCACACGGGGGCATTTTAACTTCGATTTTCTGTTTTTTCTGATTTTTTTGGAAATGGTTTTCCCATTTCACTCTTAGTCCGTTCTAGGTCTATTCTTTTGTTTAGTCAATGAAAATTCTATGAATTGTTCGTCAGAGCTTGTCCTGCTATGTTTTTCAACTTCGAATAAAAATTTTGTCGCCCTACTTTGGTTTACAGCGTGTTCACCATATTGTGTGAAATCTTTTTGACTTCTCTAGGCTTTTCACTTTTTTCTCATTCTGCTAAGAGTTTTTTAGACAGAACTTGCTCAGCAGAGCAATTCAAAATGAACAGAGTCAGTATCAAAAAATGAAATCGTAAATAGAAGGGGTTAAACCCATAAAGCCCAATTATAGATGCCCGTTTTTCATAGAACTTTGTTCGTAGTTATCATCTCTAGTGGTTATTGGTGTTTGTAATAGCCCTTGTATCGTCTCACTCCGAAACAGGAGTATGTTCAGCTCAAAATTACATCAAAATAGTTTGCACTTCAAAATTGTCGAGGTAAAAAAATCATTTGATTAGTTTTTTCTCTTCTTTCAATCCCAATCCTGTTTACGGATCACAGCAGAGCAATTCAAAATGAACAGAGTCAGTATCAAAAAACGAAATCATAAATAGAAGGGGTTAAACCCATAAAGCCCAATTTTAGATGCCCGTTACTCGTCGAACTTTGTTCGTAGTTATCATCTCTAGTGGTTATTGGTATTTATAATAGCCATTGTATCGTCTCAGTTGCTCAGCTAAGCAGTTAAACAAAATAAGTAATAAAAAAGGAAATCTTAAATAGAAACGGGTCAAACCCATAAAGCCCAATTTTAGATGCGCGTTACTCGAACATTGTTGTTAGATACCATCTCTAATGCTTATTGGTATTTATAATAGCACTTGTGTCGTCTCACTACGAAACAGGTGTTTTTTCAACTCAAAATGACATCCAAGAAGTTTGCACTGTAGAATTGTTTGTAGAAAAATTATATTTTCATTATTATTTTTCTTTTGACAATCCCAATCTTGGTTATAGGAATCAACGGTGATTACTTTCCTGCAATTTGTTGGGTCTGTTTATCAATTGCTCTCAAACGAATCTTGTAGTTATTACTCCTGCGGTGTTTTTTATAGCTGCGAAGCTGTAAGCTGAGCGGAGCTATATTGCAGTGCTCTTGGTTTTTTGTTTTGTCGTCTGACGTTCTCCGGTTTACATTTGTTCTTTCAGCAAAGCTAAAACAGTAAGTTTTTCTGATTGACTTCCTCTCACTATTGGCTTGGCGAGTGTTACGTCATTTCTCACTCTCTAATGAAAGTTTTGTTGCACGCACGTCGGACTCTTCTCACTTTTGGTAATCAAAACGGGATAAACAGGTAACGCTCGGAGGGCCTTAATAGGAGACATAAGTCCTTGGTGGGAAGGGCAAGTTCTTCCAACCCTCTCCCCAACCCTCCACCTCTTTTTTTCCCCATAATTCCAGCTTTTAACCCGTAGACTGATCACCCCTTCTCTCTCTTTCGCACCCTCCCCTATTCCTTCAACCGCCGTGAGTCCCTCTACCCCCTCCAACCCCCGCCACACTCCCCTTGAGTTAAGCTAAAGGTAGCGTCTGTAAGATGCAATTACTGACAAAGCCAACCGCTCAACAGTGTTTGGGAGCAATTCGCCCGACTGTGTCCGCTTATGATTCTTACAGCTTTTTATCAACCTAGACATCCAGAAATTTTTCTGACTTTGGTTGCTGTTGAATTCTATAAACATTTTTTTGGACTCAAAGATTTATGTCTATCAATTTGCAAGAAGTTTCTTTTTGTGGTTTCCTATTGCTTTGGTTACTTTAGGGCAGCCAATGAAGGAAAATCCTTGGTGGCTGTGTTTTTTGTCCATTATAAAATATTCTTTTAGACATCCGTATCTTACCTAGATTAGTGGCTGCTTGAATTGGTTCAGTTGTGATAATCAGGTGTATGTTGGTCCTTATGGTCTGTGAATGCAGTTAACTATTTTAGCAAAACAGCATTAACCAATGAAGTCGGAAGGCATTAAATTCTGTCACAATTTTTCAAAGCTTCAACAGTCTTTGCAGTGAATTGTAGGGGAGGCAGTTTGTCGTCCAATGTTAGATCCGAAGGCTTCGAATCATTGTTGTACATTTTTATAGCCTTCTAGGCTATCTGAGATTAGAGTGGTAGCCGCCACTGCCAAACCAAGTCAATACCGATTTTCATGAATTTTCAAGTCAAATTGGTGTAATGATTTTGGTCACGCCGAAACTGGAAAAAGACTGAAAAGGCGAGTAATTTTTAAGTAGAGTGAGAAAACGGAGTTTGAACAAAAGTTCGCCTTCTCGCTAGTGATTTTTTGTTCACATGCGGCAATTGCACTCTAATTTTTACTGTTTTTCAGTTTTTTGTTTCCGATTTTTTTTCTTAAATTTTTTTCCAATACACTCATAGTTCACTATAGGCCTAGTTTTTGTTCGACTCAAATTTTCTTTATCGTTAGTGGTTTTTTGTTCACACGGGGGCATTTTAGCTTCATTTTTCTGTTTTTTTAATCTGATTTTTTTGGAAATGGTTTTCCCATTTCACTCTTAGTTCGTTCTAGGTCTAGTAGTTTGTTTAGTCGATGAAAATTTTTTGAACTGTTCGTCAGAACTTGTCCTGCTATGTTTTTAACTTCGAATAAAAATTTTGTCAATCTTCTTTGTTTTACAGCGTGTTCACCATATTGTGTGAAATCTTTTTGACTTCTCTAGGCTTTTCACACGGCTCTCATTCTGCTAATAGTTTTTTAGACAGAACTTGCTCAGCAGAGCAATTCAAAATAAACAGAGTCAGTATCAAAAAACGAAATCGTAAATAGAAGGGGTTAAACCCATAAAGCCCAATTTTAGATGCCCGTTACTCGTCGAACTTTGTTCGTAGTTATCATCTCTAGTGGTTATTGTTAACTATAATAGCCATTGTATCGTCTCAGTTGCTCAGCGAAGCAGTTGAACAGAGTCAGTATCAAAAAAGGAAATTTTAAATAAAAACGGGTGTAACCTATAAAGCCCAATTTTAGATGCCCGTTACTCGAACTTTGTTGTTAGATACCATCTCTAATGCTTATTAGTATTTATAATAGCCCTTGTGTCGTCTCACTCCGAAACAGGTGTTTGTGCAGCTCAAAATGACATCCAAAAAGTTTGCACTAAAATTATTTGTAGAAAATATTTTTTCCATTATTAATTTCTCTTTTTACAATCCCAATCTTGGTTATGGGAATCAACGGCGGCTATTTTCGCAAATCTGCCGGGTATGCTTTTTAATTGCTCTCAAACAATTTTCAACGTAGTTTTTAGTCCTCCGGTCTTTTTTTATAGCTGCGAAGCTGTAAGCTGACCGGAGCTATATTGCGGTGCTCTTTGTTTTTTGTTTTGTCGTCTGGCGCTCTTCGGTTTACATTTGTTCACTCAGCAAAGCTAAAAATTGAAGTTTCTGATTGACTTCTTCCTCTCACTATTGGCTTGGCGCGCGTTATGTCATTTCTCACTCTCCTTAACAAAAATTTTGTTGCGTGATTAGGTTTTGATCATAGGTGACTTACCTCACTCTATAAAATGAATTTGCACTTTAAAACTCAATTTTAATTCGAATTAAAAAAACATAGCAGGACAAGTCCTGACGTACAATTCAAATAATTTTCATTGACTAAACAGAAAAAAACTAGACCTAGAATGGACTATGAGTGAATTGAGAAAACCATTTTGAATAAATCAGAAATAAATAAAAAATAAGAAATAAACAGAAAATCAATGTCAAAATGCCGCATGTGAACAAAAAACCACTAGCGAGAAATTAAAATTTAATTCAAACAAAAGGCTAGGCCTAGCATGAGCTGTGAATGGATTGGGAAAACCATTTAGAAAAAAATCCGATCCAATAAATCGAAAGAACAGTTAAAAATCAGAGTGAAATTGCCGCATGTGAACAAAAAACCACTACCGAGAAACCGAATTTTTGTTCAAACACCGTTTTCTCACTCTACTTTAAAATTAGAGCAAAAAAAAAATTCACGGCACAAAACCACTCGCTTTTTCGCTCCATTTCCTGTTTCGGCGTGACCAAAATCACTACTCCAATTTGACTTCAAAAATCATGAAAATGTGTGAACAGATCTTAAAAAAAAAGACAGCGCCCCAATACAATTCAAATTCTTTGAATTGTAAAAAATCAAAGGAACTCATTTGTTTAAGAAAGGTCCCTAATGAAAAGAATTCTCAACTGTTTCTATCTATATGATACGGCATGCAGGTCTACTCTTTCGCAGCTATTCCGCCAAACTGCTGGCTATGCTATGCTATTCTCCGCTTGACTCGGACTTTTCTCACTTTTCGTAATCAAAAACGGGATAAACAGGTAACGCTCGGAGGGCCTTAATAGGAGACATAAGTCCTTGGTGGGAAGGGCAAGTTCTTTCACCCCTCTCCCCCAACCCTCCACCTCATTTTTTCCATAATTCCAGCTTTTAACCCGTAGACTCATCACCCCTTCTCTCTCTGCCGCACCCTCCCCTATTCCTTCAACCGCCGTGAGTCCCTCTACCCCCTCCAACCCCCACCACACTCCCCTTGAGTTAAGCTAAAGGTAGCGTCTGTAAGATGCAGTTGCTGACTAAGCTAACCGCTCAAATCGTTTGAGTGCAATTCGCACGACTTTTGTTGGTTATGGTTCTTACAGCTTTTTTATCATCTTGGACACTAAGAGAAATTTATCTAATTTTGGTTGCTGTTGATTTCTATTAATAATTTTTGGGCTCAAAGATATATGTCATCAATTTGCAAACAGTTTCGTTTAGTGGTTCTCTGTTGCTTTGGTTACTTTAGCTCAAAATAAGGGAAAATCATTGGTGGCTTTGGTTTTTGGCCACTATTTTAACATATTCTATTAGATATCCGTATTTTGCTTTCATTAGATTGGTGACTACTTCAATTAGTTCAGCCGTGATAATCAGCTGTATATTAGGGTTTTTATGGTCTGTGAATGCAGTTGACTAATCGAGCAAAACAACATTAACCAATAAAGTCGGAAGGCATTAGATTTAGACCCGGTTTTTTAAAGAGCTTCAATAGTCTCTGCAGTGAATGGTGGGGGAGGCACAGTGTGTCGGCCAATGCTAACTCCAAAAGCTTTGAATCATTGTTATGCATTTTCATAGCCTTCTAGGTTCCCCTGCGACTATTTCTGAGAATCTGTTGATGATGTCTCGTTTAAGCAATCTGAAGCTGAATCAAAGACTGAACAAAACTTGTTCAAGTCGGTAATGCTTACTGATAACCTGAAAAATTAGGTTTCTAGGTCTAATGCTAATCTGTATCAGAACTAGTCTATTTCTCTTTTTGAAAGCAGGATTAAGCTTAACCCGAAATTTTGTGCTTGCCATTCCAAAAGAATCAGCCGTGCCTGTTGTCGGGCATAGGGATATTTTGAAGCTATTTGTGATATTGAAACTTATTGAATTGGTGTCAGTAGTTAGTTAGTTTCCTTTCCCTTATCACCCAAAATGAGTTTTTTCGGCTAATCTATTGTTGAGCTTATATTTGCTACTGGAGAGCTGTAAAATACTGTTTAGAAACTTCACGGTCATTTATCGGTACTTTTTCCCCAAAAATGACAACATAAGGATAATGAGCGACGGCGTACCTTTAAGAGGTACATCCAGATTAAGTGACTTTCAAATAGTACTGACAAGTGGAGCTGCAGATAATCGTAAGAAAATGTTTGGTGTAAATTGTTCTAGGTGAGTAAACAGCCACAGACGAGTGATTTGTCAAAAGGCGACGAACCGGCGTTGACAGTTGGAGCGCAGTTTCAGGGTACTTCCAACAACAATAATGCGTCGGCAGCTCCTTCCACTGTCAGCTCTGTGTCTGCGAAATCATCACAATCCAACAAGAAGGACAGCGGAGGCAAGAAACTTGGAGGTAGCAATAGTGGCTCCAATACGGGTGGTTCGAGTTCTAGGAAACAGCGAGGCAGTGCTGGGAACTTTTCAGCAGCTGCTAGTCCGGATATGAAGCTCAGTCAGAATGGTTTGGTAGGAATTGGCACTACTTCACAGTCTGTGTCCTCTTCTTCAATAGCCACGTTGATTGAGCCGAACAACAACCTCATCTCGCCTACTTCTATCGATGCCCTTGAGAGCTTGAATGACGTCGAAAAAGCACAAAAGTAAGCATTTAATTATGCGCAGCAAGTTAAAATAATTATAGAACAATAGAAGTTTTCAGAAGCGTAAAAAGTTTAAATTCCTCAAATCGGAGCCATCAGCTCAGTGGAGTTTGTTCAATTAGTTGCCACTTTTGATCTTTCGAGAAATGTTGATGGAAACTAACTCGATGATGGCCTTTGTAGGATCGAGAAGCTAGAAATAACGGTGAAGTCATTGACTGCGGATCTTTCGGCCAAGAGTCTTGTGAATCAAGAGCTGTCGGCCAAGATATCCTCTCTGACATCGAGCGAGCGACATTCTAAGCATGAGATAGAGCAGTTAAAGTGTGACAAGAAAGGGTTGGAGGAGCGAGTGACAGACCTGTCTCTGCAGAAGGTGGCTGCCAACACTAAAGTCGAGACACTAGAGAAGAAATTGGAGACTGAGAAGAAAGCCAAAAGTGACGCAGAAAGGCGAGTGCTAGAAGAGAAGACGCGTGCGAAGCGCACAGTTGAAGAGGAAGTGACCAAGTTCATGTCAGACATGGCCAAAAAGTTAGTCACTCGTACCATACTCGTTCCATGTAGTTCCCTTCATATTGCATCCTTAACACGCATATGTTATAGCCACTAAGGTTTAGCTTATCCACGTTCTAGTCACCAGGCCATTTGATGAGAATGCGAAATTTAATCAAGAGGAGCATTGTACATGCATGTATTTTGAAGTAATGCCCATAACTGCAATTCATCTAAGGTACATTTTTGGGAATAGGGTTTTAGATTGGATTTTGGTGCTTGCAGGAACGAGTGCACATCCAGCAATTGTAGCAAGAGGGCCAAAGAGTTAGAGGTTGAAAAGAATCAGCTGCAGATTGAATTGGCTAGGAAGAGCGAACGGATGCAGAACGTCGAGCAGGAAGTTGAGGTATGTTACCTCCTCGCCGCAATCATTGATCTTTTGTATCAACTCTTATTTGAATGTTTCACTAACCTTAATAAATTACTGTAAGCTAAGAAGAGTTGCGACAATTCAAAAGAATGTGAGTTGGAACAATTTTGATTAATAGGCTCTCTGTATGGCTCGCATCTGCTCTAATTTTGGGCCCACTATCGTTTACTGGGGTTGTTGGGCGCATTACTGATCGGAAACGACTAGCACAATACACTTTCAGCTCTGTTTCAGCTCAAACTGTTTTGTACGAACAACCGCTAGCTAAAAACACGCAAATTTATACTAATTTTCACAATTTTTTTCAAGCTTTTTGAATTTTTTTGTCATTTCTTGAGTTTTATCAGCCCTAGGTGTCAAGGAACCTCCTCTAGGGTTTGATAATAGGCTACTGCATAGTTTCTACATGGAACGGAATGTTCTAAAGATTTTAATGTCACGAATTTAAGCAGTTTTTTAAAAAATGTTGCAATTTTTTCAAATTTTGTGAATCTTTTAATTTTTGAAAATGTTTTTGTCACCATGGTCTCAGGGACCTCCTCCAAGGTTTGATAAAAAGCTGCTGCATGGTTTCTAGAGTTAATGGAATGGTTATCAATTTTTTAATGACTCCAGATTTAGCAACTTTTGATAAAACTTTTAATAAAACTTTTTTTAACAGCCGCACAGCGATAGCTGGGGCTATTATTGGCCTTCTCTCGTATTTTTTTTTATTTCGTCGTCGGTATTTTTGTTACGATCATATGACGTCACAACCACTTCAAACTGCTTTTTGTTCATTCGTTCATGCAACTGAAGTGCGTGTGCGACGTCATTTTTTGCTCTTAGTGGAGCGAGTTTTTTTGTTCATTTGCGTGATTAAATTTTTGGTCACACCTGACTTACCTCACTCCCAAAAATGACTTCCTAACTTTGAAGTTGACTTTTATTTACTTTAATTAAAAGAGATAAGATCAAATGGGTGTGTGTCACTCTAAATGAAGGTTATGTGAGAGCAGCTAATAGAGGCAGCAAAACATACATATTTTAAAACAAAATATGACATATCAGCCTTCAATGAAAAGGCGAATTTTTTGGTCTGTCTTTTTCATTGTTTTTTTGAGACTGCAGATCTTCGAATCTACTGTGGCTATTTTCTGGCAATCTGCCAGCTATGTTCAAATTTTTGGAAAATTATTATCATGTTCCAAGTTTATGGATCTTTATGAGCCAGTGAAACTATTCTGAGCTTGGAATAATAATACTGGATAGTCTCTTGAGACAATGAAATGCATTTGAAGATATTAATATCTTGAATTTTAGCAAGATTTTGTTAAAATTTGTGATTTTTTCAAAATTTTGGATATTTTTGTCCTTTTTAACGAGTTTAACGATCATTACCAATCAACAATTTTCAAGTCTTGAAGATGGATTACTTGACAGAACAACTCCAGAGACAAAATGTTTTTGAACATTTTTTCACTGCGAAATGTGGAAGCTTTTTTTTGAGTTTTGTACTTTCTCTTTTCTGTTTGATTTAAATACCAAAGTGGCTAGAAAACTAAAAGTTGCAGCGTCGAATCCCATCATGGAAAATATACCTAGCTGTCGCTCTTTCTCTCTGTGTGTGTGTGTGTTTCAGTTAGGGCTTCTTTCCTTCTCTTTTTTGTCCATGTTTTATCTCTCTCACACTCTGTCTCTCTCTCTCTCTTTCCTTAACTCTTTTTTTGTTGATGCCGCACTTCAGCTGCTGTTATGTGGCGTGACGTCATCTTCTATTATCCTCATTAACGCTGAATAATAGTAGAAATGTTTTATCATAATTGAACTAACTAGCGTTTCTAGGAAATCATTGTTAAATGCTCTCAAACGCAGTTTGTAGCAAATATATTAGTCCTATTTTTATGCAATTTTTCGCTTGACCGACTTTTCGTCCTCAAAAAGGGGATAAATAGGTAGCGCCCAGCGGGTATTGAGTGCTCTTACTGCTTTTCAGCTCTGTTTCAGCTCTTTCAGCACTTTTTTTGGAGACCTATATTTATGGTGTGATGGGCGGAAGAGAGTTTGAAGACACCCCCACTGTTGACCCCCGCCACTATTGCCCCCCCCCCCCCAATATTGACCACCCCCCCCTCTTTATCAGCCCTCAGTGCACCCCCCCCACCACAACAACCACCGTGGCTACGTTCAAAAACCGGTCGCTAAAAACACGCAATTTTATACTAATTTTAACAATTTTTTAAAGCTTTTACAACTCCACAAATTTTAGCCTTTTTTTGAAAACTTGCATTTTTTTCCAGTTTTTCCTTTTACATTTATTGTCATTATTCAGGTTTTCCAGCCTAACAAAAAATCTCCGTTAGGGATTGATAATAAATTACTGGAAAAATGATTTTTGGCCATGGATTAGTTTTCAACTTTTATTATCACAAATTTTAGCAGTTTTTTCATTCAACTTACAATATTTTTTTCAAGTTTGAAATTTTTGGTCATTTTTGATTCATTGAAATTGCGGTGCACGCACAGCTGCACTCAACTCACGCCCCTTCGATTAAGCTAAAGCTAGCCTCAATAAACCGTGGCTAGCTTCTGACGAAGCCAACCGCTCTACGGTCGTTTGAGGGCAATTCGCCCGACTTTTGTTCATCTGATTTTTTCTTAATGGTTTTCCTAATCAAATCATTGTCCATTCTACTGAATTGCGTGCGTGACGCCATTTTTTTTAGTGGGGCGAGTTTTTTTGTTCACTTGCGTGATTAAGTTTTTGGTCACATGTGTCTTACCTCACTCTCAAAAATGACTTCCTCACTCTGAACTTTCTTTAACTCAAAGAGATAAGGTCAAGTTGGCGTGGGTCACTTTAATTGAAGGTTGTTTGGTAACAGCTCTTAGAAGCAGCAATGAGGTTGACAGATTCTTAACCAAAATGTAGCATCTCAGCATTAAATAAAGTTTTTGTCTGTTTTGTTAATATTTTTTTGAAAATGCTTATCTACAAAGCTGTTGCGGCTATTTGGCTCTCTGCCATCTATGTTTTCCGGTCTGATCCAACTTCTTGTGTTGTATTGGAGGAGTCGGTAATTTAGCCCAATAGAAATAAATGTAAGTTTGTGTAGAGCTGGACAAAATTATTTCCATTGAAAGGAATCTCGATGTGCTATCTAGTATACTTTCTGTGGCAGCAAACCGTACATAACAGTAATTTCGTATGCTGACTGGCAAAACCAAAAGTGTTTAATTGCTCTTGAACGACGTTCATAGCAATTATTGTAAACGTGAAACGTGTGTGTCTTTTTTTATGCAAAATTTTCGCTTGACGGTTTTGACTTTCCGAGTGACTTTTACGCCCTTGACTTTTTGCGTTTCGCGTGATCTAAAATCCCATCTCAATCGCAACTTCAAGCAGCTGAACTCAATTGGCGGGAATTTAATACTGAAAGTCAAATGGTGCCATTTTTCACTTTAAAGCTTAATAGTGGTATATGTTAACCTCTAATATGGTTATTTGAAGCCCACTATTGATTTCCTTAGTCGCACATAGACCCCCCCCCCCGACTGAAGCAGGGTGCAATTGCTTAGGTCTCCCACTAGTCGTTCGAGAGCAATTCTTCCGACGTTTAGTCGGTTAAGTTTATTTTTACGTACATTAAGGATCTTCAGAAAAGCAGGGCTTTTAAGGGCAGTGAATTGAATCTGTTAGGTGAGTGATCTCCTAACCGACCGGCCGGGGACCATTTTTTAAAGGGCTTTTTGAAAGTAGACTTGTAGAGCAAAAAATGGGTTCACCCTAATGGTACGAAGTAAAAAAAAATTAAAAATTATGCGCCAATGTGTGAAAGATTTGTAACAAAAACAAAACGTATAATTAATTGCCGCCGTCAGCTTCTCAAAGGCTATTATTTATGCGAAGTCAGGGTTTTAGTCAAACTGGAGTACTAAAGAGATAGGAAAAATTGATTTAAAGTTTGAAGAGTGATTAATTGCTCTCGAATGAGAGCGAATATTTTTTCAAGCTGTTTCAAAGGAGTGAATGTGGCTTTCTACTGAGGCGTAAGTGAACCTGTTAAGTTTTATTCCAGTGATCCTGTTGGTGTTAACTCAGACGATACGTGTTTTTATGAAGTATAAGTGATTTTTTCAGTTTTGATAGAATTTGTCAATTGCTCTCGAACGAAGTTTGAAGCAATTATTGTAAACATGTTGGTCTTTTAAATGCAAATTTTTTCAAGCTTCACTTCATATTGAGTGATTTCAATTACTCTTTCTGAAATTAAGTTTGTTGCTAATATAAAAGTGATTGTTAGCGGGTGAGTTGCAACGTTGTTGTAGCCTAGTGGTTAACATGTCTGATTGCTAGAGTGGAGGTCGGGGGTTTCGAATCCCTATCAGGGCCGAGTTTTTGCACCCATAAAACATTTGTAAGCAACCCCCCTTAAATTGAATCCCCCCGCCTGTAGTTTGAGAGCAAATCGCCCGGCTTTAGTCGGTTTACGTTTTCCTTCGGCGCTCTTGATCTGATCACTATTATAATCTATTGGCTTTCGAAAAATGTTTTTTTTTGTTTCAGTTAATAGCTATTTGTGTTTGCCCATTTTTGCACCGTTTAGAATGTTTTTGGGCATAGGATTTGTCCTTACCGTACTTATAATGGCAAACTAGTTTCTAATTTAAAATTTTTTGACAACAATAATTTACAAATGGTCAAAATTTTTATGTAGCTGTGTTTAATAGCCGCCGTCAGCCTCCTCTCAACGGCTATTCTTTAGGCGCTCTCCTTTTTTTTTAATTCGCTTTACCTTTTGATCGCATTTTGGATCTATTCTGTTTCGCCCCCCCCCCAGTGTTTTTTATGACCCCCAGTTACAAATTATATGTTGTTATATAGCACGTTATTATGTAAGAAAATATCACGTGCGCCTGCGGGCATAAAAAAATTATGCTCAGTAAGCGGGGGGGGGGGGGGGCAAAACAGAATAGATCCCACATTTTTCGTTTTACCCAAGTAACGATTTTCACGTTTGACTTCTGACTTACTTCACTCACTGTTTCAACTGAGTGGATTTTAAATTATTTCACGCATTCAGTTACGCAATGTGGTGAATACTGTTAAAGTCAAAAGATCAAAATAAAAAAAAAGACGGGATAAACCGATAAAGCCCGATCATTAAGCTATTGAGAATTAGGTTATCAAAGTTCATCAGCATTGTTTGCTTGCTGACATCGGTATTAAGCCTATTAGCTTTCAGTTTAGAAGCTGAATTAAGTATAGTTTTAGAATCGAACTGAAACTGCAAGCCAAATTAGAAAACTTTTTGACACTAAAAAAATAGAAAAAAATTTGGTCAATGTATCTTATTTTTTTGTTTCAATCCCCATGTGCATCACGCGCGTCAACGGCGGCTGTTTTCCGGCAATCTGCCGGCTATGTTTTCAAATTTCAATTATCTGAGGAAAAATGCCTGGTAAGAAGTATCGCTGGCAAAAGAAACCTTCCTAAAAGACTATACCAGCGTATTAGATGCAGTTCTAAGATCTTACGATGTAAAGACTTCAGGAACTTTTTTCCTAAGAATAACAAATAATGAGAATTGTAGTACTACATAGCGCGTAAAGTGGCCTGTCAGATTATGAAAAGATGAGGTGTTAGTCTTTTCGGTTTAAAAATGTCAGTGAAAAAGCGCTAAAACTTTGTTTTCGTCTGCGTGATGGTCAATTAGTTAAGTACATACGATGAGTCATAAATGAGTTTATTGCTGATGGTTTGAATGACTTTGACTGCTTTAGTTTTTTGTTTTTAGAGTTTTCGTGAATTGCTGGATTGCCCGTTTTTGTTGCTGTTTGCTGTCTTAATAGTTGCCAATCAGACTGACGTAATCGTTGCTGATGAGACTTGAATTAATCTACTGTTTTGGATTCCCAGTTAGTGCTTTTTACGACTTCGACACATATTTTCAAAAATGTGAAGTGAATTGAGTCTGTCCGTCTGTTTTTGTTACTCTTTCTTTTCAGGTGTTTTTTTCAAATGAAAGTCTTTTAAATTTGTTTCCTTGGTCTGTGATTAATTTGTCATTAATTCACTGTCCCGCTGTTTTTTCAATTCGTTTTACGTTTCGATAATGCTTTTCGTTTTACAATAGTCAGGACTTTCGCGCTGGACTTCGGAGTTATCTCACTCACTTTTTCAATTGAATGGATTTTGAAATTTCTTACTCCTTGAATTATGCAGTGCAGTGATTACGGTTCAAAATCGACAGAAACGAGATATACCGATAAAGCTGACCGATAAACCTAAGACTTAATATTAGACATTAAGTTATCAAAGTTCCTTAGAGCATACTGCTAACTGGTATAAGTAATAAGCTTAATTGTCCTGATCGTAGTATGCGTTCAAAGTTACAAAATATAATGGATGCAATCAAGGGCTAAATCAATTTAAACGGGATCTGCCGATAATTCCCGATTATTAAGTTATCGTATTAGGTTAGGAGTTCATTAAAGAAGTTTATCGCTGGCATTACTATAATCTCAATAGCCCTCAAATAAGAAATGGAATGAAAGAATAGTTGTGTAATCTAACATAATCTGCTTCTCAAATTAGAACACTTTTTGTCACCTAGAGAAAGTGTGAAAATAATTACTGCTCTTAAACGCAGTTTGAAGTTTTTACTGTAAAGGCGTGGATCTTTTTAATGCAGAATTTTCTTTTAGAGCTTCAAATTTCCGTGTGAATTTTTTAATATGCTTGCGTTTTTGAGATTTGCATGATCCGCTTTGCTCTCTCATTCTGTTATTTAAGTTGCTGAACTCAAGTTAATTTTTAGAAGTCAAATGAAAAGCGTGCTGAATTCTTCACCTTTTTTAACTTTAAATCTTTTAAGCACTAATAATATCATTTGCTGCCCTTTGGTAAACCTAATCTCCCGCTTCCCGCAATATTCAATGGGTTTGAGCGCCCATTGGCCGTTCGAGAGAAATTCAGTCCTCATAATTGGTTATTCATGGCTGCGATAGTTGAGCGAAGCTATTGGTGGCGTTTGCTTGGTTTTACTTCAATCTCAAGAATTTTGACGCAACGATATGACGTGCTCATTTCAAATCAGCGTTTGTTCCTTATTCGTGTAATGTTCTGACTAAATTGGGTGCACTTACTGGAGTGAGTGTTTTGTTCATTTTGCGTGAATAGGATTTTGGTCACACACGACTTTTCCTCTTTCTCAAAGTGATCAATGCTAACTGAAATTAGGGGAATTGAGGTCACACAAGGTAATTTAAGGCTAATTGAAGGTTATTTGATGACAGCAGTACAGTATATAAGTCTAAACCACATGCAGCCATTGCAACAATTTTCGTAAATTATTTTTCCAATTTTTTTGTTCTGTATTGAGACAACGGGTCCTGGACGCTTTCGCAGCTACTTTCTGGCATTCTGCTAGAAATGGTAGGCAGCGTCCCCATTGTGCTTGGATAACTATGGTATGACAAGCTTGGACACTGTTTTGTAAAATTTCCGAGGTAAAAAACATTTTGTAATAAACTGAATAATATTGATAGAAAACTCATTGGTTTTCAATTAATAGCCGCTTCAGACATTACCTTACACTTGTACGACGCAAAATTGATTAAATATGACATGTTTTTTGTGTCATTGTGTTTCTAAGCAGCACCAGAAGTGGGGAGAATAGATTTATTTTTTACATTTGGAGAAAATTGATAAACCAGACGCCACCAAATGAGAGTTTCTCCCGTTTTCGCGAATGGTCGTTTCAGGGTTATTAGTTATCCACTCTATTCAAATAAGCTTATTAGCAAAAGTTTTACGCCTTAGTCTCAATGATTGCCTGCTCGACTTGAGACGTGATTATTCTTTTAATTAAAAGTCATTCCTTCTACTCTGCGTTTTCGAATATAGCTCGGTGGTCGTTTGAGAACGTTTTGCGTCTGTGGCATCAGATTTTAGCTATCTCAAATAGCTTTTGGCAATGATAATTTTCATGAATATTATTGAGACTACCGGTCCTTGACGCTTTCGCAGCAAACTTATGGCAAAATTGCTAGCAATGGTAGGCAGTGTTCCCATTGCGCTTGGATAACTATGGTATGATAAGCTCGTACTTTGTTTGGTTAAAATTCCGAGGTAAAAAAACTACTAGTGTAGTCATAACGCCTCTAATCGAAAAAAGGTATGTTGTTTTCTCATTCTCTCTGCGTAGCTACGGGCCCTGTTGTGCTTTTTGTTCACAAATAAGTTTTCAATGTCTTCGGTTGTCAAATTCATCATTTTTGACAAACAAATATAAAAAAGTATCTTTCACTTCTTTTTCTAATATCTCAATTTAAGTTAAAATATGACTGACTTCTTAAAGCCAAACCTTCAAAAGCTCTTTTCTCGTTTCGAATATTTAGGTGGGGTAAGTAAAATTATCGTTACACATTATGAGTGGCCGTCCTAGATCCATTCAGCTTTTTTCCTCTTCAATTTGGGCCAATATTTTGGAGTAAATTGAATAGTATTGATAGAAAAGTCACTGGTTGTTAAATAATAGCCGCTTCAAACATTGCGTTACACTTGTGCGACGCGAAATTGAATAAATTTGACATCCTGTTTTAATCATTGTGTTCTAAGCAGCGCCAGAAATGGGGCGACAAGGCTTTTTTTTTACTACATTTGGAGAAGATTGATAAACCAACCGCCACCAAATGGTAGTCGCTTGTGCTCTTACGAATGGTCGTTTCACGATTATTAGTTATCCACTCTATTCAAATCAGCTTTTTAACAAAAATTTTTCACATTAGTCTCAATAAATGCCTGCTCAACTCGAGACCTGACCATTCTTTTAATTAAAAGTCATTGCTTCTAATCTGCCTTATTCAAAAAATATAGCTCGGTAGTCGTTTGAGAACGTTTGGCGTCTGGTGCAATAGATTTTTTTCTATTGGAGATAGTTGCTGGCAATAATGATTCCAATGAATGTTTTGGAGACTACGGGTCCTTGTCGCCTTCGCAGCAAAATTCTGGAAATCTGCTAGCAGTGGTAGGTAATGTTCACCTTGCGCTTGGATGACTATGGTATGATAAGCTCGGACATTTTTTTATAAAGTTTCGTAAGCAAAAAATTACTTGTGTGGTTATTACTTCTGTAACCAAAGAAATTACCGATTCTCTGCGTAGCTACCGTACCTGTTGTGCTTATTGTTCATAATTAGGTTTTCACTGTTTTCGGTTATCTTTTTCTGTTTTGAAAAAGTTGGCAACTATTCCCTCTCGTGATTAGCAGAATTGCAAATAGTTGGACAGTCATCAAAGTGTCTGATTCATCATTTTGGACAAACAAATATAAAAAAGTATCTCACTTCTTTTCTTAATATCTCAATATAAGTTGTAATATGACTGACTTCTTAAAGCCAAACTTTCAAAAGCTCTGTTCTCGTTTCGAATATTTAGGTGGGGTAAGTAAAATCAACGTTACACATTATCAGTGGCCGTCCTAGATTCATCCAGCTTTTTTCCTTTTTAATTTGGGCCTATATTTTGTAATAAACTGAATAATATTGGTAGAAAACTCATTGTTTTTTAATTAATAGCCGCTTCAGACATTACGTTAAACATTTGCGAACCGAAAGATAGCAAATATGACATTTTTTTTAAAATCATTGTGTTCTAAGCAGCGCCAGAAATGAGGCGACAAATTGTTTGTTTTTTTACATTTGGAGAAGATTGATAAACCAACCACCACCAAATGGTAGTCTCTTGTGTTCTTAGGAATTGTTGTTTCACGATTAGTAGTTATCCACTCTATTCAAATCAGCTTATTAACAAAAATTTTTCACATTAGTCTCAATAAATCTCTGCTCGACTTGATACGTGACCATTCTTTTAATTAAAAGTCATTGTTCTAATCTGCCTTATTCAAAAAATATAGCTCGGTAGTCGTTTGAGAACGTTTTGCGTCTCTGGCAATAGATTTTTTTCCTATTGGAGATAGTTGCTGGCAATAATGATTCCAATGAATGTTTTCGAGACTACGGGTCCTTGACGCCTTCGCAGCAAGTTTCTGGCAATCTGCTAGCAGTGGTAGGTAGTGTTCACATTGCGCTTGGATGACTATGGTATGATAAGCTCGGACATTTTTTAATAAAGTTTCCTAAGCAAAAAACTACTTGTGTGGTTATTACTTCTGTAACCGAAAAAAGGTAATTTTTCTGATTCTCTGCGTAGCTACCGTACCTGTTGTGCTTATTGTTCATAATTAGGTTTTCACTGTTTTCGGTTATCTTCCGTTTTGAAAAAGTTGGCAACTACGCCCTCTAGTGATTAGCAGAATTGCAAGTAGCTGGACGGTCATCAAAGTGTCTAATTCATCTTTTTCGACAAACAAATATAAAAGTATATTTCACTTCTTTTCTTAATATCTCAATATAAGTTAAAATATGACTGACTTCTTAAAGCCAAATTTTCAAAAGCTCTGTTCTCGTTTCGAATATTTAGGTGGGGTAAGTAGAATTATCGTTGCACATTATCAGTGGCCGTCCTAGATCCACCCAGCTTTTTTCCTCTTCAATTTGGGCCTATATTTTGTAATAAACTGAATATTATTGGTAGAAAACTCATTGTTTTTTAATTAATAGCCGCTTCAGACATTACGTTAAACATTTGCGACCCGAAAGATAACAAATATGACGTCTTTTTTTAATCCTTGTGTTCTAAGCAGCGCCAGAAATGAGGCGACAAATTGTTTGTTTTTTTTACATTTGAAGATTGATAAACCAACCGGCACCAAATTGTCTCTTGTGTTCTTAGGAATTGTTGTTTCACGATTATTAGTTATGCACTCTATTCAAATCAGGTTTTTATCAAAAATTTTTTACATTAGTCTCAATAAATGCCTGCTCGACTCGAGACCTGACCATTCTTTTAATTAAAAGTCATTGCTTCTGATCTGCCTTATTCAAAAAAATATAGCTCGGTAGTCGTTTGAGAACGTTTGGCGTCTGGTGCAATAGATTTTTTTCTATTGGAGATAGTTGCTGGCAATAATGATTCCAATAAATGTTTTCGAGACTACGGGTCCTTGACGCCTTCGCAGCAAGTTTCTGGCAATCTGCTAGCAGTGGTAGGTAGTGTTCACATTGCGCTTGGATGACTATGGTATAAGCTCGGACGTTTTTTTTATAAAGTTTCCTAAGCAAAAAACTACTTGTGTGGTTATTACTTCTGTAACCGAAAAAAGGTAATTTTTCTGATTCTCTGCGTAGCTACCGTAGCTGTTGTGCTTATTGTTCATAATTAGGTTTTCACTGTTTTCGGTTATCTTCCGTTTTGAAAAAGTTGGCAACTACGCCCTCTAGTGATTAGCAGAATTGCAAGTAGCTGGACGGTCATCAAAGTGTCTAATTCATCTTTTTCGACAAACAAATATAAAAGTATATTTCACTTCTTTTCTTAATATCTCAATATAAGTTAAAATATGACTGACTTCTTAAAGCCAAATTTTCAAAAGCTCTGTTCTCGTTTCGAATATTTAGGTGGGGTAAGTAAAATCATCTTTACACATTATCAGTGGCCGTCCTAGATCCATCCAGCTTTTTTTCTTTTCAATTTGGGCCTATATTTTGTAATAAACTGAATAATATTGGTAGGAAACTCATTGTTTTTTAATTAATAGCCGCTTCAGACATTACGTTAAACATTTGCGACCCGAAAGAAAACAAATATGACGTTTTTTTAATCATTTTGTTCTAAGCAGCGCCAGAAATGAGGTGACAAATTGTTTGTTTTTTTACATTTGGAGAAGATTGATAAACCAACCACCACCAAATGGTAGTCTCTTGTGTTCTTAGGAATTGTTGTTTCACGATTTGTAGTTATCCACTCTATTCAAATCAGCTTATTAACAAAAATTTTTCACATTAGTCTCAATGAATCTCTGCTCGACTCGAGACGTGACCATTCTTTTAATTAAAAGTCATTGTTCTAATCTGCCTTATTCAAAAAATATAGCTCGGTAGTCGTTTGAGAACGTTTTGCGTCTCTGGCAATAGATTTTTTTCCTATTGGAGATAGTTGCTGGCAATAATGATTCCAATGAATGTTTTCGAGACTACGGGTCCTTGACGCCTTCGCAGCAAGTTTCTGGCAATCTGCTAGCAGTGGTAGGTAGTGTTCACATTGCGCTTGGATGACTATGGTATGATAAGCTCGGACATTTTTTAATAAAGTTTCCTAAGCAAAAAACTACTTGTGTGGTTATTACTTCTGTAACCGAAAAAAGGTAATTTTTCTGATTCTCTGCGTAGCTACCGTACCTGTTGTGCTGATTGTTCATAATTAGGTTGTCACTGTTTTCTGTTATCTTTTTCTGTTTCGAAAAAGTTGGCAACTATTCCCTCTAGTGATTATCAGAATTGCAAATAGCTGGACGGTCATCAAAGTTTCTAATTCATCGTTTTCGACAAACAAATATAAAAAAGTATCTTTCACTTCTTTTCTTAATATCTCAATTTAAGTTAAAATATGACTGACTTCTTAAAGCCAAACTTTCAAAAGCTCTGTTCTCGTTTCGAATATTTAGTTGGGGTAAGTAGAATTATCGTTGCACATTATCAGTGGCCGTCCTAGATCCACCCAGCTTTTTTCCTCTTCAATTTGGGCCTATATTTTGTAATAAACTGAATATTATTGGTAGAAAACTCATTGTTTTTTAATTAATAGCCGCTTCAGACATTACGTTAAACATTTGCGACCCGAAAGATAACAAATATGACGTCTTTTTTTAATCCTTGTGTTCTAAGCAGCGCCAGAAATGAGGCGACAAATTGTTTGTTTTTTTTTTACATTTGAAGATTGATAAACCAACCGCCACCAAATTGTCTCTTGTGTTCTTAGGAATTGTTGTTTCACGATTATTAGTTATGCACTCTATTCAAATCAGGTTTTTATCAAAAATTTTTTACATTAGTCTCAATAAATGCCTGCTCGACTCGAGACCTGACCATTCTTTTAATTAAAAGTCATTGCTTCTGATCTGCCTTATTCAAAAAAATATAGCTCGGTAGTCGTTTGAGAACGTTTGGCGTCTGGTGCAATAGATTTTTTTCTATTGGAGATAGTTGCTGGCAATAATGATTCCAATAAATGTTTTCGAGACTACGGGTCCTTGACGCCTTCGCAGCAAGTTTCTGGCAATCTGCTAGCAGTGGTAGGTAGTGTTCACATTGCGCTTGGATGACTATGGTATAAGCTCGGACATTTTTTTTATAAAGTTTCCTAAGCAAAAAACTACTTGTGTGGTTATTACTTCTGTAACCGAAAAAAGGTAATTTTTCTGATTCTCTGCGTAGCTACCGTAGCTGTTGTGCTTATTGTTCATAATTAGGTTTTCACTGTTTTCGGTTATCTTCCGTTTTGAAAAAGTTGGCAACTACGCCCTCTAGTGATTAGCAGAATTGCAAGTAGCTGGACGGTCATCAAAGTGTCTAATTCATCTTTTTCGACAAACAAATATAAAAGTATATTTCACTTCTTTTCTTAATATCTCAATATAAGTTAAAATATGACTGACTTCTTAAAGCCAAATTTTCAAAAGCTCTGTTCTCGTTTCGAATATTTAGGTGGGGTAAGTAAAATCATCTTTACACATTATCAGAGGCCGTCCTAGATCCATCCAGCTTTTTTTCTTTTCAATTTGGGCCTATATTTTGTAATAAACTGAATAATATTGGTAGGAAACTCATTGTTTTTTAATTAATAGCCGCTTCAGACATTACGTTAAACATTTGCGACCCGAAAGAAAACAAATATGACGTTTTTTCAATCATTGTGTTCTAAGCAGCGCCAGAAATGAGGTGACAAATTGTTTGTTTTTTTACATTTGGAGAAGATTGATAAACCAACCACCACCAAATGGTAGTCTCTTGTGTTCTTAGGAATTGTTGTTTCACGATTTGTAGTTATCCACTCTATTCAAATCAGCTTATTAACAAAAATTTTTCACATTAGTCTCAATGAATCTCTGCTCGACTCGAGACGTGACCATTCTTTTAATTAAAAGTCATTGTTCTAATCTGCCTTATTCAAAAAATATAGCTCGGTAGTCGTTTGAGAACGATTTGCGTCTCTGGCAATAGATTTTTTTCCTATTGGAGATAGTTTTTGGCAATAATGATTCAAATGAATGTTTTCGAGGCTACGGATCCTTGACGCCTTCGCAGCAAGTTTCTGGCAATCTGCTAGCAGTGGTAGGTAGTGTTCACATTGCGCTTGGATTACTATGGTCTGATAAGCTCGGACATTTTTTTTATAAACTTTCCTAAGGAAAGCACTACATGTGTAGTTATTACTTCTGTAACTGAAAAAAGGTAATTTTTCTGATTCTCTGCGTAGCTACCGTACCTGTTGTGCTTATTGTTCATAATTAGGTTGTCACTGTTTTCTGTTATCTTTTTCTGTTTCGAAAAAGTTGGCAACTATTCCCTATAGTGATTAGCAGAATTGCAAATAGCTGGACGGTCATCAAAGTTTCTAATTCATCATTTTTGACAAACAAATATAAAAAAGCATCTTTCACTTCTTTTTTAATATCTCAATATAAGTTAAAATTTGACTGACTGCTTAAAGCCAAACTTTCAAAAGCTCTGTTCTCGTTTCGAATATTTGGTTGGGGTAAGTAAAATTATCGTTGCACATTATCAGTGGCCGTCCTAGATCCCTCCAGCTTTTTTCCTCTTCAATTTGGGCCTATATTTTGTAATAAACTGAATAATATTGGTAGAAAACTCATTGTTTTTTTAATTGATAGCCGCTTCAGACATTGCGTTAAACATTTGCGACCCGAAAGATAACAAATATGACGTCCTTTTTTAATCATTGTGTTCTAAGCAGCGCCAGAAATGAGGCGACAAATTGTTTTTTTTTTACATTTGGAGAAGATTGTTAAACCAACCGCCACCAAATGGTAGTCTCTTGTGTTCTTAGGAATTGTTGTTTCACGATTATTAGTTATCCACTCTATTCAAATCAGCTTTTTAACAAAAATTTTTCACATTAGTCCCAATAAATGCCTGCTCGACTCGAGACCTGACCATTCTTTTAATTAAAAGTCATTGCTTCTAATCTGCCTTATTCAAAAAATATAGCTCGGTAGTCGTTTGAGAACGTTTGGCGTCTGGTGCAATAGATTTTTTTTCTATTGGAGATAGTTGTTGGCAATAATGATTCCAATGAATGTTTTCGAGACTACGTGTCCTTGAGGCCTTCGCAGCAAGTTTCTGGCACTCTGCTAGCAGTGGTAGGTAGTGTTCACATTGCGCTTGTATGACTAAGGTATGATAAGCTCGGACATTGCTTTTTAAAATTTCCTAAGCAAAAAACTACATGTGGGGTTATTACTTCTGTAAACGCAAAAATGTAATTTTTCTGATTCTCTCTGCGTAGCTACCGTACCTGTTGTGCTCAATGTTCATAATTAGGTTGTCACTATTTTCGGTTATCTTTTTCTGTTCTGATAAAGTTGGCAACTATTCCCTCTAGTGATTAGCAGAATTGCAAATAGCTGGACGGTCATCAAAGTGTCTGATTCATCATTTTGGACAAACAAATATAAAAAAGTATCTTTCACTTCTTTTCTTAATATCTCAATATAAGTTAAAATATGACTGACTTCTTAAAGACAAACTTTCAAAAGCTCGTTTCGAATATTTAGGTGGGGTAAGTAAAATTATCGTTACACATTATCAGTGGCCGTCCTAGATCCATCCAGCTTTTTTCCTCTTCAATTTTGGCCTATATTTTGTAATAAACTGAATAATATTGGTAGAAAACTCATTGGTTTTTAATTAATAACCGCTTCAGACATTACGTTAAATATTTGCGACCCGAAAGTGAACAAATATGACATCTTTTTCAATCATTGTGTTCTAAGCAGTGCCAGAAATGAGGCGACAAGGTTATTGTTTTTTTACTACATTTGGAGACGATTGATAAACCAACCGCCTCCAAATGGTAGTCGCTTTTGTTTTTACGAATGGTCGTTTCACGATTATTAGTTATCCACTCTATTCAAATCAGATAATTAACAAAATTTTTTCACACTAGTCTCAAAGAATGCCTGCTCGACTCGAGACGTGACCATTCTTTTAATTAAAAGTCATTGCATCTAATCTGCGTTATTCAAAATATATAGCTCGGTGGTTGTTTGAGAACGTTTTCGTCTGTGGCAATAGATTATTATCTATTGGAGATAGTTTTTGACAATAATGATTCCAGTGAATGTTTTCGAGACTACGTGTCCTTGACGCCTTCGCAGCAAGTTTCTGTCATTCTGCTAGCAGTGGTAGGTAGTGTTCACATTGCGCTTGTATGACTAAGGTATGATAAGCTCGGACATTGTTTTTTAAAATTTCCTAAGCAAAAAATTACATTTGTGGTTATTACTTCTGTAAACGCAAAAAGGTAATTTTTCTGATTCTCTCTGCGTAGCTACTGTTCCTGTTGTGCTTATTGTTCACAGATAAGTTGTCACTGTATTCGGTTGTCTTTTTGTTTCGAAAATGTTGTCAACTATTAACCATAGTGATTATCAGAATTGCAAACAGCCGGACGGTCATCAAAGTGTCTACTTCATTTTTGACAAACAAATATAAAAAACTATTATTCAGATCTTTTAATATCTCAATCTAAAAAAAATATGATTGACTTCTTTGAGCCAAACTTTCAAAAGCTACATTTTCGTTTCTAATATTTAGATGGGGTAAGTAAAATATCGTTACCAATTTTCAGCTGCCGTCCTAGATCCATTGAGCTATGTTTCCTTCAAATTGGGCCCTTATTTTGAAATAAACTGAATAATTTTGATAGAAAACTCACTGGTTGTTAATTATTATCAGCTTCAGACATTTTGTTACACTTGTGCGACCAAAAATTGAACAAATATGACATCTTTTTTTAATCATCGTCTTCTAAGCAGCGCCAGAAATGGGGCGACAAGGTTTTTGTTTTTTTTTTTTTACATTTGGAGAAGATTGATAAACCGACGGCCGGCCACCAAATGGTAGTCTTTTGTATTCTTACGAATGGTCGTTTCACGATTATTAGTTATCTGCTCCATTCAAATCAGCTAATTAACAAAAAAATTTCAAATTAGTCTCAATGAATGCCTGCTCTACTCGAAACGTGACCATTCTTTTAATTAAAAGTCTTTGCTTCTACTCCGCGTTATTCAAAATAAATAGCTTGGTGGTCGTTTGAGTACGCTTTGCGTCTCTGGCATTAGATTTTTATCTATCGCAAATAGCTTTTGACAATAATGATTCCAATGAATATTTTTAGTGGTATAATTACTGCTCTGAAGCTGTACTGTTTTTGTTTAGACTTTGCGAGTACTTCGCGACGAATTAACAGAGAAGAGTCGAGAGATAGCGAGAGTGCAAGAGTTGAACAGCCGGCTGGAGAGCAGTTTGAGCATGGAAAACAAGTACAAGATGGAGCTATTCTCTGCCTTGAACGAGTGTAATCGCAAAATCAACAGCTATCAAAGTAAGATCTATATGGAAATCGGAACACATCTCAATAAACAGTTCCACTACGCCGATTGACTTTACTGTTCTAAGATATCAATTGAACCTTAAAAGCTGAATGCGATGATCGACTTCTATTAAATGTCTTAAGACACCAATAACAGTCATTCTATTTCAATTTTTGTGTCAGTATAACAATATCTGCTTGTTGGGTTTACCTGTAGCTGCATAGTATTTCGATTTCGGGTTTTACTGGAGAATAGGCTACTCAAAGGAAGTTCTTAACGATTATTTTCGTCATGATGATCTTTGTTTATAGCTGCAATTTTTTTTTTCACGTCCGACAATTTGACTGCGCTTTCCAGTACTTCTTCTCTTCGGAGCTATTAATATGACGCATGTTTTCTAATGGCGCCTATTTACAATTGATTGAACTAATCGACGGGCAGCTAATGCTTTTTTAATTTTGACACTATTTGTCATAAAAAATTATTTAAATTTTGATTTTTGCCCCTTTTTTATTTGTTGTCTCATCACCTAGTATCGTCAATGACAGTATTATTGGTTGTCATTGAGGCGTAAGTGAACCCAACTAAGTGTTTGAGTATATGGCTGTGGTTTTCAAGACTTTGACACTTGTTCTCAAAATATATTTATTGTATTTATATATGAATTTGTTTAGATACCCAGGTAAGTTTTTGAGGATATGTACATCACAAATTTCGGCAGCTTCTTATTAGTTTTTCATTTTTTACTGTTTTTTGGAATACTTATACTTTTTCAATTTCTTTTAGATTAAGGGTCAAAGAGACTTTTCTGGAGCTCAAAATGTTGTTAATGGTTAGATGTTAGCATAACAGAAGCTATTTTGAAACTATTTTAGAAAAGATTTTTAGCACCTATTTTTAACTCTTGAATTATTCTTCTGCGTTTGGTTCAGTTTCTGTCCTGTTTGGCTTGTATATAATCCAAATTAAATAGACGTTCGTTAAGGTTGATAAACCGCTCTTGCAGGACATAAATTCTTTTAATTACAATTTTTCACTTTATATTTTTGGTACTGCAATTATAAACGCGAAAAATGATACTAAATGCTTCAATTTTTTCATGTTTTGTGTCATTTTCTGAGTTCTTCCAGCCCTATGGGCCCGGAAACTTCCTCTTGGGTTTGTTTGATACTAGGTTTCTGCATAGTTGCTTGTGCAACTTGATTGGTTTTCAAAAAAAAATTAATGTCACGAGTTGATATTTTCCGATTTTTATGTTTTTCCGAGATTATCGAGCTTTATGGGCCAGTGAAACTTTTTAGGTTTGGGTTTGTGGATAGTTTATGATATCAATGAAATGGTTCTGAAGATATATATTATTATCACAAATTTTCTTTAATAGCAATTTTTTAATTTTTTTGAAAATTTTCTTGATCTATGAAGGCCAGTGAATCTTTTGCAGGTCATGCAGCAGATGGGCAGAAACAATGCAGATTATCGAGCTTTATGGACCAGTGAAACTTTTTAGGTTTGGGTTTGTGGATAGTTTATGATATCAATGAAATGGTTCTGAAGATATATATTATTATCACAAATTTTCTTTAATAGCAATTTTTTTAAATTTTTTTGAAAATTTTCTTGATCTATAAAGGCCAGTGAATCTTTTGCAGGTCATGCAGCAGATGACGAGAAACAAAAATTGCAACAATAATAATAAACAATAATAATAAGCAACAGTAATATCGCAAAGTTTACTACAAACTTTGCAATTTTTATTTAATTATTTGTTATATATCTCTAGTTTTTCTATCTTTAGTGGCCAATAGACCCCTTTCAAGGCATGCGTTAATGGGTATTTGTAAATGGATCAAATTTGGCCTTGAGGTTGAAAGCTCCAGAAATTTTCAGAAATTATTACTTGTTTTTAGTGTGCTGATTATTTTAGTTTCTCTGAAATTTTGAGACTGTTTAATAGCCGCCCCCATCTTCTCAGCCGGCTATTTTAGCGCTCCTATTTTTTTTTTACTTCGTCGAACTTTTTTCGCTTTACCTATTTTGCCGCTTTTTCGACATTTTGCGTGAAATCTTTTTGACTTCTCTAGGCTAGTTTCAATCTTCTGTCATTCTGCTCAAAGTCTTTTTAAACAGCAGCTGCTCAGAAAAGCAATTCAAAATGAAGAGAGTCAGTATAAAAAAATCAAAGTCAGAAATAGAAACGGGATAAACCCATAAAGCCCATTTTTAGATGCCCAGTACTTGAACTTTGTTCTCCTAAGTTTTAGTTACTATCTATAACGCTTATTAGTATTGATACTGGACCCAGGAGTATGTTCAATTACGAAATGACATCAAAATAAATCGCACTTAAAAACGTTTTTGTACAAAAATCAATTTTTGTTGATTTTCTTTTCTTTCAATCACAATAGAGTTATGGGAATCAACGGTGGCTATTTTCCGGCAATCTGCCGGGTATGTTTGGTTTTTTGGCTTGCAATGGTCAATTGACCTGCTGTTCAGGTACAATATTTTTCTAGGTTTTCTTTCATTTCATCGGATTGTATTTCAAGACTTGTCCTGCTATGTCTTCACAACTTTTTCCATGACTTTGAGGACAATTAGAGCTCGGTGGTCTTTGAGTTTCAATAGAGGACCTCAGCTTTTTCAGTATCCTTTAAGCTGTTAAATGTGCCGAAACTGTTTAAGGTCTAAATTCTAGGTGAAAAGATCAGTTTTTGCTGGCTTTGAGTCCTGAATGCAGCATTTTTTTCCTTGTTTTGTTTGTCATTTTGGTAATTTTAACGGCTTGTCAGAGTTTATATCGCTATGATGCTATGCAAATTGTCTTTTTATGCTATTCTTTGTTAATTTCTTTTGTTTATAATAACTTTAAAATCAGAGTCAAAGCATTTTTTGTAATTTTAGGTTTTAAATGTGTCATTTTTTAAGTTTTTTTAGCCTCAGGGGCCAGGGAACCTCCTCTAATGTAAGGGTAGTAGGCATAGTTTATTGCAACAGAATGTTTTCAACATTTTAATATCACAAATTTTTTGAAAATTTTTGCCATTTGAGATTATTTGGCCCCAGAGGAGAGAGAACCTCCTCTGAGGTTTTATAGTAGGTTACTGGATGTTGTTCACTATTTTTTGATATCACGAACTTTTGCAATTTTTTGATAATTTTCAATTATTTCAAATCAAATTTTCTGAAATTTTTATACTCGGAATTTATTAATCTTTATGGTCCGGTTGAATTTTTTGGAGCTTGAAATTGGGTCACTGGATAGCTTCTGAAGACAATGAAATGGTTCTGAAGACATTAACATCTCAAATTTTGGCTACATTAGAAAATTGCAATTGTTTTTAAGTTGAAAATTTGTGTCAAGTTTATCGATCTTTAAGAGCCACTGAAACTTTTTTAGGTCTTGCAGAAGAGTTACTGGACAGAGACAAAAATGGTTTTGAACATATTAATGTTGCGAAGTTAACAAACTTTCACTAAATTGTACTTTTTTTTAAATTTCAAAGTGTTTTCATATTTCTCGAGTTTTTAGTGTCGAATAAAACCCTTTCAAGGCTTCTGCGTGGGTTATTGTCATATTTATCGACTTTTTCGTGGTGAATAAAAACCTTCCAAGGCTTGTGCGTGGATTAGTGCGTCAAATTAATGGGATGAAATTTGGCCTTCAGGGTGAGAGCTTCAGATTTTTAGCAATTTTTCAATTGATTTGCTGGTCAGATAAAAGTTCTAAATTTTTCATTCTGTTCCTGAGATTTTTTACGGGATTTTCCAGCTATGTTTGGCTTCGTCGTCTGACGCTCTTTTATTGTTTTACATTTGTTCACACAGCAAAGCTGAAAAAGTCAATTTTTCTGAATGACTCTTCCTCTTTATAACGGCGTTTGCGCGCGTGACGTCATTCCTCACTCTCTTTAGCAAAAGTTTTTCGCGTGATCAGATTTTGATCACAAGTGAGTTACCGCACTCAATAAAATGACTTTTGCACTTTAAAACTTAAGTTTAATTTGAATTTGTTTAAGGTCAAAGGATCTCTTATGTGCAGTAAAGGTCCCTAATAAGAGGCTTCTGCGGGAAAATTCAACAATCTTTATCAATTTATCGCTGAATAATTTTTACCTGGCTTTTTTTTAGCGGAGGCAATTTTTTTTCAATTTAGATCTGTCTCTGTTTCTATCTCTATTATACGACACGCAGGTCTATTTTTTGGCAGCTATTCCGGCAATCTGCCGGCTATGTAAGGTCATTTGCGTGATTAGATTCTGATCATACGTGACTTACTCATTAAAATGCCTTTTTGCAGAAGGTCGAAGGAACGCATGTTTGTAATGGCGGTCACTAATAAAAGGGCTTCTGTGGAATGATTTTCAACAATCTTTTTTGATTTATCGATTCTACATAGCTTTTGGAGCGGAGTCGATAACTTTTTCAAACTTAAAATCTGATTTTTTTCTATCTCTATTATACGGAAGTCTATTTCTTTCGCAGCTGTTCTGGCAATCTGGCGGCTATGTTTAAATGCATTTTTGCGGGAGACATTTTCCACTTCTTGATGTTTTTCCTCACCAATTTTCTTCAATTGAAAAATTCTTACTGTCTATAGGCAGTGTTTTAGAGGAAAGTGTTTTACTGTCTATAGGCAGTGTTTTAAAATCGTGGCCTGTGTGGTGCTAGGACAATAGATCGAAAGACAACATATCGAAAGCAAAAATTGGGACAATAGATCGAAAATTAAATTATTCAAGTTGCGTATTGGCCAATCAGATTTGAGCGCTCATTTAATATACACATATAACATCTTCTGTTGTGATAATTTGTTCGGTTGTGATAGATTCATATCAAGTCCCACGGGTCGCTAAGGCATGGCCATGGCTCGCGAGGCGTGGCCATAATGTGGTAATTATATTGCGGTTCGCAAATAATGCTTAATTTCAACCAATAAGAACAGAGATTAATTTTTGATCTATTGTCCCAAATTTTCTGTTTTCGATCTGTTTTCCTTTCGATCTATTGTTCGTTCACCGGCCTGTGTTGGTCTATGTTCAGTTCCTCTGCCTTTTTCCTTTGTCTTATTTCCTTTGCCTGTTTTGCTTTTCTCTTAATTTCTGGTGGAACTATTTAATGTTCGTTCTATGGACTTTTGTTTCTAATAGCAGAAAGTTGTGCCGTGTTGGTAGTCAGCGATTGAGCACAGAGACTTTTCGTATCTTGTAGGGAGATTTTTTAAAAAAAACTGTCAACAGATTTTAAGAACTTTTGTTAGCTTTTTTGGTTCATGTCTGGGATATTCTTGGCCTATCTTGTTTAATTTGTCTTGTATTTTATTTAATAAAGTGTTTGATACAGGAGAAACGGTATCTTAATTTCTGTTGAGAATAATTGATTTAGGGTAGCATTTGTAAATTAGATATTTTTTTTTGGGAGCGAATAGTTGAATGGATCGAGTAGGTTAATTAATTGATTATTTGGCTGCGGCCTAAGTAAAATTTACTTGGGGTCAATTCTGGAGTCTTCCTGCTGTTCTTTCAAACATCTCCGTATATATTTTGATTATTTTAGCAGTCAAATTGGAGAGGTTTGAGTTTGATCTCGCTAAAGCAGAAATTGGAGCGAAAAAGTTTATGGTTTTTCCTAGCTATTTTTTTCACCGTAATTTTAAAACAGAGTAAGAAAACGTGTTTGAATAAATTTACGTTTCATGAGAAAAAATTTTTCATGTACTGCAATTTGACATCTGTTTCCACTGTCATTTCTCGATTTTTTCACGACTTATTTTAATAGGTGATAAATGTGTTCGAAGAGTGCATACTTGCAACTTTTCAAATCTCTCAATTGGCAGCTAATGATTTGGTTGAGTTTGACAATATTTGTTCTGTTACAACATTTGTGAATCTTTGAGTTTTGACGGTATTCGTTGTTTTTTGATCGGGCGTGTATCTAAATTACTTTCAAAATTTTTCCTTGTCAATTTGAAGTTTGTTTTTTATAAAATTTCGTGAATTACAATTCAAGGTCTGTACTATGTTTTTCAATTTAGTCCTAGTGGCCATTGCCCTTCGAACTGAAGTTGGCTACATTTGTGCGAAACCCAACCCACCGACCGTCGGGTTGTCCTATTATTTTACACGAGAAATCCAAACGTGTTTCCTAATGAAGGTGATACAAGTGACCATTTTCACAACGAATACCAAATTCTACAAAATCCAAATTATGTACAGATTTTCGGAGTTGATTTTTGAGTGAGTTGAATGTTTCAGTGGAGATTTCACAGAAGAACAAAGAGATAATGGAGCTTCAGTACCGCAACAGTTTTGCCTCTCCAGCAGCTACAGGAGACAGTAGGTATCCCCCATTCATGCCTCTAGGGGCAGGAGGCCCACATTCCTCGGGACCACCCCCGCCACCACCACCCACTGCCCAAATGGGAGGCCCACTCAATGCACCTCCCGGATCCAGTCCAGGGTTGGGTGCCTCATTGGCTGCGTCTCAAATGCAAGAGGGGGGACCCTCCGTAATGGCGGCAGCACCCGGAACTGCGCAGGCAACAACCGCACCATTCTTCCTTCCGCAACAAATCCAAGCACACGTCACTAGAAGTTCGCCCATCAACCTGAGCAATTTGAATCCAGAGGCAATGGTCTACAGTCCTGTGAGTAACGCAGCAATTGTGTCTAGTGTAGCAGGTGTCGTTCAGAGCAACAGCAACGCCATTCAGACATCGGGGGCAGGAGGTACAATTGCACCTGTGGTCTCAATGATGAATAATGCAGTAGGCAACGCTGGTCCAAATGGCGCTGGCCTGACTTCCGACTGACTTATCTGTCGTAGCCAGTTCAAAAAATATTACAAACAAGTCCTAACTAGACTCACATCTGCTCAAAACTAGTTCATACTTTGAGTGTTGATTCAATCCGTTCCAAAATGATCTCATCAAATCACAAGGTTTTAATTACGCCAGCATGATGCTAAAACAGTTTTGTGAGAAATCTCTAAACCAATATTTTCTAGAACTGGTACATGAGACCATGATTCGTTATTATTTAAGACAATTTTTGTTACGCTGTTCTACTGCAACTTTTCCTTAAGGGAGTCATTGCAGAATTATGATTAGTTGGCCATAAAGGTCATGGTTGCTTTTTCAACTTGCGTACCTTGTTTGTATACAACACAAAGTTGAGAAACATCTTTAAATTCTCAAAAATAGTGCTTGCTTCACCTCTATGCGAAAGTAAACTTTGAAGCAAATTTTTAAACGAATGGTTATTCAATGTGTGTCTCTATGGTTTCGCAATGATGAAAACGTTTAATTAAATGCGCCCAATGGAATTTCCATTACGATTGCACGGCTAATCAATGCGTCTGAAAATTTGAGCGATTTGGCTTGAAATTGCTTCCTTTCAGAATTTGAGCCGCTAGCCTAAGCTGCGTTGGTTTACTTCTGAAAGTCAATGACAACTGCTCCAAATTTGGTTTCCGTTTTCACTATTTATGCTTGTCTAAAATAATCCCTTAAATAAATTTGTTGAAGACAAATCAGTCTGACTTTACTCAGGATTTAACCATTCTCCCCACCCCGCGAGAATATAGTGAAAAGTTTTGTTTTCAAAAAGCTCCCTCCAAAAAAGTATTCGCACCTCCTATAGAATAAAAAAAATGTAACCTTGAACAGCTGGCAGAAATGGTGCTCTAACTTTTAGAGGGTTACCTCGTTTTGTTGGTCAAAGACACCGATTTTTACTGCTGAGAGCAAGAAAGAAGACTGAATCCAGAGTTACTTTGTTTGCGCATGTTTGTTACTGTCGTCCGTGATCTCTATCCACAGAACAATTCATAGTGTTCTCGATAATTCACAGTTGTTGCTGATGGGTAATGTACTCTTTTGCTCTTGATGTTTAATCGGCCCTATACCTCTTATTCCCAGCAGTTCGAAAATTTGGAAAATTTGCACATTGTTGGCGGGCAAAATAAAATAGTGTAATTGGTCTTTTAACTCGCTCGCTTTTGTGCTCTCTTGTACTGAAAAGTAAGCCCGCAACTATCGGCGTAGCAGTGCTGCAGTTTTTGATTAAAAAAACAGGCGGATTTTTATGTCAGCGTACCTAATCAAAGTGGTTTTAATTTCCAAGGATGAATTGATCTGTTAATATGCCTGAATCACAAGCGCTGAATATCAATTCACTCGAAATTCAATGAACCTTGTAAGTGATGTCAGTGTTAATTTTAATAAAACCGATACCGGAAACTTCTCTTTTCAAGAATATGAGCTGCTGGCCTGAGCTGCGTTGATTTACTGCTAAAAACGGCGCCAAAGTTGGTTTCTGTTCTGTCGTTCTCTGTGCTTGTGTAAAGTAAGCCCTTATATCATCAATTGAAATACCTTTGTGGGCCGTTGCTGAAGATAAATGTCTGATTTTAGTCAGGGTTTAACCCCCGCCCCACGAGAATATAGTTAAAACTTTTGTTTTCAAAAGCTCCCTCCAAAAAGTTTTTTGCACCTCCTTCAGAATAAAAAATATTGTAACCTTGAACAGCGGGCAGAAATGGTGCTCTAATTTTGAGAGAGTTGCCTCGTTCTCTTGTTCAAAGACAGCGTAAAGAAGCAATTGATGAGTGGATTTGAACGAACGATCACTAGCTGCAATACCTCTAGCTAAGTAATATCAAATAGAAATTATGCTCTTCTGAAAACATAGTTTACCTTTTTAAAAAACGTGCTTGTTCTTATCACACAATCAGAAGTAAAAAATTATTTTCACTACTAGAGCTAATTTACCAATTTATCTAAGTCTCAGTATTATTAATATTCAATAGTTATTATACTGTATCAAACAGAACGGGCTTTTACGGATCACGCACTTCGGGACCCCTGCATGTATGCCGATCTATCTAATAAAATGAATAAACAATCCGAAGGCCAAGATATATGCCCAAGACCTATTTGCGCTAATAAGTCTCAACTAAAATTCAAATGGGTTGCTGAAAAGTTCAATTAGTCAAATAGATCGTTTAAATAAACAAGCTTACACAGAGCAGGAATTAGTCGGGTTGAGCTGTTTGTTGGTGATGTTGTTGTAGCGTTGATACTTATTTAAATTTCTCGTGGATATTTCTTTCAATCTATCTTGTAGGTATTGTGCGCTCGAAATGTTGTCAAAGTTATCTTTGAAAATTTGATGTATTTCTGTTTGGAATATTTAGATTTAGTTTAGCAAAAACGAAGCAGTTGTCTGCTGCCGATTTTTTGCTCTCTTAATATTTTTTATTCCGTCCCACTTTGCTGAGATTTTAAAAAATCCTCTCAGCTCAGTTTGGGCCGATAGGGAGCGAATCACAAACTCACGTTCATAGTGAGGCGCTTCTTTTTTTCCTATTGGCCGAGAAGGCAAGAGATTTAACTCATCTCTCGGATAAATAAGTGAAACTCAAAAAATAATAATAATCTAAAAACAGAGCATCACGTATTGATCTCGTAGGCGCCTGTTTTCTGCCTTTCCTCTCTTCGAAAACCGCAGCAATTATGGTTTTCATGGGGGCTTTATGAGAATCTATTGTCTTTTCTCCTGAAGCAATCTGCTTGATCTTTATTGAAACTGGGGGAAAAGATTGCATTGCAACTGTCAAAAGCAGAAGTAATTTAAATCAAAAGTAAGTGCGGTGATACAGGCCGCCTACGCTTAACAACGCACGTTTTCTATCCTGGATATAAGCGAGGAGATCCAGGTCTAAAGTTGTGTTAATTTAAATAAGTCGAATGAATTGTTTAAACTTATGTACTGGTAGTCTTAACGAGCATTATTTTATTTAGCGCGCAGTGAAAAACTGGTTAATTAACACACTAACGCCTAAATACGTTCGCTCCAATGCGGGATTAATTATCCGTTCGTTTGTAACGGCTCTCGTAATGCTACAGCTCACCCCGGTTTTAGTAGTAAACAAAATTTTAAAAATTATCATACATATAAAAGTTTAACGGAAAGGCAGACAATTTTGTAGTGTGAGTCAGTTTGTTTGCAAAATTCTTGTCGTTACTGACTGGATTTGAAGTCATGTGGAAGAATTATGCAATGCTGGAGAGGCCGTCCAGGTGTATGAAACCGCAAAAAGCGATGAGGATGGTTGCGCGTTAAATTAATCGCAAAAAGTGATAATGGTTGTTGTATATAAAACGAATAGCAAACGGCGATAATGAAGTTGAGATGAAAAATAAATCGCAAAATGCGATAGAATTTGACTCGTATAAAAGCAATTGCAAATGGCGATGGAAGTGTAATATAACTTAGATCTCAACGGCGGCTTGTAGCAGCTAGAAAGACAAGTCAATCGTCGTTCGGAATTTATTATTGGCCCAAAAGTATCAAGGTGAGTTCATTCATATACTCAGTGAAAGGATTCCTATCAATTTCAAACTGTTTTTGTTTTTCATCTGCCAGAGTAAAGACTTCCTGGATGTCTTGTGTTTCAGTATCGGAGTCTTTTGGCGATTCCTGTCGGACAGTCAATCGTTTAATTAATCGTTTTTGTTTTTGCCTCTTGTTTAGTTCTTTTCTAATTCATGCGTCAATTTTTTGATGTTCTCAACCAATTTCTTGTTTTCACTGCCTAAGTTTTGATTGGCTGACGTGACCTCGAGATGTTTCTGAGCAATTGTTTTTCTGATCTGCTTCAGGTTGCTGTCGTCACTTTTCTGCATCTGTTTTTTCAAAACGTACTGGTAGTTGTCGTCTTCCGATGTCGTCTTTTCCTTCTCATTGTTTTCCCTTTGTAATTTTTCAGAATTTCATTTGTCATTGTTATAATTCTGTTTCTTTGATGTATGATTCTTGCCTGAACTTGGTGTTTTCGGAAATAAGGGATTCTTTCGTAATTTCCTTGTGATGGTCTTCAGTTGGTAGAAAGGCGGTGATGGCATCGTAGGGCACATCTGCGTAGTCCAATTGATTATTTCTGTTATTGTACGTTTTTGAGGTTTTTCTCGGTTTTTGATTCTCATGCATTTAGGTCGCGGTATAAGGAGAATTCTGGTACAATGGGCAATTCGCTTGCTTTCATAATGAAATGATTTTATTTGCACTTCGCTGCTATTCGGTATATCTAGACAGTATTTATTGTTTGTTTTGTCACCGTCAGTTAGCAGGTAGTCGATGTTTTGACAGTTTTTGATTTTTTCTACATGACCATTTTCTTGGGTGTTTTAAGCTGGTCTCTTTCGGTTGACTTTCCAATTGTTTTGGGGGATCGTACTGACTTGAATTGGATGGAAGTGTCAAGCGTGCGCCAATAGGCTGGAAAGGAGGGGGTGTGACTGGTTGTGCGGGTTGTTGTTGAGTTGACTGGTTTTGATTTGAGATAATTACACTGCAAACTGATTGTTTGCTGGTCATTGTGCTTGTAGGGAATCTAAAATTATATTGGGTTATTTCCCCTGTATCATTAATATCACACATTATGGCTTCTATTTCTTTCTGCTAAATTATTACTATAGAAGACTTAGAAAATAGAAAAAAGTGTTTTAAATGCATTTTTTATTTTAAGTAAATGAATGAAAAGTTTTAAGAAGTGTTTTTGTTTTCCTAAATGCAAAGTTTGTTTATTTTTTTAAAATTGTGGAGAAGAGGGTAGTAAAAAAATTTTATACTTATGCGAGGTGGGCAGTCCTGGCACGAGTTTGTCTTTCTCCATTGCCCGGAGGTGTGATTTTTAGGAGTGCGTCACACTAACACTGCTGCAATGACCCGTGTAGCTGGGGAGACTAAACTTGCTGAGCTGAAAAAATTTCAAGAATTTTTGTCGGAAATTTCAATTTTGTTTGGGTTCAACCGAAGATAAAAGCCCATGATAAATTTTTTTCCTCAAGGAGGGAAAAAAGTGGTTGAAATATGGCACATATGATGAAAATATTTAGGCAAATAGGCATGAAAGAGCTGATTAAATGGTGGAAAATTGGGCTAGACATCCTTACTTATGTAAGGTCCAGAAACTAGGGAGGACAGGCTGGAGAAACTGAGGTAACCCTTGCCCGAGGAAAAGGTGGAAGAAAATGTTGTGACTCGAGTTTTGGTTTATTGAATAACGTCGTCTAAAAATGTTTGCAAATGGGACATTTTTCTGCTTATTGATACATACTCAACAGAATCGATGTTCGTTATGTTGGGAAAAATGGGGATGTTTTGTCACTCCTAATTCTGTTTTCATTTTTTGCATAAATTGCATCGGAAGTAGGATGTGAGCAGGACGGGGAGACAAGGTCGCAGTGAGATGGGGCATTTAGGGTTTGGATATCTTTTAAAGGGCCTTTCTGCAAGGAGCACATACATAATGAGAACTTTCCGTGGGGAATTGTTTGTAGTTTTTCCACAACGACGGTTTTGCGTAAGCATATTGGGCAAATATTGTCCTTATGGGGGTAGGGCCAGCGAAAATGGTCAAGGAAGGATTGTGAGAGACGCATCAAAAAACAGTTTTTACTTAATTAAGACCAAAACAGGAAAATCCGAGGAACTAGAATAGGACAAGGTTAATGAGAACCGATATGACAAAAAAGATGCTTAAGATTAGTATAAATATTTCTGTTGTATAGGTCTAGGTTGGTCGACTGCATTTTTTCAGACCAATGAGTAGTGTAGGACCAGGCTGAAGAAAATGACTTCCTCTTGGTCAATTTTTGGACGCATTTTTGCTTATGCGGATGTTTTTTTCGCAAAGGGGACATAAGCTATAATCTTTTGCGCAGAATTTACAAAAGTTGAAGGGCTTATGATTACTGTGATGAAACGTTTTTGCAAAAGTATTGAAACCTTGTTTGTTTGCAAATATCACAATGAAACCAGTTAAAGATAGAAAAGAAAACATTTAATTGAGGGCAAAAGTCATAACCCATATCTCTTATAACATATTGATAACAGAGCAGACACATCACATGGGGTAGTTTATTATGGAGGTTCTCGTGTAGTTTCTTGAAAACAATTGGTTCGCGTCTGCAGCATAGGCAAATTAATGTTACCGGTTTGGATATTTCAGTATTGGTTTCTTTTTCAACTGTATTCATATTTGAGAAAATTTTTTTGGAGGTAATTATGTTTGAACTGGTTGGGGTATTTGTTGTGGAATATGTTGGGATTTGATTGCTTGGTCTATTACCAATAGAATTATCAATATCAAAAAGTTGAAAGGAATAATTACAACCACGAGGAAAGTTAAAATGAAAAAGGCTGCCGCAATAATAATGAGGGCCATTAATAAGAAATCAACTAATGTGGGTGTAAACATTGTGAAGGGTTTGTAAAGTCAGTTTTGAATCGGAGATTTTACAATGGGTTTTTTGAATGAATGGTCTGTTTACACAAAAGGCATTTTGTGGTGGTGAAGTTCAAACATTGACAACAAATTGATTTTCCAGGGTGTAAATCTATGAGGTGTCCGTGACAATAGGATTACTTTCAGATTTCTTGACATTTCGGTAAATGCAATAATGGTCCATGGTTCCTGTGCTTAGGAACATATAGGTTTTCTGATACATGCTTTATAGTGCTTGAAACAAAGAGTAAACCATCTTTCCATTTTAAGACTTTTAACTTCCTAACGAACGAACAAAATCATCTTGTTTTTGACGATTGGTAGAAAAAGAGGGAAAAGAACAAACTCATTTGAATGCAAATGAATTAACAGGAAAGGAAAAAAGAAAGGATGAAAATAATGAGCTGGCAGAAGAAAGTTTTGTGTAAAATCAATTACTTTACTGAAGAGCGCTCAAGTTGACTGGGAAGTGCCCTTCGATATTAATGCTGGCTAGGAAGAATTCCCAGTGCATCATTCCCATGATGACTTCAGCAGAACCCTCGCATCCACGTTCGTAGTCTGTATAATAGATATTGAGATACAGGGTTTGATCTCTTCGGTGGGTGTTCCAGTGAACGACCTACCGAGGAACTCTACTTTCACCAGACGGTCACTAAAATGGAACAGCAATATAGAAGATCTAAATTAAAAGGGATTTTAGAGCCATTCAAGTCTTGGGACGAATTTATAAAATGTCCAATATTGAGAAGATGGTGTTAAGGTAATAGTGCCATCACTCAAGTGTCTTAATGGAGTATTAGTTGTGGGATTACTTTGTTAAATTTGGTCTTGAGAAATGATTTTTCAAAAAATTGAATTGGTACAACACAATTTTGGTACGAGAATATAATTGCTGCTTTTAATTGTTAGTGGTTTCCAACACTTCAGTGATTGAATCGTTTTGACAAGAATTGGTTTTTGGCAGATCAAGATAAATATTGAGGTACACAGTTTGGATTTTCTAGAATGAAGAGAAAATTTCCAATGGACTGAGAGAGGGTTGATGCTTAAACAAAATTTTCCACTTAAGATTTCTTCGAGTGTTACTAGCATGGTAGGTACAGGAGTTGGGTATGCATCGAAAGATCGTTGAATTTTGTGCAACTCGACGAATTTATTGTTAACTGCAAATATTGTTGTCTTCAACGGTACTTAAGTAATGTAGATTGGATGTTGAACTTCAAATATTGAGTTTTGTTTGTAAGCTTAAAAAATGGTGAATTCTGCGAACTGAGGATGGGTAATGAGGATAGTTAGTACTCTGTAAATATTTGTCCTAGTCTCTTTCATGAAAGTCATTGTACTTATAGCAGAGACACGGCTAAGAGCACAAATTTGTGATGTCCGATTCTGACTTGTAAGTTTCTTTTTTGTGGATCATGTTTGCTGGTCTAGTTCCTTGGCAAACTGTTAGGATCAAATTGTGCTAAATACTCGAAATAGTTCCAATACACCGAATGAGGGGTTACACTGATACTATCGGTTTCCCAAGTGTCCCAAAACTCGAATTTTATGACGATTTGAGGGAAAATGTCCCCGTATTTTTTTTTCAAATTATTTCATTTCATAGATTGTTATAAGTTGATCTTGAAACAGAAATTACATTAATGCAGGCGTTTAAGTTTTGAGCTAATTTTTTGTTTTTCATTTAAAAGCTATCACTTTTCATTAAAAGTTAAATAAACCAGAATGGTATGAAAAAGCAATGTTCCTGCGGAAAAGACAATCGTAGAGGTAAAAGTAATCTGGCAAATTGTAGTCTATTGAAGAGTTGACTTCAAATAGTTCATGAGCAGTTGTTCTTGGTACAATTTGTATTGATGTGTGCTTACTTGCAAAAAATAGATGATATATAAGTTGTCATTTATTGCTAAAAGCAGGATTATTTGTAAAACGATTGCTTATGATAGATAACCAATCAATCGGATTCCTTTTTAGCAAAGTCCGAATAGGGTAAAATATAGGTAATAACTAGATGAACACAAATGCGACTAAATAGTTGAAAATGGACCAGAAATAAAAAGAAACTACGGATTCGGCAAATTTGTCTCAATGTTGAGCTCACAAGAGAATTCAATATCTAGTAACATTTTTCTTCAGATGCTTTGAAACAATTTTGTGTTCGGTTCCAATGTTTACAAAAGTAATTTTGTTACCAATCAGGGCTCATAACAATAAGAAGCATCGTATCTTTGAATGCGGTACGTTGTGATCAATTAGAAAGATGCAACTCTTATAGTCACACTAGTTCCTAAGGCAGAAATACTTGATGATAAAATTTGTCCGGTATACTGTCCAAATCAAACGAATAAAGCGTTAGTCTGTTTAATGAATTTAGCTTGCATAAGAAATCATCCTTGAGTTGTATCTACATAAGACATTTTTTAATTGGTAGGGCTTAATACAAATAACTTTTATAAATTTTGGGACAAACATTTTAATATTATTTTTTATTTTATTTTTATATAAAAACCTTGTGTACGTCTTTGATCACAGCTTTAAGGAGTTGCCACCACACTTCGAATGGTAGCATCATTTTGTGATTGTGCTTGATGTGACTCGAGATTTGTGTATGCTGATTTATTATTTTCAGTATGACAAAGCTCATCAATTTTAGTTTCTCTTGGTTGATGCTCAACACACTTGCAACTTTTTTTCTTTTGTGCTGTAAGCATAATAATTACTAAGCGGTAAAAAGTGATTGGTGCTCTGGAGCCGATGGTTTGGTTTCGTTAGAATATACCGGTGTGAAGAACGATAAGATCCAAAGATAAGTTGCTCCTGATCGAATTTTCCAAAAACCCCTTGTTTTGTTGGATATTTTGTGGATTTCGAAAGCTCTTATGATAGTTACAATTACATCAGTTTTTTCACTGGATTTTTTTCACAAGAAACGAGGAAATTAAACTCAATTTTTTTCCAGATAGAGAGATGATTCCAAAAGTGCCTTTGAACTGGTCTGTAAAAGTGGTGAAAGCAGAGAGTATAGATAAGTTTGTCTATTAATGCCCATCGCCGACGCATAGATATCTTTTGGTGAATAATCTAGGCTTCTTCCTTCTAGAACTTCTCTTGAAATTTTAACTGATTTTTATGCTTCTGAATGCAAGATATTGTCCCAAATTGATTTAAGTTGATTTGGTGTGTAAATTCCGACGCGTTGTGATTCGTAACCGGTGAATTTTTGGAACAGAACTAACAACTCTTGAAGAGAATATTGTTGGCAGTTGTAAAGGAACAGGTGCTGACATCAAATGGTACCATGAATTTTCATTATCAATATATAATTGGTAGGCATTTTTGTAGCCTCCAACACAATCTAGTTCGTTTGCAAATAGATATGTTTGTCGAGTAATCGGGTTGACGAACATTGTCCTGTCATCATGGTGAATAGGAATCCTATCATAACACTGTTCAAGAACCTTAAGTGGCGAGTTTCGTTTTGGACAGTCGTACGGCCAACTTATGCTACCATATGTGTCTAAGAACATCGAGCGGTTGCCGGTAATCATGTATTCAGCCAAACGTTTATTTTGGATAGCCTGTATGAGTATTATTTGTTTTTGAGTTCGAGCAAATTTGCATTGCTCCATGACCAAACCTTTCCTTGCTTGTTTTATTTGCATGTAGTTAGAATATATAAAATCCAAATTTGCATTTAGTTAGGATATATAACAAAATCCAACTGGTCAGCCTTCAGATGACCATTTAGAAAGACCTTGTTCCTGTCTTTTAGGGTTGGTTCCGGTATTGTTTCTGTAGCTGGGTAGTACTCGACTAGATGATTTCTATGAGCAACCTTCCTGGTAGACGGGTTGTTAAAGTTTTTTCATAGTTGACATTGGTTAATTTTTTGGCTACAGTATAAGGGCCTGATCTTAGCTCGTGTAGTTTTTTTGACGTTCCTAACTCAATTTGATGATTTTCCATTCAAACTTTTGTCCAATTTCCAGCGGCTTACCTTGTCCAATTTCCAGCGGTTTATTCCTGTGTTTGTGCGCGGTAATTATTTTCTAAGCTCCATTTATAAGCGTTATTGTATATTTGCTTAAACTGATTTTCTTGCACGAGTAATGAATTGTCAATGGTTGGTTTTAGAAGTTTGTCACTTTCTGTGTTTTTTGAAGTTTTCAAGGTATGCCTGTGAAGAGGCAGTTTTTTGCAAAACTCGGAAAAGCATGTGAATTCCGTAGGAGTCCTAACTTAAGTAAAAGTAGTATTTGTGGTTTTTGTCCAAGCAAAATTTCATAAGGTGAGATTCCAGTACTAGCATTTGGAAAAGTGTTATGAGAACAGGCAAATTTTGGTGCCAATTCATCCCATTTACCTCGAGCTTGTTCGAGAAAAATTGAGAAATGTGCTCCTTTGTTTTGTATCTCGAGTTTACCATTGCTCCAAGGCGCATAAGAAGTTTGAGGTGCGGGTGTTTTGCCTAGTTCATGAATATAACTCGCACAATCCTGGTTCATGAATGCCGAACACTTATCGTACACAAGTTTTTGTGGTATTCCAAAAGACAAAATGAATTTTTCTTAAGCTTTTATGGTATCTACATCGTCCGTGGAACGTACGGGGTATACCTGAAGGTATACCTGAATGAAACAAAATGAACCGACAATATTTAGACTATGATGTTTACGAGTTCGATTTAAAGGTCCCTTGTGATCAAGGTGTGGACCGTATGGAAGGGGAATGGACTGTATCAGTCCTTTTTGAGAGGTGCTTCGTGGATGTCTCTCCGTTTTTAAGACAATCCATTTATACATTCCGGGCCAATAAAAAAATCTTTTTACGTTAGCAAATGTTCTAGTACTACATGACCTGACAGTTCACAATGTGCCAACGGAAATGCTCTAAAGTACAATGACAGTGGTACACAAATTTTTAAATACTCAATATCTGGTTCGTCGGTTTGTTGCTGAATACGTAATATGTTCCCTACAAAACTCAATTTTTCAAAGATATCAATGGATGACATTATGGCTTTAGACTGTCGGAACTCACTTTTCTTTTCATCTTTGGTATTTTTATCCTTAATTGACTAATTTGTTGTGTCACTGGGTCTTTTAATTGTTCTTGACAAAGTACTGAAGTATTTAAATCAACTTCCTTAGAGAATGTTGTAAGTTTATCGATGAGTTCCCTTTCATCTTTAATTTTTGAATTTTTGGGAAATTTTTCAGCTAATTAGGTTTGATTCATACATGTACTATTTTTCACAAGAAAGTTTATCGTATTCTATCGGTAACGTATACTCCGAGGTCGTTGTATTAGTTTGATTAATGTAGAGTTTGTCAAAATTTAAGTCCGGTGGCTGGTTCTCATTGAACAACTCAAATTCTGAAATTGGGTCAAAGTTTTGTTCGGTTATCTCTTCCTCTTGGTAGGAAGGGATTTCGGTATAGTGGTCAGACGTTTCATCCTCCTCCTGTTCTGATACAGGGGTTATATCATGTTTGCGGTGACGTCTGTAGTGGTTAATTGATGAACCGTACGAGAAATCATTTGCTTGCTTTTATTTTGGGTGTAATTTGTTCTTCGGCCAAAAATTGGATAAAATATATGCTATTTAACGTTCACGTAGTGCGCATTTGTCGTTATGCTATGCGTTAAAGTATTCCGATCGGATAGAAAGACAAAAATTCAGGCGTAATTCTTTCCTCGGGGCGCACCAGTTTTCAAACAAAACGCGCTATTACGAATCTCACACTTTTAGGGATCCTTGTATGTATGCCGATCGATCTGATAAAAGAAATGAACAAGTCGAAGGCCAAGATATATGTCCAAGACCGGTTTGCGCTTAGAAGTCTCAACTAAAATTCAAATGGGTAGCTGAAAAGTTCAATTAATTAAAGATTGTTTAAATAAACAAGCTTACGCAGAGCAGGAATTAATTGGGTTGAGCTGTTTGTTGGTGATGTTGTTGTAGCGTTGATACTTATTTCATTTTCTCGTGGATATTTCTTTCAATCTCTATCTTGTAGGAATTGTGCGCTCGAAATGTTGATTAGTTATCTTTGAAAATTTGATGTGCTTGTTTGGAATATTTAGATTTTGTTTAGGAAAAACAAAGCAGTTGTCTGCTGATGAATCTTGGCTCTTATTTCTTTATTTTTTTTCTGTCTCGCTTAGAGAATTTATAAAATCCTCTCAGCTCAGTTTGAGCCGATAAGGAGCGGATCACAAACTCACGTTCATAGTGAGGTGCTTCTTAATTTTCCTATTGGCCGAGAAGCCAAGAGATTTAACTCTTGATCTCAAGGATAAATTATTGAAAAAGATAATAAAAACCCAAAAAGCTGAGACCATCAATTATTGATCACGTAGGCGCCTGTTTTCTGCTTTTCCCCTCTCCTAAAACCGCAACAGTTGTTGTTTTCTTGGAGGCTTTTTATGAGAATCAATTGTCTTTTCGCCTGAAGCAATCTGCTTCATCTTTATTGAAATTGGGGGAAAAGATCTGCAATGCAGGGGTTAAAAGCAGAAGTGCGGTGATACAAGCTGCCTACGCTTAATAAACCACGTTTTCTATCCTGGATATAAGCGAGGAGATCCAGGCCTAAAGTTGTTAATTTAAGTCGAATGAAGTTGTTTAATAACTTATGTACAGGTAGTCTTAACGAGCGTTAGTTTGCTTAGCGCGCAGTGAAAAAATGGTTCATTAACACATTAACGCCTCAATACGTTCGCTCCAATGCGGGATTAATTATCCGTTCATTTGTAACAGGTCTCGTAATACTACAACTGGTATTTAATTAAGGATGAAATAGAATTAACTGCAATGAATGGAAAGTGATGCATCACAATTGTAGGTTTCTTGCCCAATTGAAATCACTTTGGGGAACCTTAAATTTATTCAGTATAATTATGCATCTTCCTGCTGGTTGGTGTTGAATTTGCCAATGTTTTGCAATAATGGAGGTAATTTGCTTCTAAAGTAGGTATTTACTGCTGAGAGCAAGAAAAAAGGCTGAATTCAGAGTTAATTTACTGTCTGCGCTTGTTTGTTACTGTTATCCGTGTTTTCTCTTGGGTACGGCAAGGCTAGTTTTTCTCTAGAATCAACGCATTGTTAAAAATGTAACAAGTTTTTTTTCTATCTCTGACGTAGTTAGATTGTAGTCTCGACTATGATTCCTCTTAGGCCATTTGGAAGTTTTGTTTTTTCAAGCGGCATGGATTGTTTCTGGATCTATCACTCATTGAACGAATTCTTATTAGAAGTGAGGCAGCCGCTGTAGCTCAGTTCATAATGTTTTCAATAATTCACATTTGTTCCTGATGAATATTGTACTGTTTTGCTCTTGATGTTTATTCGGCCCTATACCTCTCATTCCCAGCAGATCTAAAATGTGGATATTGTTAGGCGTGCAAAACAGTATAGTTGATCTTATTATTATCGATCGTTTATGTGCTCTTGTACTGAAAAATAACCTGGTAACTGTCCTCGTAGCAGTGCTGCAGTTTTTGTTTCTACAAAAAGGGGGGATTTTTATGTTAGCGTACCTAATCAGAATGGTTATAGTTTCCAAGGCTGAACTGATCTGTTGACATAATGCCTGAATCAGAAGCGCTGAATATCATTTCACTCATTAGTCAATTAACCTTTAAGCAACGTCAGTGTTTATTTTAATAAAATCGATACAGGAAAGACTTTTTTTAACAACTTCAGACGGCACGTGTTTGGTCAGTTTCAAAGACTTATGGTGTTTAATTGCTCTCAGAGGAAATTCATAGCAATTATATTAGTCTTGTGTTCTTAATTTTTTTTGCTTGACCCAGTTTTTGTCTAACCTTTCATTTTTTCCTGATAAGGATCGGGATAACTGGTAACTGGCCCTTATAGTCTCAAGTGGTTGAGCCTTTTTCTTAGAGCCTTACGACTTACTAGTCTTTAAGTGTGCGAACAATCAAAAATGTTGAAAAGACGATTTCATGATGTGATGAGCGGTTCTTAATCTCAGTAATTAAGATATTTCAGTCACCCCCACCTCTGTCCCCACCAGCACGCCCCTCTCGTCCAGCCATCCTCTCGCCCCCTCATCACTTGACCCCTTCCCCCCTTTGCGACTCCGCTCAACCCCCCCCCCCTTCCGCCTGTCCCACTCCGCTCAACTCAACCCCACCCTTAATGGAATGCTACCATTTTTACATCTGGTATAGTGGGGACTCTATTTGCTAGATCTTAACTGCCGCAGTAGGAGCCAAACGGCTTTTGATTTTGTGACCCTTTCTAAGTGCTGGAATAAGTTTCATCTGTCATTTGATAAGAACAAAATGGTTAGATATAAAGATCAATTAAGACAAATAATGAGAAGGGATAGAGCACAATTGTTGTTTGATCTTCCTATTCAATATCAGGTTTGGGGTCTAAACTTTCTCAGAAATAATGAAAGTTCTAACTACTGACATTCTGCTGAATTGCTAAAGGCGGACTTAAAATTCCTGCTAGGAATTCTTATCCCGCTTAGCGGATTATGGTTTCGCTCTTAGAGCAGAGATGAGTTAGAAATTTTGAACCTGTTTTAGAGCGCGGATTGCGCTAGTTGATTTTCGTGGCTGGCTACGTCTCCTGGCTCGCAAGTGTCTTAGTTGCCACAACACGTTTAGTCATTGCGAGTCACTTGACAAACTCCGAAATAATTCCGAAGTCCTTTGCGGAGCCCACTTTGATTCATCTTTTATCATTATGCTCCAGGCGGAGTAAGGAAGGCCTCATTAGTTGTTTTTCCGTTACTGTACGCACGTATTAATTGCGGCCGCAAATTTAGCCATCATAGCCTAGGCAATAGTGTATTCATTAATGCAGCAGTTTGCGTATGAATATGTATGAATATCTTATTTTGCTCTGTTTTAAGCTTCTTTTAGTGTTCCCTTCAGTTTGATCTAGATCCAAAGCGTTCAAAAAGTCAACGGGCAAACATTTATAATACTCTTGGCTGTAATTATCCAATAAGCAATTTACAGCTCGCCCCAGTTTATAGAAAATAAACATTGTGCTCTATCGTATAAATTTTGAACGAAACTGTATAATGTATTAGGGCTATCTACAATCTACTTTAGACTCACCGGTGGAACCTGAGTGTACATTTGTTGCAACGCTCTTAAAGACCGTAATTACGAAGTTATACAAATGACGGTTTAAAGAAAAATTACACTTGTAGTAAGATAAATCAAACAGAAAGGCAGTTTACGGTAGGAATTACTAGTGGATTATCTATAATTATGACTGTCAAGATTTAGCAAAGCGCAGTAGTTCACATGATGTACAAAAACTGTTTATATTTAAGTATAGCACAGTCTGTTTTTGTTGTCCTAGAGTAAGAAATTATTAAAAACTTATGAAACAACTTTACTTTACAAAAAAAATATAAAGAATTAAGCTTTGAAGAGAACTTTTCAACTATGTTTGTAAACGAGGAGTTCGGTTATGAAAAGTTACAGGTATAGGTATAAAATGAAACCTAATTGTATTACCAGAAAAGAAATTCTCTAGAAGCTCTTTTTTCTCAGTTCTAAATTTTTAGTAAAATCCTAAGCTTTTGTTAGATTCAAAACGAGTTTTTGATTTTTCAAGCAGCCCCTGTTGTTGTTTAATTCTTATCACGAGTCTGTGATTCGTTTAACGTTTTTGCTTGGGATATGGTCGATCGCCTCAGGTTACTCCAAAAGTCTTGAGATGCTGGATGGGGAATCCCAAAGCTGTCTTCGAAAATTATTGTATTCCACAATTAACTGGTCTGCTGAAATTGTTTCTTGCTCTGTACAATCATTGTTGATAGGAAATTAATATTTCAAATGTTGCCTCATTTGTTTCCTTGTGTCTTGTTCTCGTAACTTCTGTTGCTGCATTTTCTATTACAGAGTCCCAAGATTATTAGGCTAGGCACTAAGGAGAAATTCGGAATGACTGGCAACAATTCCGTTAGTTCCTGATTTGTGGTGTAGGCTTTTTACATTGCTAATATTGGTTCTTTCTGGAAGACATCACTGATTATCATCAGAAGTCAACGAATAATCCAAAGAAGTAACGAATTTAGGGTTTTTGTATCTTTCCCGTAATCTAGTCAGGATTCTGCCAAAGGAAAAAAGGAAATTGTTTTTCTTTTTAGCAAGCCATCGTTTATAATGTGTCGTAGAAGTGGTTGTGCTTGTTCTTTTTCTCTTGACATTGCTGTTGTCGTTGCTGTGCTTCTAGATATTGTCGTTCTCTCTGCGGTTGATGTTGTTGATATTGTCGCCAAGTTTTGTCTTTATTGTTGCTGGGGCTGCTGTTCAAGCTGATGTTTTCTTTGTGGTTTGTGTACATGTCCTCGTTGGCGATGATGGAATGCTCTGGGTTTTTTTTGTTTTGCGGTGGAAATTCGGCCGACCCGTTGGTGAGTACATCATACTTCTATGCAATTTTAACTCTAATGTGGTTAGGATTTTATTAGCCCAAACATAATTACCACACTAAGGCTAAACCGATATTATTTCAGCGACCTTAATCAAGTACTAAAATAACTCTCACTATTTGCTCACTATATACTTTATCATTTCCAAACCTATATGAGATGGCTAAAAATAAAATGATTAAGTTTAAAGATTAATTAAGTATCATTTTGAAATGATAGAGCACAATTTAGGGTATTGTTCTACGTTAAGAGTATGGTGTGATATCTGATCTTAATCAAGTTATTAGATCCATCTTACTGCTGGATGTGGATATTACTCTAAGTTTTCATTTAATAAAAAACCTGCAGACTTAAAATTGCTGCGGATATTTCGCTTAGCGGAATGGAAGATTGTTTGCTCTTAGAGCAGAGAGAGATTGAGAATTAAGAATGAAAGTTTAAGCTTCTTAAGTCGCGCTGTTGAGTTGAAAAACAGATTTTCCTCAGCATCAAGCTCTAGGCTCGTGCGTGTTTAAAACTGAGTCAACACATCTTTCAATCTCCGAATCAATTCCTAGGTCATTTGTGGAGACAACTAATGTTCGTCTTTTAGTCATTTATTTGTTTTAATCTTGCTGCTATGAAGAGCGGCCTGGATTGCTTCAGTATCCTTTACTTAGTATTCATAGCAATAGCTGCAGTGAAACAACCGCCATAGACTAGTCAAGAGTGTATTAAATAATACACAGCAGTATTGGCGTATGAGTAATACATTCTTTTGCTATGCACATTTCAAGCAGCGTAGCTCACTTTTAATTTTCACCTCAGTTTAGACTAAGTGTGAAGTGTCCAAAGTCCACGGGTAAATAATTATTATGATTTTGTAGTATCAATAATTGCGCGGCAATTGTCAAATTATCAATACTACAGCTCACCCGGGTTTAAAGAAGAGAAACCTTGTGCTCTATCGTGTAAAACTTAATTTAGAATATGAAAAAGGAAAATTGCTTCTTACAAAAGAGTTGGTCGATGAACAAAATAATACGATAAGTACTCAGTTGGAAAGGCTAGATTATAAGTTTCAAGATTTTTACCTGTAAGATAAAGATTGATATTACACCGGTTATGAAACTAGTATGCGGTAAATGTAATGCGTTACAAAATTGTGTTCTTCCAAAGATAGATTACAAGAGATTACACAAGGTAACAGTTATACAATTGTTAAATACGATTTCAACAAAGGTAGAAAAGAAACCTAAGATGGACAACACATGGAGGGCGAGAACCGGAATAATATTCATGCATTCTCAGCTTAATATTGAAACAAATTTACAAATTTTGGTTTATAGTGAGAGTCTGGCTGCAGAATTATTTTTCTTAAGTTCCTGGTTCTCTTGTCTCAATCTCCTCAGTTCTAACGCCGTCTGTTTTTTGGCCCCAGTAAGAGCTTCCGCTTTCCTAATCAACTTTTGTTGATTCTCGTATTTTCATTGTTTGGCTCGCCAGGATGCCAGTTTTCTGAATTCTTCTTCTTTTGCACTGATTTCGAGGCGGTCCAGTTTTATTTGGTGCTTACTTAATGATGACCCCGAGTTCAAAATTTTGAGCCTGAATTCACGGTTTTCCATCAGTGGTTGGTCAGAAAAGATTTGTTTCTCTTGGCGCATCTAACGCAGGAAAAGCTGTAATCATTTCGAAAGGAACGTTGTGGCGAGTATTGAATGCCTTATTTTCAATTTCATATTTTTTCTCTGTGTGACTTCTCGGTTTCTGAGCCTCCACAGGTTTAAAGACCAGCCAAGAGAGAAGTGTGGTTTCGCGGGACGCACGGACGAGGGGACTGATTTTTTCCCGTAACCTTGTTCTGAAGGCACCACTTATTGCTTTCTGGCTTAATGGAGCAATCAAGCATCTTGATATCTGTTTTGTATATTATTTATTACGAGAATTATTTTTTTGTAAGGACTTGTTCTAAATTTTGTTCAGAGAGCTTTAAACAAATTCCAATAAGATGAAAATCCTGGGATTGTGATTGATCCTTGGTCCCAAGAATCGAAAAAAGTCAATAAAAAGTTCTTAAATGGGGTTGTCTGGGGAAGAGTTTAGTAAGCGAGCGTTTAATCTGATGAGGTACGTTGACAATTAACATTTGAGTACGTTGTTACCGTGTTGGCGGAGTTCGAAATGCTTGCATTGGATTTTCAATACGTTCGCTTATCTGAAATGTCTAACGAATTAAGCAAAGTAATTAAGATGTACATGATGGCAAATAAAGCATTCAGTTCGCGACGGAAGTTTTGAAGATCGGGGTGCATCGTTTTGTAAGAGAAAGTAGATGTTGCTTCCTAAATCCAGGAGACCATTTTCACAAACAAACAAAAATTCCTTAAGATTATATTTTTCATGGTCTGAACAAATTACTATGTCTACTAAGGCAGAAATTTGGTTGTGCGATAATTTCAATGTACTAGATTTTCATAAGCAGGTATAAAAGAGTAATTTATATGTCCATAAAGTTTGTAAAATTTAATATCTAACTTTTATGGTACTCAGATTCGAAAAGATCATTCAATTTTTCCATCTCAGAACATAACACTGAAACAGTTAGGTTAGACTGAATAAATTTGAATTAAGTGAGATAAATTGGGTATAAAAGGACAAATTGGATGACTTCGTTATGGTGGAGCAGTGCATTCACTTCATGTTACGTTGGAACTTTAGGGTAAAGATGTGGTACTTCTAGCGTAGGAGTGCTGGTGCTTCAGGGCCAGTGAGTGGTGACAATTTTTTTATTGTTGTTATGGTATTTTATTATCTGGTGTATGTTTGGGACATCGACTTCTTTTTTGTTCATTGTTTGTTTTGATATCAGAATTTTCATCATCTTTGTTTTTGATGAATTGATGTTACAATAGAAAGTAGGAAATTGTACGAGGCTCCTGATTGTGTTTTCCAAAAACCAAAATTTTTTTGACTGTTTTTGTTTTTCGAAAGCTCTTAGAAAAAATGCCAACATCGATCAAAAACTTATTAGCATTCAAACAAAATTTTTATGTATCCGCAAATTTCTGCGAAGATACTTGTAGAGTGACCGAGGAAAAAAGATGCTGACAACATTGAATCTGAATATAGGCGATTATTAAGACTTTTGGGGCGATAGATATCGGGTTGACTATTGTATATGTGTAAGTTGTGAAGCACTGTTCTAGAAATCTTTTTCAAAACTGAACTGGAAGCAGATTTATGCAAAATTGTTCGGCAAAAATCGTGTTAATTCCTGCACGACGAGAATCATAGTCTGGGATTTTTTGTGTGTATCCCATTTTTTGTGAAGCAAAAACAGCGGATGGTTTAGGGGGAACTGCCGCTGGCATGAATTGATAACAAGAATTTTCTTGTCTAAGTCAAGTTGAAACAAATTTTTGAATTTATCTGTACAGTCAATTGGAGATGTTTGGCCTGTTATAGGTTTAACAAACATAGTTTTTTCCGTCATAAAAGATTGGAATACGGTCGTAGCAGCAATCAAGTACTTTAAGAGGTGAAATTGTCTTTGGACACGCAAATAGGAAACCTATAACAACCTCAATTTCTAAGAACCTTGAACGATTTCTTTTTAGCATGTATCCGGCCAATCTGTTTTTTTTTCTCAAGACAATGCATTAGTCTTCTAGGTTTGAGTGCGTCTGAGCTTGCCCTTTGTGTAAACCCGAGAAACAAAATTCGGTAAATTCCTGAAATAATTGTGAACCAACACCTATTGATGATGCATCTACTTTGACAGGAAATGGGTATCTTGTGTCTGAAATTGCTAAGACAGTTTCTTCACTTCTACAATCTTTTATTTCTTCGAACAATTTTTCGTTTTCATCTGTCCATTGAAATGTAGTTTCTGTTCTTATCAGATCGTAAAATGTCTTACTATCTACCTGAAGTTTTTTTAATGTACATGCCATAGAATCCTAAACAACCTAGGACTCGCCTTTCATCTCTCTTATTCTCTGGTGTTTTCAAGGCTTTCAGATCTTTGACTCTTGTCTTCACTGGTTGAATTCCGTCTTTTCCTACGACATGTCGTACAAATTAAACTTTACGCAAAAGTATTTTTGTTTTTCTCAGTTTGAGCTTTCGGTCCTGCTTTGCAAAATTAAAAGATCATGGTTTTTTATTATTGAGTACATCTCTTCGACTGTCTTGCATGATTGTGCCATCGATATAAGTTACGGCTTATCTATATTTTTAAGGGCGCAAAGTGGAATGTCATTATCCTACTGAAAAAGTTTGATAATCAGCAAAGTACGTAAAAAACACGCTGGAACGTGTATTGCTTTTGATCTATTACGAAACTTGTCTTTGGTTCTCTTCTCCGTTAGAGGGACTTGATTATATGCATTGCATAAATCGCTTGTATTGAAGTAATTTCTGTTTAATCTTGTTGGTAAAGAACCTATTGGATCTAGAGGCCATGGGTATCTACTCAGGTCTGTTATTGATCTTGCGACTATCACTAATTTCAATGTTTCCTTTTGGATGAATGATTACTGGTTTAATAAACGATGATCCCATTTCAGTATCGTCTCAAATTTCTCGAATTATTCCTGCTTTACAGAACTCTTCTAACAAAATTTCTATTTTTTCTTGTTGATGCGATGGTACTCGGCATGGTCTTCGCTTAGTTAGGGTTGAATTTGGTAGAAGCTTTACGTGAAGTTTTTGTTCTCTTTTTCCAACGACATACTGTTGTTGAGAGTAGACGTCTTTATATCAGGCAAGATGTTTCATTAGATCTAGTAATTGTGCATCATTAATCTATGATTGGCTTAAGTTAATTTTTGTAAAGAAACCCACGGTCTGATTTGCGGCGTGATTCAAGTTTTTCTTGTCTTTGAGAAGGTCGAATTTCACTTTCAAGTGTTGCTTTTTGCTGTTTGAGATCTTGACTGAAACCCGTTTCTAACTCATGGTTGTCTGCAAAGTCTTTTTCTTGCTTTTTTTTCTGATCTTTTTTCAATATATTTGTTTTGTCTATTTTCGGATTTTAATTAAACGCGCGGGATTAAACGCACAAAGTTGAGAGCTTCCAACTCCTCTAATCAATCAATTCGTTTAGATTTTTCCTAAGCATTTTCAGAGTGTTCGCTCTATCGTCAGCCACAACTTAGTAAATTTTTAATGCTCAAGCTTTTATCGCTCGAGCGCACCCAAATTAACTTCAGTAAGGCTGAATACTGATTAATCGATCTCTCGCTCTACAAAACTGCAACCTTCCATACAATCGAATTTAAACTCACTCACTGTTATAACTTTTATACTGAGTGAGTCACTTTTATAGTGAGCCGTGCAAACCATCTGTCGTGCAACACATTTTTAGCTTTTTAACTCTTTATTGATAGCCTTTCAATTTCAAAAATGCCAGTGCCTTAATACCATGGCGCGTTAAATGTCATCATGCACATAATAAATGTCAATTAAAATGGCGATGGCCGAAAATTTTGATTTTGGTGTATTTGCGGACCGTTTATGCGCTATCGTGGTTTCATAAGTCAGTTTGTGGGTGCTTTTCGTTTCCCGGCCGATCGGGCACAGGCTCGTGGCCTGTTTACATACTATGATAGATTGTATTCGTGTTTTCCCCCAAAGTTATCATTTCCCCCGCATAAGCGTGAACCTTATGAGGGGTTATCAGGACCAGTTTTTGTATGTGCAAAATATCTTTAGGGTCACCCGGGGTGCGTGCCCATAATTTCCACTTGGTATCATCATACCGGCTTTGCTAAAAGGGGGTGGACAACTATTGAGTTCCAACTTAAAAAGTTGACCAAAATTTAGTTGTAAATGGAATGCCGTTCAGTTGTAATGGATAACAACGAATATCAATCAATTCGTTTTTACAGGATGCTTTCAGCAAATTCTAATTAAATGCTTCTGAGAAAAGAAAGAAACATTCTGAAAAATTCGCGAATTTTGTAGTCAAGGATCAGTTATACCAGGTAAATCCGTTTTAGATGACAATAACATTGATCCTAACATTTCTAATGGCAACTGTGAGTGTAATCAACACGGCCGTGAGATAGAGCGGAAAATACGAGAGGAGTACAGTATTAAAATAATAAGTACGATTCGTCGAAAAATTATGGCGACATGTCAATAATGCGAAAAGCAATTCGGAATTCGCCATGCCGGTCCTGTGGCTCATCTGAAACATCAGCTTATATCGCAAATGTTCAAGTAATTGGGTCTGTTGTCGAATGAAAAAATTCGCGATCTTTTTGAAGCGATCCGGAAGTAAATTAAACTGTTTTTAATAAAATTAGAGTATACTATCCAAGATTCTTGGATATGAGTTTTCTGGTGATTGTAGCTCCGATTCCCTTGACGTTCTCCAGATATGTATCAAGACCTTAACTACTGGTCGTCACACCTACAATTATCAGTTCAAAAGTACCTATTATTGTCTTAACATAGCCAAATGACAAAAGTTTTTTGTGTTTGTGACAAAACAAAGCCATGTTATCAGTAATTTAATTTTAAGATACGTTTTTTACAATTAGTAGTTAGTTATGGGTAGTGATTGTTGTCACTCTCAAGCAGTAAGGCGGCGGATGAGAAGGTTTCAGGCACTCATTGTTTTTAATTGCTCTCAAACGAAGTATGTAGCAATGATATTAGTCCTGTATTCTTTTTATTGCAATTTTTCTCTTGATCGATTTTTCGTCTGACCATTTAAGCTTCTCGTCCTCAGAAGACGAGAGACTAGTTAAGACCTGAGGTCGCTAAGTAGCTGAGCAGCTCTCTTTAGAGCCTTATGTCTTACTAATCTCTAAGCATTTCACCAAAACTGTTTTGGAGACATTGGTGTGAAAATGGGTTCTTGAGTTTGATACCCCGCCCATGTCACCCACCCCCACCTCCGCCCTCCCCATTGTTCCACTCGTAAACAAGCTTATCCTTGATTAACGCAATTGTGAAAAATGTGAAATGCAGATGGCAACGATTGTTGAGGTCAGACTGTTTTCTGGCTCATTATTGTTTCTGATGTTTAATAGCCGCCGTTAGCTTCTTCACGGCTATTTTTAAGCACCCTTTTTTAAAATTCAGAGAATTTGAATTGTTTTCTGTCTATTTTTTAAGATCTGTTCTCAGTTTTTTCCACTTCTTGTCAATGAAAAGTCAAATTAGAGTGCTTTTAGTCTCTCTCTCTCTCTCTCTAGATCAGCTTGAAATAAGCTGACATATTTGCTAGTTATGTTGGTTTGTCGACAATCTGCATCCACTTATTCTGTTTAGTTCATTTTTACAATTTTGAAATCATTCTTTGGTTTTGGGCGAGGTTTTAAATGAGAAATTTTTGGAAAAATAAGAGCAGATAATTTCTTTCTGCCATAAGCCCTCGGGTTGTAGGGTTTGGGCTATTATGGCAAAAACTATACTCGCGTTAGACTGTCGATTTGTCGCTCAGTTTCCCGGAGAAAGTTAACTTAGTTTGTTGGCCTCTAACACCATCAGTTTGTTTACTTTCATGGATAACTTATGTAATTTTTTGGGGCCCACATTGTTTCCTGTCTTTAACAGACTTCTCACAAAACCAAAAGTTGTATTTATCCAATTTTTAACGGAATGGCGCTTGTGTTGTGTTGTTAGTATGACGTCTTTGTTACCACTGAAGTGTGAAGCGAAGAACGGTAAACTCATTATTCATTAGTGTAAAATTGTCAATAAAATTGATGATGTGAATGGAATTGAGATGAATGCTTTGCAGTGAATGAACGTCAATTAACATCCTCCTTCTCCTGCAACTGTTGCTGTTACTGGTGGTGTAGACAATTATAAACAAACATGAGATTCAATTCAGTCTTGTACAATTGGGTTGCTCTAACTTCTCTTCTGTAACATATTTCAAAGCTTCTTTTTGTTTGGAATGCAAATTTATGTACAATTCCGTAATGGAGTCCTGAAATTGATTTAACTCATCTTTTATCCGGCTAATTAGTGTTGCTGTCCTATTATCCATCCTGTTAACAAACGAGAGCATTATTTATCGGTTGTTTTGAGTTGAGCCTTATTTCAGGACTCTGTCAATGCTCGCTTGAAGTGTTGGCCCATTATACATATACATAGTAATACTACGTTTAGATGCGCTCTGCCAGCTGCAGGTTTTGTGTTCATTAAGTTTTTACTTGTAGTACATACACGTATTAAATGATGCGACTCTCCTCTCTAGTTGTGACTAAGTAGTGTTCTATTCGGGTGTACGACAATGAAAATGATGCCATGCTCCCCTCTCTCACCCTGCCCCCCCCCCCCCCATTCACTCTTATCAACAATAGTCACCATGACCCAGTCCAATCACTGAAGCATATACAGCCGAACCATTTTAACCAATTGGATTCGTGTGCTATTGTGCTGCTTGCTATGGTTTAAAAGAGTATTTTTGTGCTTTCGACTTAGTCCCGAGTGATTCATAGAACTGTTGCGGACAACACTCACTTAAAACTGTTGTAATACTAAGTATGATACTGCTGTTAACATTCTATCGCGGACCGTCGCAAACCGCAATTTTTGTTTTAGTACATGTTTAGTTCAATGGCTAGAATATATTTTTATTGCTCAACGTTTTCAAATCCGACTTCTCCAAAAATGTTACATCTCACGAACTTTTCCATCCAGTTTGTTTCGATCATCTGATCAAAAAAATTTAATTTTTATCGTAAATCTGTGGAATGGCAGAAAAGCATGACTGAATCAGGAAGGCGGAAGTCAGACAAAACGCGAGAACACTTCCGTTGCTCAATAAAACATTTTCATACACGCATGGTTCGTTCTTTTTACACATTAATGTACATGAACTTTTGCTGCCCTAAAACATTCCTAATTGGATATTTAAAATTTGGGTAGACAATCTCACTGGAGCCCCTCTGCGGAAAAAGCGTTTCAAGTTTTTCATATATTACTGCGAAACATTGAGCAATTTTTTTAAAAAATATTTGAACCGAAATTGTACAAACTATTCATGGTGGGCAACAATTCAGGAGTAACCAGAATTTTGGCACCGTATCTGCAACTGGACACAGAATGGGCATAACAATACCGCAATTAAAAAGGGTTAATCTGTGCTTTTTTGTGAACATGACCAAACAACTGCAGTCGAGGATGCGGCACATCCATGCCTTGGTTCCAGTGTAAACGATAGTATTTTTTTGTGAGAGCATTACAATAGCGTGAAAAATGAAAGCGTGTTTTTACAAAAAAAGCCCGGATAGTGTCAGGACATGAACAAATTAGCCGGAATCTCGGCTGAGCGTGCCAAGTTAGTTGGCTGAAAAGTTCAATCCAGAATATTTCACTTGCGGAATGACCGCTCTCTCTTGTTCGCACAAAACATAGACAAAGTGGGAGCATTGACGATTTCATTTTAACCTTATTGGGAATTTTACGCACTGGGCTAGAGGACTGATAGACTCCACTGATCTTATTAATTTGTCTAAAACTTTTACACTAATAATTGGAATCACTTGTCTTGTGACAGTGTTTAGACTCATGCAAAGGCAGCAGTGATATGAGATCCATAAAGCACCGCAGTAAATTTTTCTCTGTGGACCATTACTCTTAACCTACACAAACTGATCAGTATGAGAACAGTGGTAATAATCAACTCATCAAAAATGCAGACTGCAATAACTTTTTTTAACAAAGACACGCTCAAATCTAAGCGTTGAAAAAAGAAAGCTTAACTAACAAAAATTCTAGTTTTCTACTAATTACAAGAGTTAGGCCTTAACGCTTACAAAACACAGTGCATAGGATTACTTAAACCTGAAAAGCCTATTTACACTGCTGCAGAAAACAATATCGTGCAAGGTAAAAATTTTTTATTTGATACTCGCTTAAACCGGGTGCTAGTGTAGCTGTTGTAGAAACAAAGTGAACGCTTTAAAAACGTTGAGAGATGGTACGAAATCAATTGATGCAACTAGAAGTAGCATCCCAGATATTGCGGAAAAGTTTTTAGCGGGCTGTCACAGTCATTTTTGGCCTCTATCACAATTGCTTCGTCAAACTCTTATTCGAAGTCTTGAAAAACCCACTAACCATAACAGTTCAAAATTTAAAACGGGCAACGGAAATGTGTATCTAAGAGAGTTAACCTCTTAAATAAATGCTCTACCGTTATTTTGCGGTCGCATACAAAACTGGCATTTTCAAAAATCATTGCTAATTAAACTAGAACATTGCCTAAGATAATTAAACAGCTTCCTCGCAATAAGTTAGATTTAGAAGAAATCTCAAAACTGCTACCTCAACTGCAATGCTGAAATTTGTGTTGCAAGCTGCATTGCGTATAGTTGTTCCGACCCACTTTAGTCGCGAGAGGAACTATTTACTTAAATGGGTTTTTTGTTCAGTCAATTCTCGGTGATCAATATAATCATCGTAAAGAGTTGTGAGTGGTACCAAAAGAAAGCCAGTCCAGAATAGAAAATGGAATTTGAAAGAATTTTTTTCGATTGTCGTTTTTTACATGGAGTTATCGAGATATTAAATTTTGTGAACATTCGGCGGAATTACGATGCTTTTGTTCAAATTTTCCGTCATTTCTGTCCTAATTTTTGTCAATTTTGCTAAAATCTTAATGCTTGTGTTATTGGTGTAATCCATAAAGATAGAGTAGGGTTGCTGAATTGTTCGATCCGATTTTTTTCTAGAATTTATGCTGAATTTCTCAAAATCAAAACATTTTTCGACAAAATTGCGACCAAATATGTTTTAGACCACTTAATTAATTTTGCCGGAGGCAAGCATATAAAAACTGCAGAACTTTTTTTCGTAAGCCTAAAACGAGATCTAGTTGTACTCCCACTGGCTTCTAGAGCTTATGGAATGACAATTTTTTTCAGTCTTTTGCAACCATAAACTTGATAATTATACAAGATGCATTATTTATTTTGATGTACAGAAAAAATTTGTTTAGAAATTAGTTCTCTTGCGACCATTTGAACAACTAAGTGTTTTCTGAGAGGCCAAGTTTTATCAGGTTTGATCATGGTCTCACCATAGATCCTCACAATAATCAAATTGTGAGATTTTTCTTGCCTTTTTTCAACATATATCCGCATTTGTAATTTATTTTTTACTGACAATAATTTCAAATCAATGCGCAATAATTGACAGATATTTTTTTTTGAAAAAATTAGGCCCGATAAACATTTATTGTGGTTTCAGAGCTAAGCTCATGGTTTCTATGGCTTGAGCAAATGTTTTCTAAAGTTATATGGTTGTGTTATGTTTTGCATTCATATAGTATTCATATAGTTTTTGTAGTCCAATGACTTAGTGTCCACAATTAAAGATGCAATTGGCTTCTTTAAAAGATATAAGGAAACTAGACAGTGCTTTCAGTTATCTAAAGTCTCTTGAATGTCTTTTGAATATATTCATTTTAAGAGTATGTCGGCGAAGTTTTGAGCTTTGGCATTATTTAAACTTACTTCAACCTCTGGTGTAGTCTCGGTAAAGAAATACCAGAAACCATTTCTTGTGAACTTAAAATAATGATTGCATCGGTTTTTGTTCAACAAGCAGTTTTCTGATTTTGATGCTACGAGATTCAAAAAAAAGTTTTTTTAATGATTGCACATATTTAGGTCCATATTGTCTCCTTGTTGAACTTATCACATTATTTACAGGTCCAATTGAAGGAATTTAGTGCTGGAAGAGGGCACACTTTGGCAAAAAGCGCAACTGAATTTTTTAATTATTTCAATTGAGTAGTTCGCTTTTATGGGCTGATACACAGTTCTCTTGCAAATTTCAGTGCATTTCATTTTTGCCCGGGAATGTCTTTCTTTTTGATGTTTTACCACAAATACCTGCTATGAATAGCTCTCAGTTGCTTTCTTATGACGTATAATTGAATATATTTAGCGATTTCGATTTGTAGCTATTTGATTTAATAACTTTTGAATGAACTTTCAATAAAAACATCTTTTCAACGGTCTCAATTTTGCTCTCATTTCTGTCACTATATATCTGAACATTATTAAGAAGAAATGTTTTACTTTTGTTGATTCAACCACTAATTTCTCTGTTGCCTATGTTTTGACTGATGGCTTCCACCATTCAATTTCGAAAGAAATTTTCGGGTTCAGACGAGAGGCAGGTGATAATTTACATTTCTTGTAGATAACATCTTATAATTATAGTTCCTTCAGCTCTGTGATGTCGTAAAAGTGTTTGTAAAGTTTTGGCTTCTTCTTGTACTTGCTGTCACGCAGTCTTGTGACCTAGTCTTATTAACAACAGGCGCAATTGGTTTCCTGAGGTGGTGCGGGTTGTTTTTTTAGTTGGAATTTTTTATCTGTTATGAGTTCTTAAATTTTTCACTAAAAACATATGTGGAATTTTGATCTTCGGCTTTTTTTCAGTTTTTTGTCGATTTCAGCTTAGTCTCTGTAAAGACAGCTGACAAACCGTCTCCAGTGAGATGTAATTTAGTTTTCATAACGACTCTAGTTCAACCTTTTGTTTCTCGGCCTTGTTACTATGAGATTTCATAAATTGTTTTTGATTTATACATAATTGTTCATTTTGTCAGAATTGCTGTTTTCTTTTTTAACTATTACATTCCAATTAGGTCCCATTGGCTTCAAAAAATTGCGCAATTGAACTTTTTTTAATGTTCTTATAGATAAACTAAGGGCTTTACGGCTTCGCTGCCAATTTGGCTCAAAGTTAATTGCTCAAAGTTAAGTCAAACTTTTTTAATTTTGCAGGCATTTGTCTGTTTTGTAGTTTTTTAATTTTAACTAGTTAATGACAGGTCTCAATTGTTTCTTTTGGAGGCATAAATGAACTTTTTAGTCATATCAGTTTTTATTTTTTGATTTAAAACCCATCGAAATTGATTGTTCTCAAAGGTAGAAACGTATTTTTGGACTTCCACCGTTTTTGCTGTTTTCTGTCGACTTATTACTCAGTTGCATTGCGGAAAGGTCCCATATGTTTTCCGGTGATTTGTAGGAAGAATTCTTTTGTTTACGTTTTATCTGATGCGAGTTTGATTTTGCCATTATTTTTTAAGTGTAAGCATCGAGTTTTGGTCGTAAGTAGCATTCATTTGGTTTTTATGGTAGTCTTTCTTTGTAGTCTTATTAACGAGATTCAGCGCTCATCTAGCGTGACATTACTGTATTCTGTTTTTAGTTTATTAAATTAATTGTATGTTTTTGAAAGTTTTCTATCTCTTCCTCATTGGCAGCCAATTAAGTCAAGAATGTGGATGAGCTGGGTCGAATATTCGTACACACATTACCGAGCATCCTTGTTTTTGTTAGTTTCACTACCTTAACATTAAATCTGCTGAGCATATAATCTGTGGGAAAATTTATCTTTTGTTTCACCGGTTTAACTTGCAAATTTCAGTTGAATACGGCTGTTTTTGCCGTGACGTCAAGAATCTGTTTGTCGAATCAATATCTTTGCAAGATTTTAGATTACTAATGAAGCTCTGCTTCCAAGCTGTCTTTGTTTATCTAAAGCTTTTGAACACAAACGCAAACAAACTTGTCTTAATGATAGTTAAAACTGTTGTTTTTTTATTGCACGTGGTAACTGCTGGTTATTTTCTGTTTCGATCTTCCTATTTCTTCACCTTGAACAATTCTCGGCCTCCTTTACCTTCTTCAGTCGTGAAGTCTGCTAACATTCGTTGTTGCTTGTCGTGCTAGTTCAATTAAGGGTGCAATGAAGGTGATTGTATTGAATCTGACAACTTACTTTTTGTGGAGCTATCCAAAATTGTTATCTATTGATTCTTATACTGACTTGGTAAAAATTGACGAATATGAAATCCAGAAGGTTTGGGTTTTTCTCATTGATACATCAACTAATCTGGACAAAAGTTTGCAATTGTTTCTCATTAAGAGGCGTATGGGGTGACTGACTTGTTTGTCATATACTCAAGGTTCTTGTCTGACCTCCACAATAAGAAAAATGTGACTACCCTCAAATGACTGTGTCATACGAGCCAGTGGCTAAGACAATGTGGGAAAAATGTGTTCTTTGATGATCACAATCTCTTCGATTGTCGGTTGCTCGTTTTATTTTCTCAGTTTGTTCCGCTGCAGCAACGAAGACAAGTAGTAGACACTCCATTCATTACAGAAGTGCCAAACTTTTTCAATGGCTCTCCAATGTTGTCATGGTGTTCCCTTTTGTGACGGTTCTTGATTAGCTGTGATGCCGCTTATAATGAAATGATCAACGATATATTGATTTTTGTTGATGACGCTGTTAGATGGCAAGACCTAACGATGGCCTAAATTGGGTTCGGAAATTTTGAAAGGCACTAGAAGCTAATTTCGTCAAAACAAATTTTTTGTAAAAATGGAGCTTTAAATACTTTACTGGTGAATTCAAAACGCCGTCTCCTAGCTGATGTCAGGAGCCAATCAACACCATTTCAGCTTGAGAACTTGTTGATAAAGTCGTTGCATTCTTAAACTCAAAAAAATCTGAATTCGATTTTTCGGGCTGTTTTGAAAGTGATTGAATTGTCAGATACTGTAGATTTATTGGGGAATACCGGTTCTTCCTGTGAATCATTTGAGGTTATTGGGCAACCGTTTGTAGGGAGATTTTCTACTGGCCTTGAATGCATTGTTTTTCAGGTGAAACGTTAATATGGCTGCGCTTCAGTCCTGTTTTTGCTGTCCAGTTGTTTGCATCAAAGAGTCGAGAATGATCTATGCCTGTGAAACCTAAGCAGTACTGGTTTTATTCATTTTAAAAAGCATAGTGATGATTTGGCTCGCAATGGCAAAATATTCGACTGTCTTCGCCATGCATCAAACAAATTGCTAGATTGAGGATCTAAGTCTGTTGTTGACTACTGGCTTTCGTTTGTCGTTTGCTGAAATTAATGCGCACATTGTGTAGATGACGCTTCTCTTGACTATGTGTTAAAAGCAGGAAGAAAGGGCTACTGGTGTAAATTCTCTGCTTCTTGTCTTCAGTGAGGTAAAGCTGGCTGTAGGGACTGTTGTTCATTTCTTCTGTGCAGGAATTGTGGCTGATGGGAACAGTGATCAAACGCTCTGCTTATGATGAGGTGGGTGCTGATCAATGTTGGAGAAATCCGGGTCTTCAGATAGGCTCTCTTGCCGATTTGTGATAAACTAATCTTTCTCAAAATTGCAATGAGAGGGCTCTTGGGGGTTTTGTCGTGGGTTGTAAATTGTGGGAATGTTGAACGTTCTGATAGCGGCTGATTTTTATCTCAAGCGGTTTTTGAATTCGTTCAGTGAGTACTCTGATGTAGCGAGAACTCTCAAAAGTCTATGCCAATATGACTGTTTGATGATCAACTTAAGTTCACTGTTTTCTGGTTGCTGATACTCATAACTAAAGAAAGATGAGCAGATGAGCTTACTCTTTCTTTTAATTCTGTGATGCAAGTGAGCTTCGGTAGCTTCCAATGAGGGCCATGAGTCGTTGTTTTGTAGCAAACAATGCAGTACTTTTTACCGGAATTGGTGATTCAAGAGTTTATTCACTGAGTTTCATCGCGATACACAGTCAGTTGAGTGCTTTATTGGCTTTAATTTTCCAATTCCCTAAAAGATCAATGATCTGAGTTATGGCAATTCTGCTAGCACTAATGTTCCATTTTCTCTGAATATCATTGATCCAGTCTTGGTTAACTTCAGATTCTCTACAATGAAAGGTTGTGGAATTAGGAAATCCGTTGTCATTGATAAACTTTGTTACTGCTTCACATAGATGCTATAAAAAAGGCCTCACAGATTTCTAAACCTGGGTTGCTAAGTTTTGATTTGGGCTGCATTTGCCCTTGCTGTTATCATTTGCGAGTGCACTCGTTCGTCCGTTGCTGTGGCACTAAGACAAATGTGCACATGCCGTAGTCAAGGCGTCAAAAATTTCATGATGCTTTAGACTTGTCGAGAAGTTTGCTTCAAAATTTGTCGTTTCAGTTTGATTTTCTCAAATCCATTGCCTCGATGTGAAAACCTTCCGTACTGTTCCTAAGTTTTTGCGGAATTAGTTCTTCCCCTATGTCAATTTGGCCTCCATAGCAATTGCATGGATGACTTAAGCTGAATTCTTTGAGACAACCAACCATGCGGGTCAAACAATTTGGCGACTTCGGAAAATGTTGTTTTTATTTGGTGTTGTGAAAGAGCTTGTCTAGGGCTCCACCTTACTCCAAGGCCAAGGGTTTGGATTTTGTAGTCTTCACTGTTGATGATCAATTCGTCTGAAAGCTGTTGAAAACTGAGGGAAAGCCTTTGAAGAAATAAGGAAACGCGTGATTTCCAACTTAGGATATCAAAACAGGATATTACTGTGTCACATGCATTGAGTTCTGCGCTCTCACCTGTCAACGAGTGTCTGTTTCTCAGTATATAATTGTCGTTATTGATTGCAGGGCGCAATTGTTGTTGCAACTGTCAACGGAAGCCTTGATAGGTCAAAATCTGTTATAAGATGATGCTGCTCCATGCGTCATTCTGAATGTTTTCCGTGTTAGCACATCATAAGCTACTCCACAACGCGCTGTGATTATCGTTCTCTTGATTGTCAAGTTAAACCTGCCGATCCATCTTGTTGGCAAAATTGGCTGACAATGCTCTTTGATGAAATCGAGATCTGATGAGCAATCGAGACGGATTGCTTTGAGTTTCAGCTCCTGCCTGCAGACTCTTTAGCAGGATTTCATTGGCTTCACTTACTGTTCCTTCCCAAAGTCATCCAAAATGCGGTTTTTTTTTGTTTAGTATCGTATGCCAATCAATATGATTTGGGCTCGCAAAATTTTTGATAAGGCCTTTGAACTCTCCATCTTGAATAAATTGTCTTAATTAGGTTTCCCTCTGTGCCGTTTTGAAGGTAGTTGAATTGTCACTGCACATATCTTGCGGCATACAGCGTCTTCCTCTTAGTGACTTTAAGGTATTAGGCAGTCTTGCTTGCATAGACTTTCCACTGTTCCCATTTTGTTGTTTCTGATTTGAAAGAGATCAATGTGATAGGGACTGATTCCTGTAGTTAGTTTCACAAGATTTTTGCATCAAAGGGTTCAGAATGTTCTATGTCTGAAAAACCCGCGCCTTGCTGGTTTTCGTAATTGAAAAGAGCATGTTGTTTATCTGGCTCACAATGTCTAAACATTCTATTCTTTTCACCATGCATCGAACAAATTGCGGCAAGGAGGATCCAGGCGTGTTGGTGTTGACCAACTTTCACTTTTTGTTTGCTGAAATAGTTGCGCACTGTGTAAATTACGTTTTTTTAGTTGTGTTTAGTTTTTTACAGTAAGAAAGGGCTGCTGTAGCAAATCTTTGCTTCTTGGCTGTTCTGGTACTAAGCTGGCTGTAAGCACTGGTCTTCATGGCTGTTGTGACGGGATTGCGGTTGGTGGGAATAGTTTTTTCCATATAAATAGGTCAAGAATTCTAGAGGTAGTGCTGAGTATGAGTTTGGTGCTAATAATAATTGGAAAAATTTGGGTCTTCAGAGAGATTCTCCTGCCGATTTGTGAAAAACCGACTCTTCAAAATTGTTAGAGGCGGTTCATGGTGTTTTGTTGTGCGTTCTAAGTTTTGACAAAATTGTTTCTTGCTTTGGCTGAAGTTTTCATTGCTGTTTCTTATCATTGAAGACCTTCTCTTCCTGAATGATCTGACAAAGGCTGTGATTGGTGTTTGATTTTAATCACGACCGTTCCTTTATTTGTTGAGTGAAATTTGACATGGCCGGAACTCTTACAAATCACTGCAATGCTTACTGTTTTAATCAGTTTAAGTACACTATTGTCTTGCTGCTGATAAAGCATTAAAAAAAATTGGGATGGATAGCTTACTTTAGTCAATGCTTTAGTTGAGGCGTTCTGGATAGGTGTAGTTTCAATGCGGGGCATCGATTGTCGTTTTTTACGCAACAAACAGATTTTTTACCAAAAAATTGCGATTCAAATTTTCGTTCGTGAATTTCCTAGTGATGGTCTATCAGATGGAAGTTTTTCTGTGAAACAGTTCTGCATTTTCTGTGGAACAGAAACAACCTCATTGAAACAATCGAGTTTCAGCACTCCCGGAGTTTCACCAAACAATTTTGAACCTCTCCAAGGGAAGACTGTTGACTTAGGAAACCGATTGTCACTGATTGCATCTGTTTGAGTTGATGTCGAAATTTTCCGAACTGTTCCTGAAAGTAGAATGGAGACGCTTCGTCGCAGGTCTATTTGTCCAACCAAAGAAGTTTCATGGATGATATCAGTTGAATTCTTGTTAGTGAAAACTAACCAAGTAGTGTCAAGCAGCCCGATCACTTCTGCCAAATAATTTTCTTTTTTGTTTTGTCAAAGTCCTCGACCATGGAGATTTTAAAAATGAAGTGGTCTGGAACAGGGCTCAACATTACTCCAAGTGCTTGGAATTTGCGGTTGTCGCTGTTGATAATCAGTTAGTCTGTTATTTTGTGAAAACTGGAGGACAGTCGCTGAACAACTAAGGAAAAAGTTGATCTTCACATTCGTATAACAAAACAAACTTTTCTTTGTGCAGCTTAGAGTTGAATTTCAAGCGGCCATCTAAAGCACATAATAGCAAATTGTTTTCATCGATAGCAATGCAATATTTGCTGTTGCGGCAAATGTCGGTTGGGGCCTTGAGAGGCCAAATTCTGTGGTATGAAGGTCAAGCTGCTCATTGAAACATCTTTTTCATTTCAAAAGTTTTTCACTGCTAGGACATTTGGGTTTCTGCACAACACTCAGCAAAGCTTGTGTTCCTCGTCATCAAATTAAATTGTCCCTTCTTTTTGTTGGCAATATCGACTGACATTTCCTCTTGATGAAATTGAGATCTTTTAAGAAATTGAAACAGATCACTTTGAGTTTGATTTCCAGCCGTCAGGTGATCACTTAGCGATTTCATTGGCTGACGCAGCCGAACAATCAAAAAGGACTGTAATTTGAATTGTGGCACCGGTACCTGTGATAACAAACGGATGTGGTAATTAAAAACAGTTTGTGACTGATAATTTCAACCATCTTCTGGGAACTTTGTCCAAGTTCAGTGAAAAACTCAAGGAGCCGGCCATTACTGTTGTATATTGCTGTGTTTCTTCAGTCGGAGGATGAGACTTTCTAGTCTTCTTTTTGATTGATGGTAGGCATTACCCAGAAGTTTGGCGTCTTCCTTGGTTTGTTGGTGTTTCGGTCGAAAAGATTGGGGTTTTTGAAGTGTTGTCCCACATTGATAATGACATAGTAGTTCAAGTTTCGTCTTATTCTTGCCAAATCCGTTGCCGTTTTGTTGAATTAATCATCATGCTTCCATTTCAGGATAAAGATTAATGTTTCTACTTCTCGTAGAACCAAGTCCGAAAAATAGTTCAAAGGGTTTCTTCATTCATCAACCCAAAGCGTTGTACACCCTTGTCGTGATTATGTGGTTTTGTAATCTTGTGTCTAGAACTGCTCTGTTTTGCGGTTTTCCCCAATTGGAAGAATTGCCTTGGGAAGAAAAATCGCGTAATTCTTTCTGCGTTGCTGTAGCAACTGCTATTTTGGTCCCACTTGCTTATTTTCGATGCATGAGTGTTTGCTGCTTTTTGTGATATGCAACAAATTGTTGCTGCTGATGTCGCTGAACGTGACACTGAATTGGGATTGATTTCCGAATGCCGTGGACTCTTTTGATTTCGGTTGCTCTTATTATCAAATGAGCCATTAAAATGTTCAGTGCGATGCCCAGAGCGAAGGAATTTCAAGTAAAGGCGGTGCCCTCCTGATTACTCGCTCTCTGTTTTGTACTGAAATCGCTTTCGGTCTTTGATTTTGTTTAATCTTGTGGTTTTTGTTGTTTGAAATAGCCTCATGTTGTAGTCAATCAGATAACTACATACGAACGCAGTTGTCAAAATTTTCGAAGGTTAATGGGATTTGTCAACGGTTGATGCCAACAGCTGTGCGAATGCTTCAAGGGCGCCTGTCTTTTGTACCATCAAGTCCTTCAGTTCAAAATTGTGCTGGATGACATCTCCAGTTCTTGGAAATTTTTCGCAACCTTGCCTGGTTGTTTTGCCACAGTGAGTTACCAAAAAAGATTTACTGATTGATCACGGTCTGTCCAAAATTGCTAATCAGTCAGGGGCTAATCAGCACTTGACCACAGTCTCCATTAGTTCTCGAACTGCCTTTGGATATTTATTTGCTACTCGCTTATGTAAAAATATGACGTGAACAAAAAATTGGTCCATTAAAATGAACTTTTTTGTCGCGTCTTTTCTTCAAGGGGTCGCAAGCGTTACTAATTTTAGCGTTGATTAATTGTTAGTTTTGAAGCATTGATGCATCTCATTATCTCAGAGTTTTTGAGAAAATAAAACTTCTGACTGCCTTTTATCCGGTTGTTGCTGGTCACTGCTGCAAAGAACTGGTCCCATTGGGAAATTTAGGTTGGCAGTTTCCACCAAAAGATTGGATATCCAGTTTCGGCAGTTGAACATTTGTATTGGCAGATTCAGTAAATGCGTATCTCTTCAATTAAAATATTGATTGGGATTCTTATAATCTGGACAGAATGATTGAAACGGTCAACACGCGCAGCCACCTTTTGTCTTAACTCTCTAATTTTTTGACCTCCTCGTCGATTCTATCCAAATCTTTATTCACATCGTCTTCAAAGTTTCAGTTCTTTTCTGGCAGGTAGAAAAAACTTTGACAATAAAATTAAGATTGCTTCCAGTCCTATGGGCACTTGTTCACTGATGTCTTCTCCAGGTGTCTGTATTCTTTGGCTTATTTTTTTTCAATCACGTATAATTTGTTTTTCATTGTTGGTAATATTGTTTTGCTGCTCTGTCTTTTGTTGCTTTTGCAATTCCCTGGTGAATGGGCTTCCGGTCTCATTTTCTTTGTTCTCTTGTTTTTTGATGTCTTTGTCTTCGGTGTTGGTCTTCGGTGTTTGTATCATTAGTTTGGTTGATAGTTGCTAGATGTAAGACAAGAAATGTCAAGACTAATCCGTCTATCTGATCCAAAGAACTCACAATAAAAACTGAATTTAATCTTAGAAAAGCAGATGTGTCGATTAATGCTAATTAATATGTCAATTTTAGGCTGCTTTGGTTTCAAAAAAAAGAGTAAAAAACGGCCCTCTACATTAATTCCTGCAACAAGTAACTCTTTCTCAGGGATCCAAATTAATCAAATTTTCTTTAAATTCAATCAACTTATATTAAATCAAAGCTAATCAACCTAATTGCACAGTGGTTTTCTATTGATGGTCCGCTTTTTAACACTAACACTTTTTGTTACTTTTGATACCTGAATAAAAAGGTTCTTTGTCTTGTCTTCCTCTCATGATAGGGATTCATATGTCTGATCTGAGCTGATCGTAACACCCGTGTTCACTCTTATTCTTTGCTATCACTTATATTTTCGATCGGCGGAATGGAAATGAATAAAAACTCATGAATTTTTGTTTATCTTTATTTTTTGGATTGAAGCAAACACAAACTTGTGACTTTGTTAGAGCGTATGGTAATTACTAGTTACAGTTTCCGTTACAACCTTGAAACCTTTTTTAACTTCAAACTGGATTAAGTAAATTTTCTGAAAGGTGGTTTCTTTTATTATCAAAGATTTTGCAAGGCCAATGACACCTTTTACTAAGAAGACTAAAAAAGTTTCCGGTAATTTATGTTTGCTTTGCCCGATGCTAATCAGAACTAGAGATTTCATAAGTATAAAACATCGTATCTTTATTAGAAAAAAAACGGGGGACCGGAAAATCACAGTAGTGCAGTTAGCGCTGTAGTTTTGAACTACATTCTATAAAAATCTATATCAATTTTTATCTATTTACAATCTGAGAAAACTTGAATTAAACGAACTGTAGTTCTTTAATGTGTTTATGCAGTGCTCGTTCTTCTGTAAGAATTGCGTTTCAATGAAAGACAGCAACAAATGATTGCTTTTCATTGAATTAAATGTTAACAAAATCAAATTCTTAGCTTTGCTTTTTCTCATAAAAAATCACAAAGAAAATCATCAAAAAAAATTTATAAAATTAGCTAAAAGCAACGACTTTCTCGGAGAAATCAGTGGGTGGAGAAAATACCTTGAAATTATTTTGACAATAAACTCCATCGAGCAAAAAAATTAGGCCAGACAATTTAAGAGCAGTACATTAAACGGAACAATAGGCTGGTATTTGAAGCACTACGGCTGATAGAAAAAAAATAGTTTCCTTGAAAGTAATTAGATTTTGTTTCGGTCCCGCAACTTAGTTGGCATAAACTTATTACGCCCTTCAAGCACACGTGCTGTTTTTGAATATATATTTATATATATATATATATATATATATATATATATATATATATATATATATATATGTAAATGTTTATGAATATATATATATATATATATATATATATATGTAAATGTTTATGAATATATATATGTATATAAATATATATATATATATATATATAAATGTTTATGAATATATATATATATATATATATATATATATATATATAAATATATATATATATATATATATATATATATATGTGTGTGTGTGTGTGTGTATATATATATATTCAAAAACAGCACGTGTGCTTGAAGGGCGACTTATTTAAAGTTTATGCCAACTAAGCTGCGGGACTGAAACAAAATCTAATTATTTTCAAGGAAACTATTTTTAAATTGTATATATATATATATATATATATATATATATATATATATATATATATATAAATATATATATCCCAATTTTAGCCCACCATTTTACATGCTAAGCGTTGTTGGCGGTCGTTAAATTATGTGCGCAGTAAAAAGAGTTAGACATCCCTATTTTTCTAATATGTTAATGTGCTATATAACAAACCATAATTTGGAAGGGGTTGTGAAAAACACTGGGAAAGGGAGAACAAAATATATCTAATAAATAGTATTCATGAGGTTGTGCTTACTCGGTGTGCATTCATTTATTGTCTTTCTTAGCATTTTGACCATTCGCGTCTTGGAAGAAAAAAACGGGTGACATGAGAATGCTCAAATCAGAGGTTTTTTAAAAAAAATCCTATTGATAAAGACTAATGGAAAACAAAATGTACTGAGTTTAATGGAAACGAAATCAAAAATAGCTGGATTTGTCATTTTCATTGATAAACTAAGAAAACTTGTGAATTTTTTTCTGATATCAAAGTTACTGCGATTAGCGCATTTAACTATGCAAATAAATAGTTAGTACCTACCTTCACTTCACTAAAATTTACTAAAATTTTATTAAATACTCTGATATCCCAAAAGGAGAAAAATTCAACCATGAAAATCTGTTCTTAGTTTTCTAGTGTTCTCAAATTTTTGTAGCGGATTCTATCGGTTTTCTAATTGAATGTTACAATATCCAGGAAATCCCAGATCAGCCTGAGCTTTCTTTTACTGAAACTTTTTCACGTATCTATGAAATTTGATCGAATGTTAAACGTTGCATCGTTGCAAACATGAACGTAAAGAAACGTAAAAAGTATTACAATGTTGTTCCCAGAGAAGTCCAAAAGCGTCAAAGATCTTCTCAGCACGTTTTTCAGTATTCTTCAAAACCAATTTTTTCAAACAATAAAATAAGCCGGAGAAGAGTTGCTGGCTCATATTTTATAGTATTTTTCAAATATTTTTTAATACACCACTGATGAATTTATTTGCCAATTACTGAAAAAAAACTGAAAGAGCTCAAATTTGAGCTAGAATTTAAGCAATGATTTTTTAACAATTCCACATATGACTTGAAAAGACTAGTTTTTCAAAACAAACCTGTTCTAAAATTCTGCCTTTTTCCAAATTTAATAAAATTGGGCTGCTAGACTCAGATTAATTCAGACAAAATCTAGTCTCCTCTTGTTGCTCTGATTTTCAATGCCCTCAACAAGTATTAATTGGTTTATTGTTCCGTCCCCTCTTGAGGGGGAGGAACTATATACTCAATTGGGTTTTTTTGTTCAGACAATTTTTGCCGATCGATACATTAATCGTAGAGAGGGTTGAAACTGGTATCATTAGAATAGAAAGCTCGTCCAGCATAGAATATGGAATCAAAAAGATTTTTCTTTTTTTTTCAATTTTTACAGGGAGTTATCGAGGTTTAAACTTCTGAGAAAAGTAGAGTGAATTCCGTTGTTTTTATTCACATTTTCCGCCGGACTTTTTGCCAAAATATTTGTGAATTCTGCAAACATTTGTTAAGATTTGTAAGAAAAGTGTTGTTGACTTTGTATGCAAAGACAGAAACGTAATGTTGATTATTTTGATTTAATTTTTTTGTCAATTTGGGCTAAATTTTTCAATATTCAGCCTTTTTCATAAAAAACAGCACCTAAGAAGCTTGTTTAGTCCACTTTGATTAACTTTGCCGGAAGTACACCCACAAACAACATTAATACAATCTTTGTAGACTCAAAGGGGGGGTGGGCTATTTCTACTTCAACTTCTGTTGAGAGTGCTCTATAATTAGAACTTTGCCGTTTTTGCTAACATTGCTCGTTGATTAGTAAGAAATTTTTTTTGCATTTTTAACTAACAGATTATCTATATCTATAACATTTATAAAATTAAGTATCCCTAATAGATGATGAGCATTATCAAGGCTAGTTTTGGAGCAATCTTGGACTGTTACAATCCAAAAAGACTTCGGATTGTAATCAGTCCATCTTTTTTCTAAAAGTTGATTTTTTATTTTAATTAAAGAAGAGAACATATCAAATCAGAACTCAGGAGTGATAGGTCCAATTGGCTTCCTCAGCAGCTCCAAGCTAATGCTTTTAGTTTTTTACTTGAAAGTTTATGGTTGTTTTGACTCTTGAAAGTATTTGAGTTTTAAATAGATAATGGCTTAATGAACTTTTCCTCTATTTTTTCTTAATTTGGTCACCTTGTAGCTTAGTTTCAGCAAAGAAAAAGTGCTTCGCTTTTTTACTGATTTAAAATAAATCTTTTTTGCGGTTTTATGCCTCAAGGTATTTTTTTCTGGCTTTGATACAACTAGGTTTCAGATTTTTTTATTTTTAGATAATTGCCAGTTTTTTACGATTTCTAGTTTTGTCACATTATCACATTTTTGACAGTTCTCATAACACCTTATTGGCGACCTAAATAAGGCACATTTGAACATAATAAAATCCTGAAAGATATAGATTTTAGTTATAACGGCTTCGACACTTCTTTCTTGAAGAGTTTAATTGAATTTTTTAATTTTGTCTCTAACTGTTGTTTTTACTTTCTGTTTTTTGGTTGAATGAAATTTCCTGTATAATGGCAGCTTTCATTGGCTTTTCAAGGAAGAATAGATGAACCAATATTCTGATATTAGTAGATAGCTCATGGCTTTCATGCTTTTACTTTACTGCTTTTGTTCTGTTTCTCTAATTGTTACCAAACTTTTTACGGACTGGTCCCATATCTTTTCTGGTGATTTATAAGTTATTTTGTTTAGTTTCAGTTTTATCTGACGGTATGTTGACTTTGTTATTAAGTTTTGTTTTTAAAAACGGATAAAGTTTTTGCTGTAATTAATGATTGTTGTTGTTTGATTTTGCTGTTCGTCTTCACTTGCTTTCTTAATATTGGCATATCTCATCAATCTGGTGCGTCATTTTTTACTCCACTGAGTTATTTGCTTTGGATGCTATCTTTTCGTTCATACACCATTTTTTTGAAAAAATACTTGGGTTTTTTTGGACTCCCAAAAATAATTTTGGTTTTTCTATCTGTTCTATCTCATTTGGTAGACAATTGTGCCAAAATTGTGGATGAGCGGATCGGAACCTTATGTGCGATCGCACATTACCGAGCCTCCTTGTTGGGTATAGAGATATAAAATGTCTTTCTTGAAACGCGTCGATTCATTGAGAAACAAGAGGGTATTAATCTTCATCAGATTTTGGTAATTGATTTTGAAACGACTAGTGATGTTATCACTAGTTGATTGTCAATTTCACATTGTAATGGGTATGTGCACATCAGAGCTTTAAAAAAAGGAGGAATACAAGTGGACGCAGGGACGTATATTTGCCCTCAGTTTGGAAACAGAGAAATATTTGTTATTCTGGTTAAAGCTTACAAAAGCCTTTGCCTATACTAATTTTCACTGTTCACCAAAAAACAGTTTATGGGTAAACGCATTAGATAAAAAGATCAGGTTATCATTTTCCGCTTTGTTAGTTTCAATTTAAACAAATGTGTCCTTGCGATACCTATACTGATTTTTTTTTTGAAAGCTAACGCTATAGCAAAGCTTTGATTTTTTTGTTCTACTCAATACGTTTAAAAACACATGTTGTCAAATTAAAATGCACCTGAGACGGGGTCACAATTGCAGATCCAATTTTTCCTTTTTGGCGTTTTCAAATCAAAATTTGAATATGATTGCCCAAATTTAACAAAATGTTTACAAAAAAATGTTTTGTTTTGAAGTCGTTGTCCCTTGTTTTTAAAGCTCATTTATGTGAAACAGTTGTGTTCGACTGTTTTTTATCGAAGTTGAATAACGTAGCCGGCATATTGTCTTAATACGCAAGAATGAAAATCTTCATTATATAATTATTTTCAAATCAAACTTCAAGCCGAAATTAATTTGTGTGGTTAAATTAATTTGCGTGCTCTCTTTTCAATTAGAATTTAATAATTTATTGCACATCATTTTATTTAGCGAAGTTTATGCCTAAAATTTTGTTTATGCTGACAAGTTTATCGCGTGATTAACTCATTCAGAATGCGGTTACCAATGACTGGCTGCCTTGTGGTAAAAGTCACCAACAAAGTCATTTTAGCTTAATTGGTCAAACATAAACTGACGAAGACGGTGACTTAAACGAAATCACGATGAAACCAATAAATTCCCGCTTTGGCTTTGTGGCTATTAAACAGTAAATAATTTAGAAGTCAATCTGTGTGGCCTATTTTTATTGGCGGTCTAAAACCTACAAAGAACTGATTGGCGGTCGAAGAGCATCATTGATTAGTGTTCGCTCAGTTTTTCTTGTCTCAACTCTGCCAAGAAAACTACTCAGTAGACACGCAAAAGTAATCCTCTAACAAATACTGAAACCCGAACCATTACTGAAAGAAAAATGTCACATCGTTTTTCTTGTCGTGACGGATAAGGAAAAAATTATAGAACTACATTTGATGACTTAATTACTAAAGACAGGTTCTGTTTTCTCTGGTTTTCTAGTCCTTCTATACATGGTTAAGTGTATGTCTATTAATTAAATGGTTCAATTTTGTATTTTTAAAGCTATTTCGTTAAACACACTCATTTCAATCCAATCGGAGTTCATTTTCTCTTGCCATGGAAGTTGAGACATTTTTACATTTGACAAATTGCAGTACGAAAAATTTTCGCTAAACTGATAATCTCATTGATATGAAGCTAATTGCAATACTTTGATACTTGGTGATATAGTTAGCCAAAGGCTCGTTTTCGCAATTGTTTCGGCTATGGTTTCTCTCGTCTGTTGAGGCCTAGAGTAGGTGCGACTTTAGAAATAATTTTGATCGCGCCGAGACCACATGTGAAGCGAGTTTTATCGCCATTAAATAATGAATGATTCTGCAAACATAGTCTGGGGTGCAAATAACATGCACCCACTAAACTCGGGGGGGGGGGGGGAACGAAGAAGATCCCGTATTGAAAGAACAGTTACTGAAAAGAACAGTCATTTTAGGTATTTTTCCGTCTACGTTCTTTTTTGACTTGGTCATTTGTGGTCTGTTGTTTCATTGCAGACTTATAAAGTCTTTTTCGGCTATTGAATGACCTACGTGCGCTCAGCTCAATTCGTTGCCATTTGTTAGCTGACAAAGCCAGAGCTTTTTCTTGTACAATATTCAAAATTTTGATTTTAGTATATTGTGTTACATACGACACTTTTTCAGGTTTTCCATGTGATCGATTTAATTCCTGGATCTACGACGTATTTCTGCTAGTACTGAAATGGAAAAGGATTTTGTACTCCTTTGAAAAATTTCAAGATCTCTGATGTAATCTGTTCAGCTATCAGATTATGCTAAAGCTATTTCCAAATGACAAACTAGTCAACTATTCATCCCAAGTAGAACTGTGAAAAAAGGTGAACAGTAGGTAAATCTTAATTAGACTAGTTAGACAAGTATCTATTGACACTGCGACCACATAAAATGCTTTGTTTGGAGCAAGTAAGAGCTAAATAACAGTTAGACATCAGAAGTTAATTTACATCTCATTTTCTCGACACCCACACTATCTAGAAGTTTCTCAATTTCAACAATTTCATTCATTTGCTCACCCTCTGTTTTGAATGTTTCGGCATCTTTTAAAACCGTAAGTCTTTTCATCAACGCCTGCTCACATTGAGTAAACATTTTGTCGGCATTTTGTGTCCCGTTCAATTTGAGGAATATTTGCGCGGCAGTAAAAGAGGCGGATGCGAGCAGTCTATGTTGAAGGGGCTGAGTGCGTGCTACCACTTCTAGACATGTGTCAATACTAAGTTGGGCAAGCGGATAGTTCTCACATTCTTGATGGATTTCGGTAATCCTCATTAAAGCATTGCAATGACACCTGGCCTCTTTTTCTGTAATGACGTCACTACTATATTCATCCCATAATTTCTGACAGATATTTGTAACTTTCTCAAAGTATGCAAACGATTCGTCTAGACTGGCAATTTGGTCATCAGAATCACCATCAGAACTATAACCATCGTTATTATTATAAGTTTGTATTTCCCCATTTTGATCGTCAACTAATTCACCCGTTGACTTCTCCATTCCTCTTTTCTGATTATTTTCAGACTCAGAGCTCTCAATATTTTGTTGTTCACTGTCATTACAAGTTTCACTGCTACTCATTCTGATTGATTTGGCTGAACAAACAACACTGTCTGAAGCACAAGTCGGTCCAAACTCAGCCTCAATTTCAGCCAGAAGTCTTTCACTTTCTAGAACTGGGTCATCGCCATAGCTTTCCGACGAATGTCTCCGCTTCCGACAATCTGTTTTCTCTAAATATGAAAGTAAATATATAACAAGGAGTCTCAGTAATGTGCGTTCGCACATAAAGTACCGACCCCGCTCATCCACATTTCTGGCATAAATGTCTACCAAATCAGGAAGATATAAAACCCCAAAAATTCAAGTATTTTTCAAAAAATACGTATGGACAAAGATCGCCTCCAACGCAAATAACTCAGTGGAGTAAAATATTTAACATTAGAGTGATGAAATCAGTCATTACCAAGAAAGCAAGTCAAGACGAACAAAAAAATCAAACAACAATAACAAACATTAATTACATCCAACACTTTGTCTATTACAAAAAACATAATAACAAGCTCAAGAGCGTCGGATAAAACTGAAACCAAACAAAATAACTTATACTTCACTAAAAAAGACATGGGACAACTCTATAAAAAAAACTCGGAAACAATTAGACAAAAAAGAACAAAAAACAGCAATATTAAAAAATTGGCTTATATTTTCAAAAACAATTAATTTCAAAAAAATGAAAACCAATAGATAGCAATTGAATACATCCAACACGTTTAATATCACATACGAATCCATAGGAGGGCATTCAGACTTGTGATTAATCAATTGTTGATGCGGTTACAAAAAGAACAACAAATAGAGTAAACGAAAACAAAACTCAATTAAAACTTTGGCCCCTCAAAGTATGTTCAATTGAGCCTTCGTCGAACGCCAAATATGTAGTATAGGCCGTCTCATGACTGAGAATAGGTAACAAGTAGACCAGAAAAGAGATTATTTAACACTTTCGTTTTCCTTTAAAACAATTATTTCAAAGTAATGAAAGCCATTACCTGCAAAATGAATTAGACAAATAGGTTCGTTTATTCCTCCAAAGGAAGCGCTTGAGGCCTGTAATTATTTAGAATATGTCTTACGTCTACAACAGCAGCGTTAAATATAGACAAAAATAAAAAACCCGTGTCGAAGCCAGTAAAATCATAACGGATTCTTTAAAAAAAAAGATTTTGTACAAATTAACCTTCCTTCGATAAGAATATTGTCATTTGTGACCTGTACTTAACCAGACTAGGTAAAAAAAACAAAAAGCACAAAAAATGCGAAATTAAACATCGTTAAAAAGGGTTTTTTAATTTTCGAAAACAATTGTTTTCGAAGTCATGAAAACCATCAGCTATCTACTCAAATCAGAACAAACGCGCATTTATTGCTTCATGAAAAGCCAATGAGACCTGTCATTATCCAGGTAATTTCATACAACTAAAAAGACAAAGTAAAAACGAGAGTTAAACAATTGTACAAAATTCAATTAAATTCTTCGAGAAAGGGGTGTCGAAGCCGTTAAAACAATAATCCATGCTTTCTAAGAATTTTATATGTTCAATTCTGCCTTATTCTGAACGCCAGTAATGTAATATGGGAACTTTCAATAATGTGAAAATGTGACAAAACGAAAAAAATGCGAAAAAAAGGGGCCAATACATAAAAATAAAAAAAATGAAATCTATTAGTATCAAAGCCAGAAAACCATAACTTAACGCGTAAAACCTCAAAAAAATTAGAATTTAATCCAGTAGAAAGACTCTGTTTACAGGTGACCCAACTTTCGTAACAAAACCATTGCCAAAATAAGAAACCAGCTGAATAAAATCAAAATCACAAAAAGTTTCATTGTTAAACTCAGAGGAAAATAGACCCGAATGACTACGAACGCACTTCGGAAATATGTTCATGAACAGCTCGCATGAAAACAAGACAAAGATCAAATACCCATGAGTTACGTTAAAATATCTCGACAATATGCTATCTCGCGATCTCAAGAATTATCTCGCGAGAAACCTGTTCGTTTTTTGTTTTCCTTAATTGTTAAAATCAACACTCAAGTTTGGTGACCAATTGACTTCAAAAATCAAAAAGTAAAAACAGATTTTAAATTGCAGATATTAAAAATACTTATATTCAAAAAAGCCGCCTGAATGCGTCTTGTTCGATCAGTAACTTTTTCTGCTCGATCAGTAATTTTTTCTCACCACTCTGTCAAATCACGAAGCCACCACTGTCTATTCTCAGTGCTGTTCCCTTTTCTACGAGCAACATTTGACTTTATATCCAGTGAAATACTAAGTCGTCAAACTAAAAATAAATCACCGGCACTCCTTTTGGGGTTGGAAAAGACTGTGGCAATTACAACGCCATCTCACGTTTTTCACGTTTGTAATAAAACCACTAAGGGTAACCATTTAATATTCCAATTTCCTCGTACCATTTAAAACAACGTAGCTGAGAGATAGCCCGAAAATTGCTGTGATAGCTTCAGACCTGTGATAAGAAATAAAATAAAAATGAAAAGAATGAGACCTAAAGTTATTTAAAGGCAAGTCAAATGCAACCAAAAAACTAACTATTCACACAAATGAACAAAAATAATTGCTCAAAAATTAAAATTATAGCGTCACGCATATTGCACGCAACTCATTACGACAATGGCATGAATGAATGACAGAATAAAAGCTGATTTGAAGTAACTGTGACGTAATATCGTCGTAACAAAAATCTGGACGATCAAAAAATAGCCGCCAGATTGCCGGACAATAGCCGCGAAATAGACAGTTAGAGCCCTCTAGTTATATGCTACTGACAAAAATAAAATTAAGTAATATAGGCTTGCAATTATGACGCTTGGATTACCTCTATTCAATTTAATTCAGAGTTTACACTCTCAATTTAGATTTAAGAGGGGGAATTTGAAAGTGATTTTGAGTGAGGTTAGTCAGGTAGGCAAGCTCAGCTGAAAATACTTTAACACCTAGACAGAATGCAATTAAAAAAGCATCATGCACACAAATTCAACTTCAGATTGGTAGAAGTCACCGAAAAAAGTCACACTTTGAGTCCCAGGCATGTGACCAAATGATCGTAACAGAAAAGACGGCGACTTAAAAAAAGACCAGCACGTTTACAATAATTGCTATGAACTTCGTTCGAGCAATTAAAAAACCACAACCAGACCAATAATATCGCTATTGCTTTGCGGCTATTGAAAAACCAAAGGCCAATTATAGCTCCGCTCAGCTATCCCAGGTACTACAAATACTAGTGTCAGGCAAATAACTTTCAAACGACAAACAAGGGTTTGGCTTTTGCTGTGGCTAGATTAAGCATAAGGAGGCTAGCCTCAACAGTTGGGATGATAAAAGCGTGTGGTTGAAAACGGGGATCCAAAATTCCAAAATAGTACTTCAAGCTATAAATAACCTGCCTTTTATGCGAGCGCTCCTCATCGACTTCGCTGATCTTCCCTACACGCAGAGTTTAGTAAAGCGTTAAATAAACTGCTCCGAACCTTACTGCTCTTGGTCTTTGCCAATTTTTCGCGTTTCTTTTGAGGAAGTAAAATAACTAAATCGAGCGACAAAATACTCAAGACAAATTAACCAACGATCAAGCAAAATTATGCATAAAAAAGACACGACTACCATAATTATTTCAGACTTCGCTTGAGAGCAATAAAGACCAACAGAACTAATGTAATAGCTGCAAAGAGCGAAAGAACATTCTAGAACAAAACGGCCAGGCAAAAGTTTCTCAAAAAAGACACTATTTAAAACAGCTGCTTTAAACTTGTTCGGGAGCCGTTAGCTCACAATTTTTAACATTTGGAAAAATGTGTTATACAGTAAAAGATCAACAAAAATTAGACAATTACCTCTATTCTGTTCAGATTCAGGGCATTCTTCATTTCCATTAACTGTCGCTGTCGTCTGATTTCCTTCCCGAGATTCTGTAGCCAGACTTACCGGCGACGTTCCATTATTGCATTCATCATCGTCCTTTGGCTCATACTGTGACTCGCCATCATCGGACTGGGTAGCGAAGTAGTGATCTAAATGTGTCACTCCCATCCAATAATAGACTTCAATGCATTCTCTAGACATTTCTCCAAAAACTTCTCTGCACTTTGAGGACAATTTAGAAAAGTAGATGTACGCCTCCAATATCCGGCCATCTCGTAGACAGTTGATAGCATTTTCCAACTCTGCAGGATTTATTTTACTCTCCATTTTCGGACTGCAATCACATTTCTGAATTTAGACCCAACAGTTACGGAGTATTACTATTAGCAGCTCTTCGAGATACCTCGCTCAAAAATGAAGCAAAGATATTTCGAATGAGCTGTTCACTGCGCCCTGTTTTCTCAGTGGAAAGTTGAACCGCGGAATGTGATCATTTGTACCACCTCGTACGTATGAGCCCAAAACTTGAAAGTTGTCACAAGTTCCCACTCAACACACGTACAAAACATTGTAGAGTTTAAAAACTGCTTCTTCTGATAACATACCAGGCAAAAATAATTTGAAATAAATTTCGCATTTTTAAAGAAGTTCATAAAAGAAATGAAATATTCAATTTTATCTGAACAAAATACATGGAAAAGTTGCGCCAATAAAGACTTTTCATTAGAATTTAGGGAATATAAGCAATTTAAAGAATATAAAATCGCAACAGCTTTATGCTATCTTTCCAGTTACCCCCACGTTATCTTACTAAATGTTCGAACATTTCTTCAGAAATTGAATATATATGCCCAAAATTTTTAAATGCACTTTTCTGCATTTTGGATAGATAAGAGTGGTTTAATTTCTCAAACGAGTAGATTTAATTTCTCAAAAATCTGTAAAACGTGAATACATTGTCCCCCAACTGAACTAAATTTTGCAGTTTTGCATCGCTTTCGTCCAATTTTTTTTCTGATTTGTCGACTCTTTTGGAATTTTTTTCCAACGAATCAATTGTAAAGTAAAGTGCTAACTAATAAGTCTGACCCTTGTTTAAAAAATTTTATCATTTCTTTGCCAAATAAGAAAAAAGAGATAGTTAGGAGCTTAATTGTCAAATTAAATCTACAACTGGTCCTTTTTAGACAAAATATACACCATAAAGCTGCATCAGTTATTCAGATTAATTTCTGTAGCTGCAAACTTGTAGGTTAACTAAATCGTTCCAACGTTTGAAATTGTTAACTGAGTTTGAATTGTATTATGGCGCTGTCCGTTTCAAAATATATACTTTTCAAAATATATCCACACTTTCAAAAGTAGAAGTAAAACTGCAGTAAATTGACCACAGTCACAATGAAGAAGTGAAAAGAGCAAAAAGAGAGTAGTATTAGAGAGGAGAGAGGTGTTTCTCAGAGAACTTCATGAGCGTTTCTGAAGATTTTTCGACTAATGCCTTTAATAGATAATGAATGTATTCTAAAGCTCTACTCAAAGTCTCAACTTTCTGAATTCCTCAAGAGCAGCTTATGGTTTCGATGAAACTTAGTTTTCCAGAAATGTTATACTGAACTTTGAGTGCTGCTCATCTTTTGGTACTTTTTGCTGTCCTGTCACTTCATCTGATCAACAACAGTTCTTCTTGGCTCTACAATGATATGAGCCGTCCATTCATAACTAGCCGTTTCAACAAATTGAATAACACTTGTTGTCAAAAAAAATTTTCCTGATTTTTAAGTTTCTTCAACCGTTCTTGCTGTCCTATTAGAGTCTATTAAGAATAGGTCTTCTTGCCTGCCTTATCAGGCATCATTGAACCTTATTAAGGATTTCAATCTATGTGTAGAATTTTGTATTTTTGTCGTTAGAAGGCTTCTTTCTAGCAGGGGACTGACTAGCGCCCAAAATTCCGAGATTTGTTTGGTGGTTGTTCTTGCTGTTGAGTGTTTTGTGTTGTCCCCGAGTTTGCTCTCTCGACTGTTTGAAAACTTCACTACGGATAATTGAAATAATAATCAAGAATTGCACTACCAGCAACTAAAAAAGTTAAAGCCAGAAACAAACAATTGAACAGCTTCAGTAATCCAGATCTAATTTTTCTATCTAAACTAACAATTAGTTCACATTAATTCAAACCAGTTCAATCAAACTATCCAAAAGTATCCAAACAAATGCAATTCCCTTCCTAATCCAGTAAACTATAAAAATTTCTGCCTCCCAGTAGCTGTGCTGCTGGCCAGAAACTTGCTATCTTCTCAACCAACAATCTCGAATAACTTCGCAGTCTCATTCACTGCAACTTACGAAACTAATTTCACTAAGAACTCACTAGATCACAACAATTTTCTCTCATTGAGAATCACTGCCCCAACGAGCATTTTCTCTTTCACAAAGTCGACTGATGAACCACTGCTCTTCAGCCTCGTAAGTCTCTCTCTTAGGTTTGCTCTCTCGCGTCTAATGGTTTTTTGTTTTTCTGTGCTTAAGGGTGCTCAACCTTATCAGTTTTTTGTCAGCAAAATGTATCGTTTGGTTACTTTTCGAACACTTTGAGCTAACTTATAAGTGTGATAGTGGGCGTAGAATGTTGGTCGCCCACTGTAGCGTATATTAAGTAAAAGTTTGATCAAGATGACCGGAATTTCGTGGACAACTTGCTTTGATAATTTCGGGATCCAACAAAATTCGGGTTTCATAATCAACACTTCTACAAGTGCATGCATTCTGTTTTCATCCTTCCCATGCTACTGATACTTCTCTAATTTAGCCAGTGAATACTTTTGCTCCACTTCTGGATCTAGCAATGTTTGTTTTAAGCGACTTTTAACTTTTTTCTCATAATCACAATGAAGGAAAAATGTGGGAAAATTTAGATCTTTCTGCCTTTTTCTTTGTAAGTTATTCGTCTGCGTTAATACTTTGAAACTGACCGATAACTAAATTGCGTTATTCACGTTTGAATGTGGTTTTTGGTAATATTTTGACTCTGGTAAGGGTGTTAGTTTCTTTCATGATTGTACATAAAAAGGCACTAATCGCATCTTTTTGTTTGTTTTAAAAGCGGAACTAGCAGCTTTAGATTACAGTAAAGAGCTCGCTCTTTTTTTCAATGCGTATGCAACTGTACATCTCAAACATCGAACTCACTTCATAGCTCGTTATTTCCACTAAAAATTATTTTTTGCAAACTTGTTGACCTTTTGAACCTCCAATACTTTAGTTTCTGCTTTTGCTTGACAATATTGATTACTTCTACTGTACAGTTACCTAAACGGTAGTACTTTTAATTATATTTGAATATAGGAACTCCGAAAACTAATTGCGTTAAATCCCAAGATCTCTTCCAATTTTCCCCTGCAAACACAAAATTCCTTCTGTTATATTATTCAAAATAGTTTTTCTCATAACGGATTACCGGGCTTGGATCCAAAAAAACTATTGCAATAAAAAAAGTAAACATTTTTTCAATTCATTTTTTCCTTTTCATTTCTTCATGCATGTCCCTTTAACCACCCCTTCCTTCTGCTTAGTTTTTTATGGAACTAAATCCAACAGTTTGTTGTGCAAAGAAGCCAAACGCTTGAACTATCCCAGAGAAAATCAGTTTTTAGTGATTAAAAGTCTTTTTCTTTACCATTCGCGAGATAATACAATTGGAAAGTCTTTTGTTTTCAAATACAGTACGCTTTGCTTTTTCACAAAATGCAGTTTGTGACAAAACTCTTATTTGTTTTGCTGTAATTTGTATTCAGCGTGCTGTGGGTAATCGTTGAGGGCAAACAAACATCCTTTTTCATGGAAAAATGCAAAAAAAAACATAACAGACAAATCCCCCAAAGCACATTTTTGTTTCTTTACTTTTTTATGCCGAAAATTTTCCTAGTTAACATACCCAATATATTCTTACTAAAACACTAAACAATAACCCCAAACTTGTAGCTGCTTATAGGGAAAAAGTACTCACTTGTTGCAATACCAAAATGGCTTTTAGGGGGTGCAATTTAGGAATTTGCGGGAAAAAAATTATTGGTTTTCCCAAGCTCTTCCATTCGTTTTTTTCTACCGAAATAATACTTTGTTCCTTCCGTTTAATGACCTTCGAGTTTCAGTCTCACTGTTTTTGACAACTTGATCACTTTGCGAAGCTAGTATCTCATTTGTTTACTTAAAAATGAAGACAAATTCCCAACCAACTTACATCGCTCAAGTTCGTTCCTTTAAATTACATAGTCAATATGCTCAAGATTAGCTCCAAAACTCTGCTAATTAATTACCCAACATTAACCAACATTGAAGCTTCAATAGCAAGTAGTCCCAATAACCCTCCATTATTATTTCTACACTCCTCCCTCCTAGACTATTATTCTCCCGAATAATAAAAAAATATTCCCGTCGGAATATGAAGGCTAGATAATGCCTAGAGCACCGTTTAGTGATTAAACAATTACAAGATATAAGCAGGATCGTGTATATATAAGTCACTCAGTCAACCAACTGTCTTAGAACAAAATCACTGGCTTAAAAGAAGCTTGCAATCAAAACAATCCTGCAACAACAACCCTAACTCTGTTTAATCTTAACCTAATTCCAAACATTGCAATAAAACTGACCATCATTGTCCAACAGTTTTTTTTTCATTTGAGCATATGCACTTCATTATTAACAGTAGGCTTACTGATTCAATTAAGGGCTTCTAAATTAGTGCATGTTATTGCAACTCCCAATCATACGAGCGGCAGCCTCATCAGATTAGACTTACTAGCTCTCACAGACAGTTCACCTTTACCAACTTTGTCAAATCTTCTTTCTTCCTCCGATGCTTGAAGGAATACCCCCCCTTCAGTCACTCTCTGGCCATTTTTGCTGTTTACGCCACTCTCCAGGACAACAGACACTCCAAATAAGGTTGGTTCTACTTCTCTTTCCGACTGAAACTTTTCTTTCCAAAAAACAGCCTGCACAACTCAGGGTACAATAATTCCAGACTTCTCTGATCCTCAATTGCCCTCAAAAATTTTAGCGAATAAACCGAGGACTGCCTCTTTATTATCTTGCCTCGAATAAGAACTCTCGAAGTGTACTGCTACCACATTATCTTCAAAATCAATTACATAATCCTTTTTGCCATTGCTTGGCATTCTCAAATCCATATCACTTGCCTTTGAAGGTGATAACGGCCTATCGTCATCGAACTCCATCTTGTGGATGTGCAACACTTCACAATTCGATTCGCTAGTTCAACATTTTCGGATAAAGACTTCTATTGTAGAAACCTTGCTTTGCCCCACCATTAGCGACTGATGTCGCGCTTTGTACAATTTGTTTGCTATGAAGAGTTCTATAACTTGCAGCGTACCAGAAACTCACTTTTAAATTTTCCTCGTCTGAGTGGAGTAATTGAGGCTCCATGTTTAACAACTGTTTTTCTTCCGATCTATTCCCAATGGCCAATCTTTTTCGCCGATATCAAAACAAGGCCCTTGGATTCTTCCCGCAGTTAATTCGTTTTTCTTACAGCAATGCGTTATCCTCTGAGTAGCCTGGCTCCTCCAACTTCATCTGAAATAAGCCGAAAATCACATCACGCGAGTCAACACCACTTCCATCTTGTCCATCAACAAAATCGTCGGACATCACTAATTCTTCGGCGGTTGAGTGGTCAAGAAAATCATCAATAATTGATCCATCAGCCACCGCAATTTCTGCGTCGAAGCTGATTCTCCAGCATGATAAAAAATGCAGACGCTCGCTGCTGACGCGAAACTCAAAAATTAGTTTAGTCATTGTTTATAGTCCCGCCGCTGTCTCCAGTAGCCCCGGAAAAGTCTGAGTCTTCATTTTCTTTTTTGTATGTTACATCAACTGTGTTTTCTTCAACGATCTCGGGGAAAAAATTTTTGCCTAAGTTTGCTAGTAATCAATTTTGTTTTGTTTCCTTCTGGAAACCCATCGGCGTTTGCCTTTGCAGCCCTGCTTCCGCAACTGTAGGTCGTCTTCCGATACGCATGGTCTGTTGGGAAATTTACAAAATTCCCTTGTAAGTTCTCACAGTTTTCTTCAGATGAAGTTCGGTTCAAACTAAGTTGATCAATGTGCTGCAACCTAGTACTGACTATACCCTGGCGTGAAGTATCAGCATTCAAATTTTCACTAAAGGTCTCCTCTGCTGCTGAGGCCGAATCACCCTTTCGAGCAATATTAAAATGAGACATAGCTGTTCCTCCAACATCTATCCGTACGTCAAAGTACGGTATGCAAGGACCGAGGTGATGTATTCACACGCTATTAACCCCTTAGAGCACGGTTTTCCAACTGCCAATTCGTTCTCGGTAGTCGACTTAAAACATTCAGAATTTTTGTGCTACTCACGAATGTTTGGAGGGAACACAAGGTCGTCGTCCATGCAATCAGACTTGTTTTCATCATCACTATCGACGAAGCCGTGGTCATCGCTAAAACTGTCTTCACTAAAAATTGCATCAACCTCCACCTCACTCTCAGCTATTTCCTCGAGTGCTTCGCTTCTTCTCAGTTCTGCAACATTCCTGCTCTTACCAATGTCTCAGCGAGCAATGCATCGATCCATCAGTTCCTTGTACTTTTCATCTTCAGATCTGTTCTTTGCCACATTACACTACTATTTCTCTAGCTTAATCAAAATTTCCATCACTTCCACCAACGTTCGACTCCGCAGCAGTCTCTAAATTTGGCCGATTTTCAGTACCCTTTTAATTTCTTTCATTATTTTCGCCTCTGACATCAGGCTTCTCTTCGAGCACTGCATTTACTCCAAACCCAATAGCTTTAATTGCGGACCAATGTTTAGCCGAAGACCCCTTTGCCGATTTTCCCGTCACAACTGATTTAACTATATTGGTTGTCACTTGAAAATCTTTCTTTTTGTCTGATGTTGGAGTCCACTCTTGGCGGGGTAGCTCCTGTCTGTCAACAACGTCACTTTGAAACACTGGTTTGACAATTTCACATTGTAAAGCCGCTTTCTCTTATTCCTCTTCCTCTATCAAGTATATCTCAATGCATTCTCATAAAATTGTGGGTTATTGGACGGCCTCAGATCAAAGAAACAAAGTTTCTTGAGGCGTCCAAGATCGATTCCTTTGATCAGATTTCCAAAATCCACGTGGCAATTAAGTTCTTCCTCCCAGGAGCTGTGTTACTGGCCGAAAACTTGCTATCTTCTCAACCAACAATCTCGAATAACTTCGCAGTCTCATTGACTGCAACTTACAAAACTAATTTCACCAAGAACTCACTAGGTCACAACAATTTTCTCTGACTGAGAATCACTGCTCCATTTGAGCTTTCTCTCTTTCACAAAGTCGAATGATGAACCACTGCTCTTTAGCCTCGTAAGTCACTCTCTTAGGCTTGCTCTCTCGCATCTGATGGTTTTTCCTGTGCTTAAGGGTGCTCAACCTTATCAGTTTTTTTGTCAGCAAAATGTAACGTTTGGTTACTTTTCGAACAATCTGAGCTAACGTATAAGTGTGATAGCGGGTGTAGAATTTTAGCCGCCCACTGTAGTGTATATTAAGTAAGTTTGCTTAAGATGACCGGAATTTCGTGGACAACTTGCTTTGATAATTTCGGGATCCAACAAAATTTGGGTTTCATAATCAACACTTCTACAAGTGCATGCATTCTGTTTTCATCCTTCCCATGCTACTGATACTTCTCTAATTTAGCCAGTGAATACTTTTGCACCACTTCTGGATCTAGCAAGGTTTGTTTTAAGCGACTTTTAACTATTTTCTCATAATCACAATGGTGGAAAAATCTGGGAAAATTTAGGTCTTTCTGCCTTTTTCTTAGTAAATTATTCGTTTGCGTTAATACTTTGAAACTGACCAATAACTGATTTGCGTTCTTCACGTTTAAATGTGGTTTTTGGTAATATTTTAGACTCTGGTAAGGGTGTTAGTTTCTTTCATGAATGTACATAAAAAGGCACTAATCGCATCACTTTTTGTTGTTTTAAAAGCGGAACAAGCAGCTTTAGGTTACAGGAAAGAGCTCGCTCTTTTTCTCACTGCGTATATGCAACTGTCCAAAGAGCCAACAGTTAAAATTTTAATTTAATCGGACTTGAAGTGGGGTTTTAAGGACTTTAAGGGGGGTGGTGAAAATTATGGACGCTTGATTTTCTAGCATTTGAGTTTCTCTCTGTGAGATTGCCTTCAAACAGCCGTTTTGCTCTTTTGTATCCATCAATCTATTCTCAGGAATACATCGGGGCAATAATTAGTCCTATCTCAAACATCGAACTCACTTCATAGCTCGTTATTTCCGCTAAAATTCTTTTTTGCAATTTTGTTGACCTTTTGAACCACCAATACTTTAGTTGCTGCCTTTTCATGACAATATTGATTACATCTGCTTTACAGTTACCAAAAATATATCTGACCTGTATATTCCCTGACAAATTTGACCTGTATATTCCCTGAACTATAATTTCGCTGACAAATTTGACCTAACTGACAAAATTTTAATATAAGAACTCCAACAACTAATTGCGTTAAATCCCAAGATCTCTTCCAATTTTCCCCTGCAAATGCAGAATTTGCTTCTGTAATATTACTCAAACCAGTTCTCCGGGCTTTAAGGGATTACCGGGCTTGCATTCAAAAAAGTTGGATGCAAGCCCGGTAATTGCAATAAAAAGTAAACATTTTTTTCAATTCATTTTTTCTCTTTTCATTTCTTCAGGCATGTCCCTTCAACCACCCTTTTGTTCTGCTTAATTTTGTTATGGAACTATAGCCAATAGTTTGTTGTGCAAAGAAGCAAAACAATTGAACTAACCCAGAAAAATAACAGTTTTTAGTGATTAGAAGTCTTTTTTTCCTACCATTCGCAAGATAAAGCAATTGGTAAATATCTTGCTTTCAAATACAGTATGCTTTGCTTTTTTCACAAAATGCAGTTTTTGACGAAACTCACAGCATGGGTTCACTCTTATCTGTCTTTCTTGAATTTTTATCCCCATGCTGTGGGTAATCGCTGAGGGCAAACAAACATCTTTTTTTTGGAAAAATGAAAAAATATATCAGACAAAATCCTTAAAAGCACATTTTTATTTTCCTTTTTATGCAGTAAATTCTCCTAGTTAACATACCCATCATATCCTTACTAAAAACACTAAACAGTAACCCCAAAATTGTTGCTACTTACAAGGAATACATACTCATTTTTCATACCAAAATGGCTTTTAGTGAGTGCAATTTAGGAATTTGCGGGGAATTCATAAATATCATTGGTTTTCAATCATACTTTGTTCCTTTCAATCTGAGTTTCATTCTGACAACTTGATCACGTTGCGAAGCTAGTATCTCATTTGTTTACTTAACAAATAAAGACAAACTCCAATCCAACTTACATCGCTCACGTTTGCTCCTTTTGTTTACATAGTCAATATGCTCAAAATTAGCTCCTAAACTCTGCGAACTAATTAACCAACCAATATTGAAGCTTCAATAGCAAGTAGTCCCAATGACCCTCCATTTAATTTCTACATTATGTCTAACGGAAATGTAACGGAAGCGTCCTGTTTTTGCGTAAAGGGGGCTTGATCCGGAAACCTCAAGCAAGAAGATCATTGACCTGTCTTATTTGAAATCTCTGGAACTATTTAAAACGCTTATTTAAATACTTTGATAGATCAAAAACTGGATTTATTTTGAGACAGAATTTACCCTTTTAAAAAGAAAACTTATAAACGCATGTATAAACAGTTTGAAAAACGATATCCATTTGAAATGAATAAAACCTACACACAGGTACTAATTGTCTGGTCGTCAACTGATTCTTATTTCTCAATAATAAATTATCTTATGCGTATAAGTTGCAAATAACGTTTAAACAGCAGCATTCAAAATTTTGAGACATTTATTTTGAGACAGAATTTACCCTTTTATAAAGAAAACTTATAAACGCATGTATAAACAGTTTGAAAAACGATATCTATTTGAAATGAATAAAACCTACACACAGGTACTAATTGTCTGGTCGTCAACTGATTCTTATTTCTCAATAATAAATTATCTTATGCGTATAAGTTGCAAATAACGTTTAAACAGCAGCATTCAAAATTTGATCTGAAGAAAATGCCGAAAAAAAGGTAGCTGAAAACACCAGCTAAATTTGGAAAACACTAAACAATCATATGGCAACTTCAGCTTCATTAGAATTAAAAAGATTACGTATGAATATAAATTAAAACCATCTAAAGATAAGATGTATATGCTAGAACTCAGTCAAAAGTCAATACATAATTATGAAAATCAACTAAAATATGTTACAGTAATCAATCCAATAACGTAAAACCAATCGACAAAATTATCCTTCTATGTAATAAACAAATCAGATCAAGCTTCACAGTCCTGCTAATAACGATGATCAAGTTCACAACATGCCAACTGCAGTCACAAAATTTACTGATTGTAATAATAAAGATTGCTCTCAAACTGCCATGAACATTAACAATGATTGGCACGCTGTTTCAAAACAAAGAACCAAAGTCCCGTTTCTCAAGAGTGCTATCACGTCAGCTAAAAATCAATCATTCCAACGTCTACCAGTCGCTGTTTCCATCATAACAGAACAAATAACTTGGATCGGAAACACTACTTGGCTAGCTTTGACAGTAACAAGTTGAGAAGGAGTTCATGCAAATTCGCCAGGCTACTGCAGCCGGGAAATGGATTCACGTCTATGATGTAGTGCGTATTTTGAGGCATAGCTTCTTGTCCTGATCCGGAGGGCTCCTCATTGGCTCCCGCCACAAGGAAGTCAAGTCCGAATATGTCCAGTTTGATTTTTTCACGAATACTGTTCACCACTTTCAACGCAGTCTCCATGTCAAATGAGACGCTCACATCAGAGCTGCTGTTGATACACGCATTACTAGTAGTACTGTTTTTGTCTGGCTGATTTTGTTCTGCTTTCGATATTTTGTGGCCATTGAAGTGGATAGGCTCCGTGTCCTCGCTATGGATGTCAGGTATGTCCTGAACAAAACGGTCATTTTCACAATTCGCCAATTTCTCATTAGCGCGCTTTTGTTCAATCCGTTTTAAAAATCAGTAGTTGGGCTTCTGAGATTAAATTCACCGGGAGGAAAAAGCTCATGGTCCACTATTCTTCACGTTTTAGTATTTCATATATTTATTTCACGTAGAAAGATTCAGATTACACCACTGTCATAGAGTATTTTAATTGGAGAATTTAATAATTCCGTCTTTTTTGAGGCGTTATCGAGCTTGTTAATTTTTAACTGACTTTGACTATTTTTAGACAAAATTGGATATGTTTGCTATTTATACTGCATCTTTGCATCGGTACATGACAATCTACCCAATGCCAAAATACCCAAAGTGCCAATATACCCAATGCTATTATACCGAATTAATTCCCTTTAAACTTTTACTTCAATAATCCGATTTATAGTTAGCACTAGGAATTACAAGGTAACAGGACAACAAATGCCAAAATACCCAATGTGACAAAATACCCAATATTTTACCCAGAAGTTGAAATTGCCAGAACGATTACTTAGCATAATATTTAGCTAGTGCATTGGGCCACGCCTCGCAGGTCATGGTGATGCCTCAGAGGCCCATGCGGCTTGATATGAAATTATCACAACCGAACTTGAGATTAAATTATCCGCTTAAGTATGATAAAATATACTTGAAATACCGAGTGCTAATTTGTAATGAGACTATTGAATGAAAAGATCAAAGGGAATGAATTGGATATAATGGCATACTTGTTTTTTGGCATTGAGTATATTGTCATGTAACGGTATTAAAAGCATGTTTTCTCATAAATAAACTCATAATTTAATCCCATATGGTTTGGTTGTGATAGTTTCATATAAAGTCCCACGGGCTGCTCAGACGTAACCATGGCCCATGAGGTATGTTCAAATGCACTAGCTAAACATTATGCTATATAATTGTTCTGGTAGTTTCAACATTAGGATTAAAAATATACCTTGTCACATTGGTCATATATATTGTCACTGGGTATTTTTCCTGACAGCCTTTGTTTGCATCATTTCGCTGTTTGGTCATTAAAAGTTGCTAAATTTATAGTACTTAATAGCTTTCGGTTATTTTTCAAAACTCAGCCGTAGTTCAGACAACTTAACTCCAAATCAGCCAACTTACGCTAAATTTATTCAATTAATTTTAATATATTTTACTTTGACACTGTTATTAGATCATGAAATTATATTATTTCATGCTTCTTTCAATCAGCTATCGCGAAATTGAAAAACAAGTGTAAAGAATAAATCTTAGATTTGCTTGTATTGTTGCCTTCAAATTATACTCACGAAGATAAAATATTTTTAACGTAACTTAAACCGACTAATTGCTCTCGAACCACCACCGGGGAAACTTAAATTAGAGGGGCTGTACCTTAGAAATGTCTAATTGATAAACACCGGACCTCAAGGATCCCAGCCCAACATCTTAACCACTTAGCAATAAACTATTTCATTCATCACTTTAAATGAAGAAATCGAGCGCGAAAAGTCACTCAAAACGTCAACGAATGTCAAAGGACAGCAAAAAATGTCAAGCAAAAATTTTATTTTCAAACGACAAAATTTTATTCGTTCGAGAGCAAATAAAAACTTAGGCTGAATTTTGTATTTCAATCTGTTAAATTTTGGTATTTTACGTTCTTTTTTTTGCTTCAACTAATACCAAGGTTCAAAAGGAGACCGTCAGATAACCATTATTTGTTTGTCTTCATCTTATTTAGGCCTTAGTTGTTTGATGGCATTAAAAAATTAGATTGGCCTCAATTTTACAGCAAAATGAAAATGAAGAGATTTACAGAACAATATTTTCAAAGATATTCTCCCCAACTGTTAGAAACTTATCAAAACACGAGACCATAAATAAGCATAAACCGACAGAAAAGTTGCTCTCAAATGACAGGCGGCGTAAATTAATTCAACGGCTGTAGCCTCGATAAATTTTCCTATATGGGTGCGAAAACATCAGCCGACGGTAAGATTCGAACTCCGACCTCCTGAGTCCGATTCAGTCACCTCTATGGAGGTATCAACCACTCGGCTATCAGGACCTTGTCATCGAGTCTCTATCAATCGGTTTTGTTTGAACAACAAACTATATTTCGGAGTGAGAGCAATTGAAATCACTCAAAATCAAGAAGTGCGCTAAAAAGTCACTTGAGAAGTCAGCGATTATTTTAGAAGAAAAGCGCAAAAGGGTCAACGGAAAAATTTGCATAAAAAAGACACACACGTTTACAATAATTGCTTCTCATTCGAGAGCAATTAATAAAATCTTTCAAGAACGCCGTAGCTGCACCTTGATTTGCCCCGAAAGAGTTTCTGGGATTAAAAAAAACTGGTATTAAGAAACTGGTATTAAGACACAAGCGAGGATATCCAACAAACGAAAATTTCCATTTTAATTTCCAGTCAATTTTTGGATCCATGCAGGTAATTGAGACAGTGAGGAGACACGACGACTAAACACAAAGCAGTGAGTCAGCTCATTTAGTTTAAGTATTAGGTGCTGTTTGACTATTTTGCTATTTGTTCGGGTTGTTCAAAAGTTGCTCCCTATAAGTCGGTTATCAATTCAAAGGGTAATTGCTATTGAATTCAATCAATTTTATTTGTTTTCACTCATTTGCCAAGATTCACTTTTATAATTCTGCTTCTTCGGCATATAATTCACCATCATCATATATCGTGTGCGACTGTCTGCGTACGCACTTTTGAATCCTTATAATTTCACGAGGCTAATCCTGAGAAAATATATCACTCGGATCCACGTTTTAATGTCCTTTTTCAGAACAGTTGTTTTTGATATTTTGCTACAAAACTTCCAGTTCGTTTCCAAGTTATATTCCCCGGGTTTCTGGCTTTCAATGCACAGGAATTTAAAACGAGTAAGTTTTCATAAACATAACCGACTAACGTCGGGCGAATTGCTCTCAAACGACCGGCGAGCGGTTGGCTTCGTCAGTAGCTAGCCACGGTTTATTGATCCTAGCTTTAGCTTGATTCGACTCTGCAACTTTTAGTTTTCTAGCTTTGTTAGTAAATAAATCAAATAAAAAACTGATATTTTAAAGAATTGCAAAATTTTGCGGATATAATAAAAAAACTTCGATTTCGCAGTGAAAATGTTCCGAACCATTTTTTGTCCTAGAGTTATGTCAAGTAACCCATCTGCAAGACTTGAAAAACTTCGTGGGCCACTAATGGTCGTTAAACTCAGAAAAGGACAAAATCTTGCTATAATTCAAGATATCAAAATCTTCAAAACCATTTCAATGTCTCAAGAGACTATCCAGTATCCCTATTCCCAGCTTTAAAAAGTTTCACTGGCTCATGAGGATCCATAAACTTGGAACATGATATCAATTTTCCAAAAATTTGAAAGAAATTAAATTTTATCAAAAAACTGCTAAGAGCTGGAGTCTTCAAAATATTGATAAACATTCCATTAACTCTAGAAAATATGCGACTGCTTATCATCATGCCTTGAGAAGGTCCCTATGACCCTGGTGCCGGAAAAATATTAAAAATTCAAAAAGATTCAAAAACTTGAAAAAATGTAAATATTTTTTAAAATGGCTGATATTAAAATCTTGAAAAACATTCCATTACATCTAGAAGCTATGAAGTAACTTATAATCAAACCCTAGAGGAGGTTATGTGGCATTTGAGGCTGGAGAAACCTAAAAACCGATAAAAAAAAACTTGAAAAAAATGCAAGTTTTATCAAAAAAATTGATAAAATTCGTCATATTAAAAAAATGAAAGCTATTCCGTGGCTTTTTTTCAGTAACTTGTTATCAAACACTTAAGGACATTTTCTGGCCCCTGCGTCAGCAAAGACGCGGATAATGAAAAATAAATGTCTAAAATATTGAAAAAATTTGCACGTTTTGTCAAAAAGATGCTAAAATTCGTAATGTTAAAATCTTGAAAAACATTCCATTATATTTAAAAACTATAGAGTAACCTATTTTTAAACCCTAGATGAGGTTTCTCGGCTCTTGAGGCTGGCGACACCTAAAAACCGACAAAAGTTTTCAAAAAACTTGAAAAAAAATGCAAGTTTCATCAAAAATATTGATAAAATTTGTCATTAAAAAAATTGAAAGCTAATCCGTAGCAAATGCATCTTTTTCAACTAATTATCAAACTCTTAAGGACGTTTTCTGGCCCCTGCGTCTGAAAAGACGCTGATAATGAAAAATAAATGTCCAAAAAATGAAAAAATTGCACGTTTTGTCAAAAATTGCTTAAATATAGGATGATAAAATGTTAAAACAACTCCAATAACACTAGAAACTATGCAGTAAACTATTATAAAACCCTAGAGGAGGTTTCTTGACCTCTAGGCCTGAAAATACAATAAAAAAATGACAAAAATTGACATAAAGATTGAAAAAAATTTTGAAAGTTAGTATAAAATTGCGAGTTTTTAGCGATCGGTTGTTCGTCAGTAACCACTGGGGCGGGGGATGGGGGGATGAGTGGTGCACCGGTGGGCTGATGGGGAGGGAGGGGGCATCAGTGGGGTGGGGGGGCAACAGCGTGCTGGGGGGGGGGCAATAGTGGGGGGGTCAACAGTGGGGGTGTATTCAACCTCGAAGAACCGCCCTTCACACCATAAGTATAAGTAAGTATCCAAATCAGTTTGAGCTGAAACAGAGCTAAAAGGCTGTAAGAGCACTTAATGCCCGCTGGGCGCTACCTGTTTATCCCGTTTTTGAGGACGAAAAGTCAAAAGCGTCAGACGAAAAATCGGTCAAGCGAAAAATCACATAAAAAAGACCGACAGGACTAATATAATTGCTACAAACTTCGTTTGAGAGCAATTAATAATCGTGAAGCTACGACGAAATTGAAGAAATATACTGAAGCAGAAAATAAAAAAATACTAAACAAATATCTAGACAAACATTTTTTGCACGTTTGCATGATAGAGCTTTCATGGCGAAAAAAACTACTTAAACTATCATATAATTTGGGCTTTTCAATTGATCAAAAACTCAGAACTTGTAAGAACGAAATGGAACTAACTACTGAAGGCCGTTTCTGAACTATGGTCTGCTTTCCGATCACGTAAACTTTGAACAACACCTTCTGATGCCTTACAAAGTTTTGCAGTATGATAGGATAGCGAATTAGTTCAGCCGAGGACTCTATCAGCTGTTTCCAACTAAACACGATGCTCATCTCGTGACTCCGTTCATCCCAAGTGTCAACACACTTACAAATACAGGGCAGTTGCAACCCCTGCATGCAAGTCAATTCATCCTCAGATCTAGGAGCATTGTTCAATTTGTACCACACAGGCACATGCACTTTGCAAGGTGCAGATTGAGAAACATTGAAATCGTCAGGTGATGGATTGTTCAAGTTTGATTTAGGGGTTTGAATGTTGATTTCGGAACAAACACTGCTTATTAGATTACAAACATATTCTCGGTTGAAGAGCTGTAACTGAGCAGGAACAGGGTCAATAGCAGGAATTTCAGGGTGGCTTTCAATAAAATTCAGGAGGCGTTTAAAATTGAACTCAATGTTCGAATTGACACCGCGAAGTTTAGGTTTATACAAAGCAATAATTTTGTGAAATATCAAGTCTAACGGCAGCTGCTCGTCTATGTTTGAGTTCAAGTCCAGCTCTATCAAGTCAATTCCATGGCATTTGCAAAGCTCCACAAACTCGCTCCAATTAATGAGGCGTATGCTCTTTTCTGGAAACCAGTATCCTACCCTAAACCGAGTAGTTTCAGATGTAAAGCTTTCATTGAAAGGAGAGCATCTTTGGCTACGCGACTCAGCGGAGCTGCTAGCTGCTGAAGTTAGCTCGCGCGACTTTACTGACCCAATGACATGCGAAGAGCTGGGCTCAACAACCGAAAGATTTATTTCAGCTTCCGCTGCTTCCGATTTGGTCGTAGTATGTGCCAACTCATTTTGAACCATATTCAAAACACATTTTGATCTAAAACAACAACTACCGGATACATGGATATTCCCGTCTATTTTAGGAAACAAAAATCTCATCTAATACTTGAAAAATTAACGCCCTCACTCCCCATGTTGAACAAACTTAGAATCAGTTGATTGCGCTTTCTTCTCACGTTGAATGCATTTGGCTAAATTTATTCAAGATTCCTGTTTGACTCAATTCACGCAAAAAACAACCTTTCTCAGTTATGAAACAACACACTCTTTCTTTCACGCGATTCAGTTGACCTCTATTGATGCTCTTTTTTGCTTGAAACTTAACATTCTCTCAAGCCTTTGAAAACTGAAACTGGGCATTAAAAGTGATATTCAAAAGCTTCAAGATCCTGAAATAAAAAAGATACTTTCCAGCATGTATAATATGATTGAAGAAAAAGATAAAGTGATTCATTCCTTACAAAATCGCGTTACTGACCTGGAGTTACGAATGTCAGAGCAGGAGCGTTACTCGTCCAAAAGACTGTCTTATTTTCAACAATGCTCCAATAACCCAAGATGGCAACTTGTGGAACCAAATGGCACAAACAATTTCATGGGCTACAAAATACAACCTGGGGCGTTCAAGGCTTGTCATGTGCTAGGGAAAGGACATGGAAACAAACCCCCTGCGGTAATCATTAAGTTCCTATACTTTCATGATAAAAATGAGGTGTATCTAAGACGACCAATGCTAGCATCTAAGAAAAATCCATTAAACAAGGGACCTATTTTTGTTTCCGAACGCCTTCCGAAACACGATCTCGAAGTGAAACGATATGCAACAGAGAAAGGCTTGATAACTGCTACGAGAAATTGCCAGGTCCGAGTTTTCTACAAGGATGAAAATGGTGCTCGAATCAGTTTTCCAGTAAACAACAAAAGCAGCGTTGATTCCTGGGCAGAAACAGCTATGAAAAAAGTGCAACAATATACTACCAGTAGAGCACCTGACAATAATATATCCTTTGATATTTGTTCTCCAGAATATAAGCGCAGTAAAAATAGTGATGAAGCTGGAACCTAATATTTCTTTGAAGCCCTTTTAGTCCAAAACACAGCTCAAATATATAACAATTTAGGCTTGAGGGGTGTTTTCAATGGCAAAAACAAGGCTTCAAAGTGATGCAAATAGGGATGGGAGTTTTTTTTTCGGAATTTTTATTAAACATTAGGTCATTAAGTAATAAAATAAGAGACTTAAATGCTACTATTGAAACATTAAATTGCTCACCAGATATAATAGCGCTGACTGAAAGTTGGCTAACTGAAAACGATCCAATACCTTTTCTCTCGGGTTATCAAAACCATTCGTTTCGAATCGTGGCAGTAGAGGTGGCGGGGTATGTATCTTTATAAAAAATGGGCTAAATGCTTTTTGAAATTTAGCAACCAAGAATATGAGTCGATCACTGTGTGCGTAAATGGCACAATTTAAAATTTTTTCTTCACCCTATTCTATTGCAGTCCTAGCAGAGACAAATTTAATTACATATCGCATATTGAAGAACAAATAAAACATAACTTCAGAAATGTTATTCTTGGTGACATAAACATAAGTCTATTATCAGAGAGCGATCTAAAACAAAATCTAATTGCTACCATGAAATCATACAACTTTTCAATAAATTCAAAAATTGAGCCGACTAGAGAAACAGCAACAACTTCAAGTTGCATTGATTTTGCGTCAAATTTAGAAGTCACCGAATCTAGCATTTTGAAATCGTCCATTAGCGACCATTATGCACTGCAAATTGTTGTTCCAAATGCAAGCCAAAAACCCGAGCATTACTGTGTATGCCGAAACTTAAAAGTCTTTGATAATCAGGAAACAAGACTAAAGTTTCTATTCTGTTTAAACCATTGGCTGATATGAATTCAAAAAATTGATACGAATTCTACATGTGATTCAAAAATGCAACAATTCATTGATTATTTTGTCGAAACAGTGGACATATATGCTCCCTTAACGAAAAAACTTCTGCAAACACATCAAGAAAATGCATGGATTAACAACAATATAAAACGACTAATTACAAAGAGATAGATTGTTTCAAAAATGGTTAAAAACTGACTCTGAAGTTGATCATGATCTCTACAAAAAATCTCGTTATATGATAACTGACAGTATTAGAAAAGCAAAGTACGCATATTATCAAAATACGATATCCAAAACAGGCGCTCAAGGAATCTTCAAACTTTTCGACAAATACAACATAAAAGAACATCAAGTTTAAAAACATCTAGTGATTAAGATACCTTCAATAAATACTTTGCTTCCATTGCTACTGTATTGTCCGACAAACTTCCTAATTCAGGAAAAAAATTACTGCCACCTCGCGAAATTCAAAGTTTTTACCTAACACCTGTGCCTTGTTCATACATAAATGAATTGATAACTCATATGAAACCTAAAAACTATACAATGATATCAGGTGTAGTAGAGACGAATTAGACGAAATTGGTGACTGGCTTCTATACAACAAACTTAGCGTAAATTTTGATAAAAATAGAGTTCATGACGGTTAGTCACAGTCGTAAAATAAAATGTAAAATGAAACCGGAGATTTTAGGCGTCGTGCTCAAAGAAGTAAATCATTTGAAATATTTGGGCATTTTCATCGATAATAAGTTGAAGTTCAAGGAACATATAAAATATGTTTGTAATAGACTTTCGAAGCTCTGCGGCATTCTTTATTGCGTAAAACATTATATTACCTCAGAACAAAAAATATCATTTTATACAGTTTTTGCTAAACCAATTATACAATATGGAATTTTAGCATATGGGAATGTACCAAAGTTTACACTTGATCCTATTCTGAAAATCTAAAATCGGTTTGTGAGAATAATTTACAACAAAAGAAAGTTTGAGTCGATCAGTTATTTGTATGACAAAAGACTTTTAACAGTACATGAGCTCTTCGTTTATGACCTCTTTAAACATATGAAAGCACCAAAAATTATTAAGAATGAAACTGCGCATTATTATACACGTTATGCCAAATCTAACTTGATTGATATACGACGATCTGACTCGAAATTTAAACTTGACACTCTGCTGCGAAAATTACATAACCTATTACAACTTTGGAACGTTGAATTAGATACTGACATGTACAATACAGCTCAAACTAGGTATAAGAAAAATCTTAACCATAATTGTTGTAACACTTTCATATCTCCAAACATTCAATAAGTAGACGAAATTTTTGCCGTGAAATAACTCCTGTCCCATTTGTAGGCATTTATTTATGTTCTGTTCGCTGTAAATTTTTGTTTTCCAGGCCTCCCTTGAAAAGCATTGCGCTTTTGGATGGTCTGTTTTGGTTTGAATGTATGTTCACCAAATAAATAAATTATATATATTACGGCCAATTTTATAATAATATTAAGCATGAAATCAATTTAGCCAAAATAATGCAAATTCCATTGCGGCACAATACTACGAGGAATTTGGTAAAATTGCACATTGTGTTCTCCATAAAACGCTCTTTTATGTTCTTAAACACATCCAATAAATCATAAATCTAAAAAACTGGATTTTTAAAGCCTTTCTGGTAATCTTTCATCTGTCAAAAATTGTTAAACATCAGAATTGTAACGGCGAAAATCAGTTGAGGTGCAAAACACAAAATTTTCGGGTCATCAATTTTCAGCGCTTAATTTCGGGCCACCTATCACCTGCTATTATTCTGACAAAAATCTACAATTTTGAAAATTGATAATCTGTAACAAATTTGAATTTTCTTCGGCTTCTGTGAAAAAATTATTATTTAATCCACTAGCTGACTTAAATCACCTAAAAAGATGATTCACTATGAAAGCATTTGCCTGTTTGAGGCTAATTTGTGAAAATTGTTATCATAGTGACTTAAACCAGAATTTTGTTACAATAAAGCAAAAGTAACGTTATTGAAACAATGGCGGAAAAAATTCTGGAAATATTTCAAGTACAAACATTATTTTTAAAAATAGAGCGGTACCATAAGTATTAAAAATAATAAAAACTGAACAAATATCTTTTTTAATATAGCAGGCAGATTGTCAGAAAAGAAAGAGCGATGGCTGTTAAGATCTGCAGTTTCAAAAAAGATAGAACAAACCGAAATATGAAATTTCTTTCTATTAATTGCGGAGACTTTATTTTGATTACGAACGTATATAAAAAATTTCCGTTTTTATTAACTGCTCTTAAATAACTCTCAATTACAATGACACGCACTCAGGTGACCTTATCTCTTCGAATTAAAGTAGAGAAATTATTTTGATAGTGAGGAAGTTAATTTTTGAGTGGGGTGAATGATCGTGACGTCATATAGTCTTAACAAAAATCTCGGCGAACTGAAAATACCAGGAGGCCAATACTTCTGTTAAGACTTGATCTTTTTCTGTTGATTGCGTTATTTTTTCCGCCGTACGGTACTCCTTGAATAAGTTGCGCGAATATTGCAGAAAAAACAAAGCAAACATCAAACTTCGTCCTTAGACAAAAAAGCTGTCAGAATACCAGAAAACAACTGCAACAGCTTTGCGGACCTTGCAATTATAAACAAAAATCAAATGAGAAAATAACAAAAACTGTTTCTACATGTGATGTCTTTAAGCGATTTAAACATGTACTAACAAGATGACCTCAAGTATCCTTCAATTAAACTGAGATATCTTTAATTGCCCGTAATTCTTCCAATTGAAGTAAACATAATTTAATTGGAGAGAGAGAGAGAGAGAGGAAAAATCTTTTCGAGAGAAGTATATATGTAACAAGAAATATTGCACATGACTGGATCAAAGCTATTCAATTAAGCACAAGAAAACGTCACTCAAATATGCTATAAAAGAATTACCCGTTTTACTCATGCGTTCCTGTTTATCCCGTTTTGAGGACAAAAAATCAAATGGGTCAGGCGAAAAATCAGTCAAGCCAAAAAGCGCATAAAAACAGGACTAATATAATGGCTAATATAATAGTTTGAGAACAATTAAAAAGTCATGAAAAACATTAACTATGAACTCAAACCTTAATTCGATTCGTTTAGGCCATATTATCAAAGAATCAGAATTGTCATCAATGAGACTAAATGACAAAAACAACTAAGCAAATCGGCAATGAAAAAAATAGCTGTTATTTTTTCAAACAAAAACTAACGCATCGCTTCCATTACGCCCCGTTAAAATGAGAACAGCCTTAAATGTGGCTAAGAAACAGGGAACAAATTCAAAGACGGTCAAAAGATTAAAATAGCCCGCAAATTGGCGGAAAATAGCCGCCGTTGACGCAAATCGGGACTGAAACCGAAAGAGATAAAATTGAAAGAATTTATTCGAAGTTTCAAAAATATTCTAATTCGGTGTACAGCTTCAATTAGATTCTAAAACTATACTATATTCAGCTGCTATTGTAAGCTTAATACTGATGTCTGCTAGCAATCGCTCTAATGAACTGTGATAATCTAATGCACTAAGCTTTGATGACCGGACTATCATTTTATCAAGATTCTTTTGATTTTGCTCTTTCGACATTGACTCGTGTTCACTGCATTGCGTGAAAAAATTCAAAATCAGTTGAAGTAGTGAGGTAAGTCACAAGTCAAATATGAAAATCGTGACATATGCAAAACGAAAATGGTGATCAAAAGGTAAAACAAACGTCGGCTATTATCCATCCAACAAACTGGACTTTAAACCGATCAACAATGACAAAATTCTCAAATACCAGCAAAGGTACAAACAGTGGGACCTAGTAACACAAAAAATGACACTTATTGACGCCTTACGGTCCGAAGCATAAAAAAGAATGAAAGGACTCAAAGGAAAAAAGCGAAATATGATCGTATGGATATATTGAATTTGTGAGCAAAAATCTTCTAATTCAAGCACAAAAAATTTACCACGAAAACTAATTACTGCAGATACCTAACCAAGCCTTTAATTGAGCGTTTACAGTCGCAATTAGAAAAGTAATCAAATTCGAAGGTCGAGAAAAAAATGCTTACTTGCCGTTTTAAAGAACCGACTAACGTCGGAAGAATTGCGCTCGAACGACTAGTGGGAGCTCAAGTATATAACAGCCTGCTTCAGTCGTGGGGGGATAAAATCACTAAGGGCCACTGTGACGTAATACATATATATGACGCTCAAATGACGTTATTATTTACCACTAAAACTACTAATAAAATTTGACCTAAAAAATTACACGGATTTTGACGCCCTTTTAGTAGTGAACTGCCGCCACTTGAGTTCATCTGCGGACCCTTGTGAATGAGAGAGAAATTTAGATCAAGCAGAACGAAAAAGTCAAGGGCGAAAAGGTCACTCGAAAAGTCGAAACTGTCTAGCAAAACTTTTGCATAAAAAGACTAAAACGTTTACAATCATTGCGTCAAACTTCGTTCAAGAGCAATTGACAGACGTATCAAAAACGAGAATTTTTACAGCTGGCCAATCAGAAATGAGACAGTGTTAATACTATTTTCTCATTGCTTAATAAGTTCTCCATGTTTTGAAATACGATACGGGTGTTAGCGTAAGCGCAAAGCCGAAAGAGGGGAAATATGTATTTTTGGGGGAAAATGATCTCGAATTCGGTTGTGATAGATTCATATCAAATTCTACGGGCCTCTCCGGCATGGCCATGGCCCTCAAGCTATGGCCAGATGCGGAAACAATCGACTAACGTCGGGCGAATTACTCTCAAATGACCGGCGAGTGGTTGGCTTCGTCAGTAGCTAGCCTCGGTTTAGTAAGGCTAGCTTTAGATTAATTGAAGGGGCTTAAGGTAAGCGCAGCGGGTGTGCACCACAGCGGGGGTGCAAAAGTGGAATGGAGGGCTGAAGTGGGGGCGGTGGAGAGTGGGATCAATTTCTAAGAACCGCCCATCACACCATAATTATAAGTCTCCAAAAGAGTTTCAGTTAATCGTATACTTGAACACTAGTGGGCTGAACGGCTCTAACAGAACTTAATGCAAATTGGGCACTGCCTATTTATACCGTTTTTTAAGACGAAAGTCAAATGCATCAGACGGAAAATCGGCCACGCCAAAAATTGCATAAGAGACAAATTGGATTAATATACTTGCTACAAATTGCTTTTGACAGTAATTAACAATGATTTCCTAAAAAGTGCCTATTAAGTCATTTATGATAAAAATTTTTCTATAACTCATTGTTAATGAGGATCAGAGATGATGACATTACGGCACATAACAGCAGCTGAAGTGCGGCATCAACAAAGAGAGAGAGAGAGATAAAAAGTGAACGAGAAAGAGAAATAGATAAACTCCCTAAACGATAGAAAGAAGAGAGATAGGAATATGTTCCATGATGGGCTTCGACTCTGCAACTTCTAGTTTTTTAGCCTTATTACTAAATAAATCGTATAGAACTGAAAAACGCAAAATTATAAACGAAAACTTTACACACCGCAGTAAAAAGTTCAAAACCATTTTTTGTCTCGAAAGTTCTGTCAAGTAACCCATCTCAAAATTCCGTTGGCCCGTAAAGGTTGTTATACTCAGAAAAGGAAAAAAGATATTGAAACATTTTGGAAACAATTGAAAATTTCAACAAAATCTGGCTAAAATTCAAGATATTAATATCTTAAGATCCATTTCATTGTCTCAAGAGACTATCCAGTATCCGTGTTTCAAGCCTGAAAAAGTTTCACTGGCTCATAAAGATCCATACACCCGGAACATGTTAAATTAAATCCAAAAATTACTTAAACTGGAGTAATAGAAAATAATGATAACCATTCCAATAACTCTGCAGCAGCTTATTATCAAGTTATTACCTTGGAGGAGGTCCAGGTTCCCTGGGGCCGGAAAAAAATTGTAAAGTATGAAATTGCAAAAATTTTTTAAAAAATTGATGAAAATTGTGATGTTAAAAAGTTGAAAAATAATCCATGACCAACAAAAATTTTCAGTAACCCTAACGGAGGTTTTCTGAATCTTGAGGCTCAAAGAACCTGGATAATGACTAAATGTCCAAAAGTTAAAAAAACGGCAAAAAATTATTTAAAAAATGCAAAAATTCGTGATGTTAAAATCTTGCAAGACATTCTATTACATCTAAAATTTATACAGTAACCTATTTTCAAAGCCTACAGGAGGTTCGTTGGCTCTTGAGGCTGAAAGAATCTAAAAAAACGACAAAAATTCAAAAACTTGAAAAGCAAGTTTTATCAAAAAATCGCTAAAATTTGTGACATTAAAAAGTTGAAAAACTATTCCATTGCCAATAAAAATTTGTCAGTGACTTATCATCAAACCCATTAGGAGCTTTTCTGGTTCCTGGATCTGGAAAGACCTGAATAAGGAAAAATAAATAACAAAATATTTAAAAAAAATTGCACGTTTCGTCAAAAAATGCCAAATTCGTGATGTTAAAATGTTGAAACCATTCCATTACCAAAGGGGTGGGGTGGGGCCGGGGGTAACAGCGCGCGGTGGTGGGGGCAATAGCGGGGGGAAGGTCAACAGTGGAGGGGTCTTCAACCTCTAAAACGCCCTTCACACCATAAGTATAAGTCTCCAAAGCCGTTTGAGCTGAAACAGAGCTAAAAGGCTTTGAGAGCACTTACTGCCCGCTGGGCGCTACCTTTTATCCCGTTTTTGAGGACGAAAAGTCAAAAGCGTCAGACGAAAATTCGATCAAGCAAAAAATCGCATTAAAAAAAGACCGACACGACTTATATAATTGCTACAAACTTCGTTTGAGAGCAATTGAAAATAAATAAAATTTAGGCTAAGTCTAATATAGGTTAACTGAACGCATAAAGTCACGGTGTTTTAAATTTCAAGCAATCAGTTTCGTTGAAAATTCTATATTTTGGTACGTCTAATTTTTGAGACGTCACCATAAATGACATATATTGAAATGCCCTGTAGCAAAACACGAAGCAACAGACCGAAAACAGAAAATTGGGTCAATAGATCGAGAATTAATCTATGTTCTCTTTGGCTGAAGTCAGGCTTTATTTGCGAGCTGGCATAAAATTACCGCATCTGGCTACGCCTCGCGAGCGAGAAATGGTCATGCCGTATCGGCCCGTGGGACTTTATAAGTCTCTATCACAACCAAACATACGCTATAATAAATGAGTTCTTAAATCTGAGTGGCCAATACGCAACTTGAATAAATTTATTTTCGGTCTATTGTCCTAATTTTTGCATTCGATCTATTGTCTTAGCACCACAAAAAGCAACACCGCAACTTGCGTGATCACAAACAGTTGGACTAAACAAATCAATGATATAAAATGCAAGTTCATAATAGTAAATCGGCAAATAAGTAAAATATTATATTTTTTCTGGTGTTCTTATGGATTCGGCAACTAGACGATGCATGCTTTCAAAAACCTTCCAATTCTAAATTAATATCATTCAAATAGGTTCCAACCTAAATACTCAAAGAAAAACATCTGCTCAAATACTGAACAAATTGAGCAAACCTAATGGTGGAGGATCCTAAAAACGTTTTAAAGTACGAGACTCTTTTTGAATTAATAGCCTTCAAAGTTTTCATTGTTACAAAACGGTTATCTGTATACAAAATTTAAGCTACAAACTTTTAAGTAGGCTGAGAAAAAGAGTCCATTTAGGGCAAGTAGTATTAAAAGGATATGAGCACCGTTGTTTCGATTAACATATTTAGCAGGAATGTACAAAGGAAAAGTCTCCTTTCTAATTTCTATGATACGATAGACAGTTCAGTTGCCCTATTATTTCGACTGATTCCAAAAACTGCTTCTGAAAACGATCACAAGCCTATTTTCAATCCTTTCTGAGATGACATTTTAGCAGAAAAGAAAACACGTATTAGCAATACTTGTGCCAGCCCCGTGCAAAGTATGGCAATGACGCTCACTAACGACGTTCTGTTTACAAGGTCAAAATTGCTTTCTGCGATTTTGCGGTCTTTGAATTCCAGATTGCGAAACAACCCCATATTATAGGATGATCCGCGCAAATTTCGTTTGATATGTTGCATGACACCCTCAATCTCTTCAACCTTCATGTTCAAAACTAACTGCTGTTCAGTCACCTCTTCAACTACTGATGGAGACGGAGTAGTTACCCTCCCAGCTTTGTCCATTTTTTCGTGCTTGTTGAAACCGTCCATTTGATCTGAGCTGTAGAAGTCAAAATAAACAACTTTGCTGGAAAAGGGGCTGAATGAGTTGTCCAGGCAAATTTTGTAATCTCCGGACTTGGCCGGAGTGAAGAAGAACCTGTTATTTGACTTTTTCGAATCAGTGACGACAATGTCATCGTTTGCATCCAGTATTTGGAAATTGATATCCAGTTGGGCTCCTCCTCTCAAAACGTCATACGATGAGCGCATCTGGACTCCTGCCTTCATGAAATCAAACACACACGAGCGCTCGCGAGGCATCAATATTAAACTGAAGGCACCAGATGAACTGGTTGAAGGCTCATTCGCAACACCCCCATCGGAGGTTATAACAACACCCGGCAGATAAACAAGAGTAAGACAGAGCAGTTGAAAAGATACAATAGATGGCAGAGATATTAAATTGAGCGAGAATGCGAATACTCTCATACTTAATCTGAAAATGAAGCTATGTGATTAAAATTGCAGAGACCAATATACAGAGGCGTTATTTAGGTACCTTTCGATGTCTACAAAAACACCGCAATACAATAGCAGTAAGACATACCCACGTGAAGATGGGAGGTGCTTGGGTACGGCGAGATGTTATGATCTCGACGAGATCGCTCATTGCAAAGGAGATTTATTAATATAGTTTTTAATATAAGGTAGTTGTAAATTCGCTTCATGTATGTCTGGCAGTTATCCCCAAAATACGTTTTGCTATTTTGCAGTGGTACAAATTAATTCTTGTTTCTACAATCTCACAAGGGGAAAGTGGAAAGGCGAAACATCAAGTTTAAATTTCGTTAAAAAATTTGTACACACAGAATCAGTTGTTTATTTTATACAAATTCGTTAATAAATATTTATGAAGATTAATTGGAACAAGTACAAAAAAGCACGTTTGATAGGGATCAAATAAAGTTATTAATGATACTGCTCGGGGCTGAAACTGAATTAAATTAAATTAAAGAAAGTACCAACTATGATGGAAGATGAAGCACAATTAAATTAAATTTCAAATAATCAATCGTATTGCAGAACTGGCTGGCACAAGCGTACTAGCCACTTAAACAGCCATATTGTATGCTTTCTACCCTACTATTGGACCAGTGTTGAAGCAACAGGATTGATAATTTCAAAAAATCATTAATCCTAAAATTTGCTCACGTAAACATGCCACTGATTCTGCTTCTGATCAAATCATTGTCCAGTCACTAGCGGTAAGCATGACGATCACGTACAATTCCAAAAATCGCATGATCGCTAGTGAAATCTGGACAATAAATGAAGCAATAGAATGGCTATTAAATGAAAATGGATATTACAACTATGCTCCAAACAGTGCGTTTGATCATACCATAACCGAGACTGCCCAATTGTGGACATTCAAGTCAACAACTAAAATACAAGTTATACCTTTAACCTAACTTGTGCTCACATTGCTCAACCTCACTTGACTTTGAACAGTTGCTTCATTTTTTAATATCTTATTACAACTAATCTTTCCTTCAAATGCTCGAGCAATTTACATCCAATGAGTATGTTTTTATAATCGTGATATTACTTCGGTCATATCACGCTTTAGCTGTCGATTGGTTGATAAAAATAGAAAGTGGAAAAATATTATACGCTGTAAAATTGCATAATTTCAGCTACTACCTTGTACCCTACTGCTGTTCAGTTGCTTATATAAAGCACCTCTACTAACTTAGAAATGAACTTAGAAATCAGAACGTTATTACCTTGTATCCCGAATTTTGAAAAAATTAACAAAAACACTGAATGAAAACCTTAATGAAAAATAGGATCACCACTTTCTGCATAAATAACACCCCCACAGTAGCTTGTGCAGCCAATGAAGAACCCTTTTCAATCAAATTGCATTTTGACATGTAGGCATTTCAAAAGGCTATTAATTACGAAAAACAGCATCGCAAGAGTTGAAACTACATGGCCTTCACCCGCCGGCATTCAAGTCAACGTCATATTTGACGACTCAGAACAAGTTAACTTTATTTATTCCGGAACAAAAACCACTACACCTTAGAAATCTCTACTTGGAACTCAACTGGTTTCTAAAACACCATGCCTCAAAATCTCAACTAAACATTAAGTATGCAATCAAACCACCTAATGCATATTGAAAACAGCCCAGACAAAGCATTTACTTATTATTTGAAAGACACACTTTCATTCAGAAAAAACGAACAAAATCAAAAGATGATGGCAGACCCAAGCCCTCATCATGTCTGCCTGCGATGTTTCTCTGGACTAACAAATTAAAAAGGGATAGATTTGAAAGTCTGCCTCGAGCAAGCAGTGCCGTATCAAGAATACAGAAGAGCCACCATCAACAAGCAGGATACCTTCACCTTTATCTTGATGGCAACGCACTTAACTTTTATCTCAGACTTCTATTCAATTACAGTTCTTTACCCAGCATTTGAACAAAACATAGCATTCCTTTAAGGATTCTCACTCCTCTCACCAAATATTCCACTGCTCGGATCAGTTTAAAACAACCTATAACAGCACACGATGATTTTACAACAGTGATCTGTTTCAACAACAGTTGCAAAACCTTCAACCTTCCGCTCATGACTATCCAACAAAAATATTGACCCAACGATTCAGAGTGATATTGAGAATTTGTCACCCAACAATCTAATCTAAGACTCTGATGGACATAATGTCCCAGAAGACAGCTTTCTGACTTCGCCGACGGAATCTGCAAACTTCTAACTTAAATAAGTTTATCGAAAAATGGTCACCAGTTAAGTTCGAATAAGACATTTATTATGATTGCATAACCAGATATTTGGAGATTTATGCGGCATTTTATTGATCCAGCAGATCAAATCGAAACGTCATTTACCAGAAATAACATAACGGTTTGTCTCGAAGGGAACAACATACCACAACTCCTTTCTCAGACAATTTGTTATCCTGACTAATGTTACATATGTTATTTGCGTTATTCCTCCATCCAGTTTGCGCCCACATCAATACCACTTTAAGCCTACATGGGAGTACTAGTTAAATCCGACATTTTATAACATCTGCAGGCCCGTCATTAACCCATAATTATTGGGATACCACATTCCAAAAGTCAAGCTCTAAAAGAATGCTGCAAAACAAACATCGATGGGTTTGAGTGACATGTTTGCACAACCCTCCGACCAGTCTTACTTACGCCAATTGACTCGTTTGAAAGACAAAGCTTTGTTACACGGACTATCAAAACCATCTCCAATTAAAGGTCTTATAGGATCGACAATTGAGAATGAGACAAAACCGGGGTGAAGTGAAGGCTCACTCGCACAAACGCGAAGTACCTATGGTGAAGAAGGAGATGGGACAACGATGAACCTGACGGTAATGCATTAGCTTATGCAGATGTTATCACAGTATGCTCCACGCATACTTTGACGATGGTGATACTCGTCTCATGATGATCAGACAAGTGCGTCGTGACCCAGTGCCAGTTGTCTGGTCACTGACGGCGAGTACGAACCCTTTCTTTGGGATCAGAAGAGCATTAGCGTCTATCGTTAAAGGTGAAGTTGGCGGAATTAAGGTTTCATCAATACAGTAAAGCCAATCCAATACAAGCTACGGTTCCCACGGCAACAGGGGCATGACCTTCGGCGATGAGGTCATTGTCAAAGCAAAAATCATTGCTAAAATCTATCTAGGAGTCTTTCTGGGCCGAACACTCAGTTACAAATGACACTGCCTCAATGTACGAAAGAAAGTAGCAGGTAGAAAAAACCTTCTACGGCTTCTAACGACATCGAGCTTCGGAGCTGATCCGAGAACTCTGCACACATCGGCCCTAAGCCTCGCAATATCCGGCGCTGAATATGTTTCGCCGATCTCGTATAAGTCATCAGAAGTCACGCAGAAATTTGACATCAGTGTAAATGAGACATCAGAAGAATCACTGGTTGTCTGCGGAAAGTGAAGCATTTGTATAAACTAACATAAGCCGAGAGTCAGCTTTGAGAGAAGAAAGACGGAAGCAAACGAGCGATCAAAGACACTCAATGTTTTGACAGACTGCAGCACCGCTACGACTTCAATCGCACCGCTGTTTCCTATCACAGACACGCCCCTAAACATGCCAATCGACTATTACAGAAGAAAGAAACGGAATCTTGTTTCTCAAGTGCGAGGCAATCACATCACCCCTCACCATGAACTACCTGTCGGCTCCCACATGCCCTGGAAAAAATGGAAAGCTTTGAATAGAATCCGGGCGGATGCTGGACTGACCCCGTATGCACCCTATGTGAAGAGAAGATGGCCCATATTTTTGAATGACCGAGGCCGTTCACTATCTTTGACCCGAGGTACAACGAGGACGCGGCCTTAGAAAAATGTAAAAATGTAATGGAGCGAATCTGATGTGCTACTTGTCCAGTGGAATGAAGAAGAATTGGGATATCAACTTAACCAATGACGTACCTCCTGATACCATAAAACTAGAAGCAGTTCGAGGGGCATAAGATCTCGACACTTCATCCGAAATTTCAAATAAGACCGACCCCTATCGTCCCCCTACCCTAATTAGGTATCCTCTTTCATTTATTTCAATGTAGACCTCAACGTCAACCTCGGAGTTTTCAAAGAATATATCAGACCCTGTAACACCCTTACATTCTGGTTAAATTTTTTGATAATTCTGCTCCGCTCAAAAGCCTACTTTAAATCCGGCCACGCCAAATATACCCAAGTACGACAGTTCATTGAAACGGAAAAACTGATTATATCGATGGTGAAATTGAAGGAGAACAACTCGGATAAGAATGCAAACAATGTACTATATCAAACTCACTATACACTTCTTGAGGCTTTCAACAATTTTACACTACACAAATACCATTTTTCAACAAGGGGTAGTACTTGTAACAAATACCTTGAATTCTGTAAACCAGAGCACAAAAGTTTCTCTCAGCCAAGAATCCATTCTGAAGTTTGATTACTTTTAATTACACCAGCAAATCGAAAACGGTAAAATATTGCAGTTCATCTAGTCTCATATCAGCTACAACCAGCATAATCACAAAAACCAATAACTCTTCAAGGAGCATTAGGTCGAAAGCATGAGCATTAAGGAAAAATTTTTATGTGGGTTTCTTTCCTACTTGAACAAACTATCCTTAAATTAACTATTTATAAACTCAGCAGCACTACCAAAACACTATACTTTTGTAGCTTACAGTTTCATCAATTGATTTACATCCCACGCACTACAAAAAACTCAAATATGTACAATCAACATTACTTCAACTAAAATAAAGTTGAACTTTTGCATAGAGTTATTGCCCCGGGGATAATTTCATTCTCCAGCAGCGTCAACCCAACTTTATTCCTTCTTTTCGAAAAACGAGAGCCTCGCGTTTATTGGAAAACATTTACCACTGAAATCATTTAATTGCTAGGGCCAACTTGGAAAATTTCACAAAACAAATTTTACAATGAAAATAACGTTCCTTTGCGACCATCACAAAAGCCAACTGAGAAAAAAAAATACGGCATTCACAACCGCGCCTTTTATAACTAACTTACTCCTCTCAAAAAATTTGTAGATTTTTTTCCGTCAAACTGCCAACTAATTAGCGTTTCTATTTACTTACGACAAAATGCACCTACCGATCATGAACAACTACTGGAGATTGCCAGAAATAGATGCTGGCTACGTGACAAGAATTTTAGAAAACTCAAGGGACATAAATGTGTACCCCGGAGGCCCTCTCAAAGTAGTCACCTTTGACTTTATCTTCGACTTTATTTACGTTTTGGCGTTCGTCAAGAGCTCAATAGAAGACATCTTGGAGCACAAAATACGAATTAAACAAATCATAAGCCAAGGAAACAAATCAACAATACTCGTGAAATATTGTATCCCCTAATCGAGTACAACCGTTCATTAAAAACGAGAAAACCGAGTTTATCGACGGTGAAATTACATTAGAGAAAAACTCGGATAAAGAATACTAACAATGTACTACATCAAACTATTGTCACTATAAACAACTTTTAGGTTTTGAATAATTCTAAACCACAAATAAAGTTTTTCAACAAGTGCCATTATAACAAAAACATCATTGAATTTTGTACACTTGAGCACAAAAATTTCTCTAAGCAAACAATTAATTACCAAATTTTGGTACCTTCAAGTACACCAGCAAAACGAAAAGGGCAAAATATTGCAGTCCATCCAGTCAATTATCAGCTTAAACAAGCAAAGTCAGGATACCAACAACTATCCTTAAATTGACTAATTATAGTTTCAATTATAGTTTCAACCCTGCTTCTAAAACACCATGTTTTTGAAGCTTATAGTTTCACCATCATGTGAACAACCCACGCTAAGCAAATTTCAAAAATGTACATTGGTCATTACAGTCGTATATAGGTGAGCCACCCTCCCGGGGAAGGGGGGATGGGTGGATGAAGACCCCCATGTAATAAGATTAGGTACAGCGGCTTTGACTGATTAGGGCCTTCCCTAATGTATAAAGATTAGGTAAAGGACATAGGGTGTTTCCAGGGTATTTTTTGCAGAATTTTTGCAATTTCTGCAGTAAATTTTCAATCTTTGCAGAATTTTTGCTGTGCTTTTTTAGAATTCTTTGCAAAACTTTTCTGGTTTTGGCTTCAAATTATGTCAAAGGGGCAGAAATTGACGCTCGGGCTCAATAATTTAGCTAGTAATGATCCGCGCTTACTGGATTAGCTAACTAGGATCCGCACCATTAATAATAGAAATATGTTAATTATGGCAATTAAAAGTTCTTTTGGTGACGTCATAGTGTTTTTTTTTTCCAAAATTTCTAAATACTCTACTGATTGGTTGAAAATGACAACTATTTCAAAAAAATTGAAATGAAAAAGATATAAATAACAGACACGATATAAATTATGTATATCAAACTACAAAATCAAAAACAGAATAAAATAAATTAAAATTATAAAGCACAATTTTAAAAATTTACAAGAAAATAAAAATATCACAAATAGAGAAGAAATTATATTATCAAAGATCTACAATTTGACATGTTCGGCATGATTACCGTCGGCTAGAACTATTTCTTTGGGATAGAAATACGATAGCCCTTTCCTTGTTCATAGGTAGCAACACAATGATTTATTGTTCTAAACCCTCTGTTTGGCGATGTAAGGTTGATAATTTTATCCATCACACGCCGATATTTTTTCGTTGGTCCATCTCCAGTCTCATCCGGAGTTCTTTTGATCAGTCATTTGCTACTTAATGTGTACTTGTCAGACGTGGCATCGTACCAACAATAAGTTCTGCTGCAGAGACAAATCATTTCGGTACATCTGAATTTTTGAAGAGTCCTGGCTCTCGTTTGTCGTGCTTCTTAAGCTTTGAGCAGGATGTTCTAGGAAAAACATTTTGTGAGGCATCTGCTCTGAAGGTATCATCACAGTCCTTTTCTCGCAAAGCTTCCCATTCTTCCTTTTTAGCTGTTATAATGCAATCGTACAAGTTCTCGTGCGCTAGCGCTAAACTTTACAACATCGCAAAACTTATCAAAGAAGTTGTAATAGAGCTTCATCATACGGAGCTTAGCGTATTGAAGTATAAAAAAAACAACTATTATAGGTTCTCGATGCTCAATGTTGGACTTTGCAAGCTCAACTTCGTAAACTTCTTTCGACACATTGTTCAAAAGCTTGAACATTTTCCCATTGATTGCTTTGTGTGTTTTCTCATCGTTTAGGTACTTGGTCTCTGTATGTCTACTTCTGTCCATAATTTGATACCCATAAGAGCTGTTACCGAACAATTTTATTGTCTCAGCAACAACGCTAGAGTCAAAATTTTCATCAGCTCTTCTAGCATCTACCACTTACGGAACAAAAATGTTGAAGCAATTTTTGGGCGTGTATTGTACAAATCTCTAAATTTTTGTGCATTTGTCTAAGACTGAGATGAAACTTGAGTAATGCAGTAATAATTGTCGGTTTTCTAGCTTAAAGATCGAAACTAACATTCTTTGAGGTTGTTGCAGTAGGTTGTTTTCGATTGCATACTCTCTCATATAATCTCCATTATCGGCTCCACTGACATTAAAGTTCGTAAAAATAGGAGGGAAATTAGAGAACTTATACTTTAATCCATCTGCAACTTCGAGAGCGCACTGTACATATTCAAACATTTTCCAATCTCTTATTTTAGTTGAAAGAGACTCTTGCTTTAAAGGTAGTTTTAAGAGAAAGTTCTTCCTCACGTTATTTCTGGCATTTTCCTCTTCTTTAACACTTTCCCACCAGTTGCACTCCCAGACTTCAACAATATTGTATCATTTGTTTCTCAAATATTCTTTTCTCAGTTCATCATGTTCTCTTTTTCTGTTTCTTCTCTGCATTTCCTCCTCCGAGAGAGGCTTGCTCGAGCTTCTTGGCATGAGCAAGAATGGAAATACCGACCCATGGCTTCGAACACTGTTGCAATGAGCACAAAATCCGTCCACGCTAAAACAGTCAACCTTTTTCTGTTTCCCGGTTGTATAATAGCTTTCAATAGTGGTGGGCGTTGCGATTTGAGATAAGACATCACCATATCCTCAAATGTTCGCAATTTATTGGTTCGAGCTTTGAATTTTTGAGAATCTGTATCGAGCTACCACCGTGCGTAAACACCAATTGGCATTTCTTGACAAATTGAAAAGGGATAGAGTTGACTGGCATCAATATCCACGATAGATTTACAAATGTTTCCTGAATTTGTGATGTAGGTTTGCTCAACCACTGCTTTTCTTGATAACACATTAAAAGGTCCATCAGTCAAGTCCTCGCTTATTTTCTCATGTAAGTCCTTGTAACTTTCAACAAATGGGAAAATTTTGTGCTTTGTTGACTTGTGAAGACAAATGTTTGCTCAGTGTACATCCGAGTTTTAACATGTAGATTCTTTTGTTGTGGTAACAAATCCATCATTTCTTTGCATTGCTTCCAGTGTTGGAACAACATCCTTGTTGTTTTAGCTCTTGACAAAATCTCTAAATGTAGACATTTGCTCTACCTCATAAATCACTTTCAAGTAATTGTGGTTTTCTACTCCAGATGGGGGATTTTCTTTCAGTCTCAACTTTTTCAGAGCTTCTTGTTCGATAGTCCACTGTTTAGCAATTTTGAAAAATCAGTGAATTCTTTCTCCAAGGGGTTATGATCCTTTTATTTACTGAAAAAAAATATTCATAGGGCGGAAGAAAAGTTGCGTCGAGTTTATTTGGAGAATCGAACCATTCATATGGGAAGAATCCTTTAGTCTCGCTCGTCTTGTAAACTTCCAGGAATGAATCTATAGATGTTGCTCCTCCTAGGAAAATTAAAATATCAGGAAATTGAACGTCGCCAAACTTGAAGGAAACAAAATGATTCGCCTTTTTGATAACTGTAGGTTGAATATTCCTATCATGAACGAGATAAGGTAGGAGGTAGGACTTGATGAAAATCAAATCGTAATTTCTACTGTTGAATCCAAATACAGGTAAAGTGTTGATATAACGCTCAAAGTGCTGTTGCAAGTCCAAAAACTTTTTTTCTGCATTTGTAGGAACTGAGTAGACATATCAGCTTCCTCCTCTTCCTCGATACATTCATCTTCGAACTCAAAAGAATCAGCAGTCTGACTTTTCCGTCGCTCAATTTTTCAAAGATTTTACTCAACTATTGATGATATCCTGCATTGCTGCAAATTTTGTTTGCATTTCGGCTTTACTCTTGTTTGCTAACTCTTCAAGAGCTTCGACAAAAGAATCAATCAGAGTCTTAGGGTCTGTCGCATAGAAATCCAGGTTCTTCAATCAAGTTGGAGGATTTGGAGAGGGATATTGGCTCATGTTTTCCAATCCAAGTAGTTGTATTTGTATCTTTTAGCTCTTCAGTGGGACACAGACAGATTCAAAGTCAAAAATAGCCAAGTTTTTGAATAATTTTTGAGCATCGTTGTAAAAAATTCCAAATCCGTCAAATTTATTAAATAAGGTTTCGCCCAATGCATACACACTATTTGGGTAAATATGTACTCTATCTTTACACGTTTTAAAATGGTGGTTGAGATTTCCCGCTTTCTGAATGAACGTATCGCAACTGGGGCAACGGAATCGTTTAAAGAATTTGTTAATATCATCCATATGTGGTTGTTGTAATGTAATGCATTGACATTTTCCTCATACATTTCAACACTTTTCGCAAGTTCTCCGACATCATAAAAAAAGATGTTATGTTTTATTGCACTTTCAACAAACACGAGGTGATCGATTGATGCTCCTCTAAAGTTAATTACGTCATGTCCAGATTCGTGAAGAAAAGCACTGAACAAATTTGCTGCATTCTCATTTCCAATTCAGATGATCTATACAAGTGAGCAGCCACCGCTCTGAACAGGCAAAGATAATCTTTGTAAGTCTCACCGTAGCCATTCGATACAAGACAATTCACATCTGATCGTCTGAGTAACTGTTCAGGAAGAACAGCATCGATACATCCCATTGGGATGTTTATTAGAAGAGCGCAGAATATTGTTCTATTTGCATTCAGAGCAAATCGCCATTTTGTATTCTCCCACTCCTGAGCACACGTCTCCACTAGATCCATCTTTTCAACTCTGTCTTGAAGACAAACCAAGTCCCCTTTTGAACAGGGTAAATTAGATTTTTCGAAGAACGTGTTGTCCTCAGGGCCAAAATCATTTTGGGAGCAAAATTCAGTTTTTCGAATACTTCTTTCAACTTTTGATTTATTTCATGCACAGCTTGAAGTTTAACACTCGATGTCTTCCAATCTCCATTTCCTTATCGTCAAAAAAATGCTAGCACGCACTTAGTTCCTGCTGCAATTGCTCGTTGTTCTGGTCTAGCTCCTATGGTTCCACGACTTCTTTGAGCTTTTCACTCAATTTGGTCCCAACTTTTGTCGAAGATCCATGCTTTCTCTTGTGTTGTTGAAGAGAAGAAAGTCATGGCAATTCTTCCAAGCACACAGAACACATAGTACTAGGCTTAAAATCTTTCGGGGCATGATGCTTAGCAAGTTGAAGAATTAGGACATTTGGGACAAGACAAATTCCCACTATCACAAGATTTTTTGTGCCTGGCCATGTTTAGTTTAGCAACCATTTTGTCGCACTTTGAGCATTTCACTGGGAGATTTCTATCGAGAGAAGGCATTGCTATATCATTTCAAGATGAATTGAGTAAAATTCAGGTAAATTGAGGAGTAACTGAATCTAAAAAAAAACAGAAAGTATAATGATTAAAGCAGCTATGTAGATTTGCGGTACTTGACGATGACTCCTCACTTCCATATATGGAAATGACGTCATTTCTATATTAGAAAGAGCATCATGTTAGAACATTCCTGAAGGTTGAAATTATCCGGATTGTGACGTTTTAGCATAAAGTTAACTAACTTTCAGTTTTAATGTACCAATTCATTCCGTGACAAAAAAATCGAACTTTACATTTTTCTCTCATTTTGCTCTCACTCATATTTGTTAACCTTTACCTGAAACTTTCTTTTCCAACAGATTATTTCACCAAGGAAAATACAACAGAAAAATCACTCTTTGAAAAATCCTGATTGTTCGAGTATTTTGAATAGATGTAGTTCAAACTTGTGTATCTCAAATATTAATAAAAATTTCTGTCTGAGATCAAATTTAGATTTATTGAAAACAGTAAATAGCGCATAAATGTGCTTTCATAACAACCAGAGAGAGATCAAGACAAAGTTTCCATCTATTGCTGAAGAACAAATTTAGGTTGTACAACTCAATGTTGTATTAGAACCTCTCATCCGATCAGACTTCAGCTTCAGAAAACTGATTCAAGATAAACAATTTCATCTAATGCATTCCTTTTTCTGGTTTAATTTTCTTTTACATTAACAGGGTTTTACTTGATACTGTAATCATTTATGAAAAATGTTGATGAATAATCACTTGCAACTTTTGGAAAATATACAAAAGAAAGGAAGGAATTGCTGATGCTTTCAGAGTAGACAAAAATGATGTCGATTCTTAATTCTTTTACAATTTCTTGAACGTTTTTACTCAAAACAATAGAATCAACTGATTCAGTAAAAGATTTGAATATGCAATTTTCTCTATTATAAAATTGGAGTATGATGACTACATGACAAAACAATCTTTCGATTTATGGACAGAATTACACAACAAGTATGAGATGATTTTCAAACTGAATTCTGTCCAAGAAAATATGGAGCAATACAGAAATATATCTCAATGTTATTATATCCCAATTTCTGAACCAGTCACAATTACTTCATCGCTGCAAAGCGCGCTGTTCTTTCATTATTACAAGCCTGTTCTTTCATTATTACATTATTACAATCTTTCATTATTAAAGACTACAATGCCGAGAGAGTAAGAGTACGGTTTGGAATACGACTACCCAACATTTTTATACAAAAAATTAGTTCCAAATTTGGATTCCAAGATCAACTTGAGATTTAACGAGAAAGAGAATTTATCAAAGCTTGACTTTTTTGGTCAATTAGGCCAACTCATTTCCTCTAACTTATCCATCTTTGGTTGTTAATTAGGATAACACGTGTAGAAGTTTCCTTTTTGGTCACTATTCAGTATTGAGCTTACCGTTTTTTGTATAGTAATGTTAATTTTTCTATGAGTTGATTCCTTCTTTGGTCACTTTACAACTGATACATTTCCTTTTTTGGATAATAACGTCACTTTCTGCAAAAATATTACCCTTTTCGAATACTTTGCTTTTATTGGTTGGAGTTTAGTATAAATAGAGCTGGAAAATTCACCCAGCATCATTTGCTTTCTCTTCTCTTAAAACAACATCACCTCTGTTCTCAACTACCTTTGTCTTCAATCCTTCTCATCTCACATCGAGAAATGGAATTTACAGTGCAGAATAACAGCCTTCTCTACTCAGTTTCTTTCACGGAAGAGAGTTGCTCGGATGAGCATCAGACACTTATGGAATGGGCTCTACGAGACTGTTGTGACCCTACCTATTACAGTGTGGCATATTATTGAGCACAAGCGACAAAAGTTTGACATATATGATCAAGCACAAGTTCCAATCACTGAGAATCAGCTTGGAACTCACGCAATGGGTCACTAAGTTGCTGTGATTAATGGGCATCACTATCCTCACGTTAATGGATCAGATTTTCCCGACAACTACGTTGCTGGAAGCATTCAGTAAACATGTCCGTTGGAGGAAGGAGATCCCCAATAACTGGTTCAATAACCCGAGACAAGTCAAGTATCCAGTCCACAGCCGCAAAGCAACCTTCTCCAGATAGTGAACAATGCTGGCAGCAGTGAATAAAGCAAATTGAGTGTCGATACTAGTACCACGTCGTTATTTAACGATCTGGAAAACTTCGATGCAGCTCAGTATTATGGTTCAACTGATATGTCGACTACACCGTCAATGACAACCCCCTCCATACAGGATGGAACAGCTCACAACCCAATCGTGTTGACTGAATAGGCTCCGGTAACTCCCATCAGTGTTCCACGTACAGAACCTCCAGCAATCGTTGGAAGTCCGACCATTTCGCAACGGAATTCAAAAATTGTCAGATTAGGTTGTAAGAACTCTTTTTGAAAAAATTTGATATTGCAAATTTTATACTTGATTTCCTTTAAAGTACTTTGTGACGTATTTATACTTCTGTTTTAATTCATTTCTTTAACTTTAACTAATTCTTTACTCGGGAAACTTCCAAACAATATGTAAGCTAGGTTCCAGCAAAAAAGAGCAACTTTTGTCAATATTTTGTAAACACTTTGATAAAGTCTGCTTTTTAACAAAAAAATGATTTGTAATTTTTTTTTTAAAAAAATTGAAAAAGTGCGAAAGTTGTCATTTTAAAATGTAAAGAACAATTTATTTTTTTGCGCAAAATTGGAGTATGATGACTACATGTTAAAACAATCCTTCGATTTATCGACAGAATTACACATCAACAAGTATGAAATGATTTTCAAATTGAATTCTGTCCCAGAAAAAATGGTACAATATAGAAATATATCTCAATCTTATTATATCCCAATTCCTGAACCAGTAACAATTACATCGTCGCTGCAATTCGCGCTGTTCTTTCATTATTACAAGCCTGATCTTTCATTGCATTATTACAATCTTTCATTATTAAAGACTACAATGCCAAGGGAGTAAGAGTACGGTTTGGAATACAACTCCCCAACATTTATATACAAAAATTTAGTTCCAAATTTGGATTCCAAGATCAATTTGAGATTTAACGAGGAGAGAATTTATCAAAGCTGGACTTTTTTGGTCAATTACGCCAACTCATTTCCTCTAACTTATCCATCTTTGGCTGTTAATTAGGATAACACGTGTAGAAGTTTCCTTTTTGGTCACTATTCAGTATTGAGCTTACCGTTTTTTGTATAGTAATGTTAATTTTTCAATGAGTTGATTCCTTCTTTGGTCTTTACAACTGATACATTTCCTTTTTTGGATAATAACGTCACTTTCTGCAAAACATTACCCTTTTCGAATGCTTTGCTTTTACTGGTTGGAGTTTAGTATAAATAGAGCTGGAAAATTCACCCAGCATCAATTGCGTTCTCTTCTCTTAAAACAACATCACCTCTGTTCTCAACTACCTTTGTCTTCAATCCTTCCCATCTCACATCGAGAAATGGAATTTACAGTGCAGAATAACAGCCTTCTCTACTGTTTCTTTCACAGAGGAGAATGCTCGGATAAGCATCAGACACTTATCGAATGAGCTCTACGAGACTGTTGTGACCCTACCTATTACAGTGTGGCATATTATTGAGCACAAGCGACAATAGTTTGACATATATGATCAGGCACAAGTTCCAATCAATGAGAATCAGCTTGGAACTCACGCAATGGGTCACCTCACCAAGGTGCTGTGATTAGTGGGCATCACTATCCTCACGTCAATGGATCAGATTTTCCCGACAACTACGTTGCTGGAAGCATTCAGTAAACATTTCCGTTGGAGGAAGGAGATCCCGGAGGACGGAATTGGAGTATGATGACTACATGTTAAAACAATCCTTCGATTTATCGACAGAATTACACATCAACAAGTATGAAATGATTTTCAAATTGAATTCTGTCCCAGAAAAAATGGTACAATATAGAAATATATCTCAATCTTATTATATCCCAATTCCTGAACCAGTAACAATTACATCGTCGCTGCAATTCGCGCTGTTCTTTCATTATTACAAGCCTGATCTTTCATTGCATTATTACAATCTTTCATTATTAAAGACTACAATGCCAAGGGAGTAAGAGTACGGTTTGGAATACAACTCCCCAACATTTATATACAAAAATTTAGTTCCAAATTTGGATTCCAAGATCAATTTGAGACTTAACGAGAAGGAGAGAATTTATCAAAGCTGGACTTTTTTGGTCAATTACGTCAACTCATTTCTAACTTATCCATCTTTGGCTGTTAATTAGGATAACACGTGTAGAAGTTTCCTTTTTGGTCACTATTCAATATTGAGCTTACCGTTTTTTTGTATAGTAATGTTAATTTTTCTATGAGTTGACTCCTTCTTTGGTCACTTTACAACTGATACATTTCCTTTTTTGGATAATAACGTCACTTTCTGCAAAACATTACCCTTTTCGAATACTTTGCTTTTATTGGTTGGAGTTTAGTATAAATAGAGCTGGAAAATTCACCCAGCATCATTTTCTTTCTCTTCTCTTAAAACAACACCATCTCTGTTCTCAACTACCTTTGTCTTCAATCCTTCCCATCTCACACCGAGAAATGGAATTTACAGTGCAGAATAACAGCCTTCTCTACTCAGTTTCTTTCACAGAGGAGAATGCTCGGATAAGCATCAGACACTTATCGAATAGGCTCTACGAGACTGTTGTGACCCTACCTATTACAGTGTGGCATATTATTGAGCACAAGCGACAATAGTTTGACATATATGATCAGGCACAAGTTCCAATCAATGAGAATCAGCTTGGAACTCACGCAATGGGTCACTAAGTTGCTGTGATTAGTGGGCATCACTATCCTCACGTTAATGGATCAGATTTTCCCGACAACTACGTTGCTGGAAGCATTCAGTAAACATTTCCGTTGGAGGAAGGAAATCCCCAATAACGGGTTCAATAACCCGAGACAAGCCAAGTATCCAGTCCACAGCCGCAAAGCAACCTTCTCCAGATAGTGAACAATGCTGGCAGCAGTGAACAAAGCAAATTGAGTGTCGATACTAGTACCACGTCGTTATTTAACGAGTTGGAAAACTTCGATGCAGCTCAGTATTATGGTTCAACTGATATGTCGACTACACCGTCAAAGACAACCCCCTACATAGAAGATGGAACAGCTCACAACCCAATCGTGTTGACTGAATAGGCTCCGGTAACTCCAATCAGTGTTCGACGTACAGAACCTCCAGCAATCGTTGGAAGACTCCGACCATTTCGTAACAGAATTCAAAAATTGTCAGATTAGGTTGCAAGAACTCTTTTTGAAAAAGTGTGATATTGCAAATTTTATACTTGATTTCTTTTAAAGTACTTTGTGACGTATTTATACTTTTGTTTTAATTCATTTCTTTAACTTTAACTAATTCTTTACTCGGGAAACTTCCAAACAATATGTAAGCTATGTTCCAGCAAAAAAGAGCAGCTTCTGTCAATATTTTGTAAACACTTTGATAAAAAGGCTGCTTCTTAACAAAAAAATGATTTAAAAATTGATTAAAAAAATTGAAATAGAATTTATTGATTAAAAAAATTGAAATTGAAAAAATTTATTTTTTGCGCAAAATCATACCATAAATGAAGAAAAATGAATGTTTTTTGGGTTTTTAAATGACACGTTTTGAAAATTTTTTTGACATAAGGAAAATTTTTAAACTCAAAATTTGATATTTAAGACAAAACGTTGAAAAAATTTTCAATTTTTAACAAGAAGTTGTTTCAATTTTCGACAGAAAAAATTTTTTGTAAAATTGATTTTTAACAATACTTTATTTCGAATTATAAAACCAAATACAATTCACAAAAAATAGACAACAAATTTAATACGTTACTATCTGATTTTAGGATCAAAAGAGGATTATCAATTATGCCATGAGCATCTACCAAAAAATCAACAATCTTAATTAATTCACTCGCATACTTTGTTTTTAAGGGAATGAACTCTATCTAGAAAAGGTAATCCAAGGGTTAGAGTACTCGCATTTCTTTGTTCAGCGCGTAGTAGGGACGCTTGAACTTCTTCCTACTCAATTGTTTTTTGGACATACAGCGTACTATTCCACGTACTTATTCTCCAGCTTGTGCTCCACCGCTCTGGTTAACTGGGTAAAGATTAGTCCTGACTCTTCTATACTGGAACCAAAGAACTGATGTTTATAGAGTTTGTACAAGCAATCGACTAATTGATAAATATTAGACAGTTTTTCTGTTTTCTCTAGTATCTCTTTCACTGAGGATGAAATTAGAATAATGTGGTAACGCAAGTCTTCAAAGGACAAAAATTGTCTCTATAATCTGTAAAAATGAGAAAAAACTTGACATTTTATTGCTGCTATTTTTATATCGGGATAACAGAAAAGAACCTATATATGGAAATAAAAAGAACGGTAACGTAATTTTCTATTTTAGAGGTAAAAAATACTGTTCCGATAAAAATCTAAAAAATCAACTGCGAAATGATACAATTCAGGAAACAGCAGGCTAAAAGAATTCGTTCGAAATATTTCAAGCACTAGTTTTCTTTAATGCAACACAGACGAGCTAAACACCAGGATCCTTTTGAAATTCTGGTTAAAAAATTTGCGAACCTCAAGATTTTCGAAAAGACTACATTATATGGAAAAACGTCATTTAGCATTCCTTTTATGGGTATAAATGACGTCATTACCATAAAAGGTTACTTCTAGTTATTGAGAGGAATTGGATACAAATATAAATCTTACTGTTTTTCACTCTCATTTCAAGTTGTAGCAAAGTCTCTCTCTCTCTCTCTCTCTCTCTCTCTCTCTCTCTAAAGCATCGCCTTTGCATTCGAGTGCTCCTTCTGTGTACACTCAATCCTCACCAAAACCAGGAATTGATTCGGTTTCTTTTATATGAACTTTGGTTCCAATTCAAAAAGATTTGGGAGATTTACTTTGTCCCAGATTTCAAGAAACGGGCAACTTCATACTGAACCAACCCTCCAAGTCCTAAAAAAAGACAACTCTGGGACTTTTGAAAAGTACCAGCAACTGCCAATTGGAGACTGCTTCAAAAAATCTGCTTCCTCAAGTAGAATCTTCTCAATGAAGAACTAGAGATGAGAGAAAACCAACCTCAATTCGACAAAAATAAAGGCGTGGAACACGTGCTGGAGCCGTGTCACAAAGTGAGAGAGATTAGCATTCAAGGAATTGATACAAAATTTGAAGGACTTTTCTAATATTCAACAATGTACAATTCAGTAAATGTGTAATTTTATAATGAATTTGACTTTAGTTTATATGTTTTGTTCTTTTTTTTCAACCTGAAAATGAGTTGGAATATTGGATCCTCTGAAATATTTTTCTGAGTCTAAGAAATAAATCAAAAGTATTCCACGTTAGACGTCACTACGAACTTAAAAAGTCTTCTTATACGGTTCTTGAAGCTCTTAATTTTCCCAAAACTGATAAACTTGACAGTGAGTCCAACCATTCAGATCTAAAGTGGGGTTTTTCATAACGGACTACGATGCAAAAGTTTATGAAATCAATCTAACAAAAAATAAATTTCCATTTCACAACATCTTTGAAACAGAGTTCAATGGAGTTTTTTTAACAAAAATTGAATTAAAAAAAGGCATACAAAAAATTATTGGAACATCTTCCTGACCTCCTTTGTTATGTAGAGACATTCAAAAAGACGAGTATCACTTTAGATAAAAAAAATGATCGATATTGTCACACTTTTAAACATTTTCAATTGTTTCAGTAGTATTTTTCCAATGTTTCCCAAAAAGGAACTGTTTCCTGTCAGCTTGTAAAATTTGGGATCAAAACGATGATTTGAAGGATGTTGACCAAAATTTTCCGCACGGAGGACTTATTGGTTACGGTAATTCAATTCTGGACTTTTTCCTAGCAAGATCGAAAAAGTTCCGTTTAAATGCGATTTTACACGATTCTGCACGATTCTACAAACCATGGACCGAGTTATTGTTACCTGTTACCTCAATTCCGAGCTGATGTCTCTTGGGTCACATTACTGGTTTGTTCTTTTGCATCAATATAAAAATTTGTAATCCACGTATTTTCGAAATGTTAGACTGTTGATAATTTTTCGAAAAATCATTCCAGAAGAAAGAATGCCACTCGTTGTACTGGATATTGAATGATTAGAAGGAAAAATTGTCAAAGAGTTGGAATCTTAACGGACGGAATTGTACTTTGATACAGTTTTCTCCCATCTAAAGACTACAAAGCAAAATTTCATACAAAATGGAACACAAAAATGCACAGTATAAATTGGAACAATGGAAAGCATAATTATTCTGAGCTGGCTTCAATTATACATCAGCATCGCTCATCAACAACAGAGTATTTTGCAAAACGACTTGAAGAAAGCAAAAATTTATCACTACTTGTGTAAGGATGTGGAATATCTTGATGATCTTGGTTGTCCAGAGGCTTCTTAACTATAAAAAAAACAATGATGCTGAATGGAATTGCAGCAACTACCCGTAACGACACAAGAAGACTTCACTGTGCAGAAATGAAAGCTTATGTTTACGGGATATGGACTTTGAATTTTTTTGATAATATTTATGTTTGTATTTGTGATTGTAATTAACTATTTTCATTTGTAATTTTTTTCTCTGAAATTGGAGTTGTTTTAGAGAATGAGTTGGTTAAAAAATGTTTACAACTACTGTGTTCCCATACTTTATTACTCTTTATAATCTTGCTCCTAATTTTGGTACTTTTTTCAATTTTGATGCCTTTTCTCACTGATTCCTTTGACCGAACAATTTTTTGGTTGTGCGTTATGATTAACTCACTTAGATTTTTAATTTTTGGCAATTTTATTGTTGTTAACGTTTCAATTCAGTTGCACAGTTCTTTATCCCTAGGGAAGAAGATAGCGTATAAATTACTGACCGCACTGATAAGGGACTTCAATTAGGTAAATCCGTCTTTGATGACAATAAGCAAGAACGTCAATCTTGGAAATGTTTTGGACATGTAACCTGTCTTTAGTTTTTTGTCCGTTTTTTGTAATAGTATTGATTTTAGCTTGTATTGTAAGAATTACATTAGCTGAGACTTGTGAAGAGACAACAGTTTGGATCGCCATTTTGTCAAGTACAGTTGGATGCATTATACCTTCTCCACAATAATGAACAAAACACTTTTCACGAAAGAACGTGTTTTTATTTCATTGGTTGCACCAAGTGGATCTGGGAAATCTTATTGATTGGCTAAATTTTGGAGCTTTTCAACCAGAATTTGACAAAAATTACTATTTTTTATCAACACTATCAATCTCTTTAGGGACTAATGTCAAAGAATATAAAGAACATTGAGTTCATTCAAGGTGTTGATTTTGAGGTGATGCAGAATTTACCTAATAATGGAACAAAATATTTACTTATTTTTGTTTACTCTTGAAATTTCCAGTTCAAAGAATTTGTAAAAATAGCTGCAGCTGGTAGACATAAACGTTAAATACAGGATACATAAAGCACAATCTCTTTCATCAAAGCCGACTAGGAAGAGATATTGAGCTACATAACATCCATATCGTTTTATTCAAGTCACCCAGAGACGTCTTACAAATAAACTTATTCAGTCAACAGTTGGGATTGAGATCTCAACTAAATGACTGGTAAACCACAACAACTTCAGTTCCCTATGGTCATTTACTTATTGGCTTGACTCCGAAAAAAGTCGAATCTCTGAGATACTGTACTAAGTGATTCAATACCATCATTATTTTTTCTACCTCAAAGCAAGCAACCGATTACTTTTCTGAACGATGAGCACACAACATCTCTACTCTCATCGCGTTCCAGATATATTCCCAGAGCTTCAATATAACTTTCCTAAAATATTGTGACAAAGATTTCATCCAGTTTCTAAACGAGTGCATAGTAGACCTTCTAACCTTCTAAGAGGAGAGCTTAGAGAAATTCAAAGTTTTATAATTCAGAGAAGAAAATCATCTGCTTATTCCAAAATGAACTAGTCTCAGTAAAAGAAGACAGATCCTTAGCTCCAAAAAAGGCATCAGTCACATATCAATTTTAACTCCGTCAATCATTAATGGTCTCTCTTGAAACGGATCAGTTTGCTTTGATTCCTTAACAACTTTATGAGCAAAAAATCAGGTTATTACCTCAAAGATTGGACAACTATAACGAAATACAGGATTTGGTTCCAAAAAATTTAGCAATTGTCTTAAGAAAAGTTAACGGCAAAACAAAGTCTTCCAGCAACGAATCAATTATTAAAGAATCTTTCAGTTCACCTCGGATTAAGTTATCCCTATCTGACTCCATGTTGTTAGACGGAAGAGATACAAACGTTGCATTTGTCGATTTCGTATACGCTCGGAAGAGGAAAAACGTTGAATGTCCCGATATTTATAGCACAGTTCTTGAGGCATTTGACATAAATCCAAATAAAGATATATACAAAGATGCCAAGAGCAAAGACTGAGGAAGCTGGATCCCTTCCCAAATCTGAAAGAGCCAAGCTACAGAGGTTGTACAGGGAAGGAAAAGCCACATATGGTTCAGTTCAAAACCTTCAGAAAGCTAGCGGATTGCCAAAGAAGAAGGTTACTGATTTTTAATACAGAAAGAATTCTTACACTAAATTTCGACAAGCAATTCGACATTTCAAAAGATTACTTACTTTTGCAAAACATATCAATGAGATTTGTTGTCTCGATTTGGTTTTCATGGATAAATTGTCTGAATTTAATAACGGTGTAAAATATTTATTAATATGTATTGACGACTTTTCTTGCCTGGTCCGTGTTCAATCAATGAAGTCAAAATACGCGTCTGATGCTGTAGCTGCCTATAAAAAAATGTTAAGGAAGAACGCTAAACCTGATAGTGTGGGGGTTGATCAAGGTACTGAGTTCGGGGGGGGGATTCAAAAAAATTTGCAAGAGTAAAGACATCAAAATCTCATCCACACGAAGTTTAGCAAAAGCTGCTGTAGCAGAAAAAGCAATTAGATAAGTATAAGAACAACAAATATTGAAAAATTTTGGAAACAATTGCAGATTTTATTCCAATCTTCCTAAATTACAAGATATTATTATCTTAAGAACCACTTAATTGTCTGAGGACACTATCCAGTACCCGTGTTTCAAGCCTGAAACAGTATCACAGGCTCATAAAGATCCATACACTTGGAACACGAAAATTTTCCGAAAGTTTGAAAAATTTTTTTTACATTTTCCCCAAAAATTAATGAGACTGGAGTTGTAAAAAAAATTGATCACCATTTCAGTAAATCTAAAAACTATGCAGCAGCTTATTATCAAACCCTGAAGGAGGTCCCAGTACCCCTGGTGCCGGAAAAAGAATCAAAAACATGAAAATATTTTGAAAAATTGCTTAAATTCGTGATATTAGAATCTTGAAAAACAATCCTTTACATCTAAAAATTATGCAGTAACATATTATCAAACGCAAGAGGAATTGCCATGGCTCTTGAGGCTAGAGAAACCTAAATAAGGACAAAAAACTGTGACAACTGTGGGGTGAGGGGGTAACAGCGCACGTGGAGTGGGGGCAATAGTGGGGGAAGGGGGTCAACATTAGAGGGGGTCTTCATTATCTAAAAACCGCCCTTCACACAATAAGTATAAGTCTCCGAAACAATTTGCTGAAACAGAGCTGAAAGGCTCTAAGAGCACTTACTGCCCGCTGGGCGCTACCTTTTAATCCCGTTTTTGAGGACGAAAAGTCAAAAGCGTCAGACAAAAAATCGGTCAAGCGAAAAATCGCATAAAAAAAGACCGACAGAACTAATATAATTGCTACCTGTTTATCCCGTTTTCAGAAAACTATTTCCAAAAAAATCAGATGATAAACATTAACATAGCCGGCAGATTGCCGGAATAGCTGCGAAATAGACTTGCGTGCCGTAAAATACAGATGGAAAAAGATACAGAAGTGGGTTGATAATAGTTATCGCCGCCGCCTATAAAACTTACAAGTTTATTTCAAAGGAGGTTGTTTTTGGGTGCAAAAAAAATTCCCTGTCGCGTCTCGAACCGCCGATCTCCGGATTAACAGCCAGTCACCTTAACCACTCGGCTGTCGGACCATACAATCTGTTTTCTTACAATCAACTTTGTTTTAGGAACAGATTCTGTTTCTGAATAACCGCAATTTAGGTCACGCAGAAAGCGTGAAATCAAGCGCGAAAAAGCCATTTAAGCAGTGACGAGACAGAATGTTCTAGAACAAATGTAAAACGAAAATAAAGCGTCAGACGACGAAACAAAAAAAAACCAAGAGCACCGCAATATAGCTACGCTCAGCTTACAGCTTCGCAGCTATAAAAAAACTGAAAATCAATGTCGAAATGCCCTATGTGAATAAAAAAACCACTAGCGAGGAAGAGAAATTCTGTTCAAACAAAAACCACTTGCATTTTTCCTCCACTTCCTGTTTCGGCGTGACCAAAACCACTAATCCAATTGGACTCCAAAAATAATAAAATGTGTGAACAGATCTTAAAAAAATGCAGCGCCCCAATACGATTCAAATTCTTGGAATTGTAAAAAAGGATGAAGGTAAGAAGAACGCCCGAGCTGTTTCCCAAAAAATCTAAATACCTTTTGTAACCCAGTCGTCGCGAACTACAAAAAAGCAAAACCTCAAACCGGGCAACGAAAGCGTTGTTTGAACGATAACCACTGAATCTTCAACCTCATTTTTTCCAAGCTTTTAATTTATAGTTACTCCTCCAAATCCAGCAAAGCGCTGATCGATACTCCTCCAAATCCAGCAAAGCGCTGACCGTCATTGACAAGGTACGGTAAAAACAGACACTGAAAACTTTGCATAAAACTGTTGAAGACGGAACCATTATTCGCTAAAACTTGAAACAGTGAAGCATGGTACTGATCAAAATCTTTAGTGAATCTCACTTCTGGAAAACGATGAAAAACTTCAACACCCACTTAAACATACACTGTAACAATCACTCAAACCACTGAAATCAGACATGTATATAAAAGAAAATTTGATAATTGTCAAAAATTACGCAATTATAAAACTTTTTTAAATATATTTTAAGGAATAGGAAAACACTTCTGCTTTGCTCACACAATGATTCAATCTCACAACAAAATTCATTGCTTCCATATACCATCAATAACTATTTCCCAAAAACAAACAAACTATTTTCCACTGAAAACCAATAGCTCAACACAACTTTTATTCGAGCGAATATACTTCAGTTCTTCATTCGTCCTATTACTTGATTCTATTCTCTCGGAGTAATTCTTTACTCTAATCAGGCAGGCTCATATGAGATTTAAAAACTGAACTTTGAGTTCCTTTCCAGAGTTTTCAGTGAAAACAAACCTTTCCTCCTTTTTATTGATTATTCGTTGACCTAACTTTGTGCTAGTTAAGTTCCCAGTATTAGCCAGGTCTACTTCTTTGATCGCCGCTGATCACAATAGATTTAGACGAATTGATGGCAGATCGGGAGGCGGGCGACATACTAATACACTTGTCTTTCTAATACACAAATCGTTCATGGTTCTCGCTCGCAATGCGAAGAAACATCTGAAGAAATTATGCATGAACAAGGGTTTAAATCCATCCTTGTCTAGTGTAAGGTCAGACAACGGGTGCCGCACCAAACGTGTCACCTTTGCTCCAAATGTCCGAGTAAACTATGCGCTCATTTGACTTATCGGGTCTTCAAATTCCCTTACTTTAGTTTTATTAAAACACATTTAAATCCAGCATGGCATTTAACCGTCATTGATAAAAAGAAATTCTAATTTAAAAAAATCTTTTAGTTTTTGCACTCTGCCTGTCCTCATGTCTAACGTGTTAGGGAACGTTAAATGCTGTACTTAAAGGCTAAATGTAGTAGCATTTAGGCGCATTGCTTATCAGTAAATTTCACGTATTTTTCTCACTCTTCGGAGTACTTTTAAAGAACGATTTAAATAATTTTTGTGTGAACTGAGACATATCTGGCAGATTAGCGGAAAATAGCCGCCATGGATTCCCATAACTCCGATTAGGATTGACAAAACAGAAGAAATGGAAAAAACATGACTGATCAACCAAAACAATTTTAAAGTGCAAACTATTTTGATTTCATTCAGCAGTTAGACATACTCCTGCTCTTTGATGAGAGAATACAAGGACTAACAACAAAACCAATATGCATTAAAGATGTTAACAAAAACATATCAGAACAAAGTTCAAGTAGCGGGCATCTAAAATTGAGCTTTAAGGTTTTATCTCGTTTCTACTTTTTATTTCGTTTTTTAATCAAGATTCTGTTCATTTTAGACTGATTGGCTGAGCAACTGCTGTTTAAAAAGATTTCGTGCAGAATGCGCGAAGAATGAAACTGGCATACAGCAGTCTCAAAAGATTTTATGTCGAAAAAGCGGCAAAATGAGGTAAAGCAAAACAATATTTTGTTCGACGAAGTGAAAAAAATATGAGCGCAATAAAAGCCTGCTTGGAAGGTGCGGGAGGCCTGATAAGTTTCACGATCAATAAACTATTTAGTTTTACTATTCAAAAAATATGAACACTTGTATTAAGTTTTTATTTTATAAACTGGCGATCCATAAACTCTCTAACTCTCAAATTCTTCTGTATAGCCTGAAGTCTTCTATTTCCCAAAACAATCCGTTCGATATAGAGAAACAGGTCTAACAATAGTTTGTAATAGTAGAAAACAGACGGATAGAAAAGTTTTTTAAACAAAATTTCGAGTTTTCTAAACAAAAATAATGGATTTTTCGATATTTTTAGTCAAACAGTTTAAATAATCAATTTTCAGGCTTGAAACTGTAAAGAGTTACTCGTAACAATCAAAATTACATTTAACAAAACTGAATTTACGTAACTGATATGTCAACCCCCACAGCGATTTTTTTCCTTTTGGATTTTTCCTTCGAAGTATTCCCCCTATTTCCAAATTTGTGATAATTTTATTGTTTCTCGGCGTTTTTCTCTACGATGCGTAAAAAGTGAAAACTTTGATCGAAAAAAGCCATCCTCGCATATATTACCCCATTTTGAAAAATGCAGGAACAATAGCTAGGACTTGAAAAAGAAGATGGTTACAGTGATCAGGAAATTGAATTATTAAAAAAACTTCAACAAGATGTAATAACTAGCATAAATTAGGATTTGAAACCAAACTGCGACAAATGTTTGAAGTAGGCCTCTTGCTGCAACATTAAATCACACGTTGCCTGATATGGATTATGCGAACTATCAGCTGTTCCGCCAAGCGAAGCTGGAAGCACTTTTGGGCCCAACTCCTCCAATAGAAGAGCCCAGTTATCATTATTTTCTGTTTCGTGCTTCTCAGAAAGAACGTGGAACCGCTTCCTGATTTTAGAGCTGAGCAATAACTTGATAGTTGCGAAGAGAGAGGTCAGAACTGAGGAGGCATTGATGAAGTAGAGAGCCTTGACTCGAACTGGGACTGTTTCCTGAATGGTTCGCACCATTGTTCTGGCAAGACTTATTTTGACATGTGCTAAATGCTTTAGCGAGAAATCTTTGAAGTCCACGATGACAGAGAAGCCAGTAATCTGCGCAGCCGGATCACAAGCAATGATTTCCAGAGCAAGTAATGCTGTTCGGAACGCATCCCAAAGCCTAACCATGTTCGTGTTCCACTGGCCAATGTGCAGTATAAGTAACTTTCTCTGTTGCTTGTCATATTCTGGCATAATGGCCCCAACTCCAAGATTAAATATATGCTCACACTCGGAAGGTAGTAAATTCTGGCAGAGAGGCTCGTCTCTTTGAAATTCGTAAAACTTGATTATCTGTTTAGAAGCCTTTTCTGTGTCAAATTTCCGCAGTCGGAGAAAGCGTAGAATGAAGTTCGGATCAGTATTGAGGAAAATATGTGGCTGCTCGGAACGCACTTGGGATATGACCTTGGAATATTTTTCAGGCGTTTTGTCCGGATCTTCCTGTACCTTCTCTTTAGCCAGGGTTTGCAGCGGCTCTTCAAGAGCTGCTATTTTAGTTTGACAGACTCCCGCGTCCATAATTTGGCCATTTAAAGTCATCAGTTAAGCAAGACACAACAGAATAGGCAGAGCAGCGCTTTTCCCCCAGATCGGAGAGAGCAGAAATAGGGAGAGAAATTTGAAATTTAATTAAACTTGTATCTTTGAAGTTCGACGCAGGATGACAGGTTTATATATTTGGTCTAGGGGAGTAGTGACTATAGCGGTTGTAGTAGTGGTGGCATGGTTTGGAATGCTGCTTCAAGTTTATTAGCAGCATTTTCCACAATAAAAACAAATAAAACTAGATATTTCTTCAGATACTCAATCCTAGTACGGCAAGTGTGTTGTGGTGTGCTGGCATTCAGTTTCGTCACAGCGTCAGAGAGCCGTGAATATACATTCCAGTAGTGTAAGAGTATACGGTTGGTTGTGTGCGGCGCTGTGTGTTTGTTGTGAATGTGTTCGCATGCAATTTATTTTATGCTTGATTTTTCACAAATTACTTTGTATACTGCAAATCGCAGTTGTTGTGGTGGTGGTGGTGGTGGCATCTATCTCATTTTGAACGAATTACTGCGCACAGCGATGAGATTGAAAAACATTTGATGCTATTTTACAACATTTGCTCACAATAGCTCAACAACTGAAAGCTTGTCCGAGTCACAGACATCTACAAGGCTCTATACAATCTGACAAAGCATTCAACTAATTTACGCAGCTAAGGTCAAACCAGCTCACCATAAGAATTCTCTAGCTTCAACACTGGTGTAGATTTTTTTGATTTAATAATTTACAAGCTCGGCGCATTACAGTACTATACGCTTCATTTCAGTAAACCAAACTTGCATGTCTGTCAGTTCGCCATGACAAAACTTTAAAGTAGATGTAGAAAGCATTAACGCCACAGGCGCGGCTGAAAATTCAAAAGTTAAAGATATAAAACGAGACACATATGAAAGAACTATAAGGAAACACTTTATTAGCACATTTCAGGAGAGCATTTGGTCATCAAATACACAGTTAAAAGGCCACCGGCAGAAACTTCTGGACGATGCAAAAATGGACATCATATCAGGAAAAGCAGACGCGTACAAAGTGTGCTTAAGTGGCGACACTAAAAGCAGTCTAATAGGTAAAATGTCTGGCACGAGAGAGGACTAGCCATGGTAGGGGTAGATTTGTTGAAGGCAGATCTTGATAATCTCTTTCAGGATGTTGGACACCTCCTCACTCGACATCTGATCTGTCGGAGGCACATGCACAAACAGCACCTTGCCCCCATTGCGACTGAGACTGCGGTAGTAGATATACTCGCACAGATACCTGAAACCATTACTAACTCTTTCAGTGATCCTCCTAGTACAAATCGCGGAAGGAAGTTCCAAAGCAGATTGAATTCCAAAGCTTTAATAAGCTTATATTCCATTGCAAAGTACATAAATATTCGCCAGTTGTCCGAAAAATCCAGTTGTCCGCAATTGACTTCCATTTGAATGAAAACATAGCTGGCAGATTGCCAGAAAATAGCCGCAATAGCTTCGTAGATCTGCAGTCTAAAAAAACAGTAAAAAAAGACAGACCAAAAAAATTCGTCTTTTCACTGAAGGCTGATATGTTATATTTTGATTAAAAATCTGAATAAGTTTTTGCTGCCTCTATTAGCTGCTCTCAAATAATCTTCATTTAGAGCGACGCACGCCCGTTTGACCTTATCTGTTTGAATTAAAGTAAATAAAAGTCAATTTCAAAGTGAGGAAGTCATTTTTGAGTGTGAGGTAAGTCAAGAGTGACCAAAAATTTAATCACGCGAATGAGCAAAAAAAAACTCGCTCCAGTAAGAGCGAAAGGCAATACGTTATATGCATTTTCAGCTGGGGCGGCAATAGGGAAGACAAGTGAAAGTTTTCATAACCGACTAACGTCGGGCGAATTGCTCTCAAACGACCGCCGAGTGTTTGGCTTCGTCAGTAGCCAGCCATGGTTTAGTGAGGCTAGCTTTAGATTAACTGAAGGGGCGTAAGGTGAGCGCAGAGGGGTGCAAAAGTGGATTGGGGGGACTGATGTGGGTGCGGTGGGTGGGGTGTGGGATCAATTTCAAAGAATCGCCCTTCACACCATAAAAATAAGTCTTCAAAACAGTTTCTGTTAATCGCATACTTGACGAAAAGTGAGTTGAACGGCTCTAGGAGAACTTAATGCAAACTGGGCGCTACCTCTTTATCCCGGTTCTGAAGATGAAAGTCAAATGGGTCAGACGAAAAATCGGCATAGCGAAAAATTGTATAAATGGGAAAAACAGGATTTATATACATGCGACAAATTGCTTTGAAGAGCAATCAACAATGATTTTCTAAAAATGCCTGTTAAGTCATGTATGAAAAATCATTTCTACTATAACTCAATGTTAATGAGAATCAGAGATGATGACAACACGCCACATAACAGCAGCTGAAGTGCGGCATCAACAAAACAGAGTGAGAGAGATAAAACATGAACGAGAAAGAGAAGAAAACAAACCAGAACCGACAGAGAGAAAAAGAGATAGGAATATTTTTCATGATGGGATTCGACTCTGCAACTTCTAGTTTTCTAGCCTTGTTAGTAAATAAATCTTATAGGAAAAAACAGAAAAAGGCAATATTAAAAAAGTTTTCAACTTCGCATAAAAAAAGTTCTAAGACATTTGTTGTCTCAAAAGTTCTATCAAGTAACCAATCTGCAGGGCTTCGAAAGTTTCATTGGCCAAAAATGGTCGTTAAAATCAGAAAAGGACAAAAAATATTGAAAAATTTTGGAAACAATTGCAAATTTTAAAGAAATCTTGCCAAAATTCAAGATATTAATATCTTAAGAACCATTTTATTGTCTCAAGAGACTATCCAGTATCCCTTTTTCGAATCCTGAAATAATTTCACCGGCTCATAAGGATCATTACACTTGGAACACAATAAAAAAATTCCAAAAATTTGTAAAATATTTTAAGTTGTATCCAAAAATTACTAAACCTGGAGTCATTAAAAAATATTGATCACAATCCCATAAATCTAGAATCTATGCAGCAGCTTTTTATCAAACCTTGGTGGAGGTCCAAGGGCCCCTGGTGCCGGAAAAAATTCAAAAACATAAAAAAATTGCAAATATTTTAAAAAGTTGCTTAAATTCGTGATATTGAAATCTTGAAAAAGATTCCATTACATCTAAAAACTATGCAATAAACTATTATCAAACCCTAGAGGAGGTTCATTGGCTCTTGAGGCTGGACAAAACCTAAAGTAGGACAGAAACTTTCAAAATACTTGAAAAAAAATTGCATATTTTATTTAAAAAAATTGCTAAAACTTGTGATATTGAAAAGTTGAAAATTAATCCATGACCAACAAAATTTTCGAGTAAATTATTATCAAACATTAACCGAGGTTTTTTTGACCCTCGAGGTTCAAAAAACCTAAATAATGCCTAAAAATGTCAAAAAATGAAAAAAAATGGCTCTTGAAGCTGAAAAATCTTAAAAAAAACAAAATATTTTTAAAAACTTGAAAAACAGCAAGTTTTCTAAAAAAAATTGCTAAAATTTTTAACATTAAAAAGTTGAAAAACTAATCCATGGCCAATAAAATTTTGTCAGAGACTTATTATCAAACCCCATTGGATGTTTGCTAGCCCCCGGGTCCGGAAAGTCCTGAATAATGAAAATCAAATGTCAAAAATTTTAAAAAATTGCACGTTTTGTCAAAAAAAGCGAAAATTCGTAATGTTAAAATATTGAAACCATTTCATTACAACTAGTAACTATGCAGTAACCTATTATTTAAACCTAGAGGAGGTCCCTTGACACCTAGGGCTGATAAAAATCAAATGTCATAAATTTTTAAAAAGCTTGAAAAAAATTGCAAAATAGTATAAATTTGCGTGTTTTTAGCGAGCGGTTGTTCGTCAATTGCGAGAAACGGGGGGGGGGGGTTCTTCAAACTCTAAGAACCGCCCTTCACATCATAAGTATGTCTCCAAAATAGGTTGAGCTGAAAGTCTCTAAGAACACTTAATGCCCGCTGGGCGCTACCTATTTATCCCGTTTTTGAGGACGAAAAGTCAAAAGCGTCAGACGAAAAATCGGTCAGGTAAAAAATCGCATAAAAAGACCGACAGGACTTCGGTTGAGAGCAATTAAACATCCATGTTAAATTTAAGTTATTTTCTTTAGGAGCACACACTTTAGAGTTGATGTGAAACTAGAAATGCTGTCCTTGGTAATGTCATGGACCACTACTAAGCGTTACTAGATCAAATGAAACCAGTTTCGGTGAACTTTTGATAACACTTTCAATAGTCAACTGCCGCCAATTGAGGTAGCGGCATCAATTCTGAAAGAAAGCCTCTTATATCCAGAGAAAAAAAGTCACTTGAAAAGTCAACTTTCTCAGACGAGCAATCCTAGAACAAAACTGTCAAGCAAAAATTTTGCATAAAAATGGAATTGTCGTGCGAGGCCATTCACATGGTTTCAATGTCAGATTTGGATTTCTATCCCTGACATTAGGAACTGATTTTTCAACCCCAACAATTTCCGGTTTCGATGTACAGTTTATGATTGTACACAAGTTAAGTACTAAAAGAAGCACCTGCTCTAAAGTACAAGCCAAAACTTATTTAATATGTACATCAACAAAATCTAGAAATATATGAGACAGATGTTGTCCAGTTTGTGGATAGCAGCGTAGCAATCCAATGCAATTCTCACATTCTCCTCTTGAAGCCTAAATCCTTTAACTTGGAAACAACCATCTTGAGAGGCACATCAGAAAATTCCTTTCCCATATCGGCACAAATCACATAACTCGTGATATCAACTATTCTCCTTCAGATCTATAACATAAAGTAGTGCGTGCATAACATCCAAAATAGATGGAGAAGAAGAGTGAGAAAACCATGAAAGCGTGCATGTGAAACAAAAAAGATGAAACAAATTAAACAACATAGCAAAAAGACAGGAATCGACTCAATGTGAAACTTAGTCAACGCCCTAGCCAACAAACTAATCTAACAAAATTATCTAATTCATTATACCAATCGCTTTCAAGTAATAAAACGAGAAAACAAACAAGGGTCGCTTGTTTTATGAGTGGCACTGAAAGTTCCCAAATTCAAATTTGAAAGCACAATATGAAATCAATATAACAGATATGATATTTCAGAAACGTTTGTTTTAGGAGCAAGCATTGTTTATATTAAACTCCTACCAAAATAGCTAAATTTATTTAGCTGAAATTTGAAACAGAAACAACTTGGAAAAAACATATTTGCTTGCAGGGGAACCAAAAAACAGCAGTAAGTTTCAATTACGAAATACTTAGTTGCCCGTAAATTATGATAAATATTGTCAAAAGAGTTTTCCTAATTTGTGTTTTAACTAAACACAAACTCTTTAAGTTTGAAGTCGTTTGGATTACTGACGATTTTCATTGAACGTCATCAGTCTTCTTCGATCACTATTTGAGAAGCTAAGATTTTTAAACAATTTTAAAGTTAAAATCATGACTTCCGATTCCAAATTAACTGTTTTTCATATTCCCATTCTCTCAGCAAGAACGTCAAAAACTTTGGTAAAGCTGACTGTAGAAGTTACAATAGTTTTCATAATAGTTATGTTTCATAATAGTAACATTTTTCATTGAAAAAGAACCCAAAAACCATTAAGGAAGCTGCAGCTCCACGCCATTTTTATTAGTGACAACCTTCTCATTTCAAGCTAGCTGTACCCGAAACACTATTTTTCAAGAAAGCAAAGTACTGGAAACTGAAATTGTTATTTTTATTTTGATTATGCGGCTTGCATTATCAGCGGTCTTGCAATATCCACTAAATGGTTTTTTGGTAAAACCATGGAATTAAACGGTATGTAAAGTCATAATTAATTCCAGCATTTGAATAAAAAAATCGGCAAAAGCAGATGCAACCAATCAATCTCTTTGACCATTTCATAAACATAACAGGACAAAGCTCGAACACAGTTCAAGCAAAGAAAAACAAGAAAAAAAATGCAATTGTGACTTAACTGATTAATTTCATGACTACTGAAGTTTTTTGTAAACGATAAAGCAAATGGTGTTACACAATTGTGAAAGAATATTGTTAGAAACCTGTGCTTTCAAATTAATCAAAACTCAAGTTATGACACAGCCTATACTCAGAACTCCAATGACGCACCCATACCACACACCCGTCAATACAAAACAAAAAAAAAGTTTGATCTGTAAGAGCGGGCAAAAATCTCATTTGAATTTTCCAAAACAGGTGGCGGCTCAATTATTTTATGTTAATTTTCAGAGCTTCAAAAAGATTTACGGAAATATAAATAATAAAAGCTCATATGAGACCATTGGATGACAAAGTAGCAGTAAAATATATGCGATTTAAATAATTAAGAGATCAGCTTTCTTCTTCACATTTTGGGAGATGTCTTCCTATAACCCAAAAAAGAACTAGTAAGAAAGTTTTGTTAGCTTAGATATCTGTGAAATTAAATAAAAACCTCTTTGAGGCACCTTAAAAAATAGCGCTATGCTGTAGATTGGGTTTTAAAACATCGAGAACGAATAAATTATCACTATATGGACAACAAATCTGCAAATTTAACATCTCAAAAACAATAGCAAATTAATAGAACCAAACGCAACGTACAAGAAGGGTCAAGGACGTCAACAAACCTCACTAGAGAGCATTTCAGATCTTTTAATTGTTTTTGTTCAGGACAAAAGACGAAACCATCATCAAGTGAATTTTAAAAAAAAAGGATTTTAAAAAGTTGTAAATATTTCCTTGAAAAAACTACGTAAGACGTAACAACTGAAGTTGAATTGGTTTTAAATTGCTTTCATTAACAATCTAAAAAGCAGTCGACCACATGATGGAAGACAAATCAAAATAAAGCAAAAACATTTCAAAACAAAATTTAGAAATTAAAATGTTCTGTTTTGAAAACTGTCGGTCCTAATCGTCCTTCAGATAATCTCCATGAGTGTAAATGAAACTGACTGTACAAAATAACTGCCTCTTTTCACTATTAATTGTCATCATTATACATAATCAGGTAAGCCGACAAAGCATCATTTTTTTAAACAATTATTTGCAAAAAACCCGCAGGATCATAAACATAGCTGGCAGATTGCCAGAAAATAGCCGCAATAGATTCGTAGATCGCCGGTCTAAAAAACAGCTAAAAAAGACAGACCAGAAAAACTCTTCATTGAAGGCTGATCTGTTATCTTTTGATTAAAAATCTGTATAAGTTATTGCTGGCTCCATTAGCTGATCTCAAATAACCTTCATTTAGCGTGACACACACCCATTTGACCTTATCTCTTTGAATAAAAGTAAAAAAAAGTCAATTTCATAGTGAGGAAGTGACATTTTTGAGAGTGACGTAAGTCAAGAGTGACCAAAAATTTAATCACGCGCATGAACAAAAAATCTCGCTCCACTAAGAGCGAAAGATGACGTCACACATGCAATTCATTTGAAATTGCATGAACAAATGATCAAAAAGTGGCTGTGACGTCATATGGTCGTAACAAAAATCATGACGATGAAATAAAAAAACCAAGAGAAGGCCAATAATAGCCCCAGCTATCGCTGTGCGGCTATTAAAAGAATGATTCACACTTCAGTTGAAGCCAAGCACCAATGGAATTAACTTGTTACTTTTTAATAGCAAGAAAAACTCTGATATTCAAAAGGAGAACACTAAAAGCAGCAGTCAAAGCATGTCAAGTCAACAAAAACTCACGAAAATTTGATTGCTCATGTCAGAATTACCCGCTTTGCTACCTGATGTGCTCCCTCATAATTGACCTCAAAATAAAAAAATTATGAAGGGTTCTTTAAAAGAAACGGCACCCAAAAACAATTTCAATTATTAAATCAACAATAGCTGCCTGAGTACGAAGAGCTGCTCCTAACAGCTCCTAAAAATTTCGATGGCATAAAGGGTGATCACAAATTTTTAAAATGTCAAGTATCTGATTTTTTTAAGTCTCAGTTTAGTCCAAAAACTAAAAAGTGCGGAAGAAGTCACTGGTTTTTAGCGTTCAGTCAATTTTGCATACGGACAGAATGCATGGTATCACTCACACTTAAAATTTCTTTTGGCTTTTCACATTTTATATGCAATATCTAAATAACTGACATTTTTTAAAATTTTTTTTAACAATTTACTATTAATAGAAAAATTTCAAATGAACTTCGCTCTGGTTATCAAGACTTAAACAAAGATTTGAAACGATCTGCACTTTTGATTAAAAATTAGGTTGACACAGATGAGGAACGGGTTAAAAATTCATACAAAATATCTAAGAAGTGGCTGAAAATTTGTCGCAAATTTGTTTCATGAAACGTCTCAGCATTTTGTACTATATGGAGGCATTAACAAAAGGATACGCTAACTGTTTTCCAAAGATACCCTCTAAAAACCCACTGGTTGTAAACTTGATCAAAAATTTGGCTACATTGCGTGACATTTTGTGGAGAAAATGGAGAAACATTATTTTCCAAAGAAGCAAATCTCCTAAAATTTCTCTTTGCAGAGAAATTCTCGACCCAGAGTGTTTCAAAGTGAAACCACATATGACGGCCTTGGATGCCCTCCAAAAGGTTAAAAAAATGGTCTGAACAAAAAAGTGGTGCTAGCATAAAGTTCTCCCATTTTTCTTTTCAAAAAATGTGGGAAAATTAGAAGCAAATATAAGATTTTCCTAAAAATTTTTCAAGAGTTCTGACTCTAAACCATTGTTTTTGACGTTTTTTTCTGATATTTTTAGTCATTCCTCGACAAATGACAACTAAACGATCAAAAAACGACAAATGATACCTCTCCAGAAAGGAAAACCAAGCGAATCGAAACAAAGAACGAAACGAATTAAGACCCAAATATTAAAATCTGTCAACTTTTTTGAACAACATTTTTACAGCAAATTGCGAGTCTCAATAATTGCTCTCAAAACACCTTAACAAAAAATTCTTTTTAATCATTGGGCAAAAATGAAAATTATTAAAAATTACAAATGGTATAAAACGTGAAAAACAGAAAAGACAGAAAAACAAAACTTGAAATAATACGGAAACAAATCTCAACAGAAAATATAGCTAATTTAGCCGCTTTTCTTTGACTAAGACAAACTAAACTAGATTTAAACGAAATCAAAAAGTCACCAGAGGCAATATAAAAACTATTGTCAACCAAAAATTACCCCAGACAATAAAAAGTTGGATAAAATATAAAAACCGCTAAAAGTTTATTAAAATCACAAAAAATATATTGCTAGATTGCATACAACGGTCTAATATACGATTGAGGTGATAAAAACTCATGCTCCCAAAAATGCAGTTACTCGTTAATATGGTTTAAAAATTCACCTTCCCCGAAAAATTCAAACGTTTTTAGATTCACGTGACTAGCCTTCCGGCGTTCCTAGATGTCGAAGCGGGAATCCCAATGGCATGCAACTGCGCCTTACACATCTCCAGATCAAAGGCTGTGCACATGGACAAGTTCTCCACAGGCTCTGATGGCTCTTCGAATTGAAAGCACTGCTCTTTTGGCAACTTGTTGAATACATCTGGGGTTTTATATCCCCCACTACACGCTATCTGTTCCAGCACCACTCCACTGGCTTTCGCATTCACGCCCACATGTATGATACACTAAATTTAACACAACTCAATATTTCAGTTGGAACTGAGTTATTTCCGTCAATTGACGGCTGAAGATGCCAGTTGTTTATACCCTTTCATTGTTTCTACATGCCCACCAAAACCGAGTCAGCTTAGCTTAAAAGAACCCCAAAATTTGTTCTAAGTTGAAGTAACTCAGAATCTTTTGTCTGAATCAACTTTCCTTCAGCCGTTGCTTCCATTGGTTTTGTTACATGTTGTTTGCTTTAACGTTCCATTCCACAAACTTATGTATGTACCAATTAACCATGATTTCATCAAACGCGATCTCAAAGAGATTACCCCTATTACACAGCGCAGGAAAGCCAAAAACAAGAAAACAAGTACCTCATAGTCATTTTCTTGGCTTGCTTTCTCCACAAATTCATCAACTTCGTCATATGATGTTTGGAGCTCCTTGGTCTCGATTTTGAAGCCATTGATGGAGGTACCACTTAGAAGACTCACTGCACCCCAGCTAGGGTTCTCCTTTATATCACGAAAAGGTCCAAAGCCTAATAAGAAGCATCACGATTTCACAATGATACCAACTCAGTGCGACCAACCCTTTTCTCAAACAGCAATTAATTTTGAAGAAAATATCTTTTATTGCAAAGTATTCCGAAAAACTATTTATACTTGTTCTCGGAACGAACAATTTATCAGGCAATATGTCCTATGTTTTCACCATTCTCATTGCATCAAAATTATTTCCAGTATCTTTATTGGAAAAATACATGTTCATCTTAGTAATTGTGATGTGAAAATGACTAACTTTGTGCACAGTCGGTAGCAACAGTGAACAAAATTTTAAGGCTTCAAATTTTGGAAATCAAGTATTATGAATTAGTTGCATCAAAATATTTCATGAAGCAATGCTTCATTATCCGTGTAGCCACCGACTGCACGAAATATTCAAATAATTGAAAAATTAGTCACCTGTAACAAGGATGCTCATCGTTTGTTCGTCTGTGTACTGGTTTCAAGTCAAGTGTGGTAATTTAAGTAATTTAAGAAAAGACGTTTTCTCATTCAGCCTCTATATCCTAAAAATTTTCTCCTAGACAAGATTTTATTAATTAATTAAACATATGGCTCCTATGATGTTTTCAGAAACATTTTCTCTCATGGTTTTTATTTGAATAATAACAGATCAAAGCTTTTAATACTTAACAACAAAGTGGCAATGCTGGAACAATCAAGATAAAAAGAATTCGGCATGTAACGGAGCGGCACTTTTCTATGAGGAGAAAATTTAAAAGGATGAATAATGTTAGACCGGTGCAAATTAAAGCTATTATGGCGGGATACGACGTCAGAACACAACAAGAAGCATTATTCTATGAACTCAATTGCAGTCCACTATCTCCTCAATCAACAACACTCATTGCATGTCAAGTACAAGCAAACGCCTGCAGTGGTCACCAACTGATGGTCAACAGCACCATCACAACACATCTGAAAAATATCTTCTTTGATTCTAATACGCTTTTTTGGTTAATTATGCTTCTGCCTGTATGTATTTATATATGCAGCCAAAATCAAGCTTCTTTTTATATCAATACAACGAATTTGTCTGCTTTATCTATCGTTGAACAGCTTCTTGCTCTCATTCAAGGCAGCCTTTAAATTTAAAACGATAATCCCAATTACTTTGACGCTTTGAACAATAGAATACAAGAGTCTTTCCTTAACTTAAGACCCACCCATTACCATAAATCACTAATGGCAGATAAAATATTCTGGAGGTAAAAAAATTGCATAGCCCTGAATTTCAGTTATATTCGACATCAGGAAACTGTTTTAAGTCTTAAGAAATCACTTTCATTTTGAGCGATCTAAAATTCGTCGCCATTTCAAGCGTTGAACATGCTTTGCTTTCTATGCAATGACTATTTGATGACAAAACGTAATTGCCATAAAGCTGCCAAACCCCTTCCCCCATTCGAGGCTCCGATCCTGAAAGTCAGCTACTACTACCACCACACTCGTTGACAAAACTGAAAGAAAATCTCATTTTTTTAACAGCTCTATCTGTTTCAGATGCAAGTTCTGGACAGATACGCTCAAACTCAAAATGACAAATTGCAATTTTATTCAACTCCTACATTTCTTCAACTCAATTCATGCAACTTCTATTTCATTACTTTCGTACAATTCAGAACCCATTTTTTACGCACTCGAATTGAATACTTTGACCGGGAAAAAAACTAATGTTCTTTTTATGTGAAATGCTGTTGCTCTTTTTGCAGAACTTAGTCTTAATTTAATCACCTCTTGATCTGTAAAAGTTGTTTTAGCATTCTTTGTACGCTTTTATGTTCTTCCCTGACAAGGAATTGAGTCTTACTACTACTACACTACTACTACTACTACTACTACTACTACTACTACTACTACTACTACTACTACTACTACTACTACTACTACTACTACTACTACTACTACTACTACTACTACTACTACTACTACTACTACTACTACTACTACTACTACTACTACTACTACTACTACTACTACTACTACTACTACTACTACTACTACTACTACTACTACTACTACTACTACTACTACTACTACTACTACTACTACTACTACTACTACTACTACTACTACTACTACTACTACTACTACTACTACTACTACTACTACTACTACTACTACTACTACTACTACTACTACTACTACTACTACTACTACTACTACTACTACTACTACTACTACTACTACTACTACTACTACTACTACTACTACTACTACTACTACTACTACTACTACTACTACTACTACTACTACTACTACTACTACTACTACTACTACTACTACTACTACTACTACTACTACTACTACTACTACTACTACTACTACTACTACACTACTACTACTACTACTACTACTACTACTACTACTACTACTACTACTACTACTACTACTACTACTACTACTACTACTACTACTACTACTACTACTACTACTACTACTACTACTACTACTACTACTACTACTACTACTACTACTACTACTACTACTACTCTACTACTACTACTACTACTACTACTACTACTACTACTACTATACTACTACTACTACTACTACTACTACTACTACTACTACTACTACTACTACTACTACTACTACTACTACTACTACTACTACTACTACTACTACTACTACTACTACTACTACTACTACTACTACTACTACTACTACTACTACTACTACTACTACTACTACTACTACTACTACTACTACTACTACTACTACTACTACTACTACTACTACTACTACTACTACTACTACTACCTACTACTACTACTACTACT